>NC_069383.1:94010000-94626136 GCF_027475565.1 Acinonyx jubatus | reverse complement strand
TACTTGGTTACTCCACCAGCCCTCTCTACCTCCTTCCCCACCCACAGCCTCCAGGCATCAAACTGCTTCTGAACAGCTGACCTCAGCCCTACCCTCAGCCACACAAAGCAGCATTCTCTCCCTCGCCATTTCACTTCACTGGTGTGGGTGTCATCATCTCTGGCAATTACACTCCTGTTTCTTTCAAAGGGTAGTTTTAACTTTAATATACTCCTCTGTCTGCTAGAGTGAGTGAGTGAGTGAGTGAGTGATTGGTTTACCAAGAAAGCCTGTCTGGCTTCTCCATCTTAATTTCTAAATTTTGCAACATTTCTGCAAGGTAGATAACATATTGACCTCTAACTTACTTTTTCATGTTTTAAACGTGACTGGAAGTGGTTTCCATTCAGCCTTGGGTAGCTTCCCCTTTGAATCCTCAGAAATGCCCTAGATGATTGAGTGGGTGAGAACCCCTTGAAGGGGATGTCCCCAGAGAGAAGCTCTTATTAATTGCAATATAGTACAGTCTAAGCTGTGAGGTGCTCTACTTAGTGTCCGTTCTCTCTCCCTTTTGAGACTTACCAAAAAAGTGAGGCTTTCATGATGGAGGCAGAGAAAGAATTAGAAGAAGGAAAAATGACTGGGGAGTACTTTGCTCAGAAAAAAATAGGAAAGTTACAGCCTGCTATCTCAACAGGGACATCAACACCATGAATCAGGAACCATGATGGGAAGGATTTCATGGAAACTGGTGTAACCTCGTCCTGGTTTTATGCCCCTTGTGCCTGTATTGGGATCAGCAATTGAATTCTTGCCCTGAAGGAGACACCAGCATTTGTCTATGGGAGCAGCGCTGAGTAGAGAAGGCAGGGAGACCACACCCCACTGCACAGCCTGTGTTGTGAGCAACAGCACCCAAGGACCTACTCACAGTGGACATCTTGGGAAAGTCAAGCAAGCCCTGAGCTAGAGAAGCCAGTCAGGCTAAAATAAGGCTGAGCTGTTGGGGGTTAGGACTCTTAGTTTCATAACATGACCGGAGGAGAGTTGCTACCACACTAAAAGGAGGTGAAAGCCCAGTATATTGGGGAGAACAGAGAAACAACATGGTCAGAAGATAGCTACTTCCTTCTTAAATTCCATCCTGGGAGTTTTCAAGCTATGAAAGGTGGAGAGCAGACAGTTCATGTATATGTCCATCTGGAATCCAACCTTGTTCTTTTGGTAATAGCACCTTAATGTTCCCCTTGGAAACCCTCTCCTACTCTCAGCCACCCCACTCCCAGCCTCAGTGTAAACAAGTTTCCTATGCCTCAGTCAATCAGCTTTGCTTGGCCACGGTGATTGGTACAGGCTTGAACATGTGAGCACTTTGGAATAAAAGAGAAAATTGCTTAGGACTGTGTCAGAGCTGTTGGCAAAGAAATCCTCTGTTCCCCCTGGACTTGCACGTGTGATGATGAAAGTCTGAAGTTTCAGGGACTAGGAGAGGCAAAGCTGCATTCCGGTGATACCCCATGGGTTCCTGCATCAACACTGCTCCTGGACTTTTCAGTTAAGTGATCAGATATATTTCCCTTTCTGTTCCAGCTGGTTGCAGTTGGTTCGCCATCACTTGCAGCTAGAGACCTTGACTAATACAGAAGAGCATCAAGTTTTTTAAAAGGTGGGGGAGGGACTTACACCAAAAAGTGTAAAACTTAAAAAAAAAAAATGAGCAAGCAGGTTAATTTAACTAGACTAAGAGTCCATATAGGAGAGTAATGAGAAAACCATATGATCATTTCAGTAGATGTTGAAATGCATTGGACAGACTCCAACACCATATGTGATGTTTTTAAATAAAAGATTTAAGTAGAAATGGATGGCTACTTCCTTATCATAATCAGGAACATCTATTTTAAACATCATACTTAGTGATGAAATAGTAAAGGCATTCTAATTAAAATTAGCCACAAAACTGGGTAGGCAGGCAGATAGATAGGTAGACCAATAATTTATAGATTTGATACTTGCACAGATTCCTGAAATGATTATATTTCTTCATTTGTTCTTGGAACTTGACCAAATGGTTCTAAAGTTCCAAAAGCAGATGAGAACAGCTAAAAAATAATAAGATAGATTTTAATACAACAAAAGTACAAGTGGTATATTAGTGGTATAAAAATTGATGAATCAATGGAATTGTTCAATGAACGTAGTTTATGAAATTGATGATTTGGCAGGAAACGAAGTGAATTTTTATCTATTAAATATTTAATATTTAGCTGATCTTGGAATGGCTACTAAGTTTTTAACATTAAAAGCAATAGAAAAAAAAAGAAAACATAGAAGGATATTACACAGGATTGTTGGTTACCTAGACTCTACATAACACATCCCAGGAAAACATAAAGACAAACATCAAACTGGGGGGAAAATACAACAAATATCTGAGGTCTAATATTCTTTATGTGCTATCTTTTTTTCCATTCAATAAGGAAAATACTTATTTACTAACAGAATCCTAACTAGAGGAGATAGTTTGATCATTCTCATGGCGAGAAATAAGGGGCAAATGGCTGCCCCAGGAAACATGCACTCCTGCAGTCTGCTGATGGGAAGGCAAACTATTTAAACCTTTCCCGAGAACAGTCAGATCCTAAGTGTCAAGAACCTTAAAGAGCTCAGACTTTTTGACTCAGTGATTCTGCTCTAGGATGTGTCTCGAGGATGCAATCAGAGCTATTAAACACACCGGTAAGAACAAGATTGTTCAGAGCAGCTTAATGAAAAGCAGCAAAAATTGACCCAACTGAATCAGCAAATTTGAATACAACCATTTTAATTTTTTTTTAAATCACAAAGATACTTTATTTTTTCTTTAATTTTTTAAATGTTTATTTCTGAAAGAGAGACAGAGTGTGAGAGAGGGATGGCAGAGAGAGGGGGAGACACAGAATCCAAAGCAGGTTCCAGGCTCTGAGCTATTCAGCTCAGAGCCTGATGCAGGGCTCGAATTCACAAACCATAAGATCATGACCTGAGCTGAAGTCGGACACTCAACCAACCGAGCCACCCAGGTGCCCCCAATGACATTGACTTTAAATAAAATACATAAAAGAACAACTATCAGTAAGTTTAATACATTCCATTTATTAAAAGCAAAAATGTATGCAATAAAAATTCACATGTTTAGGTATATTCAATATAAAATTTGATTAAAGAAATAAAACTCCTGATGCTTTCAGGTTGTTATATTAGTAGGATCTAATATAAAGTGACTAACTGCAATTTTGCCTTTCATTCTCCTTTCTGACCTTCCTTTAATTAAAAAAAAATCAAACTAAAAAAAAACTTTTATCAGTAATAAAAATAATCATAACTGCATCACCTACATTAAACAAATAACATTCTTTATAATGTGCAAAAACTCATAATTTTCAAAAGTTGTTAGAAAATATCTTTGGGGCACCTGGGTGTCTCAGTTGGTTAAGTGTCCGACTTTGACTCAGGTCATGATCTCACGGTTCGTGGGTTCAAGCCCCACATCAGGCTCTGTGCTGACAGCTCAGAGCCTGAAGCCTGCTTCAGATTCTGTGTCTCCTTCTCTCTCTGCCCCTCCCCCAGTCTCACTTTGTCTCACTCTGTCTCTCAAAAATAAATAAATATAAAAAAAAAATAAAAAATAAAAAAATAAAGTTAACGTCAACATTTAAAAGGTTTTATTTTCAGAGATCTGGTTTAAAATAGGACCACCAAATCTAGTTGTGCATGAGTTATTTATGTGGGTTACTCTCATCACCTTACCTCTAACGTGGGGAGGGGGGCAGGGGAATCATTCTTTTTCCACAAGTCTCTTGGTAAACATGCTTAGGCAACACCTGGGGGAACAAATTCAAGATTTATAACTTTCAAATCAGGTGCTGTTCTTATGCTTTTAAGTGTCTCTCATGCTTTTCAAGTCTCTGTATACCTGGCACCGTATTAGGCATTCGTTCCATCAGTATTGTAGGGGTAAAGCCAAGCAAATACTTTACCCTTTCATCATCTGTAAGATGAGGACTATGTGACGCAATCAAGATAAAGCTGCTAAACGAGTGCCCACACACACTAAGTACTATGGACATTAGCTTTATTGACTCTTATGGGCATCCCTGGCTGATGGCAGAGCCACACTGCAAGTCACACAAGTCGAAGGGCATGGCGCCAACTCTGTGGCTGGGCCCACTTCCCAGATGGTCTCCTCCCTCTGCCTGGGCTGTGTTTTACTTCAGGAGAGCATTACCTGGACATGCCCAGGGCAGAGGCATCCATCCAAGTGGTTCTAATGGTGTGCTACATGGTTTGAAATGTATTTCTTTGTAGGCCTTGTGAATCATTGACTGATAGCAATATAGGGAAGGGATTCCCACGCTTGTTGCACAGGTATTGTCTGTCACTCAAACACAAGGCCAATGAATGTGAACACAGTTCACACCCTGGTTGCCATTGTCAGTTACGTTTCATGATGGCCTAAAGTTTGGAATAGGCCAAAGTTCAGAATGTGCTGAATTAAACTGATAGGATACTGCCTAGACTAGGGATCCTGCCTCGGGCCCTTTCCTGCATGTGGCCTTGCTGTTGGGCTTTGATGGGGAGGCGTCTGGTAGACAAAAGGAAGGACTTGAATGTTTTCTGATTTAAAGAAAGTTTTTGCTCATATTCCAGGAACAAAGTACCTTTTTAAAGCTAATCTTTAGGCTGGTACCGTTGCCCATGTTGTGTTTATTTTCCTAGATGTCCCTTTTTAAGACTTCAAACTGAGGCACTGTTTTCAGTTGAAGGTTAAAACCATTTGCTCTGTCAAAAGATAAATACCCAAGGGATGGTCGAATGATATACTACACCCTGTCCATTGTCTCTACCTCTCCCGGGGATTTCTGAGAGCAGGCTGATTGGAGAGAGTGGCACTGGTCTCTGGACAAGAGGAAATGGTGAAGATACAGCCCACTACTGAGGACGGAGGCAGAAGGGTGACTTAAGACCTTGCCCCCATTCCAGATAGCTGCTAGATCCTTCTGCCTGCATCCCCTCTCTGTGGCCTCCGCCCTTTCATCTCTGTCCCTTTGTGACCCATAGCAGGCCGTAGGGACGTTTCTGTATGTTCAGAACTTTGCCGAATGTTATTCTTCCTGGTTAAAAATGGATTTTCTTGTTTCCTTCATAACGCCTGGTGCTGGCATGTTTGGGTACCTGCCTAGGCTAGAGTTAAGGGAGCAAAATAAAAGTTTCCCTGATGCTTTAATCATGTCTGTGTCAGAGGCAAAGTGGGGAAGGGTTTTGGGAGTTCCAAATTTTGGCAAGCCCCACTGATAACATGGCGTGTTATAGTATCTTCACACTTCCTCTTTTCTCTGGAATTTACTTGGTCTTTTCCAAACTTACCTGCGTAGGCAATCACCTCATGGCCTGCCCTTCTCCTGCCACACCCGAAGCTAGGAAAGCGGAGTGACATCCCAGTGAGGAGGCTGCCCCTCAACCAAGGACAGATAGTGCTGAGGTGTCTCAGAGATGGTTATTGCCATAGGTGCTTTTTGTAGATACCTGGTTTGAACTTTCTCATGTCCCATCAGTACCTTGATAGCAGCACAATTGGGGGCTCTTAAATATACCCAGTGGACAGGTAACTTATTCCCCTTTTCAAACTGGGAAACTCTTGGCTACCCACTGTAAACTAAATACTCCTGTCCTTGGAAATCTCAGAATAGGTCTGTGTGATATCAAACACCTATGCTGGGAAAAACAGGAGCAAACAAAGCCATAAGGGACTGCCTTTGAAATGGAGCCTGGGAACCCTTCAACCACATCGAGTATTTGTTTGCTTTCCTTGTTTCCCCAGAGCTCTGCTCACCTGGAGGCAACAGCCTGCACTTTGTCATTTGTTGGGATGAGGAGGGGCAAGGGAAAGGAGGCACTTTGGCTGGCTGGCGTGTCAAAGCATCCCCAACGGGAAACTATTTAAAGTTCCTATCTTAAGTAACCCTCAACCCTCCGTTCCTTTCACTTGGGGATATGCCAAGGGCTGTGGCTGACTCAGCTTGGGCCCAATTCTGCTGTCATTACTTAAGCCCATAGTTCCTGGTTCCCTGCCTTTGTGGAGAGTTTGCCGACATAGAGAGGATAGGGAGAGTACCTTGGCTGGGACTAGCTTTGCATTAGGTGTGTTTGAGGCTTTTATTTTCCTCTTTGGGCTCTAATTTCTAGTATCAAAGGGATTAAGGAAACAAGGAGTTCTCTCTTCCAGAAGCAGCCCACTTGAGGACATACTAATCCTATGTTGTTCAAGCAGGAGGGTGGGGGAGAAGACACTGGCTTTCCTTCATTGATAATGGAAGAAGAGTCAGGTCTTTTGTATCTTTCAGATGAGAACAGACATACTCCAGTTACTTAGCTGGCAGCTGCTAATGCAAAGGGAAGGGACCATTCTTTACCCAAACTGAAATATTGTAATGGGACAAAGCACAGACCTTGCTGCCTGGTGTGATTGGTGTTCCCTGAGCTACCGGCCTGTGATTTTCTCCATTCCAGAGCTCTGCCATCGTGGTGCAGCCTCCCCGTCTCTGCAGTCAAGTCAAGTCACCACGTAGCTCGGGTTTAAGCTCCCCAAGGAATGGTGTGGGTAGTCACTGCCTAGTACAGAGTGCCCAGTGGACCAGAGCTTTGCCCCAGTCTGCCAGCTGGGTCACTTCTGTCTGGGTGGCTGCCTTTGGCCCTGAGGCCCACCCCTGGCCCACAGGTGTGACCAGCTAGTGGGATCACATGGATGATGCATTTTGATTTGTGCATGACAGGCTGCCGTGACTCATGACCTCAGATGAGGTCGTGGATATGGCAAGTACCTGGCTCCATGTTCTTCCCACTTCGGGAGAAGGGTGTGTGGTTGCGAAATACTATGAAACATTTGAGACACTTTGGTTCTCCTCTAAGGGTAACTCAAAAGCAAGGTGAGGAGTTTCCTCATTCTTGGAAGGGACCCTGTGCAGCTTTTGTATATGGTCAACACACCAGAGAGCTAAGTGTCAGCACTCCAAGGACGTCAGCACCTCAAGGGTGAGTGTGGCTCATGTGAAGGATCGAGGGGATGAAAGAGGTGATGGTGGAGGGGCCACAGCAGGAAAGGGAGGATACTCTGTGGTTGAAGAGAATTGCCTCTAAGAATGCATGGAAACCCTCAATGATACAAAGACTTGATTGTGAAGGCTTTTGGAAAAGGCTGGAGCCCTAAACTAGCAGGTGCAAGAGGAGCCACCAAAACACGTGCTTTGGTAAGGAAAATGATGTTTGATCTGCACAACATCCTATCACCTATTCGCAGTACCTGTTGTTTCTCTGCCTTTGAAGCTCAGCAAGGTTACATACCCCAGGGTCAACTCTAGGCCCAAGAACACGTGGCTGTTAAGTGGTAGACCCAGAGAAAACTAGATGCTGAAGGCATTCGCAATGCTCAGAGCTCCCCCTCAGTACCAGCTCTCCCCCGTCACTTGTCCAACTCCATAGGAAGCTGCTCTCTGAGAGCTGGGAATGAGGAAATCTGGAAAGGATATGACAAACCAACTTGCATAGGGTAATGTTAAACACTGGTAAGTTTCAACATATCACCCCTCTCAAGGACGTTGCATTTCAGCGAGCCTCATTCGGTTATGTAATATGCGAGGGATGCTTTCCTAAATGCTTCCCGAAATGCTTTCCTAAAATTTTCCTAAATGTAGACATTAGTGAGAAGTTAGGGAGGGATTGGTGGGAAATGGGAATGTTCTGGCACCTCTTAAGTCACATCATGTCCAGGATCCCATCTGATGAACTCACTGTGCCTTGTGGGGCTGCCCCATCTCTGAGGTGTTGATTTACACAACTGCCAGGAGCTTGAATGCAGACCTAGGGGCTTCTTTTCCATCCATTCATAGCAAGGTCTGTGTTGGGTTTTGACTTCCCATTTGTTCAGCTCTTCTCTTGCCTTTCCCAGTCCAGTTTTGCCCCTTCCAGTGGCACCAGGTCTCCGACCATAAAAAGCAGCAGCCCAGCAATCCGAACCTTGGACCAGCAGCAAGCAGCAAGGGTTAACCCGGTTGTGCACGAAGCAAGCCTGGCTCAGCTCTGTGAATCTCTTTTTCACATTTGCTGCTTATTCATGACCCAAGCCCATCTGCTACACTAGTAACCATCCGCTGCTCCTGTTTCAGATGTCAGCCACCCCAGCTGTTTCTCTCCCTGTGTAAACACGAAGGGAGGACGCAGTTGCCACAGTATTAATATTCTGGCTTGATTATTTCTATGCAGTGAATTGAAGGCTGATGAAGTGCCCTCTGGGCCTACTATCACCTCAGCCCCACACAGTACACACACAACAAGCACACACAGTGCAGACGATAACCTTGCAGGAAGACCCGGGTGAACCTTGGAGGCTCTGCTACGACCCGGGCCACCTGGAAATGCCAAGGTGAATGTGGTGTGTCCAGGAAAACTGACAACTCGCTTGGGTCCTGCAGGGCTTTGAGAGTGAAGTGTACGTTGAAATTAACGAATGAGGTTTGAGAAGTCCTCATGTAGCTCAGACTGACTGACTCTTAGATCTGTTTTGGTAGAGACTCAAAAAGTCGTAATAATTTCTTCTGTCAGCATTCTTTGATTTAAAGTAAACGTCAGACGTAAGCTATCCTCGAGAACATCATTTCCCTCTTTGGTTTTTCTCTCCCATCCTGAGGCAGCAGGAACTGGAATGATCTGACTTGTCAAGAAATCCTTCCTCAGTTATTTCATGGACTTGTACTGAGCCTCTGTACATATTCCTGCAGTCATAAGCATGCCCCAGGGCACCTTGCCTAAGGGGCTACCAGGTGCCAGACTCAATACGGAGTTATTTCCTACCCTCCCGTCTTCATGCCAGCTGATACTGGGGTAAGCACTTAAAAAAAAGAGGATGAGACAGAATCAGTCTTCCTGGCTTTAGTTCTTTGCGCTACCTCTTCCCATGCATGTGGTCTTGAGCAAGGTCCATTACCTGTCTGTGCCTCTACTTCCCCATTTATAAAATGAAGACGGGATTGCTGAGAGGATTAAAAGAGTTAATGGGTGTTTCGAAGAGGCCTGGCACATCCTCAGTGAACTGTAATGTCATTCAGTGTCTTATCTGGGCGCAGCCCTGGGGAGGTCCTCACAGAAGCAGCACATGTAAGTCAAACCTTAGACAAAAGAACGCAGTAGCCGGAGAGAAACCGGAGGTCAGAGGAATTATAAGTACAAAGTGATGAAGGAATAAATAAAAGTTTTTGACATGTTCGAAGGTAATTAGGTCATCCGGGAGTAAGAGTGCAGGGTGCGTGGTACAGAAAAGGGTAATAGAGTGAGCAAGGGAGTTAAGTTTGGAACAGATTAGAAAAGACCCTCAGAGACAAAGGAAGGAATCAGGACATGTTCTCATATGGAATAGGAAGCCTTGGTAAGTTTCTAAGTAATAAATAACCTAAACTCACATTTCAAAAAAAAATTCTAAGAGCAAATAGTTTGGAAGATCAAAGTGACTAAAGCAAGGGGAGACTCCTGCCAGGAAGTCAAGGCAAGGGTCTGACCCGTGGCATCAGAATACCAACAAGGAGACTGAGGGAGAGACCTGAGGGCTGTGTGGATAAGCAAGAAGTTCAAAGCAAAGACCATGTTGGGGCTCAGGTTCTAAGTGTTTGGGAGGAGGGAGACCCCCTTTGCTGGCATAGAGAACACAGAAGCATGTGGAGGAGTGTCCCCAAGGGTTCTTGGTCTCTGTGTGGTTTTCCAGGGGTGCTCAAAGGTGAGGAGCAGGAACCATGCCCTCCAGGTAGCATTTCCTTCATCTGTACTTGAACAAGCTTCTTCTCCCTCTGGCAACAGGTGCGAGCCCTCAAATTCCACCTGCCTTGCACCCATGCCAGCCAAGCACTGCTTCATGGGGTGAAGGGATTCTAACGGGCTCTTCAAGGGCATGGAGTTCTGTTTAGCTTATTCTAACTTGCTGTAAGAGTTCTGCATTTTATAATGGAGAGTCTTATTTTATGAAGCAGCTTTTGGGGGGGAGTGTGTGCATGGGTGTGGAATGTGTGCATGCATGAGTGAGTGTGCATGCACATTAATGTGCATGTACTTGGTGTACATGTCCATGTGTCTAAACATGTGTGTGTGTGTGTGTGTGTGTATGTGTTAGAAGAGGAGGTGAATCCAGTATGAAGAGTCGGATTTGAATGATAAAATTTTAGGTGCTTCTAAACCCTGTCCTCAAACCCCTCTTACCCATTCTACTACATTAAAATTCCTTTAAAGGAGGCCCGATGCTTTCCTTCTGTTCAGCTTAACTGTACACACCACACTGGGTAAAGTTAGTGAGTGAATGTCCTCTCCCCCAGCTTGGGAGTTCTGTGCCATTAGAAGAGTTCCATAACACAGCTTCCTCACTTACAATAACGATATTTGCAAGGGTCGTAAGAGATATTATAAGCGTTAAATAAAAACCTTATATCTGCTAAGCACAAAGTAAGCAGTTGTTATTGCTGCGTAAGGACACTGACATGCCGGCACTAGTCACAGGGGAGGGGTCCTGGAGGAGGGGTCACACATGGCCATAGCATGTGACCTTGGAGTCGCAACTCTGCCCGCTGTGTGGCCTACACCTCTCTGCACCTGAGCTTCCTTTTGTGCAAGATGGAGAGGCTGACCGTGCAGCTCCTGTGTCAAGTTACTATACAGATAAGAAGAGTTGGTATCTGTAAACTGGTGGGCACGGTGCCTTGTGTACCATGGGCAGTGTTTAAATTTAGCTGCTGATGCTTCTAAAGGAGAAGAAAGAGACAAGAGAACTTGTGGGGCGGGGGGACACCACTGAGAAGTTAACAGCCAACGGATAGAAGGCTGGGGGTCTTGAAGACCAACTTTTCTGATGACCAGGCCCTGAGCACTCAGCAGGACCACAGCTGTCCCTGGAATCGGCGTGCTGTGATGATAGGCTTGGTAGACCATCCGACTGGTGACATTTCCAAACTGGAACGTGAAACAACTCCACAATACAGTGCCAAAACGTTCTAGGCTGTCCCATCATGATGACTTGGAGGGGATGGGAGCTGTTTAGATGTATGAATGAATTCTAATATCTTTGTTACATTTCTACACAATCACCATTTTCTGCAGAGGAAGAACAAGATGGGAAAATGAGGAGAAATATGTAAAGCTAGCCCTGGCCTAGAAGTAACTGCTTATCTGGGCACAAGTGGGTATCCCATTTTGAAAAGTCACAATGCATGTCAATCAAAATCTGCTAGGCTTGTAAAAATAGAGTGTAGTTTTCTGGAAAAAGAGGGAAGAGAATCAATCATTTGCATTATCGAAAGGTTCTTTGCTGCGGCGGGGGTGAGGGGGAGAAAGAAAAGAAAAGAAAATTTAAAAAAATTTTTAAAGGATTCCCCACATGGTCTCTTTAAATGGCATCCTTTCTTGGTGAATTTCAACCCTGAGTCAATTTGCAAATAATGGGTTTATACTGCAGTGCATAAACCATATGTTCCCGAGAAGAGTTAAAAATGTGTAAAGTGAGGTACTCCTATAGGAATGATATTTAGGAGAAATTAAAACAAACCAGAGAAAAGGAGCTCTTTCCTTTATGAAGTAATTGAGTAATTTAAGTTAGAGTGTGTGCTTAAACATCAGCTGAAAAACAGCTGCTCCTCAGAGGGGAATGAGCCAAGAGTGAGGCTGGGAGGAAGTTGAGATGAGAGCTGTTTAGTTCTTTAATGCTCCTGTGTGTGGATAAAAGGGTGAGAAGGAGGGGATCTTCTTTGGCACGAGCAGTGGTTCCAAGCAGTTCTAGAAGTTTCTGCCTCACTGAATATGATCTTCCCGCATGGCGGCTGGAGTGGAGGACCAGCGCCAAACACATGGCGCAGTGATGTAGCAGGGCCAGAGGGTCAGACACCTGTGAAGCCGCAGCCACAATACGTTCTTCAGAAGCTGCTTTTTGACTTAACTGAGCACAATTTTCCATCCCATATGTGCAAAGCATTTCATCCATTAGCGTCTCCCTGGCTCCTTTGGGCTCCTTTTTTTCCATTAAAAAAAAAAAAAAAGAAAAAAGAAAAGTAAAAGAAAGAAAGGAAGGAAAGAAACAAACAAAGCAAAGCAAAGCAAAGCAAAACAAAAAACACACAGAAAATAAAAACTACCCAAACTCCAACTCATCACACACAAATATTTTGCTTCTGAAATCCACTCCATCTTCCCCTCAAAGACTGACATATTTTAACCTGTAGAGGATCGACTGCCCTCATCTGCTTTTGATTAATGCAAGTTCTCTCTTTCCTGGGTCTGAACCCAATCACATTAAACAAGGTACTTCGCTAAGAGTTGTGAGGCATAACAAGGGACCACGGGCAGCTGTCTTAAAGAAGCTTACATTTTAATTTAATGTAATTTAATTTTAATTTAATTTCCATATAACTGCCTGTCTGATTTCCTCAATTTCTACTGTAGAGTACCACTCTGAAAAAAAATACATGCTTTTAGAAACTTGCAAACTGACACTTTAAATCCTGAGTAGTTGAGGTGGAGGATTCGGGGACACACACACACACACACACACACACACACACACAGACATCGAAAATAACTATGTCAGATTTTATGTTGTGACCCTGCTTTTTTTTAAACGACATGATATATCTTGGTCTAGAATGAAAGATCCTTTAACCAAATGTGACTGACCATGGTAAGGATGGTTTCAGAAGGAGAGACGTGGAGGCAAGGAGAACAGCAAAGGACACTGTTGCAGTTGTGCAAGAGTGAGAAGACAGTGCACTATTCAAGGCAGGCATTGTGGGAAGGGAATGGAGTCCAGGTATATATTCAGAGGGAAAGATGTCAGACTCGGTAGTTCCCAGGATTGGGGAGAATAAGAAAAGTTGGGAGTCTCGGTTCACCTCTCTGGCATCTGACCAGGTTGTTAGGAAGATGGCATTGATGTTTACTGAGATACAGGATTCACAGATGGAAGCAGGGATGGGGTGGAAACACAATTAAGCTAGGGGCAAATTAAGTTGGGATTACCGTGGGGATGCCCATGATCCAGCCGGTGGTCATCTGTGGAGATCACTATGAAGCTGAGAACTTGAACTTCACCTTCATTGCTAGAAGGCATAAGGGAGAGCAACAGAATGAAGGGTCAGAGAGGAGGGTGAAATCACATAAGCCAAAGAGAGAAGATTAAGAGGGGAGTGGGCACCCATGTCACATAGCTGCAGGGCTGCACTGGGAGGGGGCGGGGAGGCAGCCATGGAGGCTTTGGGAGTTGACGGAAGGCTGTGAAGCAGAAGTGGCGGTAAGTGAACCACACAGATCATCACATTAATCCAGGTATTTGTTCTGCAACCGCATGACCTTTGGTTACAAAAGGGGTGAGAAAAGCTTGTGAGGTTGTGCAGGGCAAATCCATGAGCACTCCTAGGAAATGCACAGAGTACAGAGCAGGACCCTAGTCTAGTCTCATTATCCTCTGAAGCACAATGCACATGGCCTGGTGTGTGTGCCCCAAGAACGTGAAGGGACTCAGAATCTTTTCAACATAAAAAGGGAGGAATTTTAAGGATCAATACACATTGATGGATGTATAAACATGGTAATCCTAAGAACATCAATGCATTTATAAAGCTCCCTCACCAACCTTTCCTGTCCAGTGGGCAGCAGGTTGGTCAATGACCAATACCAGCATTTTCACTTGACAGATGATGCAATCAAATGATTCAGTGTCCCTTAATTACAGTTCAGCGGACATTAGAAGTTTAATTGCACGTTATATGCAGAGATGGCCAGAATTCCAGGACTTTACCTGTGTTGCAGGGATTTTTCAGGGATATTGATTCAACTTGCAGTTTCTCCAACTCAGTCTCTACAGTGTGTCCAATGCTTGATCCTGTAAAATGTAGACTAAAAAGTGGACCAAATTTGTGAGCAATTCTGTATTTAAGAACATCTCTCTGAACAAGCTAATTTTTAAATTCATATTATGTGGTGAGTTCCTCCTTTGATGTACCCATGTGCATTGACAGGTTCTGTGTGGCACGCAGCAGGCACTTAGAAAATAGGTGTTGAGTGTTTCATGGAAGGTGTGCATTTGCGAGTACCTCGCTAAGGTTAGATGTCATTCACAGCTATAGATCAACACTTCTCTGTCGATCTCTGTAACCCCAGATTCCATCCCTATATCCTGATCAGGGTGACAGCTCTCTGGTTGGTCCTCCTCACATCTGATATTACACGTGTGTAAGGCTCTTTCACCCATAACCGTGTGTACCCCCTCACCAATTTCTGCCATTTCTGCAAAATATATAAAAGCTCATAAAGAATACAGGTGAGTCATGTGCCTCAGTTGTTAATGTTGTCCTTGACCTCCTTGATTTGCTGGGCTTTGGAACCTTTGCCCGCCTCAACTAGATGACATCTGACTTCTTTTAGGTAGAGGCAGCTCATCATAATGGTCAAGAATGTGGCCTGTGGGTTAACTTCTTAGCTCTGCCACCTTCTATCTTTGTGCTGGGGGCAGATTGCTTAGCCTCTCTGTGCCTTGGTTTCCCTATATCTAAAATGGTAATAAAACTGGAACCTCTCCTGTTGGGTGGTTATGAAAATTAAATTGGTTATTACATGTTCTGTGGCTAGAACAGTGCCAAGCACATGGGAAACATTCACGAAATGTACGGTAGTTGTGGACTTGTGGTTGTTGTTACCTGCTTGTCCCTGTATGTTGGCCTGCAGCTGTCCAAACTCTGACACAGTGGAGCAGCTGATGGGGTGGCCCAGAGGAATCTGGGACTAGCATCAGCTGGCCTCACTGATGGCTGCCTACAGAGCGGTGAGGATTTCCGCCACAGGTTCTCAGGCAGCTCTCAGCAATGAGCAACATGCACTTGGGGCTTGAAATTGCTCTCCTGGAGGACCGGGAGGAGGTAAAAAGAAAAGTCAAGTTGTTGTTTCCTCCCAGGTTACCTTTTACTATATAGCACTTGCTGATCCTTTACTGTCTCCTGATATGCTCCACTTCCTAACTTCCAGGGAAGAAGAGAACTTTAAAGATATTCCAGAAATAAACAGACATGCAACAGGTAGACATAGGCATCCTTCATTTATGAAAACAGCTTCCTCATCCCTTGGACAGTTGGCGTTGCCCACTCTTAGATGAACCTGCTAATTCTCCATTGCTAGGGAGGATCAACCCGGTCCACCTACATGATTTTCTGAAGCGTTGATGAGCGCCATGTCTCCAACAAAGCTTCAGGCTGTGGGTCCCAGGTGAGGCCCGGCAGATGTCCCCTTGAAGATCTGACAACCGAAAGCATTTGGTGGGAAGAACAACATCAGTGAGCACTAGGAAGTAAAAGGAAATCTGTCTTTTAAAAAAAAAAAATCTATACCTCACAGACCCTTCAAGCAGAGGGACATGACTCCAAGGTCCACATGTCCTTGAAGACGTTGGTCATAACAGAAAAGAGGTTGTGGATGAAAAACTACAGTGATGGCACCTTGAATTTATTGAGCCCTTACTATGTGCCAGACAATGTGCTTAGTGCTTAATAGGCGTCATCCCATTTTATCTTCCCTAAACCTCTGCCAGTAGGTATGATCTGGTGAGTTGGTGCGGTAACTGGGCACAGTTTCTCAACCTGAACACTATTGGTATTTTGAGGCTGGGTAACTCCTAGGGACTGGATGGGGACTGTCCTGTGCACTGTGGGATGTTAAACAGCATCCCTATCTCCCTTAGCCCTGTAAATACCAGTAGTATCCCTCCCCTACCCGAGCCATGACAACCAAAAAGGTTTCCAGACATTGCCAAACATCCCCTGAGAAGCAGTATCGGCCCCGTTGAGAGTCACTGCTGTGCAGTCTGAGGAAAGCATGCTGGGATTTCTAGCTGCCACACATACACCAATGCACCTATGTCTAGCCCCTTCCATGGGAAATGTACCAACCACATCCTATTTTAGAAATTTTCACCTGAAATAATGCCTATATTGTGCTTAGAACAGTGCCTGGCCCATAGGAAGTTTGCATAAATGTTAGCTATTTTAACTAGGTTTTATTTTTTTTGTTTGCTTGATAGATGAAGAAACTGAGAGAAGTTAAAAAATTTGTCACGTTCTCAGCTGAGGTGTGACTTCAAATCTAGGCCATCTGCCATCGGAGCCACATACCCTGAACCAGTCTCTTCTGAGAGGGGAGCTTGGGATCTGCCAGGCTGCAGATGGTGGCAGAGGTCACCTGGGGCCCTAGCGGGGGGGGGGGGGGTGGGTGGGGGGGCACCAGAATCCCTAGAGTCCGCTGACTCCTCTCTGACGGCAGCAGGGATAGCGGTGGCCTGAGCAGCTCAGCCGAGGTGGCCACAGCACAGCGGTCCCCTGGCGTTTGATACTGTTTGTCAGCAGTCACAAGTGGTCGCTATCAAGGATTACTATTTGTGTATCCGTGAGTCACAATGCACCAGATTCATAAGAGCCAGATGTCGCAGCTGACCCAGACGAGGCCCTCAGACGGATCCCACGCGTTTTGTGTGTCAGGCCTATATCCATTCATAAAACAGCTCCTTCCCAAAATATAAGTCTCTAGGAAAAAAAAAATCTGAAGTTGGTTGTGCAATTCTACGACTAGCTGCAATTGTTTTCCAAGACCCTCTCCCCGCTTCTCCGCCCGCTGATGCTTCTCATACTTTGAATTCTGGGTTAATTCTAACATGGTTCAGAGCAGAAAAGGGGGCATGGAACCTGTCACTCAGCCACAGAAAAGAAACAGGAATTGAAAGACACAAGTAGGTGAGCACAGGATAATAACATTATTTTTGCTGTTGCAAATGTTAAAGCTACAGAAATACCTCATGGTCAGAATCAGGCAGTTGTGTCACTAACCTCCTCCCTGCTTCCCCCCGCCCCCCGCCACCCGCCACCCTTTTCTTTTTTTAAACTTTGGATGCAGCCACTTTCTCAGAAGCACAGCTGAAAAACCCTTAAACACGCATGCACACATGCACACATGCACACCAGTCTCAGGAGTTCAGGGTGTCTGGAGTAAGGATTAGAGAGGTTCAAGTCGGCTCCCCCTGTTAACATTACAGCTGCACCAGGGATGCTACGGAACATCAGCACAGGGCTCAGGAAACCCGTCCGGTTCTCAGGGATGAGAACACGCAGCTGTGTGCTGGGTCAGACAGAATGTGGAGGGGCAGGCTTGCTTCTCCCCGTCACCACTCTGTCCAGAAAGAAAAGTCAGGGAGATGCCCGCTGCCCCAGGCAGCGTCCGACAGTCCTGACTGAAACGTGTGTGCTTGCCATTCTGCAAGTGTTCAAAAGACCGGGACGCATTCTTAAGAAAACAAAATTAGCACCAAAAATAAACCTGGGGTTTAGCATTTTCCATTTTTCGTTTTCACTTTTTGTTTTCCTCCAGGGGTTGAAATTTAATCTCTCTTTTAGCAAACCCGAGCTGGCTCCCTCTCTTCCTCTGGCTCTTTCTCCCCAGTGTACTCCGTGCCTAGCCCACAGATACGCTCAGCTGATTAGGAAGCCTGTGCATTGTCACCGAGGCCTGTTGTCACCAAGGAAATGTGTTTGCAGGCAGGTGCTTTTAATCCATTCCCCTCCCCTCACCCACACCCCGACCCCCCACCCCCCGCCATGCTGACCCTGCTAATCTTCAGGTTCAGCACTTGTCAGGTGCTGACAGTGAAAGAATCCTTTTACAAAATTCACCCACCCTGGGGTGTCCGTGCATGTGAGTGAGTGTGTGTGTGTGTGTGTGTGTGTGTCCTGCTCTCCTGCAAAGTTCTGTGTTTCCCATGAGTCCCAGTAGTGAATTCATCAGTGATGCAGTCTCATTCAGTAGCTGTTCTAAGAAACTTTGGCCGAGGACTGAGATTGCCCCTCTTAGTAGGATGTCCTTCCTAACATTTCTCCCCTCCCCAAGAGGCACTTTTGGTGAGACAACACAAACATCATTCACCAGCTGCACCCCCGCCCCTTAGCTTGATGACCTACGTTACTGGCTAACACAGACTCATTTTTTAGTTTAACTCATGTCCGGTTAGGCACAAAGATATTTTCTAAGGCGACTTGGTGGGGGGTAAGAACACATCAGGGGTCACTCCAAATCCATTCCAAATCAGAATCTTGCAGGCCAACCCCACAGAGAGCCAGAAGGAGGAAATGACTCACTCTCTGGGCCCATTGCTCTCTTGTAAGCCATTAAACTCTCTCCCAGCACCGAGAGCCAGGGGCCATCACTGAGGCTCAGCTGCTACTTGAAATCAAATCCTACTTCCAACAGTACCATTTCCCTCCAACTTCCAGAAGAAGGCCATGCACTCATGATGTGTGTCTATGCACCGGACCACTCCTTAGTTGGCTAAAAATTTGGCTGAAATGACTTTCCTATCCTCTCACCTTCCTGTGATAACCCCTGGAATGTCAATTGTTGAAATCAGGTAGGTTTAGCAAATCTTTGGTAAATGAGAATCACACATTGTCCCCGAGTCACAATTCTTCAGCTCTATTGTTTTCAAGTAAAATGGTGGGATTACGTCAGAAATGTATAGAGGTGATACATTATCCCTCATTGGCCCAAACTTACGAGATTCACTTTCTCATATCTCATATATCCAACCATCCATCCATTCATTCTAAAATACTCAAGTGCACAATCTGCTGGACACAGGGAGGCCCATGGATCAGAAATGATACTTCTCACTGATGGGCTGGCTGAGTGGTAACAGAAAGACTGGTGAGCAAATATACGCAATTATGTGGCACCGTGATCTGAGCTCATGAGGCATGGTGCAGTGACATAGTGTAGGTGGTCAGTGCCACCTGCAGGCATCAGGAAGGCTTCTGAGACTGGATGAGCAGGTATTTCCAGGCACAGAAGTGGGCAAAGCACAGCAGGCAATGGGAGCCCTTTGACGTTTTCATGTCCCTGCCTTTATTCACGGGGTTTGTTCTGCCTCTAATTTCTTACCCCAGCAGTAAGAAAACTTCTGGCACATAGGATAGGCACCCACTGTATTCCCGCTGGGGATCTTATGAATAAATTAATGATAATGAGTAATTAAAGAGAGGAAAGAGGTAAAGAAACATTAAATCAAGTTGAGGCAGCTGCAGACAAGGATGAGGCAGACCCACAGCATATGGAGTTGGGCTCCTAGAGCCCTTGTCAATGGCAGACATCAGAGATGACCACAGAATTCTGTCTAGTAGAGTTGAGATGACGCGGGACTTGTAGCCTCCAAACCGGACTGCTTGACTGGAGCACAAGATGGAACCCATTTATCATCTGCATTTGTAGACTCATTTGAAGAGAAACTTGACAGTGAAGAGAAAAATAGATAAATACCTATAATGTGTCAGCGGCGGGGATATTTTCTCCATAAAGTGTCTCTGAATATACTTGGAGAAAGAATAGGAGATAGTTAGGAACATCTGCGTATTGGTCACATCTCGTATGGTGACAATAGTAAGAGAAACATATTTCTAGAATGCCTATGATTTTTTTCAGTGTGGTGTTTGTTTCCACTTTTAACAAGTGATTTAGGTTGTCTGTCAGGTACTGGACTCTCTGAGGGTACCGTGAGTTTGGGGAATTGTGAGGATAAAAGGCTGTGGGAATATAGAGGGAAGGATGAGAACCTTCCAAAGAGAGCATTTAGGAAAGCTCTAGAGGAGCTGAACTTGAAAAAAAAAAAGGGTAATATTTACACATGAAGGAAGTGGTACAGAGAAATCACATTTTAGTGAGGAAGAAGTAGGTTGGAGAAAAAAGGCCTAGGAATAAAAATTGGGGGAAGAGGAGTAAGAATTACTGGGAAGGGTTTAGTATGTCCATAGTATGCACTATGCTAAGTGTATCCCAGGTATTAATTAACCAACTCTTCTCTTAATCAAATGTGGTGCCCATCAGTAGAACAAGGGTTGAGCAGACGATATGCTCATATTTTCATACCTTGGGGCCTTGAGGAAAATAAGTGACATTTTTAGGGCACAGAGGTTGTGAGAATAACTCATTCATTACTTCTACTTGGCTCTGTGAGAGAAGTTCGAACCCGGTTCAGCACGGGACTATCCCTCCATCTCAGGGAAGGAAGAGGTTACGGCCAGGTTTTGCAACCTCAAAGGACTGCTTTAATTAGTAGATAAAATATACAAGCATCTAACATAAAGCCAGGAGCACAGTGTGTATTTGGCACACAGAAACTGGGGATTTATGAATAGTAAAGAAGTGTTTCTAACCTTACAGATGCCTTAGGATCACCTGGAGGCTTCTTAGAGCACTGGGCCCACCCCCAAGTTTCTGATTCAGAAGGTCTTGGGAGAACCCCAGCATTTGCCTCCTCAGGTGATGTTCCTGGTCCAGGAATGCTTTGTGGGGACCCTGGTGCTGGGCCATACTGCCTTTGTCTGCTATGTCACTTAACACACCCACTCTGAGCCTTCACTTCTTCCTGCCAGGGGCCTCTCGAGCAGCTCAGTCTCAGAGATGAGAAGCTGATAAACCCATCCAGAGAAAAATTTTAGATAACCCATTAATTTATCACCTATTGCTTAATATAAATGAGAAAAATTCAAAGGTAGAAATTATTGCAGACACGTTAGGGCATGAAGGGTAAAGAGATTTAGAGGAAGGAAGGGTTCATAATAATTTTGAAATCATACCTCTCTCGTTGGTGAGGTGACTGTGGAAATCTGAGAATTTCTTGGCTAATGAAATATAGCCAATATTTTTATATATAGCTGAAAGGCCACTGGCCCATGAATACCAGAGAATTCAAGTTCTTTTTCATCTTTTTCTTCTTCTCTCCCCTCAACCATGCCTACCTCATGTCATAGGAGTGCCACCCTGAGCACTCCAGGACAGCTCTGACTGACCCTTTGGCAGGAGACATCATTTAATTTGATATCCAACCAATATGAACAAGATGGCACTGGTGACAGGGCAAATACATTCCTCAAACTTTAATGTGTCCTTTTAAATGTCTTAACATCAAAGTTCAAGGACAGAAAACCCTAATCCAACCGTGTCACCCAAAGATTCTGAGATTGCCAAGAGGAGGTTTAGAAAAGAAGCTGAGCTTTTCTGAGAAACCACCAGGATTCCAGCAAAAGCCCAAGAACTTCTGTGGGGAACGGGAAAACACAAGCTACGGAAAGAAAAGGCAGTATGTGGGCTGTACATGTAAATAATTCTGTGCCCCTTACCCAACTTGGACTTCTAGTGTAAATAAGTAAATCTGTGTGGGAGGATTTCTGTGTTCCTGGCAGCACAGATAAGGAGCCACATCAGTTGGGAGAGCCCTCTGGAAGCACGGGAAACACAGCTTCCACACATCACTGGCCTGTCGAATCTGCAGTGAACGGCACACCAAGCTCTTCTGTCTAGAGACAGAGAGGCCACAAGATGCACATAGCTGCTTCTTGACAAGAGACCTTCTGTGTAGACCTCATTTCCTTTGCAATCCATGGGTCCTCACTGATGTGCTCTCATGAATATTAGGTAAAGGGAACCAACACTTCTTGAGTGCCTTCTATGTAATAGGCTTTGTGCTATGTGCTTTACAAATAATGATATCTCATTCAATACTCATAGCAACCCTGTAATGTACCCTGTACATTAACAGATGAGGACATAGAGGCTTCCCAACGTTGGTGATATGACAGGATTCAGTTCTGGGCCTGCTTGAGGCCCAACCATTGATTTCAGCAAAATACCTGTGGTTTGTTTGTTGGCTGAATGGTTTTTTTATGATAAAATGCATATAACATAGAATTTGCCATCTTAACCATGTTTAAGCTTACAGTTGAGTATTGTTAAGCGCATTCACATTATTGGGTAACCTACCTCCAGAACCTGTTTGTCTTGCAAACTAGAACTCTATACCCATTAAACAACAATTCCCCATTCTCCCTCCCCCAGCCCCTGGTAACCTCTCTATTTCTATGAATCTGACTACTCTAGATCATTCATACAAGTGGAATCACGCAGTATTTATCTTTTTGTGACTGGCTTATTTCACTTAGCATAATGTCCTCAAAAGGGTCATCCATGCTGTAGCATTTGTCACAGTTTCCCTCCTTTTTAAGGCTAAATAATATTCCATTGTATGTATATATCACATTTGATTTATCCATTCACCTATCAATGGACACTTGGATTACTTCCATCTTTTGGCTATTGTGAATAATGCTGCTATGAACACGAGTGTGCAGGTATCTTTGAGACCCTGCTCTAAATTCTCCTGGATATATATCTATGTCTATGTCTATGTCTTTATCTATTTCCATGTCTCTATCTGTATCTATATCTACAGAACTGGAAAGTTGGATCACATGATAATTCTAGTTTTAATTTAACAACTAGCGTTGATATTTTCCATAGAGGCTGTACCATTTCACATTCTCACCACCAGTGCACAAACTTCCAATTTCTCCACATCCTTGCCACTAATAGCACCACTATTTATTTATTTATTTATTTATTTATTTATTTATTTATTCATTCATTCATTCATTCATTCATTCATTCATTCATTTATTTATTTTCCAATACTTATTTCTTGGTTTTGTGGTAGTAGCCATTCTAATGGGTATGAACTGGTATCTCATTGTGGATTCGATTTGCATTTCCCTGATCATTAGCAGTGTTGAGCATCTTTTTCATAGGCTTGTTGTATATCTTCTTTGGAGAAATGTGTGTTCAAATCCTTTGCCTATTTTTAAATCAATTTATTTTTGTTGTTGTTTAGTTGTAAGAGTTCTTTATATATTCCAGCTATTAACCCCTTATCAGATATATGATTTGCAAATATTTCCTCCCATTCCATAGATTGCCTTTTCACTCTGTTGATTGCATCCCTTAATGCACAGTTTTTAATTTTGATGTAGTCCAATATATTTAATTTTTTACTTTACTGCTTGTGCTTTTCATGTCATATCCAAGAAATAATGGTCAAATCCAATGTCACAAAGCTTTTTCCCTGTGTTTTCTCCCAAGAGTTTCATGGTTTTAGGTCTTATGTTTAGGTCTTTAATCCATTTTCAGTTAATTTTTGTATACAGTGGTGGGTAGGGGCCCACTTCAGTTCTTTTCTTTGTGCCTATCCAGTTTTCCCAGCACCAGTTGTTGAAACGACTGTCTTTACTATTGGATGATCATGGCAAAAATCATTTAACCATTTATGCAAGGGTTTATTTCTAAGCTCTTTTCCATCGGCCTATATGTCTGTCTTTATGCCAGTACCATGCTATTTTGATTGCTGTAGGTTTTTAATAAAATTTGAAGTCAGGAAGAATGAGACCTCTAATTCTGTTTGTCTTCAAGACTGCTTTAGCTATCAAAATGCCTATTTTGAAGGGAAGCTTCAAAATCATAATAATAAAGAACACTGTTGAAGTCCAGAAATGGAATAGAGTTCCTAAACACACAAACCTGGCTTGCCTAGGAATAATCTATATAGATGCCAGAACAGTCTTCCAGTTTAAGAGCACTACTTTTTATAAGAATTTAAAGGGGCGCCTGGTGGTTAAAAGGGTGTTAAAAGGGCGCCAGATCGTTAAGCATCTGACTTCGGCGCAGGTCATGATCTCACAGTTTATGAGTTCGAGCCCCACATCGGTCTCTGTGCTGACTGCTCAGAGCCTAGAGCCTACTTCAGATTCTGTGTCTCCCTCTCTCTCTGCCTCTCCCTCACTAGTTCTCTCTTTCTCTCTCTCTCTCTCTCTCAAAAATAAATAAAAACATTAAAATTTTTTTTTAAATTAAAAATGTCTGCCTGCTCCTTCATAAGGTGGGTCAGCTGACTTAGAATTAGTCCTACTTTGTCTCCTGTCTTCTTGCTACTCCCCTAGCCATCAGGACCCTGGCCACATCTCTTGGTTAGATGAGGTGCTCTGATTGCAAGTTGTGTGGTATTCACAGCCTTGAAATCAGGAGCCTGAGAGCAGTGGGGCAGTAAACAGAGGGAGATTTCTAGAAGCACCACAGAGGTTGAGACCACTCAGAAAAGGGAGCTTCCTCTCCAGTTTTTATTTTAGTGGCAGAGGATTAGAGCCTGGCAGAACAGAAACACCAAATTCCGCAGGAAATACCTCTTTTAATCCAAGGCTCTGTGGCTGGATATGTGGAGAGGATATGGAAAACTTTCTTTTTCTTCCTTTCTTGAAAAAAAAAAACACAACCAATAAGAAATATGAGAAAAGACAATATTGTTAGCACATTGGAAGAGAGTGGCGAGAGGTCCATGGGAGTCTAGAGACCAGTCATCATGCCAAAGCCAAGAAAACGTGAGCAAAAAGACAAGAATACAAGTGATGAGAGTAATAGAAACCCAGGTGGTGAGTGACTGCAGAGACTTTCTCAGCACCCCATTGCTAACTCCGGATTGTCCTGAAGCCCCAGCAGCCTTCCTTGGGTAGTCTGAGCAAACAGTGGGGAGCAGGGGAGGGAGTCTTCATTCCCCCTGCTCCTCTCCATGACTCTACCCACGCCCTGGAGCTCTCTCCTTCTCAAATATTCCCTGATCGTCACCACAGTGGCCTCTCCTTCCAAGAAATCCTTGGGTTTTAAATTAACCCTTCCCATCCA
Source organism: Acinonyx jubatus (assembly GCF_027475565.1). Classification (NCBI taxonomy): domain Eukaryota; kingdom Metazoa; phylum Chordata; class Mammalia; order Carnivora; family Felidae; genus Acinonyx; species Acinonyx jubatus. The sequence goes on along the minus strand of NC_069383.1, from coordinate 94,601,515 downwards.
AACCCCCAACGCCTCCCACCTCAATCCTTAACAAACCCTAGACATGTATGCACACACACACACACACACACACACACACACACACACACTGGACTCCCTTCTTTTCCTGCCTTGAGACTGTTTCACAAGTGCCAGCTTGGTGTCTCTCACACAAGGGATTCTGAGAGACCGGCTTTCGGTGGCCAACACTTGTTAGAGAGGCAGCCTCACAAAGCCTCCACTTGGATAGAATGGGGGGTTATAGGGGACTGCGAATTAGAAAAGGGGTCTCTAGTGGCGCAAGCGTGGCCAACCGGGAAGTTGGTGAAATGGTAGAGGAAACACAAAATAATAAAACATACAGAAAAGAAAGTAAGCAATAATTAGGAGCGACGGAGCACTTTCTCTTCAGCAGGCTCCGCTTTACGCGTGTCACATGGGCCATCTCGGTTAACTCTGAGAAGCACACGGTGAGGCAAACCTGACCATCTTCAGTTTGCTCACGCTGAGACTAAAGAGAAGAAAGAAAGGGCCTCGTGTGCTCTCCTTTATGGGAGCTGTGAGGTCCGGAGGCAGAGGTCAGGCGTTTTTTGACTAATCTGTTCTCCTTCTGTGAAGAGACCCAGCATGCGGGGATGTCGGTCTGAGCTCATAAAGCAGTCTTCCGGCACACCGCTTCTCCGCTGCCAGGAGGCGATTCGTTCCCTCCCCTTTCTGAAACCTGCATTGGTCACAGAAGAGTCGGGTGCATTGCTAGTGAGTCAACTATGGCTACTTGGTCTGTTTACAGCAGCGTGTATCCCACATAACGGATAGGAACAGGCCTGCGGGGTGTACCCTGAAAGGTCAGAGATGAGACGCTTCACTTACGCTTTCACCCAGGGCACCACTTTTGAGGATTCACTTCTCAGGGCCTCGGTTTGCTGCCCGTAGAATGGCGGAGGTGAGGGGGGAATAAGGGAAATGCCCTCACGCAGAAGTCATCAGTGGGAAGTCTCAAAAGAGTCATCCCCCCCCACAGCCCTGCAGCAACCCTCTGCTTGTACCCAGAACCAACAGAAGTGGGAGAAGGGAGGAGGGGCGCCCCCCTTCTTCCTGTCCCGGCGACAAGTGGGCAGACATTCTGGTGACCTGACCTGTCTGCTTCACAAGGTCTTCTCACACCCTTTCCCCATCCCCAGTTCAAGGCTTTCTCGGGAAGAAAAATAGAAGAAAGATAAGAAGAGCCATCCGCCCCCTCCCCCACTTGCAGGGTGTGTATGTGTTATAAGATCATTCTTTGCCTTTCCTGTGTTCTGAGTGACCCAACAACATTCTCTCATAGCAACTGCACTTTTATATGGATTAAGAACCAAATGTTGAAAACAGCAGAAAAAGGAATCTTATTGCAGTTTCCAATATCTGACCTGCCAAGAATCAGGAGCTTCAGGAAAGCTAAATCAATTACTTAAGAAGTTTCCATTTTTTCAGCTTTTCTCAAGAAAAGTTGGAGGGAAACTCTGACTTACCTTTCCAAAAAAAAAAAAAAAATGCATACCCGGCAATGAACTGATAACTAAGGCATTTCCACACTTTGCGTGTTGGATGGGAAAGCCTGAACGGAGACTTGCTAAGAGCACCAAAGCTGACTCCAGAAGACTTCCTGGGACTGAGGTTGAAATAGCCCTTTTCATTAGTGAACTTACCCAGGTTACTTAAGAAATTTGCATTGTTCCTCGGTCAGTAAACTTCAATTTTTTGGAACGCAGCACTTTGGAGCAAAAAGCATCAAAGGTCATGGACTTTGCTGTCTTCTTTCTAGAATCTTATTGAAAATTGTTTATTCTATGATATTTAAAAAGCTTTGTTCAATTTAACGCAGTTCACCTAATATATGTTGAATGCCTAAGTGTGCCTGGTTCATTGAATGCCTGATGCAAGAATTCAGAGACCCAGTATGAACTCAGGAGCTCACAAAGTAGAAAGACAGCATGCAAACAGAGATCTATGGAAGTATGTAATCCGTGCTTCAAGGACAGGAGTGTCTGTTCAGGGGGAAGTGGTTCTGCCTCAGAGTGTCGGGAGAGACTAGAGAATGACAAAGTTCCTGGTTGACAAGGTGAATAAGGCAATCCAGAGAGAGGGGGCTTCCTTTGTGTTTCAGGTTTTACACGCGTTATCTTGGTTCATCTACTCACATACAAGTGGGTTTCAGGTCTTCCAGAATTAGTCTTCCCATTTTACAAGCTTAAGAAAACTGAGGCAACAAGAGACAGAGTTACTTGTCCATGATTTTACCTCAGTGAACCATGGTTTGGTCAGGCATCTAACTCACAGTCTGTGAGTTATAATCAAGGTGTGCTCTAACTTGAGACAGGCAGGTTTTGGTCAGGGGAGAAGGTAATGAGTTTTGCTCTTCATATGTCATGCAGTACATGGCGGGTAGATTAGCTGGAAATAAGGGTCTGGGATTCAAAGAGAGTTTGGAGAAAGATTTGGGAGCACAGGGAAGTTGGTGAGAGTTGAGGTATGTGTGAGAGTTAGTGAGATTGGCCTGGACAGGTGTGTGGTGAGAAAAGCACCTACAGATAGGATCCTAGGATAATGGAAAGAGTCACAAGATGCACAGGAGAAATGGAGAATGTGGCTGAAGCAGCAGAAAGAGAGGTAAAACCATGGAAACCAAGAGAAAGGAGAGTTTTAAGGAATGAACAGGGTTGGCAAATGCCATAAATGCTTCCAAAACCTTACACAGGGCAACGGTCATTCGATTTGATGGTTGGAAGGTTTTCAAAGACCTCAGAGACAGGACTTTTAGTCCTGAGGTGGGAAGACAGAGGAGACCTTGGCAAGAAGGAAGGTAAGGATAAGCAAGCAAAAATGGTCAGGAAAGCTGACTATGAATTCAGGAAAGAGTTAAGTCCTGAGCTTTTAAGGGACAAAATAAGGATTGTTTTGCTCGATTTGTTGGTCCATTTCAGGATGGAGGATTTTTAAGAATGTTTGCTTGCAGAAGGCAGGGTGTCAGTGGAAAAGAAAAGGTTCTAGGATAAGGTAGAGGCAGAGAGTTTGAGAAGGAACAGAATCCCAGAGGGAGTGGTGAAGGAGTCATCCTTGGAGAGATAAGAGATGATGCAGACTAATTTGAAGATCACTAGGGACACAGGGAACAATCCCAACCCTTAGCCTTGGCCTCATTTTCTCTGTGAAACCATGTCAGGGGTCTGTGTTTACAGAGGAAAATATAAACTAACAGAAAGGTATTCGCAGGAGTGAAGAAATGTGGGGGGGGAGGTGTCAGAGGCAGGTATGGTTGTAGGAAAAATGACATCTAGTGGCCTGATTATCAGTGGAGGAGACAGCAAAATGCAAACCGGGAAGTAAGTTATATACATGATGTTCCCACTGAAAACACTACATAATTAAGCACATATTACATGGTATCCGATATCCTCTGGAGATGAAGACAAGAATGTCCATACTGAGAAAAACCAACTTAAGTGGATAATTTTTTCAAGCACTCCCTATGTGCCCAGTACTATAGTTAGTATGTATGTGGGCTATTAGAATTCCCAGTATGAACGGTTATTGCTGTTCCCTCCCGTTCACTGTAAGAAAACTCAGGGTTAGTTAAGCCACTTGCCTGAGGTCATCAAACTGGTTTGTCAGAGCCAGATTTAGGAACCAAGTCTGTCCATCTTGTAATTATATGCTCTTAAATATTATGTTTCCTAATGTAGAAAATTTTCTAACAAAAATTGTCACAAGAGGTTTGATAGTTACAAACATTTTTTTAAAGGAGTCTTAATTTGATTATTCTCCTGATGAAGTGAATATATGAGCCTGTTGATTCATTCATGTTGACTCATTCATCCATTCATTCATTTCAGCTATCATTTTTTTTTGAGCATCTACAATGAACCCAGCAACAGGCAAGTCAGCAAGGATTCCTGTGTGGAGGAGACCCGATTGTACCTTAGAGGAAACAGGCACTCAACAAAAACATTCATTTGTCTGTTGAAGGCAGTGTGAGAGAAGACTGTGCGGCCACCAAGGGGCATCAGGGCGAGGGGTTGCTCTTCCTGAAGGTCAGAAAAGATTCAGAGAGGAAGTGGCCACTTCTGAGTTGAGGAGATGAGTCGGTGTTAGGCGGGCTCTCCATGGGGCTGGGGCCTGGAGCACTGGGGGGGGGGGGGGGGGAGGAAGGAGGGGGAGGGGGGAGGGGCAGTCCTGTGAAGTAAAGCTCAGGGCCTTGTACAGTGTAATGTGTGGGACCACAAAGAAGCCTGAGTGGCCAGAGTGAGTTCCCAAATGGTGACAGCCTCATTCTTCCTGATTTTCGATATATCAGCATGCCATCTGCATAATTATTTGAGTGATATAGTTATTTAAATCAACTATTTAAAAATAACCTAGCTTCAAATTGAAGAAGCCACAAAATTGCTGTTTTGCTCAGTAGTTAATTATTTTTTCTAAGACATTAAAATTAAAAATATTCATCTGTGTCTCTTATAAATCATCTGCCATTGCATCACAAAGTGTGAATATCCTGGGCCAGAGCATAAAAGTGAGAAGCATGGGTCCTCTCTATATACATCAGCGTGTGCACAAGCACGCGCACTCACACGTGCTGTTTTGGATGTCATTTCAGAATGGGAGGGCCCGGAGGTTCCTGGAGGAGAGGTCAAGTCCCCTCCGCTGTAGAACGAGGCAGGTTGCATTGTGAGTGGTTGTGTGAAAGCATAAAAGAGGGAGCATGAATCCACCTGCTATTCATCTTATTTGGATTCCATGAGGCCACCTGGTAGTACTAAATAGCCAGAACTCTAATTTTAGGAACTTTGTCATCTTAGCAATAGGATGACAGCAGCCATACAAGAGGTCCAGGCTAAATGCAAATCAGCCTATGCCCCTGTTGATTGAGTGCTTCAGCCCTCTACTGACTGGCTGAAGGAACAGATTGAGTTAGCCCAGCAGGCAGCTAGTGGCAAAAGAGAAAGCCACAGAGGTGCAGAGGCAGGGTCACTGCCCCTGTTGCACAAGTGCCCGCTTCACGGCCCATCAGCCAGCCTGCAGGGCGGGGAGGTAGGGGGTCTGGCCAGCCTGTGCTGAGAGGGTTTGGAGGGGCAGCTGGAGCCACCGACCGGGAGCAGAGTCACGCTATTCAAGTCCTCAGCTCCGTTGCTGAGGCTGGGGCCTCATTAAGTGATACCCCTCCTCACCCCTAGAGAGAAGGCCAGACAACAAGTAATACTTGTCTTCCCTTGGCAGAACAGCTCCACTCGGAGGCCCCTCCGCCTTCCTCCAAAGGCCAAAAGAAGGGCAGACGGAAGGAAGGAAGAAAGAAATGAAGCAAGGTGGGATGGATGAACGTGCAGAAGAATGTGGCTGCTGCTTTAAATGTACCACTGTTTAAGCTCCAAACACAGTAGCCAAGAGCTCGTGTTAAATGGTGAGTAAATGAAAAGGTCAGCGTGTCCAGGGACCCAATTACCCTCAGCCTGGTGCACAGGAAGGCCCAATTAATCCTCATTAGCTCGGCTTCGGTGGGGTTATATGTGAGTGGCTCCGGCCCCTCCAGCTCCAGCTCCAGCTCGGGTTGTGTTCCTGGGTCCAAAAGCCCTATTGTGAACCTTGTTTTCTCAAGGCTCAGACTCAGCTCCAAACGCTCGCTCGTTTGACTCGAGAAAAAAGAGACTGTGGCCCCGAGGTAGTGAAGTGTTCCTTCTAAATCCGTCTCGTTTTTCTCCAAAATAAGAATTCTCTCGACCACACAGATATTTCATGAATCAAGACGTACTATACCCCATCTCCCTTGCACACACTCACACATAGACTCTTCTGAATTCAAATGATCGGATTCTGAGTACGAAGTTGGACCATGTCAACACAGCCTAATTTAAATGCTTTAAACAGAATGAGTAGTGTAATTAAATTGCTTATGCCTCTTGAGTTTTATTGGTTTAACAACCTATTATAATAAGTATGCAGTCGTTAAGCTAAACAGACAATTTGGTGCTAACATTCTGTCACTGTAAGGTACGAGGACAGCGCTGACAGGACCAGACCTCTGTGAAGATGGAGACTTTGTCTTTTGACAGTTTCATCCTCCTGTTCTGGTATCATTTTATGTCAGTTTGCTTTTCCCGTATCCCTTTTCACTTGGAGCCCCCGGATCCCCTTCTAGTTTTCTCTTCCCCAGAACCTTGTTCTCAGATGGGGATCAGCTCATTCAGGCAGCACCGCCTCTGGCCCATGGCAGTGTGGTTTTTTCAAGTCTGACGCAGGGGCCACCTGCAGCTGGAACATGTGGGTGCCTGTAAACAAGTCACATTCCTGGGCTCCACCAACTGAATCACAATTTCTTGGAGTGGGAAATAAGAATAAGCATTTTCAATAAGTTTCCCAGGTAACCCCCTATGCGTGTGTGTGTACACACGCACACACACACATGCACACACACACATCACTAAAATGAAGTAGTTAGTGTCCCAAGGGCTCAAAGAGAAGCTGGTGAATCCCAGAGACTTACAGATTCTAGGACGACACTCTTAGCATCGATCTAGGCTGGGACACATGTAAGGTGTTTGGATAATATGTGAGCTTCTCAGATCCAGGCATCGATGGCTCCTTTGGCAGAAGGCCAGCAGAGAAATAGTGAAGTTGAAATGGCCGTATCACATCCTGCAAAGGCCAGAAATGAAAGCTTGTATGGTAAGTGAGTAAAAAGAGGAAGGGATACTGGAAAGGGAGATAACCTCAGGAACGATGAGTGGGGAACAAGTTTATACTTGTCGATCTGATTGCCTACAACTTGTGGGCATGTATGTTATCCTGATGTCCCCAGGGTGGCAGGACTAATGGTCCTGAGCCACCTCTAATTTGAGCATGGAATGACCAAGTGTGTGGGTCCCACTAGTTTCCTTTTCCCTGTACATAATGGCCATACAAAACAGGAGGTTAAATCTGGGGCTTCTCCTCTGACCCCCCCCCCCCCCCCAGCACTCAAATGCACTCATTGTAGGAGCCTAGAGATGAAGGCTGTGTCATTTAGAAAGTGGACTCTCCATGGAGCACAGAGCGGCCTATTGTGGCTTCACCGGACATCACTGAGACATCTAAGGCAGGCTCCACCAAATTGTTAAAGTCCAAGCCTCCTTCTATCTTTCTGATCTGCCTTGCATAGAATGTAACCTCGTCCTGATGGTAGTTGTACCCTCACCTTCCCTCTGTATTCTGGGCAAAAGGAGGGAAACGGAAGCAACAAGAAGGGAAGTCACCACTTCTATCAGGAAAGCCAGGAGTTCCCTGCAAACCCAGAACCCTCTGCTTCTCACTGGTAAGATCTGAGATGACCACCCCCAATCGCAAGAGGATATGATAATTATGACTTGCATTTTAAAAATTTAGAGCATTGTCTCCTTGGACAAAATTGGGATACTATTAGTGAAAAAGAAGAGACATTTGGATAGTGGGTAGGTAATCAGCAGTGAGTAACCAGGCCTAGAGATGGCTTATCTGGGGAAGACAATTCTTTTGTTGTACGTACCTGCTTGTCCTTGCAGTGGGGTGTGAGTAGCAGTGAGGCTACGCACCTTCTCTCTTCACATGGTTCCCCAGCTTTTAATGTGTACCTCAAGCTTCTTGTGTCTTGTTTTAAGTCCATCCATCCATCCATCCATCCATTCATTGAGACTGCATTCAGTATCAGGCACAAAGCCCCACCCTATGGGTGTGATGGCGTGAGGCTGACTTCCGCTCTCTTGGAACTTACATGCCAGCAGAGGGAGGGAAAAACAAGAGCAGGTGAGTACAACACAGAGAGAGGAGTGCTGTTATAAGGGAAGTAAATAATGACACAGCAGGGCACACCCATGGCAGGGCATCCAATCCATTGAGGGGTTAAGGAGGCTGTTCTCAGAGTAGTGAAGAAACGTGGAGATCAGAACGCAAACTATTGCGCACGTGTTCCAAAGGAAGGGACGTGGGGGAAGGATACCGGCCTTTTGAAAACTTTTAATGTTTGGAATGTCTGAAATCCAGGGTGCAAAACAAGGAAAAGCAATCAGGACCGAGGTATCCAGGGTCAGACCAGGAGGACCTTCTTGGGACAGCACAAGGAGCCGAGGGAGGGCTTGAAGCAGCTGTCAGAGATGGTCACAGAAGGTCATGTTGAAATCCCTCTCAATTCTTTAGCTCAGATAACCCCATTCTAAGTGGTTTTCCTTTTATTTGGTGAAACACCCGGGAGGAAAACACAATTTTTTTTGGTCTTTTATGGCAGTACTGTGTTGACTCAGCTTCCAAAATCTATGAATCAGAGAGGCTAGACCACACTGCTAGTGTGTTCACTGGCCTGTGACATCTAAAGCCATGTCACGAGCCACCCAGTTGGGGCATAAACTGGGCACAGATCTGTGAGGCACTAATGAGTCCTCAACCTTGACAGCAAGCCAGCCCTTCCTCAGCCTGTCCCCCATCTCCCATGCGGGCCACCACCGGACCCTCCCGCAACTCAGCAGGCAATCCTGTTTCCAGCCAATGAAGACTCACCTTGGAATTAACCCAATTTCTCTTTTCATCGTAAGTGCAGACCCCAAAGAGAAATGTCAGCGTACATTCAGGATTTATAACGTGTGATGGCTCAAGGATGGAAATCAGGGTGGTATTGGAAATCCTCAGATACTGAATTAAAATGTGTGAAAATTCAAGCAGAAGATCATCTGGAAATCTACTTTTCTGAGTTTCTTAGCAGGAAATGATGGAGGGAGAGATGGGGAAAGGGAGGAAAGCGTGCGAGGACATAGAGAAGATATTTATTGTCCACTTCTTATTATGTAACCATCATCTTTACACATATTTCCAGGCCTCTATATTACCGCTTCTCCAGTAGGCAAGTAGGCCAGAGTTCAGAAAGCTTCCATGAACTTGTAAAGGACGAAATCCCACAATCCCCACTTCACCAGCTCACCTGGTAAGAAAGACCTCAAAATGAAAACCCCAGCATGTGTGGTCTCTACGAACAAGGAGGAGGAAGACCTGGGGTCAATCTGAAGGTCTTTGTAATGGAAAAGCAGTTCACACAAAACCGAAGTCCACACAAATACCTGCGTACAAGTGTTTATAGTAGCTTTATTCATAATTATCAAAAACTGGTAGCAACCAAGATGTCCTTGAATGGGTGAATGACTAAACCGTGGTACATCTGCACAGTGGAGTCCTATTCGGCAAAGACATGAGCTGTCAAGCCACAAAAAGGCACAGAAGCACCTTGAGTGCCTACTACTAACTGAAAGAAGCTGATCTCTAAAGGCTACGTTCTATATGATTTTGACATATCATTTTGACATACTGGACAAGGCGAAACTATAAAGACAGTAAAAAGATCAGTGGTTGTTAGGGGCTGGGGAGAGGGACGAATAGACGGGGACTGGGAGGTTTTTAGGGCTGAAGCTGGGTGGATGATGCTATAATGGTGGACACCCGGCCGTATGCACTCGCCAAGAGCCATGGGTCGCGCAACATGGAGAGCGAACCCTGGTGTAGTATGTCGGTAGTGGTTCATCAATTGTAACGAATGTACCCCACTAATGCAACATTTAATAATAAAAGAAACTTGGAGTGGAAGCAGGCATGTAAAGGAACTCTGTACTTTCCACACAATTTTTCTGAAAACCTAAAACCGGTCTGAATAAGGAAACCTATTAAAAGGAGTCTCTGGCATGAGTTTTTCCCAGAAGGAAGACACAGAAGCTTTAGATGCTTGTGGTAGACCTGGCAGAGGTGGGGGATTCACAGGGCAGAGGGGACTGTGTCATGGAGATGCATCCATTCCGTGGTACATTCAGTTGACCCCTGCCCAGCACTGCTTCCTCAGGACAGTCTATGAGTTACACGCAGAATCTGGAGGTGGGCTCTCCCCTTAGATTTGGGGGTGGGCTGACTAATGCGTGACTAGGAATTTTCAAGGAGATGTGATCCTGATAGCTAAGGCCCATCGGACAAACAAGTAGCCCTGTCATCATAGACTGTAGCATTTCGAGTGAGGTGACTCATGCTCACATCAGACTCTTCAGATGCCTGAGATTTCAGGTCACCCCACGGCATGGGGCCGGCTGGCTGAGAAGTCCTCACGAGGGATCCCGCATCACTGAGGACAACGCGGGAGGAGGGCACCAGGAAAGACCAACAGAACAGGGCCTCGAACGTTCACGAATGCTGAACCCTTGATCTGAAAGACACGCCTAAGGTGTGACTGCTGGAGCTACTCTGTCCTCCAAGAGCAGCTCCTCTCTGGAGACACATTAAAAGAATACTGCGGTCGCCCCTGAGAACTGAACATTTAACACTCTGGCAAGTCAGCAGGGGAGGCTCGACTGATATCCCAGGTGAGGAGACCTGGGCTTACAGGTGCAGAGCACGGCCTGAAGGGCCCGGCCAGTGCATGCTGGAGGGCTGACTGGTTCTGGTGCACTGCTTTCCACATTAGTAACTCGGCGTGGCCCTTGAGGCTTCGGTCACGTCAGGGAACTATTTAGTGTTCAGCCCAAGCAGGAGATCCTAATGCTTTTAGTTCTTGAGGCCTAGTTTTCCCCATGTACCCAAGTCTCAGCCTTAGAACAATAGGGACATATCTCCTTTTCCTCTTGGCTCCTAGTTCTATGGTCATCACACAGGTCCCCCCTCTGCACTAAATTTAGGGACAGGAGACAGGGTCCAGACAACAGAGACCCCACCTGACCGCTGGCAGCCCATGCTAATCACCATCCTTATCGTCCACCAAGGGCTTTCCCGGTGCTGGATACGACGCCACGCTTTTCTCATGCCTGAGCTCATCGAAACCCCAAAACCTTATGAAGAGCCCTCAATATCACCCACACATTACAGATGAGGAAAGTGAGGCTCGAAGATGTCAGCCGACTCGCATGGAGGCAGGAGGCCTGGCGGCCCTGAGATGACAACCGCATTGTTTCGGACTCTCTGAGCCCCAGCTTGTCGTGATAATGTGACTGTTCAGCTGAAGTAGACCAGACAGGAATGTGGGTCTTTCAAATCACAGACTTTTTGTGGTCTTCACGTGACATTCAAAAATCAAATATGCCCCTGTTATGTCTATTTTCTTCTAATATTTTCTCAGTGGGAGCTTGAGATTCTTCCACTGGAGACAACCGGTTTATATTCCCCAAGAGCCAAGTGGAATGCCACGAATAACAATGTCATTGCCCTGAATACCTTTGATCCTCTCATAACCACAGATTGTAGCATGTATAAAATGGACATACAAACTTCCTGCATATTTGTCCCTTCTGTTCCAGGCATGCTTACACCACAGGATGTTATGTATATCTAGGAATGAATAGGTTTTTTAACAGGGGAATTCCCCTGTTCATCCCAATATAATATAAGCCTCAAACCTAATCAGTGACATGGCAGAATTACCGTTTTTCTGCTCCTGGATACCACAGAGCCACTGGGGACAGGGGAAGCCAAAGCCCTTGGCCCATCCTTAGCCCCGCGCTGGGCAAGTCTTCTTTCCAAGGGCTGGTGCCACCACTCACAGTGCCCAGGGCAGTCCTTTCTTTGAGACTCTGACCTTGGAATTCCCTGAGAAGTCTGTGGAGGATAATGACATGGGATGAGATGACATGGGATTTTAGAGGACCAGCCCTAAAGGTCCCAGGTGGAACGACTGAACTTCTTTTTCCAGAACTGTTTCAGCTTCCAAAAGCAAATATATGAATTAGCTACCTCTGTCTCAGTTCTAGAAATAATATTGATATTAAAAAAAAATTTTTTAAGTATAAATGCTAAGAACCAGATAATCATCTATGAAAGCCTGCATTGGGCAAGTGCCTTTGATATGGATAAAGACTGTAAAAGACTTTCTGCCTAGGAGTGTATGTTAATCCTGTGTAAATACCATCATATTGTGTTTACCTAAATACAACCTAAATAGTCATTGCTGCAATACCATAACTGCATTTTGTATTGCACATTTACTTTACGTGGTTGCTGTTGGTTTCAATGAATATAAATAGGATGTTATATAAATATAAATATAAATATAAATATAAATATAAATATAAATATAAATATAAGTGGTACCAACATGTCAGTTTCGAGGTGAATGTGGCCTTCCGCCCCTGGACACCTCAAGTTCCCCAGAGCTCTGTGGCTGTAGGGCAGCTGTCCTCTGGGGGCACAGATGGATCCCCAAGATCAAAGCTCTAAAGTAGCAGAAACCATGCAGATGCCTGCAGGGGGGTGGCAATGGATGTAAATGGCAGATTCCATTTAAGTGTTGAAAGCAGGGATGAGCAGGTGAGGACAGAGGAACAAACCCCTTTGCCAAGAGGCCGTGGCCAGTCTCTCAGTGCCACTGGCATGAGGGACCCAGTGCAACATGCAAGTGCAGGGTCCTTTGTCAAGACAGCGCCAGTGGAGCATCAAACCAAACATGGGGGTGCGATGTGTGACTGCACAGGTCAGGGGCCCATGCAGGTGGCCTCAGCCAGGAGAGAATGGTAGGCCATGTTGATGACAGGAGCACACAGAGAACAGAGCTTGCTCTTTCCTTGAGGCCTTTAACCTCAGCGCAGGACCCTAGGTGGATGCTGTAGGAGGTGGCCTGGGGTACTGAGGGGGTCGGCTTTCCACGGCCCCCCTGTGCTGCCTCTCCTGGCGTCTGCCCCTCCACTGTTTCCACCAGCTCCCGGGCCTGTTTGGAGCTCCTGAGCTCAGTCACCTGAGTCTTTGATAACGTGGCAAGGAGCTTTCCAGAAAGCCATGGGAACACAGCTGTGGGATTCGAGGTCAAGACCTGACATGTCTTCCTTTCATGTGGTCCTGTTCTAAAACAGAATTCTTGTCTTCCCTCCACCCATGATATTTACATTATTTTCCACTTTTATTCCTAACTCATTTTATTCAACGTTGTTTATTTTATAATGTGTTATTCATGTTTTATTTCAAATATTTATTATGTTTCAAACATGCGAAATAATTGATTACATTTCAAACATAATACACAGACATCCAAACATATCTAATCTTCGATTTAATAAATGTTGGCATTTTGACATATTTCTTTCAGCTCTATTTTCTTTGTTTTAAGAAAGAAATATTATAGGAGCGCCTGGCTGGCTCAGTCAGTAGAGCACGTGGCTCTTGATCTCGGGATTGTAAGTTCAAGCCCCATGTTGGGTGTAGAGACTGCTGAAATAAATCAACTTAAAATAAATCCTTAAAAAAGTAAAAGAAAAATAAAGAAATATTACATATATATGTGAAATACCCCATGTATTCCTTTCCCTTTTACTCCAGAATTAACCATAATCTTGACGGTTTTATAACTTCCCCATCAATGGTTTTATGTTTTAGGTTTTGATACTTAAGTAAATATATACATTTTTTCCTTTTTTTAAATTTCTAATTGAAGTAGAGTTGACATATAGTCTTAAGTTAGTTTCAGGTGTACAGCATAGTTATTCAACAATTATATGCATCATGAAACGCTCACCACGATAATTGTATTACAATATTATTGACTATGTCCCCCATGTGTGCCTTCCATTCCTGTGACATTCATTTTATAACTGGAAGTTTCACCTATTTTGCTCTCCTCCTTCCCCAATTTCGTTCATCCCCCCACCCCCTCTGCTTTGGCAACGACCAGTTTGTTCTCTATATTTATGAGACTTTCTCTCTTTGTTGTTGTTGTTTGTTTGTTTGTTCATTCGTTTGGGCTTTTTTTTTAGATTCCACATGTAAGTGAAATCATATGGTATTTGTCTTTCTCTGTCTGGCTTATTTCACTCAGCATAATACCCAAATTATATAATTCATTTTCAACTTGTTTTTTTTTTATTCCCTCAACACTTTCAGAATAGATCTATGTTGATGCAGTACATCTAGGATATTCATTTTAACTGCTGTTTAGTAAGTCCCTATATGCATATAGGATAATTTATTCATGCCTCATGCATGAGTCTTTCTGTTTCTTTCTGATTTCTTGTTATTGTAAACAATGTGCAGCAAAGATCTTGGTATATGGGTCCTTGTGCATGTGGATACATTTCTCAAAGCTATGGGTTGTGGAATTTGAACATTTACAGGTTGGGAGCAGCTTGACAATATTCAATCAGGGCTGTACCAATTTACACCCCACACTCAGTATCTCAGAGCCCCCAAATCCCATATCCTCTCCCACACTTACTATGAGACATTATTTTTTTGGCCATACTGATGAGTGTGAAGAGATGTGTCATTGCTGATCTAATCTTCATTTTTGTCGCTGATGGGATCAGGTGTCTTTCCTTATGTTTATAGGACATTAGGGTTTTCTCTTTTACCAAGCACTTATTTATATCCTTTGCCGTTTAAAAATCTTAGATTGTTTGTCTTTCTTATATTGCTATGAGGATGTCCTTTATACATCCTGGTATGGATTAATTTTCAGTTAAAGTGTAGCAAGTATCTTCTCCGGGTCTGTGGTTCACTTTCTCACTTTGGATGGTCTTTCCTTACACAGAAGATTTTAATTTTAATGTGAAATTTATCATTCTTTGTTTTTTACATCTTTTGTTTTGTTCTTTCTATGTCTTGTTTAGGGAATCCTTCTTTAATCCAACCTTATAAAAATGCTCTCCAATATATTTCTTTCACATAATTTCGTAATTTTGCATTGATGATTAAGTCTTTGTCCATAAGCATGTGTCTTTTTTTAAAATTTTTTTTATGTTTATTTATTTTTGAGAGAGAGAGCATAAACAAGGGAGGGGCAGAGAGAGAGGGAGACACAGAATCTGAAGCAGGCTTCAGGCTTTGAACTCTCAGCACAGAGTCCAATGCAGGGCCCGAACCCATGAACCATGAGATCATGACCTGAGCTGAAGTCAGACACTTAACCCACTGAGCCACCCAGGTGCCCGTAAGCATGTATCTTTTTTAAAATTGTGGTATAATGTTATGTGTATAAAAATACACATAAAATTTAGCATCTCTCCAATATGTTCTTGTAAATATTTTAAAGTAGTAGTCTCCATATGTATGTCTTTAATCCTCTTGGAATGTAATTTTCTCTATTACAGAAATAGGGAACATTTTTATTAGGTAGGATGCTGATATTTCTTTTTATTTTGTTAATCTTTTTAATGTTTATTTATTTTTGAGAGAAAGAGAGAGACAGAGTGTGAGCAAGAGACAGGCAGAGAGACACAGAGACACAGAATCTGAATCAGGATCCAGGCTCTGAGCTGTCAGCACAGAGCCCAAAGCTGGGTCTCAAACCCACAAACCATGAGATCGTGACCTGAGCCAAAGTTGGACACTTAACACACTGAGCCACCCAGGTGCCCCAGATGCTAATATTTCTGAGGTAAGATGCTAACTTAATGTTTTTCCAAATGGGAGTTCTCTCAAGATGATTTATTTGATAGCACATTCTATTTCTACTTACTTGTAATGCCACTTCTGTCATATATCAAGTTCATATATCTTTATGTTATCTTCCACTGGTCAATTTGTTCCTTCAATAACACCATGCTGTTATATTTGCCATAACTTGATCATGGTCATTGATACCTAATGCTTTGTGAGGATGCTTTAGGCTGCAAATAATGCTAGCATAAAAAAGTGGGGTTTTATAAAATGCCATATAATAAGGAATCTGAAGGAAAATGGCCATTGCAACTTCAACCATCACTTTCTCACAAAATCCCATTCAAAGACAAAAAGATACCTTCAAAGTTATCCCTTGCTTTTTATCAGAGAAAAAAAAATCCTTTTCCAGAAGCCCTTCTAGGCATTTCTGTCCATGTGTCATTGCCTAGTCATGCGTGAGACTGACAACCAACCATCCACCATTTCCACCTAGCAAAGGGAAATGGGGGTTCAGGACTTGGCTTATTATTGTGATTTGTCCATCTCTCCTCACAATTCTGTCATCCACTTTGACTTCACATATTTGGGGACTCTAGTGTTAGATGTTTAAAGATTCAGGATTGTGATCTTCCTGGCACTCTTCCTTTTATTCTTATACAGGAATATATTTTCTATTTTTTCCTTACTAATTCCTTGTTGTCTTACAGACTATTTTGCTTAAAATTAATTTTAATATTCTGGTTTTCGTTTTGTCAATGCTTTCCTGTATCTCTTTTCTCATCCCTCTACTTTCAAGGTCTATTTCTTTATGTTGTGCATATTCCTCTTGTGTGTATCAGCAAGCATGGGCTATGCTATGCTTCATAACAAACAATTCTAACATTTCTACAGCTTAAAACAGCAAAGATTTTATTTCCCTCTTGAGCTACGGGTCCCTCCAGGATTTACAGAAGGCTTTGCTCCACCTGGTCCTTACCTGGGGTCCACAGCAGCCACTCTCTGTAGCATCGCTAGTGGGCATAGCAGAAGAGAAGAAAAAATTGATATATCATTCACTGAATGTTAACATTTCCACCCCTCTGTGTCACACATCACTTCAGCTTCTTCAAAATTTGTCGTGACAAGTTACAGAGCCACATCTCACTCCTGAGGAGCAGGTGAGTGAAATTCAACCCAAGAGTCCAGAATGAGAATAAGAAATATTTAGTGAACAGCATTAATAACTGCCATGGCAGATATTTAAATGGTTAAAATAAAATTCAGTGTGAGAGTCTGCATTAATTGGTAAGATTATACTATATATTATATTGTTATATATTATATTTACTGTGAATATTTATATATGGACTAATTTGTGCTTTTATTACCTTGCTTTTATTTCTCTTGTCCACTTCCTTTACTCTCATTTATTGGGATAAAGAACACATCTGCTATTTCTAGTTTTACATGCTTACCTTTAAATTTTGATAAGTGCATTTAATGAAGCAAACCAAACATTTTTGTATTACAAGGAACTCAAAATACAGTTATTCTACAGAGTGTCCTCTGTTGTCTGTGGTGTTTGCTTTTCTAGCACTTTCGTCTCACCTTACTTTTAAATTTCTCTTGAAATCTTTTTTAAAAACTATTTTTAACAGTCTTCAACTCTGTAGCCTTATTGTCCATTTTAACAATCATTTGCTCACTACTGCTTTTTCCCTCCTGTTCATGTCAGGGTTTATTTTCTTCTAAGTTGATTACAGCAAGTAGTTCTTTTATCAAGCACATTTAAAGAATTAACTCCCACTCATTGTTTGTATGAAAACGTCTTTATTTTGCCTTCTCTTTCGAAAGGAAGTTTAGCTACTTATAGAATCCTACACTGACGACTGTTTTCAATATACAGTTACTGAGCATTTTGAAGATATTATCCCATTGTCTTCAGGTCTCCATTTGGTGATAAGAAGTTCATTATCAGCCTAATTATCGTTCTTTTATTTCAAATATCTCCCCCCACCCCAGCTGCTATGAGGACCTTCTTATCTTTGGTGTTCTGTAGCTCCACTACAATGTGTCTAGGTGAGGATTTTATTTTTAATCTATCTTGCCTAGGATTCACTGAGATTCCTACATCTGAGAATTGATGCTTTAAAGCAATTCCAGAAAAGTCTGTGCCATTATCTTTTTGAATGTTGCTTCTCTTTCCACTCTTTTCTTTCTGAAAATTTAATTTGCCATATTAAAAATTTTTTTTTAATTTTTTTATTTATGAGAGAGAGAGAAACAGAGCATGAGTGGGAGAAGGGCAGAGAGAGAGGGAGACACAGAATCTGAAGCAGGCTGCAGGCTCTGAGCTGTCAACACAGAGCCCGATGTGTGGGTTGAACCCACAAACCATGAGATCATAACCTGAGCCTAAGTCAGATGTTTAACTGAGCCACCCAGGCACCCCTGTCATATTTTATTTTATTTTGTTATTTTTAAAAATTATTTTTAATATTAATTTTTGAGAGAGAGAGAGACAAAGCACAGGGGGAAAGGGGCAGAGAGGGGGATACAGAATCTGAAGCAGGCTCTAGGCTCTGATTTGTCAGCACAAAGTCAAACTATCCCACAAACCATGAGATCACGACCTGAGCCAAGTCTGATGCTTAACCAACTGAGCCACCCTGGCGCCATATTTTAGACTCTGCCTAACTCTATTGTGCATATTGCTTATCTTCTCCTTCACATTTCAATTTATACAGCACTGCATTCTGCATTCCAGGTAATTTCCCAGATTTTATGTTTTTGTTTATTGATTTTTTTTTCTTGTAGTCTGTTTAATGTAACTTTTAGCCTATCCTTTGAATTTTTAATTATAATTTTTTCTCTTTGCAGAAAGCCTTGATTTAGTCATTTTGATTAATTAGATTGTTCTTCATGCACAGTATCATACCTTTCAGCACATTTTCTATTCCTTTTAAATAGAATAATAATTTTAGATAGTCTCATTTCCTGGTTCCAGATTGTTCTATTCTAGTTCTTGGGAGGGGCATCATCTTCCTATTGATTGTGTATATCAACTGTCTCTTATGGTGAATAATTAATTGCTAATATCATTTGCAGCATTTTTCCTGCAAGTTCATCTGGAAATTTTTCAGACTGGCATCTTTTTCCTGAATGGTGATTTCTCAAAGAAAGTAACCCATGGTCTGATTCTAGCAACACAGAGAACCAAACTATCTGGGACTTAGCTCCACTACAAACTGCAAACATATTCAAGTGTCGGATGAACTATAACAACAGAACGGTACGTAAAACATGTGTGAGGGAGAAAAAGTAAAGGGAATCTCTTTTTTATCGTTAAGTCACCAGCTCTGAATCCCTAGTGGTTTTGTTTTTGTTGTTGTTGTTGTTTTGTTTTTGTTTTTGTTATTTTCAAGGAAGCCAAGGATTTCACCTGTCTGAGACCAGATTTCATGTTATTTACTGAGTTCAAATTCTGCACTAGCTGGTGCTAAAAATCTGATTGTCACTCTGTGCATGTGACAGGCTGGAGTCTTGCTTAGTTTTCTACTTTTCACTGTGCCCCAGCTTGCCACATTGCTCCTGGTGGTTTTCCTATGAAGGGTTTTTCATGGAGTGAGTATCCTTCTAGGGTTCAATGCCAGTGTCAGTTCAAGCACTATGCCTTAGGGGGTCAAAGTCCATGTTCTCTGTCAAAGGGTGAGTGTTAGTACTTCAGCCCATCAGTTGTAGGACACTTATCTAAATCTGAATGACCCCACTATCATTTTGGGTTGCTGCTAATTTAGCTGTGCACTGGCCAAGAGTTCACTCTTCATTTCTGACAACTAGAGATTCCTTGTGTTTACTTTTCCTCTCAGATACATTTTACAAGCTGCTGTGTTATTATAAAATGTCCAGAATTTATATGTTGTGGCAAGAGGCGTAATAGTTCAGTGCTCCACGTTGCTGGAACCACCCAGAGCTTTACTTTCTGTGTAAGAAATCACCACTCAGGGAAAGACATCACCAATCAGTAATTACTTTGATGGAAATTTATTAAAATATTGAATTTCCTCAATGAATAAAACTTGGAAATACATATATGAATGTGTTAGAATGGTATCTACACCTCCAAGTAAGAAAAATGTTCTCCATGACATCAGTCACTATTTACCTTTTGTGTCTCAGTTCGTGGCCACGTTGTTTTAACTCTGTTTTAGTAATGAAACTTTTCAAAATTAACATATGGAACTGCATTTTTGTTAAACTATTTACTTCTCATTTCTTGTTTCCAGGTTTAATTTAATATTATCCTTCACTCCAGCTACCATACTTTGTAGAAAATGCGTTCTCTTGCAGAGCCAAGGAAATGTAAAACAAAAATGACACACACACATGTCCCAAAAGTATCCATCTGTTCATTCACCCTTCTGGAATTTAGGAATTTTTTCATCTACTAGTATGGAGACTTTTCCCCTTTAAGGCTCATATATCAGCTATTTTGTAAGACCTGGTAAATCCATAACATAGCATGAGATAAGTTCCAGGGAGTAAGATAACATTTGTTATTTACAATTCGTTCAGTCCCCTTGACAATTGAGTGTTATTTTCACTTGAAGAGAAATGGTAAAATGAATGAGAATGAAAATTAAGTGCTGGGAGTTGGCAAAATAGGACCTTTATGTTGGTGAATATTGAACACAGGGAAAATGACGAGTGACAGCCAGCTAGGAATTATATTTCATGGGAAGGGACTTCATAGCCAAATACAGACAGAGGGGATTACTGCTCTTGAAATCCTGTTTTGGAATATTTCTTAAGATTTTTTTTTTAACTGTGTTTGTTTTCCCCGTAGCCAAAGCCCCAGAAAACCTATAGTAGCCCTCCTCCCTGCCCTGTTCAAGACCAGAGCTGTTGTGGAGAACACCGCCCCCACCCACCCAGGCACAAGTTGTATTTACTGAATCAGCTCTAATTACAGCTTTTGCTGAGGTTGTGAGGTCGGGAGAAGCAGTCACATCTTTCTCAGAAGGAAAACATGAGGTTGGAAATTTTTATCTGCTGAATTTGTTTTCCCAACCCAAATATAGGCAGGTAGTCTATCCACGGTATATAAATAATTGTGCCTTTTTAGTGCGTCTTCTATCTCGAAATCCTAACAACTGACAAAACAATATAAAGGCAGCTGCTAATCCATGAATAGTTTGAGTTCTGAAATACACTTATAAGTGTAGGAACAAGAGTGAAGTGAAGCACCACGTCAAGAACTGGGAAATAATTTTGTCCCTTTAGAGTAACATTAGAAATTGACCTATAAGGAACCAGAGTCAGGAGAACAAAGTCACTTTAATATGGTAGAACTGATGGTTCTAATAGATGTATGGCAAGGGCGTGCATGGATGACAGGGAAATCGATATGAATTTGGCAGTTCATCGCTAAAGTTTGAAGCATGAATCTAAACCTTGATCCAGCCAAAAGAAATACCTAAGGATACATGAAGTAATTGTATCAGTGTTGTTCATAGGGAAAAATAAAGAAATAACCTAAGCTCAAAGAGGTTGGTTAAAGAATTATTAGTAATTGTTAGTAATTATTTTATAACTGTTAATAATTACAAAGCAATATTATAGAATAGCTCATACAACACGGGGAAATGCATCAGTTAGCCTCTGTACTTTTGTCTTCCACTACTTCTCCAGACCTATCAGGTAGAGGGGGTTCCTCTAGATGGAAACTTAAAGATCTCCATATTTGATTTCATTTCTTAAATCATTCTTAGCGTGCAATTCTCCAAACCTAGAGCTTGGTTTTAAGAGAAAACCTCTCTCTTTATCTAACTTGGGCCCTCTGGAGGTAGGTAGTCTAGAAGGGCTGGTGGTTCCTTATGCCCCCTCATGCCCCACTCTATTTCCTCACCTTTCCCCCATTTTTCTATTTTGCTGACTGGGGCTCTTACCCCCTTCACAGGGTTCTGGTGAAGGAGGAGAGTAGTAAGGGAGCAAGAAAGTTTTCTGACTTGGTTCTGTAATGAGAGGTCATGGGTCTGGTTGGAGGCCAAAGCTTTCTTTCTCTGCTAGGCCTTTTGCTGGACTTTTGGAGGCTCCCAATGGACTCATTCGATTGCATTTTCCATGACTTTGCATGTGTTCCCTAAATTTAGTCACTATCCTCGCAGCAGCCCACTCAGCAGAGACTATGTAAGTCCCAAGGCCCCCAGGAACTGCTCTTGGGCTGCACTGAGAATGGTCCCACCAGTTCTCCCTGACTGTGAGGCCACATGTGGTCCATAGGAAACACCCACCTTCCTCTTCTCCGAGGGCAGGCAGACTCAGCCTAGTGCATGTAGCCCATGTCAGCTTTTAAGTTTTCCAAGCAGAAGTCGGTTATCAGTCTACTGTGTCTCCCCAACTAAGGAGAACATATATCAAATCAATTCTGAGTGCTCCTTGAAGCCTCTCTCTTTTAACCAACAACCTGATGTGACCTGGAGAGCATCCCACTCCCCGTCTCTTTCTGGTTTGGATGGGGGTTCTTACATCCCACTAACTGCTCCATTCAGTGAAATCTTTCTAAAGATTACCTTTCCTAATCCCTAGTCTTGCCTTTATATCCTCGATGTGAGGGAAGGCCCTAGGAACTATGAAACAAAGCTTTTAACATCTCCTTTGAAACTCCTACCATGTGGAATACATGGTTTTCAACCCCCTTTGTCTTTGCCATGTATCACATCTCTGGATCTTAGTGGAAACTACATGCCGCAAATGGGGACATGAATGGCCTTTATCCAATAACTCCAGACTTTTTGATCATGACAGTGTCAGAGCTTTGGGAGAGACTTTGTGTATACAAAGGGAATTCCTGAAGTTAAATTTGGAGGCAAGATCTCATATATCTGAATTGCTTTGCAAGAAAAAAAAAAGGGAAGAATATGATTTCTCCTCCTGAGAAGGAAAAAACAAAATCAATGGGAAGGGGGAGAGAGTACATGACTGGGTAACATGGCTTTAGAACAAAACAGAAAATTCCAGGGGAAATGATGTCTACTATTTAAATGTAATAGTCTTTACATCCTGAAGTGAAGAGGGCTACACATCGAAAAATCCTCATATGGGTGATTTGTTGTTACTGTCGAATCAAAGAAAGAACCTGATTTCCACATTTGGGTCTATAGCCAGAGCAAAATAAAGCAACAGCTGTAGGCTGAACAGTAGAGAATGGAATTCAGAAGAAACAGGAAGTCGGAGTCACAGGTGATCATTAGAATGTGAGATTCTGGGAGGTTGCCAGAATCCTGAGAAGAACAATGAAATGAAGGACCAAGGCATCTTATCTAGATAATAAGGAGCAGAGAGACCCATTTGACATCTGGCTTATACATATAAGTATACATATTAAAATGTCTGGAAGATGTTAACTGTGGTTATTGCTAGATGGTAGGATTACGAGAAATCATTATCTTTTTTTTCATTTTTTTTTCTTACTAATAGATGTTTCTTAGATTTTCTACCATGTTTTTGTAATTAGAAAAAAAAAAGCAAATTTGAGTTTAAAGGAAAAACATAAGGAAAAATATGACTCAGAATCAGGTGAGTTAAGAGGACAGATATCCATGGGCTCTACATTACATAAATGTGATGTTCTATCTGCTATCCTGTTGGCTGTTACATTTTAAAATGCAAAACAATAGATTTCTATTTTGTTTCACACATGCATCCATCTTTAAGATTAGTTAACATGTGTCCACTCTGAATGTGTTTACCAAACAATAAAAATAAAAATAATTAAGAAATTTCAAACCCTCCACCTTGATCAGAAATGGAAGCCTTGGAGGGAATATGCTAGTGCCCTATCTCCTTCTGGGAAAGGGACTTGGGTCAGGAAAGCAGACTTTCCTTTACCGGAGCAGCCTAACAGATGGAAAGAAAAAATGAGAGTGGGATAGGGGGAGAACAATGGAGAGTCGTCACCTTTTCAATCTGTTAAGAAAACCAAAAACACAACAACAACAACAACAACAACAACAAAACAAAACAAAACAAACAAAACAAAAACTTTGATCAACAAAGATGATGCCCAGATAATATAGTTGTAAGAGGTGGGGCTGGAGTCTGCCTGCCTGAATTTGAATCATGGAATTGCCATTTACTAACCAAGACCATGTTTCCTAGCCAAACACTCTCATCTGTAAAAATGAGGATTATCAGAAGGCCTGTCTCATGGGTTACTGTGAACGTTAGATAAGCTAATATGTGTAAAGTGCTTGCCACAGTGCTTGGCTGGTAGTAATGATCACTGAATGTCAGCTCTAAGGATTGGTACTAAGGCACATGGCTGTGCTGTCATATAAAGCCCCATCTGCCACCACCCCCCTCCTAACTTGTTTCCTTCCTGGGACCTCACTTGTTGACCACCAGGAACCAATCCCACCCCTTCTAGATGGGAGTTCTTGATTTAATGAAAGTCATCAGGTTTAGCCTTTTGAGTCAATACTGAGCTGCCATGTCACCCAGATATTTTGTACTCTTTTGCAATGTGTCTACAGATGTATCCCTTGTTGTAGACGATAGAATTGCTGATAAGGGACATTTAATATACTATTTGGCTCTGAAGATCAGGGATGAAGGGGGATCATAGGCATTTTTAAAATCCAAGAAAATAAAGCTTAGTTCTTTGGGAACCACTTCTGAGATGTCAGCCTATGCTTAAGTCTCTTCTGTCCCCAAACATGTACCTCTGAGTGCATATATAGATATTATTTTCTGCAATAACCCATTTTGTCTCCATTTGTTTAAAGAATAAAGTCCAAAGTCAAAAACAAACAAACAAAATTTCCCAGCCCAGTGAGGAAGAGGAGTAATTACATGTAGGCAAAAGTTGTCATCTAATCCACCCAACAAATTCCCCAAATGGCAATTATTATTGGCCCAGGCTCAGGTAAGATAATTTACCCAAAGACACAGGTAGGAAAAAGGACCAGATTATTTTCTCTAATTTCAAGACAATTGCTTAATTTGGAGAATAAGACCAGAAAAAGATAGGTTCTTCTTTCTCACCTCTTCTCTGTGAATGGGCAGAAGAAACCAAACATTATTTAACTTAGCTCTTATTTTTAAGTTTTTTAAATGTGTATTTCTTTTTGAGGGTGGGGCCGAGAGATATGGAAAGGACCAAGAATCTGATGTGGGCTCTGTGCTGCCAATGCAAAGCCCAGCGTGGGGCTTGAACCCATAAACCGTGAGATCATGACCTAAGCCGAAGTTGGACGCTCAAGGGACTGAGCCACCCAGGCGCACCTAACTTAGTGCATTTGAATGTTACAATATCTGAAGTGTGTTTGAAGACTTGCTAGTTCCACACGAGGTTAATGGATAAACAGGTAAGACGGGGAAAAAGAAAATGAAAACAGAACAAAATAAAGTTTCACGTCAAAGAAGTTTTGGTAATGTTGGATTAAACCAAAGGAGATAAACTTCTTTATTGTGGGAGTTGTCAGATTCTTTTACATGCTGAGGTGGGTCTCCAGGGTTGTATTATGGAACACCGTGTATGTCCCAAAGTAATCTGGGAGAGGTTTTGAATGGGAAATCTTTTTATTTATTTATTTATTTATTTATTTATTTATTTATTTATTTTTTATTTCTGTGAATGGGAAATTTTTTTCTCAATCAATATTCCTCTTACGTTCTCCTCTATTCCCATTTGGTGAAACTTTCAAATATACTTGACCGACCACATTTTGGATGGACAGGGAAAGGGGGCAAACTATAATGAAAATAAGCTTCTGTATAAACTGTTGACATCGATAACAAAGTTTGTGATAGGAGAGGTCTGAAAGTGGTGATTCAGTGAAGACCAAGTGAGAAGCTTCCTGGGTCTTGTGTGTGCATATGTGTGTGCACGTGTGTGTGTGCATACGTGTGTGCATGTGTGCACTTGTGCATCTAAGGATGTACATGTATGCTTTAACACAGAAACGTAATAGCTTTTAGTTTTTTAATTGTTTATCATCATGTTTTGATTCATGTTCTTAGAGGAGCATGAGGCATGTTAGTAAAAAGATGTCACAGTTAGTTCTGGAGGAACAGTCCCTATGGAATGAGGCAGGTAGAAGGAACTGGTATAAGGGGAAAAACGAGTGTAAGAAGAAGACCAGAGTAGCAGTTTCTCAGTAGACAATGTGTTTTGGCTTTGTTTTTCCTGCCACGGCTATTGTGGGAAAACAGTAGTAGAGTTTGTTACTCACTTTTTAAAAAAATCTTAAAAGCTTTTATTTTAAAACAATTTTAGATTTATAGAGAAGTTTTGAAGGAAAAAAAGCATTTCCCTGTGCCCCAGGCCCAGTTTCCACTATTATTAGCATTGTACATTATTATGGTACATTTGTCACAACTGATGAACAAATACCCATACACTATTATTATTGAGGGTCCATACTATATTCAGATTCCCTTGGTTTTTACTTACTGTCCTTCTTCTGTTTCAGAATCCTGTCCAGGATTAGCATATTGCATTTACTTGTCATATCTCCTTGGACTCCGCTTGGCTATGATAGGTCCTCAGACTTTTCTTGTTTCTGATGACTTTGACAGCTTTGAGGAGTACTCATTAGGCATTTTGTAGCATATTCTTCAAGTGGGGTTTGTGTGAAGTTTTCGTCATGGTTAGATAGGAGTTACGGGTTTGGGGGAGGTAAACCACAGAGATAAAAATGCCATTCTCAGGGCACCTGGGTGGCCCACTTGGTTAAGCGTTTGACTTTGGCTCAGGTCATGATCTCACGGTTCGTGAGTTCGAGTCCTGTGTCAGTCTCTTGCTGACAGCTCAGAGCCTGGAGACTGCTTTGGATTCTGTGTCTCCCTCTCTCTGCCCCTCCCCTGTTCACACTCTGTCTCTCTCTCTCCCCAAAATAAATAACCATTAGAAAAAATAAAAAATAAAGTGCCATTCTCATCACATTTCTAAGGCCGCCAAAGATAATGGCAAACTATGGAAACTGGTGTGTTCACCAAAATACGTTTCTATTTTTTGCCTAAGCACATGATTAGACTGCATTTCTTAGCCTGCCTTAAAGTTAGTGAGACCACAAAACTGGGTTCTGGCTAACAAAATTCTCAAGCTTTGCCCATAGTGAACCCGCCATGGGTTTTCCACATTATTTGCTCATTCCTCACGCTTTGGTCTAAGGCAAAGACTCCAGTGGAGAATTGAAGGCCCTAGGAAATAGTAGAGTAGAGAGAAGGAAGGACCCTGGGTCCATGAATGACCCTGTGGAGCACAACCCCCAAGTGGTCTATAGTGCACTGTGATGTGAATGAGAAATTAAACTTGGCTATGTTAAGCCACTGAGGTTTGTGTATTGGAAGGAACACAAGTGGACCTTCCCTGCATAACACAGAGGTGATCAGGGTGAAAATCTCTGCTAGTCACAAATCATAAAGAATCCATCTTTGAGGAAGACCTCCTACCCTTTTGTGAATCTGGCCAATGAGGTCGTTTTCAAAAAGAGAGCCAGTCTTATGAGCATGCTTTCCTTGTAGCAAGTCCTTTTAAGCCAGAGACCTCCCTGACACACTAGACCTTCAAAACCATTTGTGATGTGCTGTTCTAACAGAAAGTAGAAACCATACCAGGAAGGGGTCTTTCCTGAGCTGGTCCCTTCTGGTGCACCCCCACTCCTACCTACACACACACACACACACACACACACACACACACACACACGCAGTGCCTAGTCCAGGGGCTTTTGTGTGGAATGTTGGCATTCAAGGGAGGAAGCAGGAAAGGTATTTGGGGAGAATATATGTTACCAGATTCTTGGGTTAAAACAGACATATCTAGAAATGAAGTTGCACCGAATGTGTTTTCCCATGCAGGAGAGTTCACACTGAGACTGCCATGTCTCGGGGAGTTCATTGTTTGAAGGGCCCTGCCAGGAACCACCCCTGGACAGTCTTGTTGCCTCAATGCAGTTGAACAGAAATGACCTGATTCCAGTATCACCTGAAGGATGGGAAACTGAAACATCCATTTATTTCTACTGAGTCCAAACCTGGGTGATATTAAGAGTCACCCAGGGAGCACTTAAAAATATAGAATTTAGGGCTCTACCCTCGAAGATTCTGACTCACAGGTGGAGAGGGAGGCTTAAGAATCTTTATTTTTAAAAGGTTACAGGAAGTAATGATCAGCCAGATTTGAAAACCTTGCTCACAACCATTTTCAGTAACAGTCTGACACACTAATCAGTAATACACTAATTTATTTCACTGAATCAATTGCTTTAAATTAGCATGTGCACACACACACACACACACACACACACACACACACCATCAAACCAATGAAAAGTAAAAAGTCTCTATTCACTCCACTATTAATTCATCAGTCTTTTTCCCCCCCTGGAGATGAGAGCCTCTTGTCTGAGCTCCACCTTTGTTCTATTGCCCTTTTCTCACCCGCGACTCCTTCAATGACCATCAGACTGGTGAGGGGAAAAAGTCTTCCCATTGTCAATGACTCATCAATTTCTCCTGCCTACAATTGTATCTCTCCTTTAATTAAAAAAGTTTAAGCTGCGGGGCACCTGGGTGGCTCAGTTGGTTAAGTGTCCGACTTTGGCTCAGGTCATGATCTCACTGTTCATGACTGCGAGCCCCATGTCAGGCTCTGTGCTGACAGCTTGGAGCCTGGAGCCTGCTTCAGATTCTGTGTCTGCCCACCCCCCCCCCTCCCCGGCTTGTGCTCTCTCTGTCTCTCAAAAATAAATAAACATTTTTTTTAAAGTTTGAGCTGCAATAATACTTCTCCCTTTGTTTTAAAAAGATCACAATTCTGGGGCGCCTGGGTGGCTCAGTCAGTTGGGCATCTGACTTCCGCTCAGGTCATGATCTCACAATTTGTGGGTTTGAGCCCCCTGTTGGGCTCTGTGCTGACAGCTCAGAACCTGGAGCCTGCTTCGGATTCTGTGTCTCCCTCTCTCTCTGTTCCTCCCCCACTCATGCTGTCTCTCTGTCTCTCAAAAAATAAAATAAAATATTTTAAAAAATTTAAAAAAAAAGATCGCAATTCTAAGTATTTTATCAAGAAATGAATGGATTGCCAGCATATGCCATGTAATCCTATGCTATACACTTTCATTTGGTCACTACCAGTTTCTCCATCCTGTTCATACAGAGGCTGCGAATTCTGTGTCCCTAATGTGTTATGTCTGGAATTCAGAAAGTTTGGTAAAAGTTTTTTTCAGGGATCCTGTGTTGCTAGACAGTTCTCCCTAGTTTCATTTTTCCTTGTTTAAGAAACCATCTTCATAGTAATCAGTTCAAACTGATTGCTAGGATTAATGTCAAGTCTGGTACTTTCCCCTTCAGTGATCATCAGCTCCAGCCTGGCAAAGACACCCCCCAGGTCCTCTCAGTTCTCTCAGGAAGAAACCGGAACTAACTGGGAGAGGCTGGGATTGTTTTACACTTTTCAGACCCCTTTTATCATTATTTATTAGGGGTTTCCAGTAGGGAAATTGTGCTATTTGACTGAAGAGATGAAAGTAAAACTCCTTCTCATTTTTTAAATTTAATGTGCGACTATGGGGAAAGGGAGGTATGAATGAATTCATAAAAATATCTAAATTTGATGTTTCTTTTTTAAAAAGAACAATTAATATATGTAATGAGCGAATTTTTTTTTTCATTTATTTATTTTTGAGACAGAGAGAGACAGAGCATGAACGGGGGAGGGTCAGAGAGAGGGAGACACAGAATCTGAAACAGGCTCCAGGCTCTGAGCTGTGAGCACAGAGCCCAACGCAGGGCTCGAACTCACGGACCGCGAGATCATGACCTGAGCTGAAGTCGGCCGCTTAACCGACTGAGCCACCCAGGCACCCCAAGAGCGAATTTTTATTAAGGAGTCACTGGAAGTTTCATTAGAATATTTGCCATACCAAGTAAATCCATTTCCCACAGTCACACACATACATACACACACGTACTCAAATATGGCCACTTTAAAAAAATTGTTTTACAATAATTAGATTCACATGAAATTGCAAAGATAGTACAGACAGGTCCCACGTACCCTTCATGCAGTTTGCTCCAATGGTTTTATCTTCTCTAAGTATAGTATAATATTAAAACCAGGATATCAGCCCTGGTATAATATGTTATACACACTTCAAAAAATCTGAATGGAAGGAAGGAAGGAAGGAAGGAAGGAAGGAAGGAAGGAAGGAAGGGAGGGAGGGAATAAAAAATCTGACCTGGTTATCTAGGCGAAGCTTCCTTCTCAAAAGCCAAATTGACTCACTGACTTTCACTGAATCAACATCAAGTCACAACTGCCTTGCTGTGTGAACCCGAGTTGGTAGATTCAGTCAAGTGTTTTGGTTTGTTTTTGAATTGGACTATAGTTCGCCAAAGAAAAAATTCCCTAAGCAAACAAACAAACAAAAAGATCAAAATGAAAAGAAAAAGAAAAAGAAAAAAAAATGATCATGCTGATTTTACATGATGTATATGTTTCAGTTATCTGTGCTATGAAATAAACTCAAAATGTAGTAACTTAAAAAAAATCACATTTATTTTGCTCACAGATCTGCAACTTGGGCAGAGCATAGTGGAGACAGTTTGTCTCTGTTCTATTGTATCACTGCATATCAGCTGGGGAGGCTCAAAGGCCGGCAGGCTCTCTCTGGCTCTACTTGGCTAGCAGGATTACGGCAGAGTGGGCATGGGTCTTGGGATCTTCCGAAAGCTCCCTCAGTCACAAGCATCTTTACCTGCTCTGCTGGGAAAACTCAGAGAGCTGGGGGTTGGGCTACTTCGGCTTCTCAGGTATGTCTGTCTCACTTTGAGTAATGCTCTCTCCCCAGAGTGCCTCCAGAAGACAGCTTTAGGGAAGCTGGACTTCTTACTTGTCAGCTCAGGGCTCCCAAGGTACTTGTGGAGAGAGACTGAGACTGAGACAGAGAATCTATATACGCTTTATGGCCTCGCCTCAAAAGTCATGCAGCCTCACATCCACAATCTTTTGTGCATTGTGACAGTCACAAAGGTTTACTCAGTTTCAAGGACAGAGGATTTAGACTTTACCTTTTGATGGAAGAAGAGCAAAGTTTTGAAAGAGGATGTGAAACCAGAAATACTGTTATGAGATACTGTTAGGAAGATACATCAGTGAAAAAAATCTAAAGTTGATGTTTTCATTTTCTTAAGCAATTAAATATGTCATGATCACAATTGTATTAGGTAGCCACTTGAAATTCTGTCAGAATCTTTGCCTTCCTAAATCAGCTCATTGCTGCAGCCACACACACACACACACACACACACACACACACACACACGCATATACAGCATATAAATATATAATACCCATATATATACACACATGCTCATACACCACTTTTATTATTATATTTTTTATCTATGTCCTCAGCCAAAGCTTCCTTCTCAGAAGTCAGAACTGACTCACTGACTATCAATGAATCCAACATCAAGACACTACAGTCCCCAATGTGGATGCAGGCTGGTAGGTTCAGCCAAATTGTTTTTGGTTCGTCTGTGAACTGGGTTATGGATCCCAAGAGAAGGAACTGAAATCATCAGACTAATTTCACATGATGTACTAAGAAGAACACAGTACCACATGAAAGAGCTTAGTGATTAGTTTACCAAGCCATCTAGCTCTATGTAAATGACCTGTGATAAATGACTGGTCAGCCAAAGGAGCAGAAATCATGTATTATTTCCGCAGTTCGAAGTGAAATGCCATTTGTATTTATCATTGTTCCGAAACAGCTCGGTAGATTGCGTGGGACAAAACTTTCTGCAAACACATAAGTAACATTTTGAAAAAAAAAAAAACAATATCAGATTTTATCGGAGGTTCTTTACTTGGATTATGAACGGTGGCTTGCAGATGGTGTTATTGTGCTGGCAGCCGCGTAACTCACACAGAAATTTACAAGAGTTCTGAATGTGGAAATACTTAAATAAGGTCAAGCTCCTTTGCCTGTCATTTAGAATTTTCATTATAGATCCTGAGAGTCTAGCTCTATCACGATACATTTCCTGATTTGGCATCCTTCTGCTTTCTTTTAATTTTTCTTTTAGTTTCCCTGGATAGAAGATTAGTATAGTTAAATGAATGGATGGCATTCTCCTCACCTAAAACCTCTAAGAATCTTAGGGCTTGCCCTATCCAGAGGGAGTGCAAGTAATCACAATGTAAATGAGGCCACTTGATATATCATTTCTTAAAAATCAATCTTACCTAATGAATTTACCATTGAGGGCCTCAGATAGCCTCCACGTATCACTTTTTGAGTGCTTGCGTACATGCATGTGGCGTGCTGACAACTTTAGGTAAAATTGTCTTTTTGATAATGACAAATTTCTATGCAGCTGTTCTTATTATTTCTATTTTACAGGTAAAGAGACCACAGCTCCTCGAGACTGAGTAACTTAAGCAAGATCACAGAGTAGTGGGGCTGGGTTGAACCTGATCCATCGGACACGAACTGCTGCCCTAAGCCATTACAGTGCACTCCCCTTATAGAAACTAAAAACCTCGAAAGAAAGAAAGAAAGAAAGAAAGAAAGAAAGAAAGAAAGAAAGAAGAAAGAAAGAAAGAAAGAAAGAAAGGAAGAAAGAAAGAAAAGAAAGCAATAAAAAGCAATAAGGAGTTTGAGTGGCGATGGAAAGCAGCATGGTAGAGTGTGAGCTAATTAAATCTGGAACCTCGCGAGGGGTATAAGTAAGTACTTCAGAGTGAGAGAAAGTTCACTGGAACTAATGAGGGAGGGTCCCTGGGCCCTGGAAAGAAGCTGGTTCCGGGAAATTTCCACACTTGAGAAACTGGGGAATCATTATTTTTCCAGCTGAATGGCAAATGATTACAATTCTAACTGTCTCAGTTTGGCTTCCCCGGTTATTGGTTGACCCGGGGCTGCACTCAAGAAAGCTACGAGAGTGGAAGATGAAGTGAAACCAGGAGAGGACATAAAATATAATTCATGAAAGGAACTGGGTGTAATTCAGAGGGAAGACAGTGGTTTCAAAGTCACATTGTAGAGAGACAGAGACAAGCTGATTTGGGGTTGGAACAGCAGACATGTTCCCACCAATGCATTCCTAGCGCCTCCTATGTGCACATAGATGTGCATTGTGGGTCTGTCTTCACCGTTGCAATTCTTGTGACCCATCCAGGTTCAAAGGGCACGGTGGGAGAACTACTTACACTGCGTTCTGTCCCATGGGATTGTAATTCTGTCTCTTTCCTCACCTCATCTTATCGAGTTTTCTTTAAGCCCTCTACCACAATGCTTTGCAAACTGAAATGTGCTTATGAGTCACTTGGGAAATCGTGTTAAAGTGCAGATTCTTCTTTAGTAAGTCTGGGTTGAGGCCTGAGTTTCTGTATTTCTAACAAGCCCCCAGCAGTTGTGGATGCCCTCGTTGGAGAACCACACTTTGAGTAACGGGATTCTAAAAAATGAAATCATCCCAGCACAAGAGAACAAGGATTATGTCTTTCTCCCAGGCATACACTTCTTTTTTGTTGCTACACCCCATTCTCTGTATGTTCTTACTTGCGGCTGAGGCTGAGGACAGGATGGACAGCAGGTGCCACACCAAATCCCAGGCCTGTTCCCAGTGCCTGTTTCTCCCCTGTTCCCCGGCTTTGCCTGCTCCCATCTGGATGGCTGGCCTTCCTTCCTCTCCAGAGGGAATTCAGTGCAACAGCTGCTTCCTCCTCATGTGTATCAACCAGTGTTCTTATAGAACGGTTAGAATCTAGAGCTTGGAACCGAGCATGAGAAATCAGCTGGCCTAGCCTTCTACTCTCAGTAAGTAAATGTCTAAATCATTCAGAGGGAGAGAGATGCCTGTTTTCCTCACCCAAACCACCATCATTTCTTTTGTCTTTCCTAACTGTTCACATTTTCAAACACCAGCGTGGGCCTGGTGCTGTTCGAGACTCAGTCATCAAGACCCTATTTAGATTAATTTGGTTCCAGGTCAAACTTTCCAATTTCACACATTTATCCCATGATTTCCTAATGCTATCGAATGACATCGTTTTATTTTTTTCCCTTTGTTTTTCTCTTTCAACTAATTTATTTAATGGGTCCAAAATGGGTGATTAGACCATAAAAACATGTGGTATCCTAATTGGATTTTGAAAATGTGTAAACATGGCCCTCCAGTGGCTTCCTATTACCATCTGGACCAAATATAAACTTCTGACCATTGATTCCAATTCTCCTCTTCCTACCCCACCCTGATGCCCCTCTCATTTGTTACTTTTCTTCTCCAGGGTCTCTCTGCTCCAACTAGGCTGGCCTTGTTATTTTGCAGAACGCTTTCCTCAATTTTGCCTCAAGGCTTCTGCTTCTGCCTGAACTGGTCTACAGAGAAGAAGTAAGTCCCTGCTTTTCATTTTTTTACACATTTCAGAAGGGTTTTCAGATTTTAGTTCAAGATCGATACCTTTAGGGATGTTTCCAAAATTAACCCCATCCATTCTTCAATACCTTGTGGTCCCTAGTTTACTTCAATGCCTTCCAGTTATTTTAGAAAAAAAAAATATGTTTTACTCATGTATACATATGTGACTCTCTGAGTCATTAAGAGACCGTTACAACATGTTTCTTCTGTGTTAGGTAATAATCCAGGTGCTGCCAGTCACGGTGAACAGGAAGGCAAGCTTCTTAGTATCAAAGAATTTACATTCAGGTTTGGGAAGGTGGAGAATGAGCAGTAAACAAATAAACTAACAATAATTTCAGATGATGAAGAGGTACTTCCTACTGGATGTTATGAGGGCTACAGAGCATGAAGTCAGCTCACTTGTGGTTTGAACTCTCTCTCGGACTTCATAGATAAGCGCATCAAAGTTTGCATGTGGACAAAACATGTTGAACACGTCTCAAGGGAAGGTTCTCCTTGAGACCACTTATGTCTGGGAAAATATCACTGAGGAGACCAGGCATCAATTTCGTTGGTGAAAAGTTGCCCTTCTGTAGTCTTCAGTATAGCCGAGTTTCAGAAACTTGAATGTCTCGTTAGTTTCTCCAACTTAATTGGATTCGTCTGGGGCACTTGTTTAAAATGCACATCCAGATGTTCCAGTGCAGTTGACCCTGGGACTCTATAATAAAACACTGTAACACTTTACGTGATGATCAGGACACTGCGATGGATGGATGAATGAATGGATGGAAAGAAGGGTGGCCAGAAGGAAGGCTGAATACATAAATGGACCCAAAGATTTTTAGGCTGTAAGTTAGTAGCCAAATTCACAAAAGGTTTCTGAGCAAGTGGGCATATGATACAACATATGCTCCATGACTCTAACTTCGTCCTGTGGCACTGAGCCTCTGATTTGGGAAGGTAAGCTCAGTTCCATCTCCTTCCTTTAATTTTTCATGAAGCAAAAGCTTATTCTCTGAGTCCTAGATATAAAAATCATTTTGAGAATGAATAATTAAAATAGACTGTGTGAAATATAATCTTTCATTCAATTGCCCACCATATACCAAAATAATTACATTTTTTTGAATCACATTTTCCCCGAATAAGTCACTTCTACTAATTTTGCTGTTATAACAAGATATTTAATACCACTGGGAACAAAGATATCCCCATATTCTGACAAGACCCTCAAGAAGCCACCATGCATCAGGACCAGACACCACCCCTCATGGTGACTGAGAGGCAGTAGGATGTTCCCACTTTTACCAAGCGCCATCCCACCAGGCCCTCCATAGTCTAGGGAAGATGGCAGGAGATGTGCTTAGCAAGGTCCTTATGTAAATTGCAGTGCATGTTCTCACCCCTAATCGAGGGGCAGGGAAAGGTGTGTTTCCCCTCCTGAAACAAATTGAGAGGGCTCTTGGAGAGTCACTCATAACGATTGGGGCACCTGCAATGAAGGGAAACTGGCATCTCATTCTCCAAGTGGAGGCATCCTGAGCTTCCAAAGTTGGCAGACCCTCCTTCAACATGTCTCCATAGAAGAATAGGTGCCAGACTTGTGGGGGGAGCCAGATGTGTACCTCTGAGGTATGGCAGAGGTATACAGAATTATGCACTCTGTGGCCCTCTTTCAGCCTATACATTTCTGGAGGCATGAATATCAGAACTTGGAAGGACTGTGGCAGAAATACCTGGGGAGGGCAGGGTGATCTCCAACCCATCTAGGATGTTTTCCATCCCTGGATAAGGTGAAAGAGGACCCCAGCCTTTCATTGGCTTCACCTAAAGGAGCTCAAACATTAGTGGAGGAAATGGAGCCATGGGTTTCCTCCATAGCCACCAAGTGAAAACCTGGAATTTCCACACAGGGTTGATGGCAGCCAACGCTGCTTTGGGGAATGTGGGGCAAGCTTAAAAGCACACATATGCCACCTCTGTGAAACCCACTAGTAGTAGACAGAACCAGGGAGAATCACATCAGTGTCCAAAGATTCCTCCCTCTCAAGGGCAAGTAGATATTTCAGGAAAGATTTCTCTGAGTCCCTATCCCTCCTTTCGTCTTCCGGAGGAGCTGGGTCTAGAGGAGGGAGGGGATAGTATTGATTCAGAGCCAGATCTTGCCCCCCACCCTCTTTGTAAGCAGCCAGAGTCACAGCTCTAGCTGTAAATTGGATATGCAATTAAGGGTTTAAATTAAGCCACACTAAGTTTTAATTACCAAATGTGACCAGGAAGTTATGGAACACACCCAAGATTTTGTTAAAGGAAGAGAAAATAGTGGATTCTGCATAGCACAATCGAACACAGAAACTTTAAAAAATACATACAACTATTTCTTTTTTCTTTGGATTAGAGTTGCAATTCTTCCAAGATCCCATTGTCACAGAAGCCTTTACTTTAAGCAATTTTTGTTCTCCCTGGTCAAATAATCCAAGAATGTTAATTTCCCATTTCATTTTCTTACTTTTTGCATATTTCTG
The DNA here is from genome assembly GCF_027475565.1 of Acinonyx jubatus. NCBI lineage: Eukaryota > Metazoa > Chordata > Mammalia > Carnivora > Felidae > Acinonyx > Acinonyx jubatus. Next base: position 94,565,249 of record NC_069383.1, on the reverse strand, counting down.
GCATTGCATAAGGTGGTTTCACTCATTGATCACCCCACATTAAATCTTTCATCAAAAGTTCAAAGTCAAGTATTTGGTCATTTGCAAGAGAATCTCTCTGGCATTGAAGACTAGGTCTCCAGAGTGAAGGGATTAGATGATGCGCCAAAGCATTGCATCTGGTTCCCTGGGTGATATCCGAAGGCGTGTACACAACAGGAACAATACTCCAGCCAGACTTAGAGCAGAGCACATGAGTTCTCATTTGGAACACATGCTTGGGTCTACCCTTGTTTATATTTAGCCACTCTTGTATATACATAGCTTTACTGTGGATTAAGAAGGCCTTGACTTGATGTAAAATGCTTTTGGAAAAGCCTGTTCAACAAGGGCAGTCTCAATTGGTCAAACAGGATTGCGCAGACTGATGAGTAGGGCAACAGTAAGTCAAGTTAGTGTACAAGTCAAGAGCGGAGATCCATTGTTTCTTTTCACATGAAGAGTCTTGAGCCAAAACCTTTGTTTTATTGTTAACAAAGTTAAAACAGAAAGAAAATGCATTTTAAAATAAAATAGCATGTGTGTTTCTGCTCTTTAATTTTAAACATAAATTATGAATCTCTAAGCCTAATATTTTTCCATATCAATAAAATGAAGAATTCTTCCAGGAGCCTCCCTGAGACCCCTCTTCTTTAAATTTATATAAGCTATATAATTAATAAAGATGTATGTTATAATAGATCCCTTCACTTCAGTGGATAATTATGTAGCTTTCAGAAATCACTTCACAATCTTAAAATAGTTTTCTTCAATCAGCCAAGATATTCAATCAATAAATGCCATTCCATGTGATCATGACCGTGACTGCCAAACTATGCAATCTTAAAATGTTGGGAAAAAACAAAGGACAAGAGGGGTGACTATCCAGGACAAGACAAAGTATTTTATGGCAGGAGGCCTTTCAAGTAGACTCTCCGGGTTCCACATAAGTCCCTTCATATCTGGAAGTCTTTATCATTGTCTTAAGCCTGGAAATCAATGACCATCATCCCCTTGAGAGTCCGAAACCTGAAACAACTATATTTCTTTAAGCACCTTTGCAAAAGCACTTAATTTTCCATGAGAATTCACCGTTTTGACCTGGCTCCTTGAATTCAAGGGAAGGGTGGAAAGTCGAATCTAATAAATGGATAACATTCAGGAACTTCAAACTTCATTATTTCTGATGGCAACCCAAAGCTTTTTCCATTGTAAAAAAGAAAAGAAAAAAAAAAGGGTGAGGTATTTTACGTTCAAGTAGCTCTTTCAAAGAGGGGAATGAGAGCACGCAGCCCTCTTTACCCTGGTGAGAGCCTCATATTCTATATCTTGTGTCTTTGTTTTGAGTCCAGCCCCTGGTTGAGGGTCAGCTAAGGAAAGACAGAATGAGGTTCAAATTCTTTAATTAGTTTTGTCAGTGATTCTCTATGGTTGGCAATAAAAGAAATACTTTCTGGGAGATCAGGTTCTCCTGCTGGAACTTTGGATAGGATAAAGCCCTTGAAAGGCCAAGATCATTTTCAGCCCATTGTTCTAGCCTGTCTCTGAACGGAGCTTTTTGCTAAAGAGCTTTGGAGCCAAAATTTTTATGTCATCTCCACAATCATGGCCCACAGGCACCAATAAGAATGTCGCTTTCAGAAAGTAATGCACAGAGACCTGCAATCTTAGAAGGTCTTCATAAAACAGTGTACTCCATGGGCAAATTGGGAGAAAACATTTTTTTGTTTGGGAATGTTGTGAATGAACATTGCAGTCTGGGATGCATATTTCCTGGAATGCTCAGAAGTCAAGTTCTCCAAAGAGAAAACACTTACAAAAGGGATGAGGGCAGCTCACCAAGGATGCTGAAACTTGCTTAGAAGTCAATATTGGAGGAGAGGAAAAAAAAAAAAAAACTTTCATAGAAACATCTTTGGAATGGCTATACCCTTTCATATGGGCAAGTTCTATTCTCTAGTATCCACATAGATCTACTTAAGACTGACTGCCTAGCCTGATACAAAGGCAATAACCTTAAAAATATATACCTACATTGATGTGGTGATGGACAGAGACAAATTCTTCATATAACACAGGATAAAAATATGATTCCAGCTCTATCACAAAAATGGGACATTGCAAACTCAGGCAAAATCCACAAAGAAGTGACCATGTCTTTCCGGCTTATGGAGCAGCTGGATCATGTCTAAAAGGGACCACACCCGCCGCCTCCTCTGTGAGTCATCACCCTCCTCCTTCCTTGGGGAATACCAGCCTCACTTCCTGACGGAGGAGAAAGTTTTATATGGAGGCACCCTTCCTCTCCCCTCTGTGTGGGGTCATAAGGCAGCAAGAAGGTTATCAAAACTTATATTGACATCTAATTTTACAAATGTTTCTATTGGGCAATCTGACTTTCCTCTATAGAGCTATTTCAAACCCAGACTACATGTCAATTAAGAGGGAAACTTTATTTTCTAAAGTTATCAAATCTCCTTCAAGCTTGACTATCCAAGAAGAAAATAATAATAATAATAATAATAATAACAATAACTATAATAATAATAATAATTCCTTGTGAGTATCACTTCTCTGATTTCTGGTACCAGATGACTCCCCAAACCATCTTGACGTCAAGACAGAAAACAAGAACAAAGAGAGAAGATAGACAGTAGGCATTCTTTTTTTGAGCAAAGGCTCATCAGTATCTGTTTCTTCCACAGGAGATACACATTTTGTGTTGTAATTTAGGGCCATGTCCACTGTTGTCATCAGCAATACCATGTCTTGGGAGCTTTCTTCCCAGAAGAAGAATCAGCCACTTGTTTTAGTGAGAAGAATATTGAGATATAAAGGATTTCTTTCACACTGCACACATAATTTGTAGAATATTCAGCTGTCTGGTGACTTTTCCATAATATTATCTGGCTCTTAATTCAACAACTGGGCAAATGTTCCCAGAGATCAGGGAGAATAGGAGTTGCAGCTCACTGGTAGGCCCTGATAGCTGTCCTCTTCCCTCTGGACATCTTGTTAGATCAGCAATGGTTACTTTCTGACCCAGTGGTATTTGTGACTTCTCCCACAGTGTCACACATTGCTGATATCTACACATCAGGCTGGACTCTTTATCTCCCGGCATCCAAATCCTGCAGCAGAGTTTGAAGTTTTTGTGCTGGGTCTTTAAATTATTTCTCCTGCCCACCCTTGCTTAGGATTGCTTGGAAAATGGCAAATAATAACAACAAGCCTGTCTTAACTTTGCCAAAACAAAATTGCCTGGGATTTTTCAGAAGCCGCATTCAATTTGTGAGTAAATGCAATGGATCTTCTGGACCAACCATGACTATAAGCACTGGCCTACATATTCAGGGCCTGCAAGGAGTCGAGGCCAGGGGCCTAATGAGAAGCAGTCAGCGAATCTAATGAGAATCAGACAGAAGGCCTAATGAGACATTTAACATGCTCTGCCTCTCCCTCCTCTTTTGTTCCATTTTCATGGGAATCTGTGTTTAGGGAGCTTAGTTGCACTGGCTACAAGCAGATACATATGGTCTTAGTGGGACAATCCAGGAAACAATACAAAGACTTGAAGATGGCCAGGGATAGGGAGGGTGGAACTTGGAAAATGTACCCGAATGCCATGATAATGTGGCAAGGTGGGTTTCCATTTGACTTACATTTCAATGGATTGCATCTATGCCTTTTTCAGAATACAATGTAATCATAGAGCTATTGGTGATGATACAATAAACAGGCAGAGATTTCCATCGCATGACATCACTGCTCTGAGGGAAATAAAGATAAGAAAAGTATGCTGTGCTGTTTCTGTGGCTGACTATTGCCATTCAGAAAGAAACGATAGGAATGCAGGTGTTGCACAATGGAGGATACCTGGAATAGTCTCCTTATGAGGCAACGTTCCTTGAACACTAGGTGTTTTCATTTGTTGACCTTGGATGGAACAGCCAGCAAGAAAGATAGCTATCAAATTATAGGCTGGGCTGGGCTGAACGTGAGGGCGGGAACACAGACCTTACTTAGTTACAGCTCGCATCTCAGTTACCTGAGCTGGAGGCACAAAAAGGAAAGATGGATATGTCTGTGCCTCTGTTAGAAATTTTGTCTGACCCTTGGATTTAACATTTGGGGAGCAGAGCTTGATTCTGAGAAAGTAGGCACTCTTTCTGTCTTATTTAGCTCGCAAGCACAAGAAATTTGCATTGGCTTTTGTTGCTCTCCTATCAAATAGCAGTTTCTTAGGATATACATACCCTTTGTTTTATTTGCTTGCCCAACTATATGCTTTAAATGCAACTCTATCCCTCTCTCTGTCCATTTACTTATTTATGACAACTTTTCTTTTGGTTGTTGAGGTCCAGCTTTGGCTTGCCCACCTGTGTCTGAATTCAAGACCTGAAGGTAAATCATACAGGCTTGCTCTTTGGTGGCGCCACCTAGTGGCCTCCCATGGCAACACAGTTCTTAGCAATCAAAAGACTAAGGATGTAGATGTCTGTCTGATTACCAAGGTTGGTAGGGGTGGGACAGAGCAGAAGTGCACCAACCTTCATAAGTTCCAGGTGCTAGTCTCAGAATTCATACATGTCAGCTTTTTGAAACTTTACCAAACTTCTGCTGAGTAAATAATATCATTCTCTAAATGCTGCTATTCCTATTAGCTAAAATGCACTGAATGTTTCCTATGGGCAGAGCATCATGCTAGCTGCTTCATATGCCATTGGCTTGTCTTTCCTAGTAATAACACTATGAGGTGCAAATTATGTGGTCCTTTGAGTCTAATTGCTAGAGTCTGTAATGAGCTCTAGCCCTTACTTACCATGTGACCTTGAACAAATTACTTAATCTGTCTGTGCCTCGGTTTCCTTACCTATAATAGCACATACATCATAAAGTAAGCACTTGTAAAGTGCTTTAAAAAAGTGTCTGACACATAGTAAGCATTCAATATATGCCAGCTAGTATTTTTCATAATAGTAGCCATGGGTCCTGCCCCAGTGCAGCTAAACATCGGTGGACAAAAACCCCATTATACTGACTGGTCTTATAAATTTCATGTTGAAAGTCTCAAGTGGACACTCAAGAGTCCCAGGAAGCCTATCGTATTTCCCTTTCATGTTCACTTTTAGACTCCCCCAAACAACTATTTTCTACCTATCCTCATATCTTGTACACCAAGGCTATTCTCACCCTCAGCTGATGACCTTGCCTCATTATTGAGGAAACAAGCAAGTAACTAGGAGCTTTTTTCATCTCTCCTCCACCATACTTGCTGACCACCTGTTTTCTGCTCTCTGCCTTTTGCTAAGGGAGGAAGTTCCCATTCCCACCAAATGATAGCTGTTCCAATTATACACCTGGATCTCATGCCCTCTCGTCTTTTCAAAGACTTGGCTCCAGTCTTTGCTAAATCATCAAATTCTCCCTTCCTACTGGATCACTGCCATTAGCATCCAAACAGGCAACCTTAAAATATTCCTACCTTGAGGCTACACCCCCTCCAGTTAACATCCTATTCCCTGCTTCCCACTGTCTAAGTAGAATGAGGAAAAACATCTCATCCCAATAAGACCTCTATTTCTACTCTACCCTTGAGTCTGCCTTTGTCAAGGTCACCTCCGTGCCACCACCAAATCCATTGGTGTCCTCTCTCCTCTCTTTACTTCTCAGTGAGATTTAATGCATCTTGTCTGAGTGGCTGTGACACCACACTCTCCCGCTTTCACTTCTCCCTCACTTGCCTTCTCTGATTGACCTTTAAATGTAGAAGTGCCCCCCCCCCCCCGAGAGTACCATCGTAGCTGTCTTCTGTTCTCTGTGTTTTTAACTTAAAAAATTTATCCAGACCCACCATATTAAATTCACCTATATAAAACTTGAAAAGAGATAGCCTCAGCCCTGGTCTTTCCTGAAACTCCAGACTCAGAACCTACTCCTGACTTACCATTTCCATGTGGATCATATGTTAGGCACCTCAAACCGCCATAGCAGTAATTTCGATACCCCCCCCAAACATGTTTCTTTTCCATTTTTTTTTCTTAGTAAGTAGCATGACTTTCACCTACTTGGTCCTGTCAGAAGCCTTAGAGCCTCTGATAAGGAGACTTTGATGCTTCTTTTCCTTCCCTAACCTTAAAAATATGTTTCACCTCAGTTTGTTACCCTCTGTGTGGATATTTCTCACCAGCAAGAGCCCCATCATTTCTCACCTGGCTGAAATATGTCTCCTAACTTATTATCCTGATCCCATCTCCCATGTCTACAATCCATTAGCCACACAGCAGCTAGAGACATTACTTAAAAATATAAATCAGATCATACCACTTCTCTCCCTTAAATCCATCGATAGTTTCCTTTCTCATTGTAATTAAATCCAAATTTCTCACCCTGTCTAACAAAGCACAACATAGCATAGTGTCTTTGAGAAAAATGGTCACGAAGCTTTTTTTTTATTCCGAGCATTCTCCATTACCTTTCCAGCAAATTTGCTTTTTTAACCTAAGTTAGCCAGAGTCTAACCTAGTCGCTTACAGTTGAAGGGCTGTCATTAGATAGCCTAAGGAAATTATTCCATTTAATGTCAGGCTCTTTGTAGGAAGACATTTGGGATATGGATAAATCATGGACATATCAACCAGATTGCAAACTCCTTCCATCCAAAACCAATAGGTTGTGTGTGTGTGTGTGTGTGAAGCGTAATGAGAAATACATATGCACACACAGAACTAGTGATAGTGGTGCTTAGTAAGAACTTGTGGAGCTGCTTTAAATTTAACTTATAATTTCTTGTGGGTTTTTTTTAATGTTTATTTATTTTTGATAGTGAGAGAGACAGAACACAAGCAGGGGAGGGGCAGAGAGAGAGGGAGACACAGAATCCGAAGTGGGCCCCAGGCTCTGAGCTGTCAGCACAGAGCCCGACATGGGGCTTGAACTTGTGAACCATGAGATCACGACCTGAGCCAATGTCAGCCACTTAACTGACTGAGCCACCCAGGTGCCCCTTCACCGTAATTTCTCTATGAAATCTGCCTGCTCCAGAATCTCAGAGACAAAGCAAAGCATTCCTCTCTGGTCCTGGAAGGGAAAAGAACTGGAAGAGTAAAAGCCTTTGCTGTGAGACTATTATGAAGGAATCAATGAAGACAAAGTGCTAGAAAGGCACTCTCGAATGCCATACTGGGCCCTGCATCTGAAAGCTTTAATCTCTACAAGTAAGTTTGGGAAGGGGCTTTAGGAAGCAAAAATAGCAGTTTTCCACTGTATTTATTTGTTTTTGTTTAACAAACACGTAAGTATGGCTAACTGGGTGCAAGGTGCTATTCTATTTGCTTCATAATCACCAAGTCAGACAATCTACAGTCTCCTGGCTAGCCTACCTCCACAAGATGGATGTTCTTCAAAGACCAAAATCAATGTGAGCACAGAATTTCTGAACCTGTAATTCCAGTGTGGCATGTATGGAATAGCTGAAAAAGTTAAAAATTGTTGAAACTTAAGTTATAGTGCCAAGGGCTGACATACCATTTAATCTTCCCAGTGATGGTTGGTCTTGCTTCAGGAAAACATGACGAATGATTTACAAAGAAAAATAAATAAATAATAACTGTGAGTAAGAGGAGAGTTTGTCTCTTGGGCAGCCCCCTCACCCTGAAAGATGTTATTAGGAAGGAAAAAACTTCTTTCCACCCTCTAATCTTCTGGCTGGTCTAAGAATTAAACTGACATTGAATAGAAGAGAATCACATTTAGTTACACAGGTACAGGGAATCTACATAAACACGAGAGATTTCAAAGATAGGTAAAATAAGGTATATTTGTCATTTTAGACTAAGGAGAAGAGGGTAGGGATCCCAGGCTTCAAAGACAGAGAAGGCAATTCACGGGAAGAATGGAAAGAGTAAACAAATATTGGCTGAGCCATTCAGAAACATAGGACTTTTTATCAGACAGGCTTTGCTAGGTTCCTCCCTGTCTCCCATACCTCGTTCATATTATACCTTGTCATCTATGGTGATGTCTCTTTCCCTAGGTCCTCTATCTAAATTCTTTTAGGTAAATAGGGGCCAGGCAAGCACAAAAACTTCTAAGTCTTCCATTTCTTAAAAATAATCAGCCTGAAATAATCCACATGCCAAAGAGACACATTTTGGAATGGCAAATTTTGCTCCCCTCTAATGTCCTCCCACCTAAGTTTATGAAGGCAGATCTCCAGACTTTCTCCAAATAAAGTTTAAAGTATGTTATTTCAGCAGGTCACAACACAGCAATGCCTGTCCTCCCACATTCTGTGGAGGTATGCACAAAATGTGTTACATTTGCATCGGGTATGTATTTATATGTGCCAATGCCTATCAATGCTTACATTAACTGTGACAAAAACATAAATGTGATCCTCTTGTAGGTTTTTTTTTTTCTTCAACAAATGCCTCCCATAGTGAAATTCCAAGTTGAAGAATCATTTGAAGCTATAGTAAAGAGGGATCACCTAAGCTTTTGTAAAATCCACTGTCATTAGGGGCACAATGGACAAGACTCACTCAGGCTGGGAAGAAGCTAATGGGGAGAAGCTCCTTATAGACCAATCCTGTATACTCAAAAAATCATTGGAGGACTTTCCAGAAGACACCAATACTCAGGCTCTACTTGGACCAGTTAAATCAGAATCTCTGGGATTGTGCCTGGCCATTAGCTTTTCTAAAAGGTTCCCAGCTGATGCTGATACACACCCAGAATTCAGAAAGCAAACATTATTACCAACTGGGTATGAGGTCCACTAACATCTCCAAATAAGATGACCAGCCCTTTGTGTCTATTGGATGCTACACAGTTGTTACCCCTTCCATATAACCCTACATTCCTCGCTGTCTTTATTCTGAGACAACTTTCTAATTTCATAGTAATTATATACACAACCCACCAAACCTAGTTTCAGAGTAATTCAGGAATTAAGTCCTCATTTATAAAGCTTCTTAGAACTGTAAAGAGGCCACTGAGGTCCAAGACTGGATCCCAGAACCACAGAGAGATGCCCTAGCTCTCCTGGAGGGGTAGTTCACCAAGACACCAGGGGCAGCATCACTAGAGGAACAGTCTAAACCATTGCCAAGATAGGAAATAGAGCCAAGTCAAGAGATCAATGCCAAGAATGCTCACTTGAGGAGAAAATGTAACCAATCGTTTCCACTTACCAAAGACTTCTTGAGTACCTATTGTGTTCCAAGTATTGGACCAGGCACTGCAGGCACAATCCCACTCTCTGAGATCTGAGAGTTTAGGGAAGATATGTCATCACATAATTTCAAAATCACATGGAAAGTTATGAGCAGAGTGAGAAAGGACATTTGTCCCAAAGTGGCGTATTTGAGAAGATTTCTAGAACGTATAACCTTATCCGAGTCTTGAGAAGTAAATGTTAGTGAAGCAAGTTAGGAATGCCTGGGAAGTGGGCAAAGAAAGGGCAACAGCACAAGTTATGGTACCGTAGAGGTGTGTGTGGAGGGCGGTGTCGGGTGGCTTATAAACTGTCTGGTATGACCAAAGATTAGAATGTTAGGCAGGAAAGAGCAAGGTCAGATTCATATGGTAGATTCGTGGTGCTGGCTGCAGTGTGGAGAATGTGTTTGAGAGTAGAGCTGGGGTAGAGAGTACGGCTGGAGGAGGGTGAGCAGAGCATGACGGCAATGATCCAGGCGAGAGATGGTAGGACCAGCACCAGAGCAATCGCAGTAGAGGTGGATATGGATGGGCAGGGAGTAAAATCAGCAGGACTTCAGGACCGATGGGATGTGTGGGATGAGGGAGAGAGAGACTAGACTATCAATAAGGAAAGTCAGACACTGTGAGAATGTTACCCTCAGGACATGGAGTTTGAAATAGGTGGGGACAGGCAATTTAAGATGAAGACCATGAGCCACATGAAGATTTGGGGTGCTTTTTAATAAGGTGCTTTTAATAGGGTGCCAGCTGTGTAGTTCAGGTAGGGCACAGCCTTGAACTGTTAAATCGGATTGGACACCTGCGGAAAGTGCGGCAGAGAGATCTTGCCTGTCTTCTTTACTTTCATTCTGCAGTTTACTCATCACATTGCAGTTGGGATTAGTACTTTCCTAATTCAATTGTTTTTGTAAATCCCCGTTCATCTGATGATTGATTACAGGTGTCTATAAACTGAGAAATGACAGCGTAGCTTGGCCTCCCTTCTCTCCTTCCCTCAGCAAACCAGAGGCCTGGAAAGTCTTGAGGCTGCCTCGGGAACAGTAACACACTCTAAATGAGGAGCTGAAGGAAGGTGGAACATTTAAATTAACCTTCAGTGGAAACCCCAACCCACTTGTTATGGTCATTCTTGGCACAAAAGGCCTCTCGTGCTGGCTAAAATCCAGAAACATGAAAATGGTAAAATAACAGGACAGAAAGTTGGCATGGACCCTGTGGTGATTTCCCTGTCCCACTGACTCCCCTGCCTTGGAATTCTGTCTAGACTTGGCTTCAAGGCACATTCTTTCAGCCTTTGGTAGGCAGAGGTGTCCGGCTTTTGCAATGTGTACATGATTTAAAAAGAACTAAGAACAGGCTCTCAGCAAACCACTGCTTTCTAAAGGTCAAATCTCACTGCTCCAAGTGTTACCGGGAAACCCAAATATATTCCAGATCGCTCAGCCCACAGGTGCAGAAGCTGAATGCTGCAAATTCCATGTGCAGACTTGCGGGGTCCTTACTCTGAGTCTCCAGATGCACAGGGAATGTTTTATGTACAGGAAGACAGAGGCTACACAGGGACAGCTGGGTTTTGGAGAAAAAAGTATGGACATGTAGTTAATTCTACCACAAATCCCCATATTGAAGCCACCAACATAGCAGAGAGAAGGGAAGCATCCAGGGGGATTTCATCCACATATTCATCCCAAAACTTTTGAGTGCTTACTATATGTCAAATATTTTCCAATGATACTTTCCTGCCTGTGACAAAATTGCACACACTGGAGAAATATGTTTCTTGCCACTTGGAAATCACTGTGCGATTCAGGGAGTTACGACATTGGCATACCATTTGCCCCTGATTTGTGATACCACCAGGAAAGTGATTTTATGACTTTCCTTTTATCTAACTATCCTAGTCACTTTTCCTAAACGCCTTGGAGAGAAACATACCCTGAGAAGTGGATTTTACAAAGGAATCAACCTGACTGAAGGAAGTTAAGAAATGTTTAACTTGAAATGCAATTGTTGGGCCCTCCTGTACCCAATGCGTATACTGCCAGGAGGCTGTTGCCGTGGAGAGCGATAGGTTTTCAAATTCTCCACAAATAGAAATACAAAAAAAAATTTTATCTGATGATTGTAGTGATGATGATTAGAATAGGCTAATAAAAATAGTGACGGAGGTAAGTAGAATGAGAGAAAAAAAGCACAAGAGTAATCTAAAACTATAATGTGAAGGAAGAATTCAGGGACGTTGTTACACCAGGGCATCACTCTTACAGAGATATTTATTGAGCACCTATTATTTTCAGACCGTGCTAGGTGCTGAGCATATAATAATAGTAAGCAAAGAAATGACACTTCCATGAAACTTCCATTATAGTGATGGAAGAGAGAAAACTGAAATATATATATATATATATATAGAGAGAGAGAGAGAGAGAGAGAGAGAGAGACAGAGAGAGACAGAGAGAGAGAGAGACAGAGAGACAGAGAGACAGAGAGAGAGAGCACAGAATCCAGTGGCTAAATGGACTGGTGTAGCCTTCACTTTGAGTGTCCTCAGTCTCATTACCTATCAGAATCGTACTGTTGATTATCAGAATCATCTTCTGATTATTGGACCATGTGGACTAAGACACAAGGAGAGTTTATGATTAGTCTGTCTTCTGTGCCTTCTTCTGGCCAGGGTCCAGCTCTCTTGGTCTGTGTGCCAGGTGGTTTCTGAGTTATTCTTGATTCTTCCAAAAACATCAAAAAACCAATCCAAAGCATGTGCTCCAATCTCTTCAGAATAAGGGCCTAAGACTTGTTAATTCAGATCAAGGAGTTAGAAAAGAATATTAAGGAGCTGGCAGGCTCCAGTAACTCTTTGCTAGAGGAGAAGTATGGATACTTTTCTCTGTTCTTTTCCCTTCTTACACTGGATTTTTGGGGTATTGCCATTCTAGTAGCAACCATATGGAGGGAACTGACTCCATCCTCTTACTCAAATGTGCTTTATTAAAGCAATAAGAGCTCATTAGCTTCACATTAAATACACCCTGTGCACCTCTGGGGGGCCATCTAGTCCACCCTTTGGAGTCTTGCTTTGGCTGGCTCTGTTCTGACCAGCATCCTGACCTTGGGGGCAAGGCTGACCAATCATGTGAAACAGCATGGTACATGACAGATTTCCTGAGTGGCTTGTGCTTTCTATCTGATTTTCCCCTTCCTTAGGTGTATTTAGGTCCCACCTAATTTGTTTTTAAAGTCTTAGACATAATTTTACAGTTGGGCAATTGGGTAGCTAAGCTGCCTTTGAACTCTTGCCCCAATAATACTTCACAAGTGTATAATGTTTCATTTGTTTTTCAAAGTTCTTCCATCCTTTTTCTCACCTGTTCCTCATGAGAGGGCTGTTAGAAAGCTTGTACTATTTGATAACCTCCACAGACGAAAAATATGAGTCTCAGGGAGTCAGGGAGGTTGGGTAGCTTGTCCAAGAACCTGAGCTGGTAACTTCAGAGCTCTAAGTGATATGAAGTTCTTTGGAGTCTGAAGACTGCTCTTCAATTACATCTCAAATGTGCAGAACCCTGGGATTGGATTCTGGCCACATGTAAAATTCTTGCCAATGGGAAACAAGTCCCCTTCTTACCTACCTTCTACCCAAAAAGTAATTTGATCTTCCCAGACTCACGAAGGAAACTGCAGATGAAGCTGTTTCCTGTGCAATGAGATGTGAACATCCAACAATGGTGAGAATGGTGACATTGAGAACCTTTCATTTCCTACCTTCCCTCCCTAGGAACCCTCCACCCAGGCCTTGGCCATGATTCCACCAGTGCTTTCTGACTTGTGAGCTCAGCTCCACTTGTAAAGGAGTTTCCAGTTACGCTACACAGGATAAGCAGAGGTGATGGGGCATCCCCTTCACCTGCCATAATTAAGCCTTTTCCTCTAGGTAGTGAGAAATGGCAGCATGTAGAACACTGAATACATCAAGAAATGACATCCAATGGAGAGTAGAGAGGGCTTCTAGGGAATGAAAGTAAGGTCCATCCTCATTTGTGATCTACACCTTTGCTATCCAAGTAGTCCACAAACCAGCTGATCAGTATCATTGGGAGGTGGGAGCTAGTTAGAAACATAGAGGCTCAGGCCTCATCCAAGACCTCTCAAATAAGAATCTGCATTTTAACAAGACCCCATGCCCTTCTTTCTAGTCACGTCTCCTCTGTCTTCCTCTCTCTCTCCCCGCTTCTCTGTATTGTTGTGTCTGTCTTTGTCACAACATCCAATTCTCACAACACTCAGGCTCTTGAATACATTCCTTAAATTTTCACAACTTGTAGATAAGGTTTCCCCCCACTTTTCTGGCACTGAAACTGAGGTTTAGAGAGTAATTCATCAAAGGTAAGACTGCCACTAAGTATAGGTGAACCTAGGATTTGAAGTCAGGTTTGGCTCATTGCAATGCCAAATTTCTTCCCTTTATAACCAGAACTATTCTATACAAATCCTCTGTGGCCCACTTTTTCCAGATGAAGGCTTTTCAGAACAAGGGAAAGGCAATGCTTACCCATCTCAAAGGCTTAGAGAAGGGACACTTCCTTGGGCAGTTCAGGGCTCCCCTGTGTGGTCACAAAACGGATGCGAGAACTTCAGTCTTCACAAATTCAAACATCATCCAGAAGAGAGCAAGTCTTTTCTGATACATTTACTTGTCCTGGCATCTGTTACCAGTCCTTGGCTCATATTGTTTCACTCCCATTCTTGTACTGATCACAGGGGCTGAAAGTGGAAACACTGACTGTTAAACCAACTTGGGTGTACTCCTGGAGCTGTGAGTGGGGTCTTTCCACACAATCACATGGTTAAACAGGAGGAAGTGAATATCTTCCTCCACCCCCTGCACCCCACCCCAAACCAGCCAGGATATAACAGGTGAAATGAGAATATACAGTGAAGGGGAAACCAAAAAACCTTTACACCTCTACAATAGTTAAGGCTGTTCTAAAAATATATTTATGGACAAGATCATACATTAACTGGAAAAAAGTCAAGTCACAAAAAAAAACTTTTAGCATCTCCTATGTCTTTTTAAAAAACTATTTCTCTTTAAAATAGGTACATAAAAGAATGCTAAAAAAGAATAAGCTATGGCAGATTTTTATTCTTGATGTTTTTCTCAATATTTTAGGGTTTTTTTCCTCTACAACAAACATATATTGTGGACTACATATTTGTTTTTATTTATTTATTTATTTATTTATTTATTTATTTATTTATCTATTTAGAAGGCATGTGCATGTGCACTCGAGTGGAGGAGGGGAAGTGGGAGAGGAAGAAAGAATGTTAAGCAGGCTCCTTGCCCAGCACGGAGCTGGACTTGGGGCTCGGTCTCACAACCGTAAGATCATGACCTGACCTGAAATCAAGAGTTGAATGCTTAACCAACTGAGCCACCCAGGCACCCCTTGGACTACATATTTAAAACATTTTTAAGCATATACTTCTTTTCTTTAGCATCATTATTATCCTCAATGTCAATATTCATATTTTAAGACCTATACAGTTCTATAGCATTATTTAAGATGAACTTTGTTGAAACACCTCCTGTTGGTATTATCTCTGTAGCTATGGCATTCTATAAGAGATCCCTTCTAGAAAAGCAAATCTTCCCAAGAAAAATTAATCCAGAACCTGGTAGCACTAAAAAAAGAGAATCTTCTCATGGCGGGGAGGGGGGCATGAGATAATAAGCCCACCTTCTTTTCCCTGGAAGTTGCCCTCACCATAAGGTCTTATCCCCACACCCACCATTCTGTGGCCTTTAACACTTCTGCACACATTTAAAATGATGGGGGGGTGGAGGGTGGGTGAGGGGTATTGAGGAGGGCACCTGTTGGGATGAGCACTGGGTGTTTTATGGAAACCAATCTGACAATAAATTTCATATTAAAAAAAATAAAAATAATAAAAATAAATAAAAATAAAAGAGTACAAACAGCTTTAGATGTGTATCAGCAGAAGACTAGTAAATTAATTATAATATATGTAGACAACACAAAACTAAAGACCTATTAAATGAATTAAAAACATAAAAATGAAATGAAATAAAATAAAATAAAATAAAATAAACATCTTCACCTTGTTACCTCTTTGCCAAGTTGAAAAACATGTTGGATTTTTTATGAATAAAATAGAAGAATTTACTAATGAATGAGGAATTACAAAAAGTTAATAAATTTAAAGTACAATGATTCTATTATATATGCCATGCTCTTTGAGGAATATTGATGGGAGCTCACGCAAATGAAACCATCTAGAAACAAGAGGGCTGCATCCTGCCTCCTCGATGCATCCCAGCTTTCTCCAAGATTTATTTTCTCTTTTTTAAATTGAACTATAATTGACATATAATATTTGTTTCATGTGTATTACATAGTGATTCAATAGCTGTATGCATTGCAGACTGGTCACCACAATAAATCTAGTAACCAACTGTCATCATGCAAAGTTAGTACAATATTATTGACTGTAATCCCTATGATGTACATTATATCCCTATGACTTACTTATTTTATAAACGGAAGTTTGTGCTTCTTGATCCCCTTCACCCATTTTGCACCCCCAAACTCCCTCCTTTCTGGAAATCACCACTCTGTTCTCTCTAAATATGAATCTGGGTTGTGGTTTGGTTTTTTGGGTTTTTTTTTTTGTTTGTTTTTTTGTTTTTTATATTCCATTTGTAAGTGAAATCATGTGATATTTGTCTTTCTCTGTCTGAATTCTTTCACTTAGCATAATACCCTCAAGCTTAACCCATGTTGTTACAAATGGCAAGATTTCATTTTTCTAAATCTTTCTTTTTAAATTACAGCTGAGTAGTACTCCACTGATTATATATACTACCTCTTCTGTATCTATTCATCTACCAATTGCTGTATCTTGGCTATTATAAATAATGCTGCAATGAAGAAAAGTGTCCATGTATCTTTTCAAATTAGTGTTTTTATTTTCTGTGGCTAGGTACCCAGAGGTGGAATTGCTAGATCATAAAGTAATTCTATTTTTAATTTTTTGAGAAGCCTCCATAATGTTTTTCATACGGGTTGCACCATTTTACATTCCCACAGACAGTGCGCGAGGTTCCCTTTTCTCCACATCCTCGCCAACATTTGTTTCTTGTCTTTTTGAGAATAGCCATTCTGACGAGTGTGAGGAGATAGCCCATTGTGGTTTGATTTGTGTTTCCACAGATAATGATGTTGAGCATCTTTTTGTATGCCTATTGGCTGTCTGTATGTCTTCTTGGAGAAATTGCCTGTTTGGGTCCATTTTTAAATCAAAAGTTTTTTTTTTTTTTTTAATTGAGTTGTATGAGCTCTTTATATATTTTGGATATTAAACCTTAATCTGATATATGATTTGCAAATAACTTCTTCCATTCAGTAACTTGCATTTTTGTTTTG
Organism: Acinonyx jubatus; assembly: GCF_027475565.1. Lineage (NCBI taxonomy): Eukaryota > Metazoa > Chordata > Mammalia > Carnivora > Felidae > Acinonyx > Acinonyx jubatus. Next base: position 94,548,564 of record NC_069383.1, on the reverse strand, counting down.
TTGATGGTTCCTTCACTGTGGAAAAGCTTTTTAGTTCTATGCTTATTTTGCCCTTCTGTTTGTTTTGTGGACCGGGCCTTTGGAGTCAGGTAAAAAAAAAACAAAAACTCTGATACTGGTGTCAAGGAATTCAACACCTAGGTCTTCCAGGAGTTTTATGGTTTCATGTATTACATTCAAGTTTTTCACTCATTTTGAGTTAATTTTTGTATGTGGTGTAATTTTTATTACATACATGATATATGGTCTAGTTTCATTCTTTTGCATGTAGCTGTCAAGTTCTTCAAACACCATTTGTTGAGGAGACAGTCTTTTCCCCGTTGTATATTCTTGCCTCCTTGTCAAATATTAACTGATAATATAAACATGGGTTTATTTCTGGGCTCTCTATTGTGTTCCATTAATCTGTGTGTCTATTTTTGTACCAATACCATACATCTTTGTAGTATATCTTAAAATCTGTGACTGTCATACCTCCAACTTTATTCTTTTTCAAGATTGCTTTGGCCGTTTGGGGTCTCCTGTGGTTCCAGATTTTTGGATTATCGGTCCTAGTTCTTTGAAAAATACTGTTGGTATTTTGATAGGGATTACATCAAATGTCTAGATTGCTTTAGGCAGTATGGACATTTTACATTAATTTTTCCAATCCATAAGCCTGGTTCATCTTTCCATTCATTTGTGTCATCTTTAGTTTCTTAACCAAGGAGGTTAAAGACCTGCACTCTGAAAACTATAAAACACTGATAAAAGAAATTGATATCTTTCTGCTACTTCATTATTAGAGTGTAGAAATGCAACCAACTTCTGTGTATTAATTTTGTATGTTGCAACTTTACTGAATTCATTTATTACTTCTAATAGTTCCCTCCCACACGCTGGGATTCTTTAGGGTTTTCTATGTATAGTAGCATATCCTCGGCAAATAGTGACAGTTTTACATCTTCCTTACCAATCTGGATGCCTTTTATTTCTTTTTCTTGTCTGAGTATTGTAGATAAGACCTCTAGTGCTACGTTGAGTAAAAATAGGAATAGTGGACATCCTCATCTTGTCCTCAGTCTTAAAAGAAGAGCTCTCAGTTTGTCACCATTGAATATGATTAACTATGAGTTTATCATACATGGTCTTAATTATGTTGAGGTATGTTCCCTCTAAACCCACTTTGTGAGAGTTTTTATCCTGAATGGTTGGAGAATTTTGTCAAATGTTTTTTTTCCATCTACTGAGATGATCATATAATTGCTATCTTGATTTTATTTATTGGGGTTCTCTCTTTTTCATAATGAGTAGATAAAAGTTTATCAATTTTGTTTATCTTTTCAAAAAACCAACTCTTTGTTTCATTGGTCTTTTCTATTGTTTTTCTCAGTCTCTACTTTGTTTATTTTCACTCTGATCTTTATTATTTTCTTCCTTTTACTAACTTTTGGCTTTGTTTTTTTTTTTGTTTGTTTTGTTTTTCTTTTTCTGGGTTCTTCAGGTATAAGGTTATGTACTTTGTTTGAGATTATTATTTTTTGAGGTAGGCCTGTATTGTTATAAATTTCCTTCCTTAAAACTGCTTTTGCTGGGTCTCAAAAATTTTGGACTGCAGTGTTTTTATTTTCACTTGTCTCCATTTATTTTTTTATTTACTCTGATTTCTTCACTGACCCATTGGTAGTTTAGTAGCATGTCGTTAGCCTCCACGTGTTTGTGTGTGTGTGTGTGTGTGTGCATGTGTGTGTGTGCGTGTGTGTGTGTGCGTGTGTGTGTGTGCATGTGTTTTCAGGTTTTCTTGTAATTGACTTCTAGTTTAATACCATTGTGGTTGGAAAAGATGCCTGATATTTCAATCTTCTTAAATTTATTCAGACAAGTTTTGTGGCCTGACATGTGATCTATCCTGGAGAATATTCCATGTGCACTTGAAAGGAATGTGTATTCTGTTATTTTCAGATGGAATGTTCTGTGTGTGTCTAAGTCCATATGGTCTAATGTGTTGTTCAAAGACACTGTTTCCCTACTGATCTTCTGCCTGGATGATCTGTCCATTGATGTAAGTAGGGTGTTACATATCCTACTATTATTATATTAATATCAATTTCTCCCTTTATGTCTATTAATATTTGCTTTATGTATTTTGGTGCTTCAATGTTGGGTGCATAGATACTTAAAATTGTTTCTTTTTCTTGTTCTTTTTTTTTTTTTTTAAACTGTTATACCCTCTAGTTGGATTGATAGCTTTACCATTATGTAATGCCCTTCTTTGTTTCTGTCTTTGTTTTAAACTGTTTTCTCAGGGCACCTAGGTGGCTTAGTCGGTTGAGCATCTGACTTCAGCTCAGGTCATGGTCTCGCAGTCTGTGAGTTCGAACCCTGCATCAGGCTCTGTGCTGACAGCTCAGAGCCTGGACCTTGCTTCTGATTCTTTGTCTCCCCCTCTCTCTGCCCCTCCCCTGCTCATGCTCTGTCTCTTTCTCTGTGTCAAAAATAAATAAACATTGAAAAAAATTTAAACTATTTTCTCTGGTATGTATTACTACCCCAAATTTATTTTCACTTGCTTTTTCCTGCAATATCTTTTTCCATTCCTTCACTTTCAGTCTGCATTTGTTTAAGGTCTGAAATGAGTGTCTTCAAACAATGTGTAGATGGGTCTTGTTTTTGTTTCCATTCTGTCACCCTATATCTTTTTGATTGGGACATTTAAGCTATTTACATTTAAATATTGATAAGTATGTACTTATTGCAATTTTGTTAATTGTTTTCTGGTTATTTTTGTATTTCTTCTCTGTTCCTTTCTTCTTCTCTTGCTCTCTTTGCTTGTGATTGATGACTTTCTTTAGTGTTGTGCTTTACTTTCTTTTTATTTTTTGTTTATCTGTTATAGGTTTTTGGTTTGTGGTTACCATGAGATTTATATATAACATACTAAATAAATATTATATATATAAGTATTAAGTTGATGGTCACTTAAATTTGAACACATTTAAAAGAACTTCATTCTTCATTTGTACTCCCCCCCTCCATGTTTTGTGTATATGTTTTCATATTTTATATCTTTTTAACTTGGAGTCCCTTAAACTAATTGTTTAGATATAATTGATTTTACTATTTTTGTCTTCTAACATTTTTACTAATTTTATAAGTGTTTGCTCTACTACCTTTACTGTATGCTTGGTTTACTCATTAAATTGGTTCCTTTCGTAATTTCTTGCTGCTAATTATGGCCTTGCCCATTAAAAGAAATCCCTTTAAAAATTTTTGTAAGGTTAATTTAGTGGTGATGAATTCCTTTAACTTTTGTTTGTCTGGGAATCTCTATCTCTCTTTTTATCCTGAATGATCACCTTGCTGGGCAGAGTGTTCTTGGATGGAATTTTTTTTTCTTTTAGTACTTTGAATATGTCATACCACTTCCTTCTGGCCTACAAAGTTCCTTCTGAAAAATCTGCTAATAGCATTATGGTATTCAAATGGTACATAATTGAATGTAGTAAGTTTCTCTCTCTCTCTCTCTCTCTCTCTTATTGCTTTCAAGAGTTTTTTCTTTACCATTAACTTGCCACGTTTCAATTCTAATTATAATGTGCCTTGGTGTGAGTCTTTTGGGGTTTCCTGACGTGGAGTTCTGTTTCCTTCCCCTGATTAGGGAAGTTTTCAGCCAATATTTTTTCAAGTAAGCTTCCTGTCCATTTCTCTCTCTTCTCCTTCTGGGACCCTAATAATGGGAATGTTATTCCACTTGGGGTTGTTCTATAGGTTCCTTATGGTATTTTCTTTTTGCTTCTTTGTCTGGTGATTTTTATTGCTTCATCTTCCAGCTCACAGGTTTGTTCTTCTGCTTCTTCCAATTTGCTGTGGAACCCCTCTAGTAAATTTTTTATTGCAGATATTGTATTCTTCAGCTCTGTTACTTCGGTTTTATACTTTCCTATATTTTCTCTTTGTTGAAATTCTTACTGTGTTCATTCATTCTTCTCCTTAGTTTGGTAAGCATCTTTATGACCATTACTTTGAACTCTTTTGGGTAGATTACTTATCTCCATTTCATTAAGGTCTTTTTCTGAGGCTTTGTTGGTCTTTTGTTTGGAACATATTCTTCTGTCTTCTCACTTTGCCTGATTCTCTGTGTCTGCTTCTATGTAATAGGTGAAAAAGCCATCTCCTCCAATATTGAAGGAATGACCTTGTGTAAGAGATGACACATGGAGCCCAGGATCACAATCACTCTAGCCACCATAGCCAAGTGCTCCAGGGGTATGTCCTGTGTGGGCTGTGTGGGCTGTGTGTGCCAGGCAGCTGTGGCTGAGCTGTGGCTATGGTGCAGGGGGTGGGGCATTTGCCCACCAACAAAGAAGGGTGGGCTCCTTGCCCAGTCAGTGGTTGTGAGGCTGGGCTGTAGAGGGTTGAGGCTAACCTTGTGCTAACAGGTTAGAGGAAGAATGTCAAAATGCTCCACCAGCACTAGAATTAACAAAGTGGAGTGAAATTGCAAAAAAACAAAAAAACAAAAAAACAAAAAAAAAAACAAAAAACAAAAACAAAAAAATCAATCAATCAAACAAACAAACAAAAACAGTGCCCACCAGTGCGTCCATCCATGGAGAGAGTCCCAACAGGTTCCTGACTCTCTAGCCATCATTTTAAGATTTGTAAGTGAGTCTACTTCACATATAGTCTAGGCACTTTTCATATTGCTGCTTTAGCACAGGGTTTCAGGGTGAGTGAGTCTGTGTGAACACTTTATGGGTAGGTTCTCCGTTACCTACAGTTCTGTTTCTCTCTGACGCAGGACTTAAGGGTTGGGGTCCTGATGTTAAGCCTCACTCCTCATGAAACAGTTCCGTATTTTTGACATTTCTCCTGATTATGGGTTTCCAGAATCTGGGGTAGGGTTTTTGGTGGCAGTGTTTCTGTGACTCTCCTGTCTCAATGTGACCCTTTTATCCTTTGTTGTGAGGTTGTTGGTCATTTAATTTTTAGGACTTTTTAGAGGAAACTATTTCATATCTATCGGTAGATTTGTTGTGTCTGTGGGAGAAGGTGAGTTCACAATCTCCCTACACTGCCTTCTTGAACCACCTCCTTCCTATTCTCTTTTTTAAATAGAGATAGATGAAGAGAGAGTTTTTGCAGTGTATTAATCAATCTCTTGGTTATAAGAATGGCTTTTGCAAAGACCCCAGATTGTCAACAAAAGTATTTATTTTATTTATACTGGATTCTCTTTGGGGATAATAAATAAAAAGGAAAATCATGGTTCCTGCTCTAAGAAGTTTGTCATTTCTGGTGGGAATACCCAACAAATGCCTGGAATTCATGTTGTAAAACCAAAAAAGAAATGTATAAAAGCTCTCCATTTATCATTTAGTTCATGGTTGGATGGTCTACCTCCTTCCCCACTGCTTCCTCAAATCATAAATGACCCTTATAAACCAGCGGTAATGGGCATCTCTTCCAGAAAGCCTCCTCTGATCCCCTCTCCCAAGTCATAGAATTCCTCTTCTTCTGAACTCCCAGCATACTCTGTTCTTCCTTTAGGAGGAATTTTGCAATTTAATACAATGATTCTTCACTGGGTTAAATAATTCTTCACCAGGTTATGCTTCCTTTGAAGAAGCATAAAATAATAGCCACAAAACAATAAATATCCTTCTTTATTAAGAACTTACAAGCTTAACATTATAATACATCCTTTCACAGTCACTCATTTAGTGATAATGAGTTTCAAAATGATTATGTAACTCATCAAAATCACACAGGTAGTAGAAGGCCCCACATTTTAGCCCACGTATGTTTTATTTCAAAGGCCCTACTTTGAATCACCAGTGCCTTTTGATGATTTTCAAACTATTTCCCATATCCTCCTCTCCTCCCACTCTACCAGCCTGGATTGTGGCCACTTCACTGTGTCTGCATACTTTTGTCAATCAATGGTGAGTCCTTGGGATTGGTGGCAAGGGCCATGTCCTTCTCAGATGCTGAGGTGAAATAATATTGAGGATCACTCTTTTATCCTGTTGATCTGCCTTGTCTCCTACTGGGTTTTCACCCTTATGAGGAATAAACTGTATTTTCTTTATCTATCTGCTGTCTCCCCTATATACCATCAGAGTGGGTCCTAGAACAGTGTCTTGCTTCAATCATATGAGTTTTTAAGTAGCATTTTTAAATAAAGAATACAGAATAAACAGATTATGTAAGTGAAAATAATATAAGATACAAGTGATAATGTATTTATGTAAAGAGAGGTTTCCTGGAGGAGGTGACATTTTTCATTTCTTTTGGCTGTGAGGACCTTGATTTAGCTGAGGTGAAGGTGAAAGGCAGTCTAGTTTGGGAGAATTACATAATGGTCTGAAGTAAAACATTCCTTGATGCTGATGAGAAATAACAATGCTGATGGATTTCCTATGACCATAGAACAGATGAGCAAGAAAGTTTAATTCTGGGAATTTCTGTTTTCCATCCTAGGGATTATTCCTTGGGCCATTATCACTTCAGTGGATGAAGGTGCTTGCTAAAAATAAGCTCCTAATGTTTTCCTTAGAATTACAGCACACGTCAGAAGAGACTAATGACCCAATGCTGTACTGTTTTCTTTTCATTTCAGTTGGCCTCAAACAAATAAACCTGATAAATATTATCAGAGTCACATATGCTCATTAAGGGTTATAGTCAGTGGCTGTGTTTGTTTTACTGTGTAATAGATGATGAAACCATGGTGATGAGTGGAGTAAGCTGGGATGGTTTTCATATTTCCCCATCTCAACACTGGAGACTTGCTCATTGTTGTTTTCACTGCCTTGTATTAGAAATAGAACAGCTTACTAAAACACTTATTCATTTTGACATGTCTTAAAGCAGTCCACATTCATATCTTCTGATTTAGTTCAATGGTACAAGATAGTTGTTTGAAGGTCATTCTTAAATAATAGCATTGGATGTTAAATAATCACTTTTAGTGGCTGGACAGCTAGTGTGAAAACTTTCAAATAAGAAACAGTATTCTTTAATAACCTATTAACTCACTGTAATTGAAGATTTTGTTGGTAATTATTTTATGGATTAGAGACCAAAATTTGACTCATGCTATATAAAACTTATGTTATAAAAAGTCGAGGTACACTCTACTGCCTACTGTATTTTTTTTCAGGTTTCAGGCCAGTAAAAGAAAGTAAGCACTGTAATTATTTCCTAATGAAAATATCACATATTTTCATATCGGATCTTCATGGCTTTCATAGTTTTGAAGAGACTATGAAAAACAATGAGTCTTCTCACACTTCTGTAAATTCGTATCAAAAGAATGAAATTGTTCCTGTCATTTGACTATCTGTAGGGGCTCATTTCCCCTTCTTGCTCTAATTCATCCTTCTGTCAACAGCGATCTTTCTAAAACACAGTCTGATCATATCACCCTCCCATGTAAGAACCTTCAGTGATTCCCTATTAATAAGACCAAACACCTTTGTTTGATATACATACAACTATTTGCATCGTGGCCTATGTTAGCTCCTTTTTAACTCCTCCTTTCACTCAGCTATTACTTCCTTCTGTGCTACTCACAATCCCCCCAAACTCCCTATGTCCTGACACTTGCAGACTTTTGTCTTTCAGTCTTCAAATACCTTCCCCCTTATCTTCTGGGTAGAATTGTTTTCATTATGACTCCACCCAGATAAAACTTCTTCTGAGATTCCCCCCCCCCCCACCAATTTACTCCCTAACATCTAGTAATTCCCAGTAATTCCCTTTTCTGTGATCCTACAGTACGTTCTCCAGGCATTCATAATAGGACATTTCTATCCCCCTGCGTTTTCATTATTTGTCTTAATGTCTGTTTTCTCCTGTGCTGAGAATTTTGTCCTTTTTTTAAAGTCACATCTCAACACTGATACAATCTTAACCCCAACAGGCTGCTCCATAAATGTCCATTTGTAACACAATTGAATAAAGGAATCACAGTTTCTCCTGAAGAAGGAACACACCCAGAACTCCTGCCTTTTAATGCCTTGATGCTAGTGGCGGTTTAAGACAGAAGTTGTAGACTGAAGTTTGCAGCAATACGGTTCTGCAAAAGTGTCCAAATAGCTTTTAGTTTCTAGTTAAAACCACATATACCCAAGAGAATATCAAGAGTGATTACTTGCACAACCACCCGTCACTTAGTCCCGGTAAAAATGGTGAACACATATGCTTTCTTTGAAAGTTCCTTTGAGTTTCTGCTGAGATGTATTTACTTGGAAGAACAAAGGGTGATTAGCATGTCACCAGCCAGACAGCAGGAATTGTATGTTTGACAGCCACTTCCACAGGGATACAGGCCTGCATTTAGTTTCCAAACAGATTTCAGGGACCTGACTTGGCGGGGGAAGTACAGTCTTTCAGGGAAAGCTGCACGAGACCAAAGAAAACAGACTTGCACTTGATAGCATTAATGATTCCACCAACATCTTCCAAATCTGCTCTTTAGTTATACACTTGATGCCATTTTAAGATGATAGCCATCAAAATATAGTTATGGAAACATAGAATGACGTAGATGGAAGGAGCCTTAGTGGTTATCTTGTTAATACCCTTTCTTATTCGGATATAGATGCAATGGCTAAACAACAAGTTCTATTTGTGTAACTTACTTGGGATACAGGGGAAAAAATTCAGGTGAAGATAATGCATTGAGGTGGCAGTGTGATAGAGTGGACAGGCCATCAATTCTGGATCACGTAAGTCTAGGTTTATCACTTATCGCCTCTATGGCCATGGGGAAGTTACTTAACCTTTTCAACCATTTCTTCAACTGTAAGAAATACATCTATTGCTATCTTTTTGAGGGGTTGTGGTAAGGATTAGCGATTTGACATATGGAGCATCTAGCCCAGTGCCTGAAAAAATAACAGAAGCCCTCAAAAACTGATGGGTGTTATTATTGTAGTGGGAATAGGGGGATGCGAGTCATGTTTGGGGTAGACTTTTGTCATTTGAGGCTACAACATCCAAATCTTAGTATTTTGAAGAACCCTAGGGGAGAGGAGTAAAGCTTACCTTCCACTATAAGTGCTGTTAGTGGGAGAGTGAATACATAGTCAGCTCAGCCAATCAGAACTTCTTCGCCTGGAGCTCTGAATCTGAAAGTGGCAGGCTGGTGGGGCACAACCCAGCACCCTTACCAGGCCCCTGCCCTGCTTGCATTCTGCCAGAGGATCAAGTTCAGAGTCTCCCTTGGTTCCTACGTGTGCTCTGAGCTTGGCGTTTTGGGGAGCTCTCTTATATCCCCCAGCAAATTCCTTATGTATTTAGGTTAAATAAACTTGATTTCTACCATTTGTCAGAAATAGTATGATGCTCATTATAGATATAATTGTAATGGAAGCAGAGAAATCCTTTCCAATCTACTCACAGTCCATTGTTAACACACTTTGAGCTACATCACTTTCTCAATTATTACCACAGCTTAATTTCCTGTGTTTATGGAGAAAGAGTAGTGTATAAAGATGGGAAATTGCAGATGAACCACAAAGTTTACTTTAATTCACAAGATTAAGCAATTATACACACAAACCTAGGCTCGAGAGGCATCTCTATCTATTCTGAGTTGGGACCTGACCTAAATGCCAGCAAAGGAGTGTTGGTGAGTAGAAGCCCAGAAAATCCAGTCTCACCAAATTAATACCACTTACAAAAGAAATGGTCAGCTAGGGCAGACGTGACTTAGTGTTCAGTAACCAGTGATTTTCTGATGTTGTTAAGTTGGAGGGAAATATATGACAGATATGTTGGCTTCAGCAACGATAAAAACAGCTCCTTAAATCAAGGTGGGGGGGGAGGGAGAAGGTAATACAACACAGAATTAAATGAGGAGGGAGTGGGCAGTACTGTCTGTTATGGTTGAGGGTAGTAAGGGAATGATGTGCTCAGTAGCAGTGAGCCAGGTGAAGGTGAGGAGGCCTGGGACTACAAACATCAACCAAAGCAGAGAACTGCCCTGAACCGGACCCTGACAGAATACAATATACAACTAGAAGAGCACAAAAGGGATAAAATGCTAACAGAAACTCAAACGGGGCAATAACATTAAAGCACATTCACGTAAATTTGATAAAAGAAAGACAAGGAAATAGTGAATCAGTAGCCTGTGCAGAAATCCATCGTGGCAGTAATTCTCAACATTTTGTGTACGTTATCTGTGACTCTTGTTAAAAGCACAGATCCCTGGACCTCCACTCAATAGGTGCTGCTATAATGCTTTTTGTGTGGAGCCAGAGTTGTGTATTTTCTGATGAGGGAGGATAAGGCAAGCTCACACCCCCCAGCCACCCCCCACCCCAGGTGGGATATGTGTGTGATATTCTTCAGACACTCCTGGCTGCCCAAGAACAAAGGAAAGGGCAGAAAACAAATGGTTAAACTGATAATCCCCATTAGTTTAAAATATCTCATCAATAGCCTAATCTCTAGGAATTCCCTACTGTCTTAATGATAATGCTTTGCTAGAGGGAAAAACAACCTTAGCTTGTCAATAGCTAGGCCTCCACCAATCTGTGGATCCTCTTTAGCATATGGAAATCCCTTTAAGAAACTTTCTCTTGACTTTACCTCCCCCAACTCTACAGTATGTAAGCAGTCACTCTGCGTAATCCCTTGCATCTCTTCCTGCCCATGGGTCCTGTCCCCGTGTTTTAATAAAATTACCTTTTTTGCACCAAAGACATCTTCAAGAATTCTTTCTTGGCCTGGCCATCGACTCAAAACCCCTACCAGTCCCCCAAAACCCCATCATTCTCAACTGGTTTGAAGGTGCTTCTAACACACGTGGCATTATTCAATATACTACAGCAGCGTCCAGTAAGGTTTCTTCTAGTTTTTATAGGTACAACACCAGGTTGTATTGTCCTAGAAGGATATGTTTGAGACTAAGACATTTGACATTACAACATTATGAATAATCAGGAGTGAATTAAACTCATTTATGAAAATTCTAATTTTCTGGGTAGACTTGTTATCTGGTGATATGTACACCCCAGTGATAATAATAGCCATCGTGTATTGAACCCTCACTGTGGGCCAGATATTGCTTTTCAGTTCGCTCTTCAAAGTAACTCTGGGACGATGGCTTTATTTCCATCCCCATTTTATAGATAAGAAATGATAGAAAGGATGAGAATCTTGGGTATCATATATTGTGATGGCTATTTTTGTGTCAAGTTGACTAGGCTATAAGGCATCCAGACATTTAGTCAAAGGTTATTCTGGGTATGTTTGTGAAGGTGTTTCTGGATGAGATTAAAACTGGTAGATTGAGTAAAGTAGATTACATTTTTTAATGTGGGTGGGCCTCATGCAATCAACTGACCTGAATAAAACAAGAAGGCTGGAAAGAGGGAACTTTGCTTGCCAGATTGCTTGAGCTAAGATGATTTTTCCTGGCCTTGGACTTGCACCATTGGCTTTCCTGGTTCACAGGCCTTTGGAGCCAGACTGAACTGCAGATCTTGGTACCTCTGGCATCTAGAACTGTGAGAAAGTTTAATTTCTGTTGTTGAAGCCACCCAGTCTATGGCATTTTGTTATGGCAACTTAAGTAGTCTAAGTAAGACAGATTTTGGTACTGAGAACTGAGTACTGCTATAATAACTACCTAACTACGAGGAAGTGGCTTTGGAATCGAATGATGGGTAGAGGCTGGAAGAGCTTTGAGGTACAGCTAGACATGTGGGTATTAAGGGCCATTCTGGGGAACATGTTTTTGGAAACTGGGAGGAAAAGTGATCCTATTCCACAGTGGCAAAGAACTTGACTGAATTCTGTTTGTATTTTAGTGTTTTGTGGAAGGTAGAACTTGTAAGTGATTAAATTGGTTATTTAGATGAGGAGATTTCTATTTATTTATTTATTTATTTATTTATTTATTTAGAGACAGATCCAGCACAAGTGGGGGAGGAGCAAAGAGTTGAGAGGGAGACAGAGAATCCCATGCAGGCTCCCACTATCATCATAGAACCTAATGCAGGACTTGAACCCAAGAAACCGTGAGATTGTGACTATAGCCAAACCAAGAGTCAGATGCTTAACCAACTGAGCCACCAAGCACCCCAGCTGAGGAGGTTTCTACACAAAGCATTGGAGTGGTTTTTTTCCTTCTGAACTCATAAAGTAAAAAGAGAGAGAGTAAATTGAAGAAACAATTCTTTTTTTTTTTAATTTTTAAACATTTATTCATTTTTTTTGATAGAGACAGAGTGGGGGAGGGACAGAGAGAGAAGACACAGAATCTGAATCAGGCTCCAAATTCAGCCTGACAAGGGGCTCAAACCCACGAACCATGAGATCTTGACCAGAGCCGAAGTTGGAAGCTTAACTGGCTGAGCTACCTAGGCACCCTGAAAAAACAATTCTTAAGCAACAAGAAGCCAGAATTTGAAAATTTGGAACTTCTCAGCCATGGTGAAAAAATGAGAAAGCTTGTTTTGAAGAAAACACTAAGGGTATGGCTGAACAACCATTTGATAGGAGATCCTGAATTCTACTTATAAACTTAATTTGCCACCTCAACAGAAGCCAAGAGTAGAGAAGAGATTATATCAGCAGAGACACTGCCAGTTTGAACTAAAGGGGGCAGAAAACGTGGGACAGTGAAAGAAGGTTGCTGGACTTCTTGGAGTTCACAGAATGGGACCATAGAGCTATTCAGCTGCAAATGTGTGCTATCTTTGAGCAAAGGGAAGTACTCCACTGGCAGTTCAGAGATTATCACAGCTGCCACTCTCACCAGGGACACAAGGAGCAAGGCTGTCTCAACCTCAATTTCAAAGGTAAGGACTGCCACCTTTGCAGAGACTCCATAGGTAGGGCCACCTTCCTGAAACTTGGAGATGATGCTGCCACCTCAATGGGCCTGGAGGGCAGAGCATCAAATCAAAGAGGATTATTCTCAAGGCTTAATTAAGATTTAATGGAATTTTCCTTGCTAGATTTTAATTTGCTTGGGACCCAGCACCCCTTCCTTTCTTCTAATTCCTCCCTTTTAGAATGGGGTTGCCTATTTTCTGCTGGCCACCCATTGTATTTTGGAAGCACACAATTTGTCTGGTTTCACAGGTTCACAATGCAGAGGAATTTTGCCTCAAGATGAATCGTACCTAGCGTCTCACCCATATCTGATGTACATGCTATTAATCTGAGACTTTGGACTTTAGAGTTGATGCTGGAACAAGTTAAGACTTGGGTATGTTGGAGTGGGATGAATGTAGTTTGCATATGAGAAAGACACTATTTGGAGGGTTCAGGGGCAGAATCCTTTGGACTAAATGTGTCCCTCAAAAATTCATGTGTTAAACCCAAACCCCCAATGTTAGGGTGTTTGGAGATAGGGACTTTGGGAGGAAATTAGATGAGGTCATGAGGATGGCCTTCATGATGAGATTAGTACACTTATCAGAAGACACCTGACTGCACTTTGGGCAAGGCTTTGGGTGCTCATGCTTGCACTCAAGCTTGCTTGCTCTCTCTCTCTCTCTCACTCTCTCTCTTCCGTGTGAGGACACAGTGGGAAAGCAGCCATCTATCATCCAGAAAGGAAAACCTCACCAGAACCCCACCATGCTGGCACCCTAATCACACACTTCCAGCCTCTAGAACTCTGAGAAATACATTTCTGTTGTTTACCATATATTGCCAGCCAGCCAATGGTATTTTGATATGGCAGCCCAAGCAGACTGACATACACCTAGGAAATGGTAGTATTGGGATTTGAACTCAGAAGTCTGATCTGAGAACTTTTCCCATGACTACTTTCAATACTTTCAATAAAATCTAGAGAGCTAGCTTTATCTTTAAAGTATGCTTCAGTCTCTCACATTCCCCTTATACCAGTGGGATAGAGAAAAATGTGACTTAACTGAAGGTTCCAGGTGCTTGGATTTATTCTTCCTTCTTAAAATGTCTTTGAGTAGGACAGAAATTTCCCCACTCCTCCCTTCATGAACCTGTGTAGACAGGCCACCAAGGGAAGGAGCAACTGAATCTCTCATTTCTACATGACTTGACCATGTCACCAACACCTGTGTCGAAATGAAGTTTCACCAGATGCAGCCTGGCCCCTGAGGGGACTGCACAGCCACAGCATCTCCAGGAGGGCCCATTGATGACACACACTCCAAGCAGCTCATCAGACCACTGTGTGCTGACCTTCTGTAGTCTGGTGAGAATGGAGCACTTGGAGAAAATACAAACACATATTTAGTACTGACATGAAGGTAAATGCAGCAGCATTTCTGGACTTTAGATTAACACATGCAATGTATCAGATTCACAGGTAGTTTGGATCAGTTTTGAATCTTGGTAAAGTTAGTGATTGGTGATAGAATAGAGTTGACAAGAATCACACTTTTTTCATGTGAATGGGAACAAGGGTCCCAAGGAGGTTTGCTTATGGATGTCTTGGAACCTGAAAGTGGAAAATGATAAGGGGGAAACCCAAGTTAAGAAAGTCCCCTTGTAAATGTGGAGTTTAGTATTTTGTGGAGACACAGGCAAAGGGGTATGATGAAAAAGGCGTGGGGAACAAGGGACCCTAAATATGTGGGGTCCACCACCTTTCACCTACTTCCAGTCATGGAGGTTCATCATGGAACTACACAAGGCAGATAAAACAATGTACTACAAGTGGAGTCATCAGCCATACAATTTTCATAAATTCCAAACCAAACTATGGCATCCTCGTCCTGCTTAAAGCTTTTCAACCCTTCCAACTACATAAAGAAAATGGTTGAAAAGCCTTGACCTCTCCTGCAATAATCTATCTTGTGCACATTCCAATAACTTAATATTTACCTTTTCTCCTTTTCTACCTTCATTCCCTCACACCACTCTCCCCTCAGTTCCTGGAGTGTGTCTGTCCTTTTTTGCCTTGCAGCCTTGACATATGAAGGGTTTGTCTCAGATTAGACTGCTCGTCTTCTTGACCTTGGCTTAGTCTTATCCTTCTGGTATTATTACTTGTCCAACCCAAGTCTCACTTCCTGTTTTGATGGTATTTTCACTCTCATAAGTTCCTTCACACTAAAACATTATGAAATTACTTTGCGTGTTGTCCACCTAGACTACGAGGCCCATGATCACCAGGACTATGTCTGTGTTCCACCACCTGATATTTGCCTAGAATTTGGGAGGTGTTTAATAAGTATTTGTTGCATGAATGAATGAATGAACGAATGAATGAGTTTAAAGTCTCTGTGACAAGAGCTGAGCCTGTTCTGGTCCATGCCAGGATGTTGCAGTTGCCTGAGGTAGAAGTGAAAGGAGCCTGGAGAATGAACACTGACTGACTTGCCCTGTGTCTGACCTCTTTGTGACATTTTGGCAAAGAGAAAGATGAGAAGTGTTGCCACCAACCAGGCCCACAGTGTGTATCTGTGTGAGGGTGAAGGGGTGTACCTGGGGCTGAGGACATACCTGCACCTCACTGTACCCTGGCCTAGCTGCTTCGGTCTACAGAGGGATGCTTTCTACTTTGTCTGTCAAGAGCAGGGAACCTTTGGTAATTCACAAAGACACATTAGGGGCTATCCAGGACCCTGTCAATAACTCAAGAGAGTATAGACCTACAAGCCAGTGGTGACCAGAAAAAATACGAGTCTTAGCTGCAGGATAGCTGAGCTTACCAGTCAAGTGGCCAGCCCACTGGGCCACAGAGGAAGCCTTTGGATCACAGAAAGACATCGACTAGACCCAACACTAAAGCCTCCTTGAAGAGCAGGGGTTGGAGGCACTGAGACAATATCTACCGGAAAAGGGATGTACTAGTCACTCTGATGCAGTTTGGCACTACTTAACTTGGAGGGGAAAGCAAACACCAGGGGAACCAGAGAAATAAGACAAAGCAGAATAACCTTGTCCTGGTTCTTTATCACAACCAACATTCCCATGGGACGCAGTGATTTCCATTTCTGGCCAAAGCAGCAGCTTCATAAGTTTATGTCCACCTACTTCCCCATCAACCCCATGCAACCTGTCACCAAAAAATCCCTTGAGAAATGTTGAAGCCCTAATTCCTTCATACCCCTCTTCCCATGGAATACATGTAGACCTGAGTAAAATGGGATAGCACATGCAAGTTGCTTTATGAATTTACAAAGACTCATGACAGACTTTAAATAATCCAGCCCAAGGGAAAACGAAGAGGATGGAGAAATTGAAGAGGATATTGCCATTCTTTTTAGAAGTAGGAGCTCTGTCCTATCCCTTTAATTTTGTAGCTAGCAGACTGTGGAATTCAGATCAGTAGCTCCCTTTTGCAGATGGTCTATTGCATTTGCTATTGACATTGCAACCTGTTCCCTTTTTTCTCCCTTCCAGCAGCAGCCACAGTATCGACCAAAGGCTCTTGAAAGAAGAAACACATTCAAGGCCATTAGTCTGTGGTTGTGTGTGTATGAGGGCCTCCAACTCACACTCACTCCATCCTGACAAGTGCAGAAGGTGAAAACATTGCTAGACAGTCTGTTTCTGAGAGGGATCAACCTGTTGCTGAAAGATTTATCATCAGGAAACTGTGAGGTAGGAGAAGGCCTTTGCTTGAACTAAAATTGGTCATTCAGAGTTCATTCTGTAACTTGATCATTTATTTATATTTTATGCACCTTCCACCAAGGAGAAGAGGATGCATGTGGGACCATTACTTCACTGAATGTAGTGTGGTCAAGTGACTGTCTCCTTGGACAGACTTATAGAGACTTTATTGTGCAGCTCATGTGAATGTTGCTTTTAACCCCTTGGGTTCTGTGTGATCTCCAGTGAGTAGGGCGAAAAATTAGATTGTGCCTTTGCTATTCGCATCCACTGCAGATGGGATCATGAGACATGGCTACTGCTTCTAGCAGACACATGCTCCGTACACATACATGTCTCTCTCCACCCACTCATGAAAGAGAACATAGCTGGGGAGAGGTGACAGAGGCCTGGAAAAATCTAAGGATGGGTGTTAGGAAAGAAAATTCTTATAAATATTAATTGTCTATGTTCATCAGTTGTTCAGTGGCATGCAATATATCAATGACCAGAAAAGGCAGCGATATCTTGGCACTGTTCTAAAAATTATAGTAACACCTTCTAGGTACACAAGTCCTCACACCTGTCAGAATGTACTTATTCCATTTTCTTACTTAATCTGTGGATATTTCTATTCTTACTTCACAGATGAGGTAATGGAAATCTAAGGGATGATTTGCCCAAAGTCATAGCCCAAAGCTGGGGTTCAAGACTGTCTTTGGATGCTTAGACCAGGGGTCTGTTCTCCAAGGTCTCTAAAACCACATCTAGAGGTTAGCTATATGAACCCACATTTGAACTACCCAAGCTTCACCCTCAGTCAGCAGACTCCCATGATTGGCTCACATAGGGAGGGACACCTCTCTGGGTTGGCCATCCATATTGAAACAAGGTAATACAGATGTGAACCTCCATGGAGCTAAGTTAAGCAGGGCTGCAAAAGGAATACCCATAATCTCTTGTTGCTGAAGTCTCAGAAACTATGTTTCTTTCCACTTCTCCAAGTCTTGTTTGGGATTCTCAAAAATCTTCCTTTTCTTACCTAAGATAATATGAAAGATACGGAAGGTTGGTTCATCTAACACACATCCTCAACCAAGCTTTTCCTTGTCTTCCTCTCATCTTGGCATATAAGGGTGGCTACACAGCGTAGTTTTAGCCAAGGAGACATAGGCTCAATGCCTTAGGCTTAACTATGGATTCAAAAATAAAAAGGAAAAGATGTGCCCTTCCCATTCCTTGCTGGCTGGAAGGCAGATGTTATGCCTGAAGAGGCACCTGGAAAACATTAAAAACAAAGCAAAACAAAACAAAAAAAACAAAAACAAAACCTATGGAGCTAAAAGATCACTGAATCAGGGTATCAGCCCTGAACAGTCTACCTCTAGACTTTGTGACATATATAAAAAGAAAAATACAACTATTGGTTTAAGCATCTGTGATTTGGGTATTCTGAAATTTCCAAACAGAAGAGGCAGCTTCTTGAGTTTAGAACTAACAGATTATTGCACTCCTTTTAAGCATATGAAACTGATTGAAAGGGTTTAAACATCTCAGCTGTGACCTAAGGCCTAGGGAAGCCAACCACACATAGAGGTCCAGATGAATATATTGTACAGGTAAGGATGGTCCTTGAGATGCCTACTTCTAAAGTTTCTATCCTTTACAGATTGGAACTGGATGAAGGTATACTGGTCGGATTTCTTTATATTTGAAGATGTTCTTTATATTCTTTATATTTGAAGAAAGATATATATAAAATGTAGGGTAAAGGTGGTTACTGCAAAAAGAGAAGAAATGTGGGATAATCTGGAATATTGACCAAACACGTAGTCAGTTCAGATTCCATTTATTACTATTTTATTCATTCATTTGTTAATCATGCCACAAATGTTTAACACCAATAGCAGTGCCAGGTGCTCATGTTCCATGATAAATAGGGTTTATCAGCTTTCAAAAAATGTTAATATGGATCTCAAGACAGATGATTCAGCCAACACTTCCTATAAAGTTGATGAACATCTGGATAGTTGAGATCTGCATTAAGTTCCACAGAAAAATGGAAAAGTAGCTCATCACAGCTAAGAAAAATAAAAATAACAACAATAATAATCTGTTCGGTTGTTGTCGTTGTTCACCTAGAATTTGTGCTTTCCCAAGAAAAGATTTGATAGGATTGGTTTGAGACCAGTCAGGGTGAAATAGCACTCTTGGACACATTTTGACAAAGGTAATTGGATTCCTTCCTGCTCAGTCATAATGGCTATTGCTGGGGTGTTTTCATGACTGTGTTAGTCTGCTTAGGCTGCAATGACAACATACCAGAGACTATGTGGCTTCAACCACAGAAATGTATTTTCTCATGATTCTGAAGACTAGAAGCCCCAGGTCAGGGTCTGGCATGGTCAGTTTCTGGTAAGAACTCCTTTTCTGGATTGCTCCCTTCTTGCTCTGTTTTCACACAGTGGAGAGAAAAAGCTTGGATGTCTCTCTTTTTAAAAAGGCACTGATGCTATCAGATTAGAGCCCTACCTTTATGTCCTCCTTTAACATTATCACCTCCTCTCAGTCCCTATCTCCAAATGCAGGCATTTGGGGGATTAGGACTTCCATAAATGAATTTTGGAGGGGGGGAGTGGGGAGGGACACAAACATTCAGTCCATAACAACGACCTATTCTGCCTGCTTGGAGAACACTCTTTGCGAACATTATTACCACAAGATCAGGGAAAAAAAAATTGCTTCTAATTTAGCTCTTTAGACACTATGGATTTTCCTTCAAACATTCCAGTAGACAAGGATCTGTTTTCCTGGTATGGAGATGAAGATAAAACCGCTGGAGGGTGTGGTAATCAGGATCCCCCTCTGCAGAAAAAATAGCTCAGCACACCCTGCCCATTCACTTCAAGGAGACACCATATGTGGCCGAGAGCGAAACCATTTCCACTGATCTGTTTCTTTTTTAAAATTTTTTTTTTTACATTTATTTATTTTTGAGAGACAGCGTGAGACAAAGTGAGAGTGGGGGAGAGGCAGAGAGAGGGAGACACAACCTGAAGCAGGCTTTGAGCCGTCAGCACAGAGCCCAATGCGGGGCTTGAACCCACAGACTGTGAGATCATGACCTGAGCCGAAGTCGGACGCTCAACCGACTGAGCCACTCAGGCGCCCCTCCACTGATCTGTTTCCAGTGCCAGGAAATGCATGGGCAAACCATATAGAGTCACTACTGGGGAATAAAGGAGGGGACTCCAGGATATAAAATGCTGCCTGGGATCTGTACTTGGGTCTCACACACATAAATAAAAGCAAGGATTTTTCAGGTAATTCTCAAACTGAGGTCAGGATCAGACATTTGCATTCTCATTTAACAGAAAAGGAAACCAAAAAGAAGTGAATACGGCAAAGTCGTAGGAAGAGCTTATGATAAAAACAGAATGCTCCATGCCCCAAACCACTGGCCCCAGCCACTACCAGGGTACATGGAGCACAGTCCTATCCTGTAGGGGGCCTGGAAGTAAGGACAAATCTTTCCTATTTATTTAGCCCTCTGATGGTTAACCTTGCCTTTTAACAGTGTTAGCTACTGCTCAAGGGTCCTTTCCCAAAGTTTTCCTATGTATTAAAGACAACATACCTGGAAGAGAGAGACTGAAACTTTCAACATTAAAATTCAGATTGGCATAAGCCAAGAGCCCCCAGGGAAGGATAGTAAAAAAGTAAGAATTGCATATTTCCACATCTGGTTTCAATGAGACTTATGTCAAATAATTGTATTCTTTGAAAAAAAAAAAAAAAAGCAACCCAAAGAATTACTTTGTTTTTTCAGAATGCCTTGAAATGTCATTAAAATTCACCTATCGGCACACAGACATGACATACCACCTGTCCATAATGTTAGGTCAAATGAGAATACAGGGGCCTGGGCCTCCTGGATGGAAAGACTTGACCTGCTGCAGAAGGGGGGAGGCGATGCTGTGCTTAGCATTCCTGCTCCCACCATACTGGGGCAAGCTATCTCTTTCCAGCTTGACACCAATCAGGAAATGGCTCTGCTAAAATACCCTCCCTGTTAATGCAAATGAGACATATCCCTGGAAGGGAAGAGAATACAAATATGGGCCTGAGTCCTCAAATGAGGGAAGTCATCGCTGCTAGCAAGTGGATGACAGTCGTCATTTTACAGAACACAACTGAGAAAGCAAATGTGCAAGAGTAAGTTTTTAAGAGATGATTTGGTAACACGAACAGAAAGTCTATAGCAGGGCAGACTGTTTCATTGAGTAATGTCAGTCCTTTGAATTTACCCAAAGGGTATTTAAAGATGTATAGGCAAGATGCGGGCTATTAGGAGAGAGCCCTTCGTGGTTCTCTTGTGCTCCTAAACAACTTGCTGGGGTATGCCAAGAAGGCAACATCTACCACCCCACCCAGGCCATCTCTCAGGCTAGTGCTTAATTAAGCCAGGTGAACTTAGAGGAGGCGGTAACGTCTCCTCTGGGTGCAAAGAGAAGGCTTGCTTACTGCTTCTGTAGAAGTGGATTCCATAAACTCGTTGGATGCACAACATCCATCTGGGCTTGTGGAATTGCTGCCTGGGGCTTGGGGGCCAGGAGGACCAGAACACAAGGTGATGCCCACCTGCCTGACACGCTATAGGTTATAAAGTACCTTGTCTCTGACCCAGAGGTTTTGTGTCTTCTGCCAGCAACTACAACATAGTACTAGGCTTATTTCTGAGCAGGCAAGTAGGATCAAATCAAACCCCAAACTTAAAACTTAAAACAGTGTGGTTTAGCAAAAATAATGAAACTAAATGGCCTTCAAAGAGGATTGATTAATGATGGTACATGCATACAAAAAGGATGGCACAGACATTTCAAACAACTTCAGTTTGTATCTTTATTGACATCGAAACAATATAATAGTATATTTTGAATGAGAAAAGCAGGTAATTGAGAAATGTGTATAGAAAATCCACCTTTATATAAACACATAGATATTTCAGTCATACATGCATCACATTTCTGGATGGTTTTGACAAAAGAAATGTCAACTGAAGCTTTCTTGAGATAGTGAACTCAGGAATGAGTTCTATTTATTTTCTCATCTGTATGGTCTCTCATTTTCTGCAGTGAACATGTATTGTTTGTGTAAACAAAATAATATTAATTAAAAGAAAAGAACTGCTAGACAAAAAAGAATGTGATAAAATATTTGTTCTTGAAAGGAACTGTAAACAAGTGATATGCAAATAGAGAGGAAAAGTACAAGTCGAAGTAAAGTTCCTGATGGGACACAGCTCTTCATGTGCTACAGATGATAATCCACAGATCCTGAAAGAGTAGCAGTTATGGAAAAGTCCTTTGTTTGACACTATCTTCTTAGAACGTCAAAGATGACTATCAGAACCTACCTTTGGAAATCCACCTACATATGCCTAATGTTTTAATGGGTATTGAGACAATCTGTCTTAGCTATTGTGAGTAATGCTGCAGTCAACATGGGATTGTAGACATCTTGTCAATATCTGGTTTTCATTTCCTTTAGATAAATACCCAGAAGTGGGATTGCTGGATCATATGGTAGTTCTAATTTTAAGTTTTTGAGGGACCTCCATACTGTTTTCCATGGTGGTTGCACCAATTTATATTCCTACCAACAGTGCATGAGGGTTCTCTTTTATCCACATTTTCACTTGTCATCTCTTGTCTTTTTGATAACAGCCTTTCTAGCAAGTGTGAGGTGATATCTCATTGTAGTTTTGATTTGCATTTCCCTGACGATTAGTGATGCCAAGCATCCTTTCATGTACCTGTTGACTATTTGTCAGTCTTCTTTGAAAAAATTTCTGTTCAGTTCCTCTGCCCATTTTTTAATTGGATTATTTGGTTTTTTGGGTGTTGAATTTTATGAGTTCTTATACCTTTTAATTTAATTTAATTTATTTATTTAAATTCAAATTAGTTAACATACAGTGTAGTATTGGTTTTAGGAATAGAACTCAGTGATTCATCACTTACATATAACACCCGGTGCTCATCCCAACAAGTGCCCCTCACCCATTTAGCCCATCTCCCACCCACCGCCCCTCCAGCAACCCTCAGTTTGTTCTGTGTATTTAAGAGTCTCTTATGGTTTCCCTCCCTCTGTTTTTATCTTATTTTTCCCACCCTTCCCCTATGTTCATCTCTTCTGTTTCTTAAATTCCACAGATGAGTGAAGTCATGTGGTTGTCTTTTTCTGACTGACTTATTTCAGCTGGCATAATACATTCTAGTTCCATCCACATTGTTGCAAATGGCAAGATTTCATTCTTTTTTATCACCGAGCAATACTCCATTGTATTTATATACCACATCTTCTTTATCCATTCATCAGCCGATGGACATTTGGGCTCTTTCCATACTTTGACTATTGTCAATAGTGCTGCTATAAACATTGGGATGCATGTGCCCCTTCAAATCAGCATATTTTTGTATCCTTTGAATAAATACCTAGTAGTACAAATGCTGTGTCATAGGGTAGCTCTATTTTTAATTTTTTTATGGGACCTCCATACTGTTTTCCAGAGTGACTGCACCAGTTTGCATTCCCACCAGAAGTGCAAGTGTTCTCCTTTCTCCACATCTTCACCAATATCTGTTGTTGCCTGAGTTGTTAATTTTGGTCATTCTGACAGGTGCGAGGTAGTATCTCATTGTGATTTCAACTTGTATTTCTCTGATGATGAGTAATGTTGAGCATCTTTTCAGGTGTCTTTTAGCCATCCTGATATCTTCTTTGAAAAAGTGTCTATTGATGTCTTCTTCCCATTTCATCACTGGATTATTTGTTTTTTGGATGTTGAGTTTGACAAGTTTTTTATAGATTTTGGATACTAAACCTTTATCCAATATGTCATTTGCAAATATCTTCTCCCATTCTGTCAGTTGCCTTTTAGTTTTGTTGATTGTTTCCTTCACTTTGCAGAATCTTTTTATCTTAATGAGGTCCCATTAGTTCATTTTTGCTTTTGTTTTCGTTGCTGGAGACATGTCTAGAAGAAGTTGCTGCAGCTGAGGTCAAAGAGTTTGCTGCCCATTTTCTCTTGTAGGATTTTGATGGCTTCCTGTCTCACATTTAGGTCTTTCATCCATTTTGAATTTATTTTTGTGTATGGTGTAAGAAAGTGATCCAGTTTCATTCTTCTACATGTCACCGTCCAGTTTTCCCAGCACCATTTATTAAATACTCTTTCCATTGGATACTCTTTTCTGCTTTGTCAAAGATTAGTTGACCATACATTTTTGGGTCCATTTCTTGGTTCTCTATTCTGTTCTATTGATCTATATTTTAGATATTACCCCCTTATCAGATATATGATTTGCCAGATGCCTGGGTGTCTCAGTTGGTTGAGCGTCCTACTCTCATTTAGGCATGTGTCATGATCCCAGGGTCGTGGGGTTGAGCCCTGTGTTGGCCTCTGTGTTGAGTGTGGAACCTGCTTAAGATTCTCTCTCTCTCTCTCTCTCTCTCTCTCTCCCTCTGCCCCTCTCCCCCACTTGCGTTCTCTCTCTAAAATTAAAAAAAAAGGTATATGATTTGCAAATAGTCTCTCCCATTCTATAGGTCACCCTTTCATTTTGTTGATGGTTTCCTTTGTTGTGCAAAAGCTTTGATGTTTATTTAAGCATATTCACAATAGCTAAGATATGGAAATAACCCGAGTGTCCATCAATGGATAAATGGATAAAGAAGATGTGGTGTACAATGTATATGTGTGTGTGTATGTGTGTGTATATATTCCACTGTGCGTGTATATGTATGTGTGTGTGTATGTGTGTACACACACACATACATATACACGCACAATGGAATGTATATATAGAGAGAGCTGAATCTATATATATAGAGATATATATAATGGTATATTATTCAACCATGAGAAAGAAGAAGTCCTGCTATTTGAGGCAACATAGATGAACTTTGAGGGCATTATGGTAAATAAAATAAACCAGAAAAAGAAAGACAAATACTTCATGGTATCACTTACATGTGGAATCTTGAAAAAAAAGAAAAGAAGTCATTCATAGAAACAGAGAATAGAAAGTAGGAAAGTGGTTGCCAGGGGCTGGGGTGAGGAGTGGGAGAAATAGGGAGAGGTTGGTAAAAGGGTACAAATTTAGCTACAAGATGAGTAAGGTCCAAGGATTTAATGTAAACTGATGAATAGTGTATAATTGTATTGTATAATTGAAATTTATTATGAAAGTGGAACTTAAATGTTCTCACAAAAAAAGATAAATATTTGAGGTGATGGATGTGCTAATTAACTAGATAGGAGAAGTCCTTTCACAATGTACCCATATATCAAATCACTATGATGTACACTTTAAGTATTACACAATTATATATGCCGATTATCCCTCAATAAAGCTTAAATTGAACAAAGAGACAATCTTTCATGTCTCTGAGTTATACCATAATTCATACCTGAAGTCTGATCTCACTGATTCATCTCTATCTGTATGTCTTTTGAGCCTCTTAGGTCCCTCCCTTCCAGTTTGTCTCAGGGCTCTGGCCTAACTCCCTGTCCTCCCCATCATTTTCCTGGATACCACAACAATCTTTGAACTGATCTCTGTCGCCATTTCACATTTCTCTGGACTGTTTGTAACTGCTACCACGTGATTAAAACACACACACACATCAGAGCATGTCACTTCTTTGCTTCAGATGCTTCCATGCCTCCCAAATACCTACCAAGTGGCCTGACAGGTAAGGCCTGCCATAATCTGCTCTGGCTGGCTCACCACACTTCTTTCTTGGCCTATGTGCCCAACTCTCCAGACTTTTTCTTCTACCTCTTGCCCCTTCCTTACAGAATGCCCCCACCCTGACCCTGTTAGGCAAATGCTTGTTTCAGGATTCAGCTCTATGGAAGTGTGTCATAACCAGCCACCGCCCCCCCCCCTCCCACCCAAGTTGAATTCCCTCCTCAGAGTCCCAAGTAGATCATATGCAAATTAATCAAAGCCCCTCTCATCCTTTGCTTTTGTTTGTTTCATACTATTGTTTCTATTGGCTTGTGAGCTCTTTTTTTTTCAATGTTTATTTTGAGAGAGGGAGAATGGGGGAGGGGCAGAGAGAGGGAGAGAGAGAATCTCAAGCTGTCAGTGCAGAGCCCGACTCGGGGGGCTGGAACTCAGGCTTCATGAGATCCTGAACCGAGCAGAAATCAAGGTCAGAAGCTCAACCGATGGAGCCACCCAGGAGCCCAGGCTTGTAAGCCCTTTAAGGGAAACAGTGCATCTTATTTATATTTATATTGTCAACATCTGGTCCCATACCTGGCATAAAAGAGCGTATCTATGCATAAACTAAAACATACCGTTAAAATTTAAGAGTCTGAGTTTAATCATACTCAGCAAATCTTTATTCTGAAAGTTCCAAGTTAAGAACCCCTCCTGACAGACTCCGAATATGTTGCCATCAATATTTTACTGCCCAGGAAGGGCTAAATTAGGTGATTTCTACTTGCGAAAAATGTGGCTTTGGAAATCTTTGTTTCTGTGTGACACAGGGCAGCCCACTCTGCTGCCCTTGGAGAGAGAACACCTTAGGAACGTCCACATCCCTGGGAGACAGGCCAACAGCAAGAGCTAACGTTGTAACAGCATAGTTTGCTTTATAAGATTATCACAGGGACTGAGCATACTAAACACTTTAAGCCTTTTCTCCAATTTGCTAATAAAAACATTCAAGGACAGAAACAAATGTGAACTTGGGCAAATCAAAGCAGATGCAGAAAACAAAACGAACAAAAGCCTTTAGACATAATGGCTGGTTCGATAGGATGTGGGGCTGAATTTGGACATCAGGCTTCTATATTCCATGTAAAATGTATCATGTGAGATAGGTCCCCAAAAGATGGACCAAATGTAAATTTGGAATTTTCTTTATTTCTTCAGTGCGACCTCTTATCTTAAGCAGGGTATCATAATAAGGTGTTTACTGCAAGGTTTCGAAATGTCAAGACAGACCCTGTAGCATGATAGGACTTGATAAGCCATTTCTTACATGAAGATTTTTGCCAAGAAAGGCTCTGGAACAACCAGCAGCAGTGGAGTTTACAGAGCTCTCTTTTAAATCACAATCAGGACAAGCCATCCTGTCGTTAAAGGTTCTTTCTCCTCCTGATACTCCTCGAACCCTGAGTGGGCCTTGCTCAGCTGGTCAGAGAAGGAGCTAGAATAAAAGCATAACTGAGGGGATCCTAGAAGCGACTGGGTCTTGGGAGCTCACCCAGCATTCACATCCTCTCTGGACACTCACATCACAGGGGCTCCAAGTGGAAGGCTCTGAACTCTCAAGTCTGTGGGTACAGAAGAGTAACAGCACATGACCTGCATCGGGTCCACCCCAGACCTCCACAGATGGAGCATGGTCTTCTTGTTGCTTGAGGCTTTGCTTTGGAGAACTCTTGCTTTTTTTTTTTTTTTTCTTTTTTTTCCAACAATTCTATACATTACTCAATGCTTATCAAGATAGGTGCAATCTCTTCTCCTTTATCTATTTCACCAATCCCCCCACCCCCCTACCCTCTGGCAACCACCAGTTTGTTCTCTCTTTTTTTGAGAGTCTGATTTTTTTTGCTTGTTTCTTTTTCCTTTCAGTTTTTTGGTTTGTTTTGCTATTGTTTGGTTTTGTTTCTTAAATTTCACATATGACTAAAATCATATGGTATTCGTCTTTCTCTGACTGATTTACTTCATTTAGCATTATACCCTCTAGGTTCATCCATGTTGATATAAATGGAAAGATCTCATTTAAAAAAAAATTTAATGTTTATTTATTTTTGAGAGAGGGAGACAGAGCATGAGTGGGGGAGGGGCAGAGAGAGACAGAGAGAGAGAGAGAGAGAGAGAGAGAGAGAGAGAATCTGAAGCAGGCTCCAGGCTCTGAGCTGTCAGCACAGAGCTCTACAAGGGGTTTGAACTCACAAACCGTGAGATCATGACCTGAGCCAAAATCAAGAGTTAGATGCTTAACTGACTGAGCCACTCAGGTGCCCCAAGAAAGATCTTGGGCTGAGAAATATGTCATTGTATGTATATACCACACCTTCTTTATCCATTCATCTGTCAGTGGACACTGGATGCTTCCATATCCTGACCACTCTAAACAATGCTGCAATAAACATAGAAGTGTATATGTCTCTTTTAATTAGTGTTTTCATTTTCCTTGGGTAAATACCCAGCAGTGGAATCACTGGATCATATGGTATTTTTAGTTTTAATTTTTCGAGGAACGTCCATACTGTTTTCCACAGTGGCTGCACTAGCTTGTATTCCCACCAATAATGCGTGAGGGTTAATTTTTCTCCACATCCTCACCAACACTTGTTATTTCTTTATTTTTTTTCCATCCATTCTAACAGGTGTAAGATAATATCTTACCATGGTTTTGTTTTGCCTTTTCCTGATAATTAGTGATGTTGAGCATCCTTTCATGTATCTATTGACCATATGTATGTTCCTTTTGGACAAATGTCTGTTTGGGTCCTCTGCCCTTTTTTAAATCAGATTATTTTGGAGTTTTTGGTATTGAGTTGCGTAACTTCTTTATATATTTTGGATATTAACCCCGTATTGAATATATCATTTGCAGATATCTTCTTCCATTCAGTAGGTTGCTTTTGATTACTCTATCTTGGCTTATTCATCATTGAGGCCCACATCCCCTACATACCCTTAGCCAGCCCATACTTTTTATCTTGTGATCGTCATGACTTCCTTTCCCACAGTCCCAGAAGAACTTTGTTCTGTTAGTTGATGTCTCTTCCAGCCTCAGAGGCTGACTCCCACCTCTGAACTGGTCGCAACAAGGTTTGAAACTCATGTGTGGACACCACACTCATCAGTTTCTCTGTTCCTCAGAGCTAGAACCACCCACCAGATTACACACACAGAGGAAACATGATCAACTGATCATGATTTACTGTACCCCACCCACGTCTAAGTTTAGCCCCGATAATAGGATGAGGCTGTCTTGAAGCAATTCTTCCCACAGCCGACTTGGCAAATGCAGTACCATTATTCAATTCAAAGTGGCGGGCAGGGTTCAGTTTGTGACCTAGTCTATGGGTGTTGTAAATTATTTGTTGTAAAAAGGGTTGGTTTTGCAGATACTTCAGAGATATCTAGATTGTCTTATTGCATTCTTTCTAATTTTACAAAAGTATGTTAATAATACTCAAATATATGGGCAAAAAAAAAGAATTTGTTCCAACCCTTATCATAGAATGGTAGAATGAGTGCGGTTTTCATTTGGAAATTTCCTTAGGTTTGTGAAAGAAGAAAATAACAATGGGTGGGTTACAGAGAAACTTATAAAATATCATATTTTGCTAAAATTATGCTCTACAGATTAGAAATATTCATTATGCTTAGTTTTCCTTCATTGCTTTCAGTATTAGACTCTATTTTAGGGAAGAGGTACTGGAGGAGTGACTTTATGTGGTTATTGTTTGTATTTCTATATGAGAAATCACTGTTTTATTTCCAGAAATTCCCTGAATTTTAGAAAGGACATTCAAAGCTACTTAGCCAGAATTTAAACAAGTACATCATCAACATCATTTTGATTGAGGGTGGGAGTGTGTGAGATTGGGAAACGGGGAGGCGGTTATTTTATTTTAATTGCTTGGATGTGGGAGGATCTGGTTATCAGTTTCCTATGAAATGCACTCCGTGCTGAGGGGTTCTGTGCTCGTCTTAGTCATTAAATCAAGATTCTGTGATTCTCTCATTACTTACACATGAACTTAGTGACTTACAATAACACTTCATGATCCAATCTCAACTTGCTCTTTTCCAGCCGTGACAAGGATAACATCCCTGCTCCTGGGAGCTTGGCAGCACCTTTCCCACGCCAGTGAGTTTGTACTCTGGCCCATTGCAGAAGCAGCAGCTATTGGGTAGCACAAGGCTCTGTAGTAATGGGAGAGAAAGCACAGGGCATGTCGGTTCTCACCCCACCTGCGCAACAAAGGGGATCCTCTGTGTAACTTTTAAGTTGTGCTTTATAGATACTAAGCCCAGAAAAGATGTGTTTAGTCATGCCCAGGGTCATGTGCTGGTAATCATCAAATTTGCAAAAGATGGAAGAAATATGATGGATGCACATGTACATCTTTTTAGATAAGGGACCCAAAACTAAGTTAAACATCTCTGCACGGGTTGAAACAGCCTCCAGAACAGTTTCAATTACGTTCTCTCCAAGCTCTTTCAACCAAACTGTAACTCTTTTTCAACATGACCATCCATTGCTCTATGTTTAAGTCAAGATTTCAATCACCACTTAATAAAATTCTTTACTTCTGACCACTACCAGAAAGAAAATATTGCTGTCCTAGGATCACTAATATATGTTTAGAAGATGATGCAAAACAGGTTTGTTTATTTGTTTTCCATTTTTCCATCACTGAAGAATCCTTCTCTTGAGTCCTCTCTCTCCTGGTCTTCCTTCATAGTCTTTATGTTCTGTTTTCTTCCTCCAAGATTCCTGGCTCCCAACCCGTTGTCCTATTTACTTTCACAACCTGTAAAATCTCTGTCCAGTCTATGGAGTCCTGTTTTGTCCTTGGAAGTAGCTTTAGGTTCTTCATAATTAAAATGCACATGACAAAACCTTGTCTTGATAATATTATCCACTATCTTTCATAAAATTTATGTTCTGTACAAATAGTGACCTGATCTCTATTCTCTGCTTAATTTAAAAAAGAAAGTTCTTGAGTGAGAGAGTGATGAGGTAGAGAAGAAGAGAGTTATGAGGGAAGAGACAATAGGAGGAAATCCTGTCTTGTGGTATTTGAAACTAGGATATTACCATGACTAAATTCTCATAAGATTTTGGATTTTCCACCGTCTTGTTTTCCATCATGGTATCTGCAAGTCAGTGAGGCTCAGCTAATGTAAATAACTTTCATTTTCATTTGTCATTATCCATTTTAAAATGAAGTGTTTAATCTCTAGTAGTAGCTGAATAGGTTGATTCTCTATAAGTTTTCCCAAAAAGGTCTAGTTTATCTTTCAGAAGTAGAACTAACAAATTCTTGGAACTTAAATCAACAACAACTGAAATCAACAACTCAAATCAACAAGCAACCTAAATCAACAAAAGTTTTTTTTATTTTGTTTTATTTGTTTTCATGTGAATATATAATACTTTAGAAAAACATCATATGCAACTCAATTAATATGATTCATGGAAGTGTCATTAGAAATTGGCCAATAATCATGCTGAAGTGAAGCAATCTTGGTATTTTGAAAATTGCCAAACATTGTTCTTTTTTTGTTATAATTTATACTCTGCCTCTTTTCCCAGATTAATTGATGAGGGTAAGACTAAAACACATGAGCTAGTGAAGAAAGGACAAAAAGAAAGAAAAGAAGGGAGGATGATAAAAGAATGTAAATACACAGGCCATATAAGCTTACATAGTTGCAAACATCATTAAATTTGGTTCTAAGGCCTCTGTCAGCCAAAGCAAAAAAAAAAAAAAGGGGGGGG
The DNA here is from genome assembly GCF_027475565.1 of Acinonyx jubatus. Classification (NCBI taxonomy): domain Eukaryota; kingdom Metazoa; phylum Chordata; class Mammalia; order Carnivora; family Felidae; genus Acinonyx; species Acinonyx jubatus. Next base: position 94,517,472 of record NC_069383.1, on the reverse strand, counting down.
GGAGACATGGGCTATTACACAGTCCTTATTATTAGATAAGAAGAAACACACTAGTTCCTCAGGAAAGCAAATGTATTTTTCTTGTATTAATTTCTCAAGGAAATCACACTGATGGGGCCTCATACAGGAAACACAGTGATGTCATACACAGTATATTCAACTGGAGTTCTTAGGGTACCACACAGACCCCCCGCCCCTTAAAAATCAAGGACACAAAATTAAAACGCAGCCTAATTAGGCAAATTTCAAGTCCAAATATGACGATTTCTGTGAGTCCAGCTCAAGTGGAAGCATGAATGGAATGTTTAACTTTTAGATATCTCTTTTGTTGAGGCTGGTAACAGACATTTTAAATGTTACCTTTTCAGCAGGGACGTGAAAGGCCAGTGCTGTGATGAGATGGTTGAAAGCAGATCCATTGTTCTCGGCCAGAGATAGTCACCACAACATATGGGCCTACTACAATGAAGGTGCAGGTGAGCAGTGATTACACTCTTCATTGATGGTTCTCCCACTTCCGCACAGAGTTTGGCCCTGTAGGTAAAATTTCTCATAAAAAGTTATTTCCAGCATATAAAGAATTGAATATGCACCTTTTGCAAACAGGGAAGATTATATACTTGGGACCTATACAGCAGGGATCATGTCCATGGATTTGCAGACTGAGATTGGAACAGCTCGGGAAGACAAAGCATCCTCACCCAGTTCTGCAAACAACTGACTGGTTTCATAATGTGAATTTTGCGATGCGGGATGGCTGGGAAGCCAAGTGTCTATTACATTTGAGGACGTTGCCTGGATTGTGCTTTCCTGAACCCGTCTCCAGAATCTGGGTCTCAGAAGCAACCCTCTTACTGATTAGCACAGTCAACCCACAAAGATTGAATGTACTTGTTTTTAGGATGTAGTGGTAATGTTTAAAATTAAGTTTGAATTTTAGCAGGTTCCTTTCTGTGTCCTTTTCATACACTGTCTTTTTGACCTAAATGGGCTTTTCTTTCTTTTTTTTTTTTTAGTTTTTAAATTTTTTAAAGTTTATTTATTTATTTTGAGAGAGAGAGAGACAGCACAGGTGGGGGAAGGGCAGAGAAAGAAGGAGAGAGAGAATCTCTGGCAGGTCTATGCTACCAGCGCAGAGTCTGACACAGGGCTTGAATTCACGAAACCACGAAATCATGACCTGAGCCCAAACCAAGAGTCGGACACTTAACTGACTGAGCCACCCAAACACCCCAGTGGGGTTTTCTTTCTACCCAAAAAGACCTTCCCAACCAGGAACTAGATAGGCAAGGTCCATGTTTATTCAAACATAGTGAGACGAATCTCTTTCAATTTATAAATGATTCACTGATAGGCAATAAATACCTCTTGAGAGAAGGCTAATCAGACATTTCAGTATCTTCAGAGCAACAAAGAATGCTACACAGAATATGACAACTTTTCCAAAAACTCGTAATACCATTTGTTCAATTCAGTCAGTGGGCTGGGAGACATCACTTCAAGAGTAAAATGAAGGAAAAAACAGTTGCTCTTGACATGTCCAGGGTAGCCCTCTTGAGGATGGTTCTAATCAGGCTAGATGAGTAAGTCAGCTTCATGCAAATGCACAATCTAAACATATTTGATGTCTTTTCAAAGGATCCAATTATTGAGTGATATAAAATGTTGCTATGTTTGACCTATTTTTAACTTATATCTTGATGATTTGAAGCTGTTTCCAGATAATCTAGATGTGTATGCTCGACCTACCAGAATGAAAAGAACAAGCATGCACCGATGGCTATATATAATAAAGTAACTAGGATATTGATATATGTAGGTATAACTAAAGAACTGATTATGTGAGTAATATTTTCCCACATTTATCCCATGAGTGCCATTTAACATTATTAAATTGTGTATGCAAATAAATTTGGAAGGGAGTATTCCATTTAATTTAACACAGCTCTCCTTAAGGAGAGCAACACGAAAACAATACAAATTGGCTCCAGGTAAGGCATGAAAACATATCCTGCTGTTCAGGTTTCTGGAGACAATTCTTTCCATTCCTAAAAGCACAGAAACAAAATTGATGTTAAAAAGCTATCTAATTGGAGTCTAATGTCCAAGCAAACAATGCATTAGTTGTGTTGGACAGAGTAAAAATCAGCAAACATCTCTATCTCATTGGAAAGTGGATTTGGGATAGGATACAATCTTATTCAGTGGACTGAGGAGCTTGGTGACAGTCTCCACTTGGGCAGCCAACAATACCTTCTACATCTGCCAAAAATGGCTCTTACTTCTGGGTTCAAAAACCAAAATACTTGAAAATCGAATAAGCACAATACATACATGTGGGAATAATTCAAATAATAATTAGGTAAATTTTGAAATGGTATAACTCAGAAGAGAGAACTTATGAAATCACAGGCTGGAGGAGTACAATAATGCTGCCTTATTTATTGAAATTCCCAGGAAAGGTGAAATTGATGCTTAAAATACAGTCTCTTTGGTTTGGTCAGCTTCTTCTTTGCCATTGTTCTGAGGGCAGGATGCTAGAAATACACTCCTCTCCAGATGATCCACCTGGAAACCAGCCTAAGAGAGAGATACATTGATTTGAAAATAAACTGGCTAGGACTGATTAGGGTAGAAAAGTTTCCAGGAGCTGATCCACAATACTGCTATCTAATAAGCACATTGAATTCTGCTGTATTCCTTATCAAAAGTCAACGTAGAGCCATTGTGTGATCAGCCCAGGAAAAGAAAAATCACCCACCTATTTCCCATTGAATTGCATACTGTTTTCATGACATTGATGACTTTTTTACTTAGAATCTTTACTAGTAATGCAAGTATGCTGCCTGCCTGGGCAAAACTCACTATTTTCTTGAGCTCATCATTATTATTGTTGTATATGATTTGTCTTTGAAGGGATCCCCATAGAAGGGGCTGGGAATCTTGGGGAGGAGAATCTCTTCAACTATTGATATCACTTAGTCTGAAACATATAGAGACAAACTGCCCACTTGAGGAAAGAGGACAGCAAGCACCCTACCTCTGTTCTATCTTAGACTTTGGTTGCATTTGAAGCAAATACAGAAAAACTGGGATTTTCTGAGTTCGTCCTTCCCTCTTTGGCAATAAAAGGTGGGAGATAAAGTCCAACCTAGCAGAAGCCAAAGCCAGGGAGTGGAGTGACTGATAACAAAGAAGAAAAGCAAGAAAGACATGACAGAGTCCTGAAAGCATCACAGAGTCCTCAGTGAGGGAGTCTTTGGTCACACTCCCTCACTCTTCTTGGAGGGCAGGATGGGTTTCTGTGTGTGAACCCATCTGCCTCAGAGCCTTCACTTGGAGAGTGTCCATGTGTAGACAAGAAGTTTAGCCTTGTAAAGACTATTAACTTGGACTTGGTAAACTTTTTTGCAGTTTGAAACCATTCAAGATTATTCAAGTATTTCTAAGTATATTGAATCAACTATGGAATTTAAAGTGACCTGCTATGGGTGGGGAAGGGAAGAATTAACATACAGTTGCAGTCAATCATAATAGTGTTATTTCATAGTATCATCTGTGTGTACACAACATTTTTTCCCCTTAAGAGTGTATCCCAATCTTTCAAGAATGAACATTTGCCTTAAAAAATCTTCATGGTAATACTTTTCAGATCTGTCTGTTCAGATAAGTTTTCATATCACCAGTGATGTCTGGGGTTACTGTTGAACACCCACTACAACACATATATATGTTTCTGGACTGATGCATTAAAGTTCTGGAAGAGAAGTAATGTGCTGGTATGCTAAGATATATTAAAAGAAACATAAGATGACATGAATACTAAATGTTTTATTTGAAAAAAGAAAAAAAATGTCTACAGGCGTGAGAAAGATTGGAAGAAGCACAAGTGAAAAAGACACTCCAAATTTTTCCAAAATGATGTGCCATAGATTTGTAATGTTTCTCTTTAAAAATATATGTTTAGTGCAGGTCTCTGAATTTCTAACATCTTTTAGATTCATGGGGCACTTGAAAGTATTTACAGTATCTGGAATGATTATATATTGTGCAAGACCTACTCTGGTTTCAAATGTTCTTGTTTGGACTTGGAAGCAAAATGCAGCAGCCTTCTAATGACACTAATGGGACTTTCTTTGCACTAATGGGACTGATGTCATTTATGTTCACTGAGTGCTGTTAAGAATAAACCTGTATGAGAACAAAAGACTAAAGTGAACACAAGATATATATTTGTCAAGTCTCATCTTCCAAAAAAATTGCAGAAACCACCATGAGAAACAATTTTGAAGCATGGGATGCAAATGAGGTGCTATGTCCTTTTGTGGGTAGTTGTTTGTTTCCACTTCACAAAGAGCTCAGAATCTTATGATCATCATCAGCAGTTGGGCAATGTAGCATCAAAGGTTTTTTGGGGAGCAGGGTTATTGCTATATTCGACACTAAATCTGTTTGTGGGTTACATTCCAGTGCAAGTGACATGAATCATGGAATGATGGAGAAAGTCATCTATTAAATGTTGCGTTAGTGATCTATCTTGCAATTACTTTGGAACACTATCATGGGTCGCAGTTTTTTTTTTAAAGAGATAGCTGTGCTTGTATTTTCATGTATAGAAGAAATGGCATGACTAAAACAAATACATAATTGACCTGTAAAAATTATTTTCTGTTTGGCATTCATCTACCTGTGCAATGACACACTACATGAGGAGAAACTTCGAGACATCCATGACATTTCTTTGTAGAAGCCAACCAGTCTAAGGGTATGCCTTGTGTTTTGCCAAACACATAATGAGAGAGCATCAGTCATTTCTTCACTCTCTTCAAAATAGCAATAGAAGCTTCACTAGCTAAAGAAGAGACTGTCTTGCTGCATACTGGATAGGATAAAGGGCCAACCATTCCTGCTGATATTCTTTATGGTTTCACCAAGAAAGTGCGACTGAACTTGAGGCTGTACACGAGCAATAAGTGAAAGCTAATGCAGAGTTGTAAACTGCCTACTTGAACAGTGACAACATCGTTCAAGACAGAGAGGTCCTTGGCAAAGGCTGGTAAATGGGCATTTGAGGAACTCTCTTTCAGTAATTAGTGGAATAGTAACTTTATTGAGCAGAAAGTTCAGTGTCCACACATGGCAAACAATATAGGCTTTATAAATGAGCTTAAGAAAATCATTAACAAACAGCATCGAGAAAAATAACAAAAAATTAGCAACAACAACAAATTCCGTAGAGGGGGTAGAATCTGATTTCCAGAGTTGTACATTATATTATTTAAAAAGTTAAGTTTTCAACAACAACAAAAAATAACACATGCAAAGAAGTAAAACAGTACAGCTCACCCACAGGAACAAAAGCAGTCAGTGGAACTCGTGAGAAAGCTGAGACACTGAACTTTACTAGAAAAAGAATTTAAATCAGATAATTTAAATATGTCTTACAGCTTAAAAAAATGTCTAAAAAAAAGTATAAGAATTATGCCTCATCAATTATAGAATATCAATGAAGATAGAAATTACAAAAATAACCAAATAGAAATTCTGGAGTTGAAAAGTACAATAACTGAAAGGAAAAATTTACCAGAAGGGAGCAGCAACAAATTTGAGCCAGTATCAGGAAGAATTAGCAAGCTTGAAGGTAGTTTAGCTGAGATATCAAATCTGAAAAATAGAAAGAGTGAAGAAAAATGAATTGAGTCTCAGAGACCTATGGGATTCAATCAAGAGTACAAATGTACATATAATGGGAATCTCAGACGGAGAGGAGTGAAAGAAATGAACAGAAAGAATATTTGAAGATATAATGTATGAAAACTTTACAAATTTGATGCAAAATATTGATCTACACATTGGAATTGTGTAGATCTACACAATCTACACATGGAATTTCTTGATTCCAAATAGGATAAATTCAAAGAGATCCTGATCAAAACATGATATCAAATTGGTAAAAGACAAATACAAAAAGAGAATCTTGAAAGCAGCAAGAGAGAAGCAGTTTATCACATATAGGGAAGGATCATCAATAATATTAATAGCTAATTTCTCATCAAAAACCATGAAGACCAGAAGACATTGGGATAACATTCTCAAAGTACAGAAAGAAAATGAGAATTTTATATCTAGCAGTTTTTGTTCTTAAAAATATTAAAGAATAAATGAAGACATTTCCAGAAAAACAAAACTAAAAGAATGTGTCACTAGCAAACCTGTCCTATAAGAAATACTAAATGGAGCTCTTTAGGATGAAATAAAAGGACACTAGAGAGTAATTCAAATCCACATGAAGAAATAAAGAATGCTAGTAAGGATAAGCCCACAGATGAATATAAAAGATAGTACAAATGTATTTTTTATTTATAACACTTTTTTTCTCTTTTCTGATTAAAAAAATTACATAAAGCTATAATTATAAGTGTTTATTCATGACCATATGATATATACAGATTTAATTTTATGAAAATAATAAGAAAAGGAGGGGGAAGAAGGAAAGTTTTGTACACTGTTTGAATTAGTTGGTATTTATCCAAATGAGATTGTTATAAATTAAACTGTTAGTTGTAATCCCCAGGGTAACCACTGAGACAATAATTCAAAAAAAAAAATAGTGAAAGAAAGGACAAGGGAATTAAAATGATACATTGAAAAATGTTTAACACAAAAGAAGGCATAATGGAGGAATAGAGAATCCAAAAGATATCAGAGTATAAAAACAAAAAGCAAAACAGCAGATGTACCTTATTGACAATTACATTAAATATAAATGGATTAATCACTCAAATCAAAGAGCAAAGATTTGAAAAAGAAAAAAGTCCAACTATATTCTGTCTACAAAACACATTTTAGATTTATGACACAAATTAACTGAAAGTGAAAGGATGGAAAAAGATATACTAGCCAAACAGTAATCAAAGAAGAGCTATAATAGATATACTAATAACAGAAAAAATAATCTTTATGACAAAATTGCTGCTAGAGACAAATAATGAAATTTTATAATGATAAAAACGTCAATTTATCAAGAAGGCATAACAATTATAAACACACATATACCTAATATCAGAGCCCTACAATACATGAAGCAAAAACTAACAGACCTGACAGGAAAAACCTACAAATCAACAGTAATGATTGGGGACTTTAATATAGCTCTGTCAATAATGATTAGAACAACTACAAAGAATAATTAGGAAATAGAAGATTTTATAACACTATAAACTGACTATACCAACAGACATCTATAGACTCCACCTAACAACAGAAGAAAACATATTACTCTCAATTGTACATAGAAAATTATCCAGGACAGATGATGTTAGGCCATAACAGGAGTATCAAAAATGTAGAAAAATTGAAATTGTACAAAATATTAACATTCCGTACAGTGCTATAAAATTATAAATCAATAACAAAAGAAAATTTGGAATATGTATAAGTATGTGGAAATAAAACTGTTAAATGACCCATAGGTCAAAAAGGAAATCACAGAGGAAATTAGAAAATACTTCAAGATGAATAAAAACAAAAATACAGGCTCCCAGATATGGAATGTATAAGTCACAGGAATAAAAGGCACAGCATACGGAATATAGTCAACGATATTGTAATAACGTTGTATGGTGACAGATGGTAGCTACACTTGTGGTGAGCACAGCAAAACGTATAGAGAAATTGAATCACTATGTTGTATACCTGAAACTAATGTAACATTGTGTGTCAACTAAAAAAAAAAAAAGTTTAATACAACATGTCAAAATACGAGGAGCAGCTAAAGCAGTATAGGAAGGAAATTTATGGATTTAAGATACACATATTAAAAAGGAAGAAATTCTCACATTAATAGTTTCTTAAGAAACTAGGAAAAGAAGCACAAACTAAATGAAAGCAAGAAAGAGAAAAAATATATATAGATTAGAAACTAAATAAATGAAACAGAGAATAGAAGAACAACAGAGAAAACCAATAAAACCAAAAGTTTATTCTTTCAAAAAGATCAACAGTGATCAACAATAATTATTGTTGATCAATAAGATCAAACAGATCATATTGATCTTATTGATCAAAAAGATCAACAATAATAAACTTTTAGCTAGACTGAACAATAATAAAAGAAAAGTCTCAAATTATTAAAATCAGGACTGAAGGAAGACACATTAATACTGATCTTCAAAAAATAAAAAAGGCTTTTAAGGGAGCACTATAAACAATTGTAAACCAACGTTTAAGATAACTTAGATGAAGTGGACAAATTCCTCAAAATATGCAAACTACCAAAACTGGATCAAGAAGAAAGAGTACATCTGACTGGACCTATAGCAAGTTAGGAGATTGAATTAGTAATAAAAACTTACCACAAAGAAAAGCCCAGACACAAATTGCTTCAGTAGTGAATTCTACCAAAGACTCGAAGAATTATTAACAATACTTCACAAACCCCTTGAAAAAATAGACAACTTATTCTATAAAGCCAGCATTCCTGTTTCCAAAATCATCACTAGAAAGGAAAACTACACACTAGTAGCATCCCTCACAAATATAGATGCAAAATTGTTAAACAAAACATCAGTAACCCCAATGCAACGGCATGTAGAATGAATTATATACATCATGACCAAGTGGAATTTAGCCCAAGAATGGAAGGTTGGTTTAAACATACAGAATTTAATCCATGTAATGTACTATGTGAATGAAATACAGGGCAAAACATATAACCATCTCAATAGTAAAAGCATTTGACAAAACCATTATCTTCTATGAAAAAAAAAATACTCAACTAAGAATCGAAATGAAGTCTTTACCCTGAAAAATGGCATCTATGAAAAAAATCACAGATAACACCATACTTATAAAAGACTGAAAGTTTTCCTGCTAATCTCAGGATTAAGGAAGAATGTCTGCTTTTACCCCTTCTATTCAACATTGTACCAGAGATTCTAGTCAGGGAAGTTAGGCAAATGAAATAAATAAAAGACATCTAGATTGGAAAGGAAGAAATAAAACTATTTGTCTTTGCATATGACACAGTCTTTTGTATAGAAATCCTATGGAATCCACAAACACACAAAAAGGACTAGTGCTTATTAGCACTAGTTTAGCAAGTTTGCAAGACATAGGATCATATACAAAATTGACCATATTTCTGTACATTATTTTCCTGTCACAAAATATGTTTCCCACATAGAGAGTTGGCACAAGATCTCCTCAGCCACAATGTCTAAACAATTATACATTCGGGCACTGTAGGAACATTCAAGTTTGCAAGAGACCCAGAAGCTCTATTAAAATGAATCAGTCTTCACTACTTGAAATTGAGCTCAAAATAATATTTGGTTTTGAGAGAAAGACAAAAACACCACAAACAAATAAAAAACAGACAACAACAAGAAAAATAGTGTATTAGCCTACTTAGGCTGTCATAACAAAATATCACAGACTGTGGCTTAAACAACAGAAATGTATTTCTCACAGTTCTAAAATCCATTCAATTCAAGATCAAGGTGCCAAGTGAGTCACTTCGTAAGTGAGAGCTCTCTTCCTGGCTTGTATATGGTCACCTTCTCACTTGTTCTCACACAGTAGAGAGAAAACCATCAAGTTTTCTGGTGTCTATTATTACAAGGGCCCTAAACTCATCATGAGGGCTCTACCCTCTGACCTCATCTAACTCTATCTCCCACATGCCCCATCTCCAGATGCCATCCACATTGAGGGTGAGGACCTCAACACATGAATTTAGGGAGTCACAAACATTTAGTACATACCACAAAACAAACTACTTGAATCTAGAAAGTCTCTGATTAGCTTTATCTGATGTTTTCATCGATTTTTTAGTGTTTATTTATTTGGGGGGTGAGGGGCAGAGACAGTAGGAGAGAGAAAATCTCAAATAGACTCCATGCTGTAAGTGCAGAGCCCAACACAGGCTCAATGCCACAAACTGCCAGATCATGACCTGAGCTGAAATCAAGAGTCAGACGCTCAACAAACTGAAACACTTTGGCACCCCTATTTTTTTTTTTTCTTTAGCATCCTTCTGGTTTCCATCAGCAATTTCAGGAAATTACCTGATCTAGTATCCACGAAGAGCCCATTTCTCCTTGAGGGAAGGAATTTTGTGGATGTTTGGCTGAGTAAAACCAAATAGTCCAAGACAAAGAAAAAAAATGATTGAATTCTGAAGAGCTCTTTTCTGTTTTCCCTTATAAACTAAGGTTCAACATGCCCCCTATTATTGAAATATTGAGTAACATTCATGGTCCTGTTTAGAAAGTATCAAACTGTATTAGGAAGTATTTACTCAGTGTCAGTAATACTCCATTAGCAGAATGAGCAGTGGAATGGGAAATTTCAAATGACCATTCATCAAATGTTTATTTTGTTAGGCTTGACATAAATTTTGTACATCAAGTAAAACACCAAAGGTGCACTATGAAGATGTCATTTTAGAGGGGATAAGAAACTGTCCAGTTTCCTTATCTTGACATCTAGTTCAGCCACTTCCTCCTCCTTACTATGAAGTGGAGTTTCTCCAGTCTTTTACAAAGCACAAGCCCAAAAGAGCTGTCCTTTGAGAATGAGTGTATTTTCGGGCTCTGGGTAAGGGAATTTGTAGAATAGAGACTGGTAGCATTTCTTATAAATGGTGCTGATATCTCAAAAAAGTTGAAACCATGAGATGGTTTGTCACAATAGTTATCTCTGGGAAGGTATGCAGATAACTGATGGAGGTGAACGCATTGTAATTGCATTCTATTGAGCGTAGAGCAAGTCAGATAAGACGTTCCCTGAAGGGATTCAAGTTGAAGATGTCATGCAGAAACCAGTCTTTACATGCAGGGAATACCATGCAGGCTCATCCTATAAGTCAAGAATCCGTGCTCAGTGTGAATGTTGGCATTTGGCTACTATCAGAAAGCTTTAAAAGTCCAATAAGAGCAAAAAGGCAAGATTCACTCAAGAAATAGTAAAATTATTCTAAGAGAAAAATCAAGGGCTCCCTCTTATAACCTGGAGACATCACTAAGCTTTTCAAACCGTGGCCTGCTATAGCTCTCTTCCTTCTAGAAACACAGACCACAAAGAGTTCTGAGCATAGACACTCAACTTAGAGAAACTTGCATATGGTGCATTAGGAGCCATATACATGGATCTTCATAGAAGCATAATATCCATGTGACTGGAGAATGGATAACTAAATTATGGCATGACAATAGCATAATATATAGTGTTAAAAATAAGTGTGTTACAGTTGTGAACAACAATATGAAAGCATCTTAGAATCCGCAAGGGAAAAAAGTTCATCTTGACTTTATGGAAGTATTGATGATACAGAATTACTAAGTAACAGGCACCCTCTATGTTTCCTTCTACTGTTCTCACCACCTAAATAGATTAAGAATTTCTTGGGCATGTGGACTGTATTTTATGCAATGTTATATAATCAAGCCCCAGAAGTGGTCCTCCCTGTTAAAGTGTGCTCTGTAATGAGTACCTAGCTAAAGCAGAGAGCTGTGGTCCTTGGACCCAGGATGATGGCTAATGGGCTAATCCTCCAATCTACTGGGCAATTTTCCTGTACAGTTTAACCATAGAAAATGGAAAGAGCTAAGCTACCTAAGTTGAAGGCCAACTGAGGAAGTTCATCACCAGCAGGGAAAAATCTCTATTCATGGTTCAGAGGGATCAAATTCTGTGGCCTTAAGAATGACTCAACATTGAAGGAGTGAAGTCTGGAGGAGTGACAAGGACTCACTTAGAGGTGTAGAGAAGATAACTCATAATAGGATCTTCAACACCAAGGATGCAGGCAACAATGGCCTGGAGAAAATGGCAGATTTAGAGAATAGATTGATGTTCCCAGAGAAGACCTTTGGCCAACCAATGCTTGTACCTTGGAGAAGGGCCAGTTGAAGGGCCTGTGTATTTTTTCTCAAGTTAGAATTTATGCTATTTTCTGCCTCTTTAGAGTAAAGTAAAACTACAGGCATCATTTGCATTAATGATTGTCACTTACTGAGTGATAACTCTGTAAGTACTTCATGTGTGGATGTGCTCTGAATGAATGAATGAATGATGCAAAAACTTGGTTAATTATTATCAATGACCAAACTGAAATCACTATTTGACTTAGACTTCTAGTCAAACCTTCTTATGACCCTGGTTTTCTGATTCTCAAAGGGTATTTTTCGGACCAAATATCTCCTGGATATAGTATCTTCAACATACAAAGCAGACAATTCTGGACATCTTTTGGCACTCACTTTTTGCCAAGCAAGTATCATTTTTAAAACCAGGCAAGGGACCAGGGGTTATGAGTTCCTAGATGAAAGCTCCACAGAATGCATACTCTGGATAGAACATTACTCATCTTTCTTCTCCTTCTTCACACTTAAAGGCTAAGGGATCTCCTTCAACTCCTATCTATCATAGAGAGGCTCCCACTGAATCTCAAATGTGTTTGCCATGACATCTACCTTCTGACCCCAGTTCAGCTTTCTAACCTTCCCAGGAGCATGGATGGAATGTCCTTGCACCAGTGTGCCTGCTCTGTGTCTGTCTAGTAGCCAAGAGCTGGGCACTTTCAAGACAGCTCAGGGGCCAGATCTCTCACTGGTAATTATCCATGTTGTCACTGCTCGTGTAAAGCAGCCAAAGAGCAGCAACTACCACTGGGTACAGAGAGAAAAGGTAGAGGTCTATAAAGAAACTTGTTTGGGGCAAGTCAGCTACTTGTGACATTTACTACCAGGTAAATTCCATTCACCATTATCATAAAGTTACTAACTCCAATTTGAGGCAAGGGCCAAGGGCACCTGATTATTAACTCAGAGCTTACTAGGTGTGTCATTGAATACAGCTCATTTTTGGATGAAATGAAATATACTGGTGGGTATTTTTCCAGAGAAGAGACCATCGTAGTGGACGTGTATACTCAGAGGGGAAAGCCAGTGTTTTGTTGCTTCCTTTCAAGCACACATATGATTTCAGTTTTGCCCGAGGCTGCTGTCTTGGGCTCCTTGCCGAGGACCAAGAACCCTGCCCCATGAGTCAGGGTCTATCTCCTGAGGCATGAACTCTAAAGTGGGTGGCAAGAGCCACCTGATGGAGAACAAAGGTGATTTTTTGTTTGTTTGTTTTTTTGCTTTCAAAAGTGCCCAAATCTTAGCAGGCACAATCAAAGGGCTGAAGGGTTTACTCTCCACTCTTCCTAACAATCAGGAATTCACAGGATTCCTGTGAATCAGGGCTGGACTCTGGTGTCTCATCCACCAGGGAGACCAGATGGGATGTCTTCTCCCCTGGTCAATTCTAAAGAAACATGGGAGTAAGTGGTAATCATTTTACTAAGCCCAAAAGAGTCCCTGGGAGACCAATGCAAAGTCCAATTCAGAGAAACACCTGTCTTTATTATCAATGAGCATCTCACCCTTAAAATCCTGGCAAAAAATCAAGTGTCTCCCCTCACAGTATGGACAACCCTGAGGAAACATTCCAGGTGATGATAAGAATTTTTTTCTTTTTAACGTATCTGAGCTGATATAGGAATACTTGAGTCTCCTTTGAATCTGTGAATTAACTGACTCTAATATGATTTATATTAATATTATGGCTATATGCAACTTTTCCAGGTGGGAGTGAAAAAGATGGAGATATCTTATTATCATGTTCTAAATAAGAGGCTGGACCTGCCACTTCCTTCTTGTGACATTGTCCTTTTCTCCAGTTTGGGGTCTTCCCTCACATGATAAACACATACACAAGCACACAACACAGAATTCTTCAAAGCACGATGGAAACCTCACTTTCCAGCTGGAGCCCCTGAGAGACAGGAAGGTACACCTACCACTCCCAGAAGCTTGTAGTTTTGGAACCAGTAAAGGCCTCCGTAGAAGTCTGGGAAATGCCAAGGCATCTGCTGATGCTACTCCTGACTGGGCCCTTATTTACCATTGGAGAAAGTCCATAACCTTATGTGGCTATGGCAGCCATTCTTGGAGGTGAAGAGGTTGCTGCCTAAACCAAACTGGGTCTCCCAGAGCATCCCCCTCTCCCTTAGGCCTTGAACCTGAGCCAAACCTCAGAACAACTACACCCCTCAACCCCAGCAGAAGGCCCCACCTACCCCTGCCTCTCTTCAGCTCCATTGATACTCTGTTTCAGAGACCTTGCAAGTCCCCTTCACCAGGACCTTTCCATCCAGACGACTTTCAACAAAACTTTGAGCTTTGAAAACACAGGATTCAGGGATATGAGTCTCCCTGCTTTTAGGAGGTCTCTGTTGTCCATGTTGCACATGGACAACATGTTTTTGTCCCTCTGCTCTTCCTAACAATGTCTTCTCTTGTGAAAAAGAAGATTTTACCCTCTGCTCTTTACCCTCTGCTCTTCCTAACAATATCTTCTCTTGTGAAAAAAGAGAAGATATTTCTCTTTTTACCCTCTGCTCTTCCTAACAATATCTTCTCTTGTGAAAAAAAATAAACAAAAATAAAGATTTCACCTTGCCCACACCTGCTAAAGTGAGTCTTGCAACATATTTTCTGTTTATGTTAGTGCGTTTCCATCTATCTCTCTAGAGCACTGGCAAATGTGGAAGTTGTTAGTAATGTTCAACCTACAATGGGATATATGGGCACAGAGGCTGGACCCAAGGTCATCCCACCCAGGGACATAACCCAGGGGGTCAACACCAACCTGCCTACTTCTAGCCTGGGCTCTTTCTTCAAAGGGTGCTCAGAACAGAGGTACAACAAGACTACAATTTAATAGCCATCCAAAGAAATGAGTTTTGCATTACTTTTTTTTTTTAATCTCCTTACAAAACTTTCAGATAACAAAGGTATTAAGTCCTTAAGTCTTAAAACCGCTTATCTTTTATTTACCTCTTGGCCACATCCTCTCACGCTATTTCTCCTTCTGTGTCTGATAAGATCTAAAAAGAAGCTACCCTTTCTCTTTCATCTGGGAATACAAGGACATCCTTAGACCAAACAGAAGATTTGCCAGCTAACAGTCTGGGATGATAATTTTCTTGCAGGGCAAAAATGGTGGAGGAGAAAGAAGAAACCAAACCAACCAACAAGCCAATTAAGGACAAGAAAAGCAAAGCACAAATTCATGTTTAAGTATCTGACGTAACCACCTGCAGACAGGAAGTTGCTGCCGGATGGGCTGCATGAGAATGCATCCTTCTGGCCATTCCTAGAGGAAAAGTCCTATCCTCTCCTTCAGCCCTTTCTGTTGTCAATATCAGCAGGTAGAGGGCAGGTGGCAACAAATGTTGAACTTTCCAAGGCTTCTCATGACATTCTGGTTAATCTCATTCACAGTTACCATTTATCCTGTGCATGGTGTATTTTCCTCACAGATGAGACCCAATCAAAGAAAGAAATATTTGTCACAGCATGGTATATGCCAGATATGGGCACTTAGAAAATAAGAGTGACCAGCACACTATTCTTTCCCCAGAGAAAAATAACAGTCTAGCAGATGTGCTAGACATATAAACAATTTTAATACTAGGTCATAGTAGATGAATTATAATGTATAGGAGAATGAGCACATGCAGGGGCCTTTAGCCCAGTAGAGGAGGTGGGAAAAGGTAGTCAAGGAAAACTTCCCAGAGAAGGTGCTCCTAGGCTAAGTTATAAAGAACAAATAGGACACTATAAGAAAAACTATGGATGAAGAAAGAGAAAATAATGGTCAGCAAGATGTGTTCTGGGAATTAGAGATGATGCTAGAACAAAAAAGGTGCAGAGGGGCTGATAGAAGAACTATGGGAGATGAGCTCAGAGAATCGGGGTAAATCAGGTTGTGGAGTGCCTGGATGCATTCATAGGTGTAATTCATAGGTGAGTAACACAACAGGGAGTCACTGAAAGGTTTTGCACAAGGAAGTGAGATGGTCAGATCGAACCTTCTAGCAGCAATCTGGAACATGAATTTGGGGGAATGGATGACGGAGAAGGAGAACACTGGGAGAAGAAGGCCTGTCAATCAGTTATTATAATATGTATGGCTAAGAGACCCTAAAAACTAAATTAAAAACGCCTAGGGATGGGATTATTTGTGAGGTAACATTTATAGGCCTTTCTGAGTGATTACATGGAAAGTGGAGGAGAGAGAGGATTCAAAAGTAACTTTCAGGTGTCTGACCGGAGTGACTTGGTTCACAATGGCACCAACAAATAACATGGAGAATATGGGAGAAAGCTTACTTTGAGAGAAATAAGGGTGTTAGGCTGGTTGAGTTTGAAGTGCCTGCGGGGCATCCAGGTGGGGATGTCTAGTAGGCGTTGGGTGGGCATATGAGTATGGAGCTTGAAGACAGGTCATGGTTACAGAAATAAATGTATGAGTCATCTATACCTAAAAGATGGGTAAATGTACGTGACTCAATGAGCTCTTTCAGGAATGAGGAGAGAGGAAAGACAAAACTCTGGAAAACCCCAACAGTTAAAGTGGGTGGCTCTCCATTCCTGTGAAGTAAATCAGAGTGTTTAGGATAACCTTTTTCCCATCATCACTTTTGAGGGGATTTTTTTATTTGCACCTGATCTTTCAGCCAGTGGCAAACATTTGAATCAAACAATGGTATAATAGATTAAGCATTACCTCTCCTTGTGAAATTTAGACTCTAAGGGACTCAGGCTGCTTTGGTGTTTTAATACCAAGGAATGAACCACTAAGAATGAAATTTCAGGCATAAGCGAAGATTGTTGAAGCCAGGACAGACATCATGGAGTTCATTTTCTCTTTTTTCCATTCTCGTTCCATCTTTTTATTCCAATCATCACCATGCAGGATTCTGGTCTCATTCAGTGGATGCTATGCATTTCACCCTGGAGAATAGCTGTAAGATCTGACAAATGAAAATGTCTCTAAAACAAGTAAATTATCCTCGTGCAAATTTGAGGCTCCTCATGTAAGTATAGCCTCATTGCTTTAGTAGTCTAATAGAGTTTCCATATTTTCCCCTTTCTCACTAAAGATTTCAGGGGGCAGGGTATGTGGCAAAAACTATTTTTTCCCCACCAATTTCATTCTCCTCTCTCCAGGCGCATGGCTAGGCAACATTTCCCACTTCCCCTTGCAATGATGGTCTGACTAGCTTCTCTCCTGTCCTGCCATTCCTGTCCATAGACCTTGTAGCCTGTGGACAGTCTTCTTTTTCCTTCTTGTAGGCTACGGCCTAGTCATGGCTGCAACTCAGATCCTACCATGCTGATGATAGCAAGGCCCTAAGAGATGATGTAGTCATAAGATGAAAGGAGCCTGCATGGCTCACTGGATCCCACTGACCTTGAACTCTTACCTTGAACTTTTAGAGAAAAATTAACTTTTTATTTCTTGATCCACTAAATTTAGGGGGAAGGTATCTTTGTAAGAGCAGCCTACCTCCACTAACTAATGGCAAGATAGAAATAGTGGGTAAGATGGGTAATAAAACCAAGATCCACTCCTTCCTCTCAAGAGAAATTAATAAAGTATAGAGAACATCGGAAGGTTATTTTATAATGGTTAGAAGAGTCAAAGACATGAAGATAATTTGCCAGACAGTTGACATCCGTGCATTTTTGTCCACAGTCTTCGCCATTTGGGGCCAACGCTTCTCGACTCAGAAGAGAAACCTAAATTTTACGATGGACTCTTCATGTTCTTCACTATATCCTTTGAATAATAACTTGCTGTTGTGTCAGGTATTCCCAGTCCACTGTCAACACCTAACAAAGTCAGTATCTGAAGCCCTTTTTTATCTACAGTGTCTCTCCTGACTATTTACTTGAACCGATAGCTTCTTTTTGCACTCATAGTGATGGTCAGTGTGTTTTACATCCTACAGCTATTACAGCCTCCTTCACATTCTGTAAATAGATTTATATACTGATATTTTTATAGTATAATATCTCTGCATATGAAGAAACAGACAATAAATGTTAAAAACTTATAGTCTCACACTCAAAAATGCTCGTAGCATGTCTTCACCTTCTCTGCATGCACATACGCAAACACCAAATAGTGGTGCCACCAAAAAAGTAGCAGCTCACTAGTTCAATAACAGAGCTATTCAAGGGTAGACCTGGTTTCAGCTGTGATAGCATGTCATGGCCGATATGATGTTATCAAAATTCAGTTTGTTTCACTTCGTCTGTATTGGTTCCATTCTCAAAAAGACTCTTCTTGAGACAAGATCTCAGAGGCTCACAGAGCTACATAATCCCAGCTTCAAATCCAGTGGTAACTAGAGTCTTCCTTCCCTAACAGTCTCAAAGTCCTGGGATTCACTTTCATTGGACATGCTTTGGTCATACCCATCCCTGAATTGATCACTGTGAGCAGAATGCAACGCAGTGATTGGCTTAGACCTCCACTCCTAGAGCTGTAAATGGATCCACACCCAAACTATGTGGACTGAGAGAGAGAGGAAGGAGCAAACCCCAAACAAAACATTAGGTCTGTTCCTCAAAGGAGAGGAAACAGACGACAGAGAAATAAACAACAACCATCCACAACAATATGCCTCTTGGCTATCCAATATTTATGTACAATCTTAGTACTACTGTATGTAGAGAGATGTTTTTCATTCTCTCTTTAATGTCTACCCCAGATACAACATAATAAGTCCCCAGAAAGAGAAAGTAAAATCTGATTTGATGGCTGCACCCTATTTCAGGTTTAGGATTATTGAGTGATGTGCAACATTTTTAAGCATGCGGCCAACATACCCAGTACACAAAGGCAGAGAGAGAACAGAAAAACCAGGGTGGGAATGGAAGCACTAGTAATCACTGCTTCGTTGCACATATAAACTTCTTCTTTGTTCACTAATGTATTTCTGTATGTATATAGGTCTGGGGCATAGTAGGTGCCTGGAATTTGCTGAACTGGTGAATACACAGCTGAACAGGAATAGCAAGGACTTCCTGTCTTAACTGTTGAGTGAGTCCTTGCTCAGCTGGTCTAGCTTTCCTGTCCTTCTATCTGAGAATGGCTCCAGTCCTTTGCCTTTGTGGCCTTTTCTGCCCTCTGGTAAAACCTTCCTGATCTATTATCTTCTGTTGCCATATCTCAGAATAGCCTTGTGGAATATGCCCCCAGGGATAGCTCCCACTTCTTTGGTTAACATTTCTCAAGTCTGAGGGCTTTCTTAGGGTCATTCATAAACAATATTTACAGACAATTGTTCTGGCTCCTCCTTTAGAAATGTTTCAGGTTTTACCTAGTT
The DNA here is from genome assembly GCF_027475565.1 of Acinonyx jubatus. Classification (NCBI taxonomy): domain Eukaryota; kingdom Metazoa; phylum Chordata; class Mammalia; order Carnivora; family Felidae; genus Acinonyx; species Acinonyx jubatus. The sequence goes on along the minus strand of NC_069383.1, from coordinate 94,498,241 downwards.
CCAAACAGAACTCCAAAGGCTAGAATCCAAACTCAGAGATCTTGTTTGGTTATGATCCTTTCAGTCTGAATCCAGCTTGGAATGTCTGGTTCTCAGTAATAGGATAGGTGCTCCCTCCCTCCCTGAAGTCCTTCCTTTAGTGGCCTTCATCTTTGTACTGCCCCAGAGCAACCTGAAATGATGGTCAAGGTAAGAAAACTGAGCTGGCACGCAGGCAGCAGCCAAGTGGGCCATGTGTGGGTAATCATGATGTTTGTCCTGTAGGAACCATGTATCAGGAGGTGCTTGGCAATGATATGAAAACAACTTCGCCACATATTCTAATATCTTTTGATATGGTTCCTCCTTCCTGATTTGGTTGGCACTAGCTTTTGATTGGTAGAGAATAAATTTTTCTAACCCTGCAAATATCCAGATTACCTAATTCTCAACTTTCTTGTTCTACAGATTTCACCACAAAAAGTGGTTCACATGTTCCAGCATTCTGAATTTCTCCTACCAAACTCCCTAATGCAGCAACGTTTGTAGGCGTATGGTCCACAGTCTAAAATGCAGTAGTTTGGGACACTATTGTACCAGTGAGTAACTTGACTCACAAATTTGTAAGCTGTGAATAGGAGTTTTCAATGCTTTCCACTCTATTCCCTCAGCTTAGCATTTTCATAATTTAGGGCTTACTACTATACCACATTCCTGGTAATGATTCTTGGTAAGTCAAGATCCTATCTGTGCTTGATTTCCTAAGTATGAGGTATGAAGCATAGACACTAATTGACGCATAAAACTTGAGAGTCCAGAAGTAGACATGGCTTTGAAGGTAACTTTAAAAAACAAACACAACAGATAACACAGGGAAAGGGAAGGAAAAATAAGATAAAAACAGGGAGGGAGGCAAACCAGAAGAGACTCTTAAATACAGAGAACAAACTGAGAGTTGCTGGAGGGGAGGTGGGTGAGGGGATGGGTTAAATGGGTGATGGGCATGGAGGAAGGCACTTGTTGGGATGAGCAGTGGGTGTCATATGTAAGAGACGAATCACTGGGTTCCACTCTTGAAGCCAAAACTACACTGCATATTAACTAACTTGAATTTAAATAAATACAAATGAAAATAAAAGTGAAAGTCCTTGTCCCAACAGTTAGCAGCCTTGTCTGAAGATACATAAATCACTGTGGCAAAGTGGAGGTGATTTGCTCTTAGGGTCATACGTTCCACTCCTGGGACGAGGTGGAACCCCACCCAGACATGCACAACTGAAAGAGGGGGAGGATCCTAAGACAAAACTAAATATGTAAGGAAAGTAATGCTGCCTGGGTTAACTCAAAAATATGCCAAAAACCGGGGCGCCTGGGTGGCTCAATCAGTTAGGCTTCTGACTTCGGCTCAGGTCACGATCTTATGGTTTGTGGGTTTGAGTCCCGCATTGGGCTCTGCGCTGACAGCTTGAAGCCTGGAGCCTGCTTCAGATTCTGTGCCTCCCTCTCTCTCTGCCCCTCCCCCGCTCACACTGTCTCAAAAATAAATAAACATTAAAAAAAAATAAAAGAATATGCCAAAACCCAAAACAAAACAAAAAAACTGAAAAAAAAAATCTCTATTTAACAGCTCTTTTAGTCTCTTTTTTAAATAACATATGTTGTGTGATAGTTTGGATTATTATTAAACAAATATTTCTTTCTTTCCCTTTCCTGTGAGGGTGAAGTTTGTCTTCCTGACCTCCTGATGCTCAATTTAGCCATATGATTTTCTATAGCCAATGGAATGTCAGTGGACATGACATGAAGTGGCCTTACATGAGTTTCTTCATTTTGGCTTGGCTCTCATGCTTTGGTAACAAGACAGAAGAACAACATGCTGTACATAGAGCTGCCCCATCAGTCTGCATCCCAGAATGGACACATATACAGCAGACCTGAATCCAATCCTCAGCCTCAAGCAAAACCACCTGGATGAGTCTATTCTACAAGAGCTGCAGGCCTGCATAGCTGTAAAAGAACAAACACTTGTGTCGTAAGCCACTGAGCTTTGGAGTGGTCATGCAGCATTATTTTGGCAACAACCTCATTGAGACATTTTTGCCATAGATGCTCCAGAATTTATTCCTAAATGTAGAATTTCTTTCTAAATGCAAGAATACAGAACAAGGGAAGTCATCTTGAAGTTGCATTTACAGAAGAATGACACTTTTTACTTAGAAGGTATGTTTACTTTAGGTCGGCTCGCAGAGATTTGGGGGGATGGTATGATGTCCTCAGTTCTAAGATGTACCTTTCCCACTCTAACATTTTTGTCCCAGGATGCGTTATTAAATCAATGTGCTTGAGGCCTAGTGGTGGATGGCAGAGTTTCTCCATTTCCTTGGCCCTACCCTCAATGGTGTGTCCTCTAAAAGTAGACTCAGTATGTCTTGCAATCCAGCCGTACAGAAGTCAGGAAGCACATGTGAGACTGGAGCTGATCAGAGTTGTGCTCTCTGACCAGTGCATTGTGACCAGTGCATTTATTAAATATTGAGAGAGCACGAGTTAACTGAAAGCAAAGTCGTATTCTGTTGGGAAAACCAGTGAATTCCACTCTGCAGTATGGTGGAGTCAGCTTTTTTTTTTTTTTTTTGATGCGCCTAATTGCCTGAATGCGTAGTTTTTCAGAACCCAGATTACCGTATCATGTAGCAACAAAACAATTATTTTTTATTTGGAGATTGTTCAGAACAGTTATTATCAATTGGCCATCTTGACAGTGAAAAAAACTACAAGCATGGTCCCATCCAGCATGGGAAAGTAGGCATCATAAACCCATGATGGATGCTGGTACTTCGTTGTCGCTTTGTGAGTGCTGGCAATTGTCAACCAAAACAAAAGTTTAGCTTCGGGTTATCTGATATCAAGCTGCTCTGTTTGATTGCAGTTCGTCAACAGTCTCAGCTGCTGAGGTTTTCCCACGGAACAATATTATAATTGGTTGGATAATTGGGTGTTGTGTTCCTGACCAAGGACTCAGTAGCAAATAAATCATAGATATAAGCAATAATGTGTCATACAAGCAAGATACAACAACCTTAAACCTCCAAAGTCGTTTGAATTAGTAAAATTATGATCCCAGTGCCATAAAATGGGCAAGAATTTACCAATAATACATAAATGTATCATAAGCCGAATGCATCATAAATTTCGCCAATCTAGAACTAATAGAAAATATAGCTATTGTAAACATTGAATTAAGACTGTTGTAGGATGATGTGGATGGCCAGAGTCTTCAAGAGAGGAAAAGCAAGCTGTCACAGTAAATTTAACTGATGGATTCTTCTTTATTCCTCAATAAATTCCACTGCTGTAAATATGTCAAATAAAAGTCAATATTGTTTCTTGAAATGTGAGACCTTGGGGAAGAGCGTTTAGGACAAAACACCAATAGACCTTAAATTTAAATTGCCAACATTTCCATCTATCTCCATATGTAATTAGCTGGCACCTGTGCGTACACGCACACATACACCCACACTGTCCCTCCTGCATGAGTCATAATTCTTCCAGTGTCCACCCCTGAACATAGGGATATGAGAAGTGACACCAAGAAAACTCCTTATCATGGTTCCTTTCTACCAGCTGTTCTTAACTAAACATAATTTTTCTTCTACAACAGGAAATTATCCAGCTGTAAACATCAGGGGTGCCAAATTTAGACAACATCGCCTTCCACAAAAACTTGTATTCTAGAAAAAAGACATGGATTCAGCCATTCAGCCTACCTGGCTAAACCTTGATCATCTATTTGACTTCTCAATTTCTAGTCATCAGTAGCCCTAGCAAGGTAATCTTCAAGGGAAGCAGGACACTTGATTGTTTCGTTCATCACTCTAGTATCAGTGGATACTAGGTATCAGTCTAGTTCCTGGCACATTTCGGTGCCTTAAGGAATATTTGTTAAATAAACGAATGAGTGAATGGAAAGGGGAAGAAAGAAAGATGGAAAGGGCGGGGGAGGAAGGAAGTGGATGATGCCAGAGCCAAAGTTCGCTTGATTTTGGTGAACTTGCTTTCCTTTCATTTACTGTCCTCCAGAAAAACAATAGGCACAGGTTCAGCTAATGTTTATTATTTACTAATTACTATTATTAATTGCTTTTTGTATTGAACGTTATCATATTAATGGCAATTAAAGGACTCAAGGTGTTATTAACAATCACATAGTGATTGTTTTCGTAGCTGCTCACAAATAGAAGATAGTAAAATAATGTCATTGACTGTCCGTGTCAATGGCACTCAGTTTAAAGGTTATTTTCAAAACAGCAATCACAACATCTAAATAACCTTCACGAGAGGTTTTGGGGAGCTGTGTTGTTTGTTCGCTCATTTACTTTGTTGTACTTTGTCTGTTGCTTTTCTTCTTAGGTCTCTTGGCCTTTCCTTACCCCTAAGCAATATCCCGAGGCAAAAACATCACCAGTGCCTACTTGGAGGTAAATGTTCAGGAAGAATAGAAAGTTAGGCTTGCTGGCCTTGGTCCCAGAGAAGAGGTTGGGAAAGGGAGGGGGCACAGTGATATATATTAATAAAATCCAGACTTATTCCTTTTTTTTTTTTTTTTTGAGAGAGAGAGACAGCATGAGCAGGGGAGGAAGAGACAGAGGAAGAGAGAGAGAATCCCAAGCAGGCTTCTCACTGTCAGCATAGATCCTGACATGCGGCTCAAACTCACAAAACCACGAGATCATGACCTGAGCCTAAATCAACAGCTGGACGCTTGACCGCTTAACTCTCAGAGCCACCCAGGTGCCCCCAGACTTATTCTTATTTTTAGCATTCTCTTATCAGAATCTCCTCCTTCTTTGCTTAAATCACAATCCAGCATCAGCATGGTCTGTTTTACAAACAAAGCCCTACAAATCTCTGGAAAGCCATTTTGACTTTTCCCAGGGCCTATCATAAGTTCTACATGTAAAAGTTAGTCATTAAATAAATGCCAAATTCGTAAATGTAGTCGGCATCTATTGTACTCCATGGTCTATACTGGGTATCTGGACATAGATAAAGTATACTTCCTGCTTTCCAAGAAAGGAAACATGGGCTTGCCATAAATATTAAATACTGATCAATAGATAGAAGAGCAGATTAGTGGAATAAGAAACCAAATGCAGCAAAGGCTGATTGTAGCTGCCAAATTCACCAAAACAGCAGCTTCAATTCGATAGGGCAGCGAAACCCTTACTTGGTATTAGGCACACAGATAGCCATTCTCACTTTTTATCACGTCTAAGTGTCATTACTCTCCAACCACACCTTATGAATATGGATCAACTGTCGAGTTTATATCTCATCATAAAAATGGTCCATATTCTTATAGGCATCTATAGACAGGCATGTCAATGTCTCTTAAACGCAAACCATGATGGGTTAACTACTTTCTGCACATAGCAAGCACCAATTTGAGTTTATAAGTCTTGCTATTCTCCATTCAGGGTTGATTTTCTCAGACTGGGCATTTTGCCATCTTTATCATATGTCGACCTACCATCCATCATCCTTGGTCTTAATCATCTTTCTACAGCTTGATACACATTTCTTAAGCCTATGATCACTTCATGTCTCAAACACATCATCTACTCAATGGGCCCTTCACAGAATCTTCCCTTGTGGGGAATAGGACTTAGAGGAGCATTTTTCATGTTGAGCATGAAAAAAATACAAACAGCAAACAAAACAACACAGAACAAAACCTCACCCCACACCCCATCCAATTTAATGCAGGAGCAGCTGGATTAGACTGAAATTTTTTAACTGGATGTGGTCCCTCTTGTCACCAGCTTTTAACAAGGAAAATGAAAAGTGAGTTCACCTGTTGAACCTCAACTCAAGGAGTCAGCTGGTAAAGTGAGCACATCCCTGGGAGATGCCCCTGGATGGGCCCCTGTCTAACCAGGTTGCTGTTTTTAGACTCAGACTTGCTGGCTCTAAAAGCCGCCATTCTGTAGGAATTTTCACACAGATGAATTTAGTCTTCTGAAAACTTTCCTGATAAAGCCACGAGATGAGTCCAAACTACCTCATAACCTTGGAGTCAGCCTGTCTGGAAGGTGCCAGAATAACCAGAGAAGTGGCCTAGTTGAAATCTCTCATGAAATATCTGGAAGCAGGTAATAGTGAGAAAACAGAATATTCCAGATGAAGCTGTACAGAAAGGCAAGGCAAACAAAAGCAACCATTGGCAAAGAACTGTTTAAGGATAGAATATTTAAGGACAGATTTCCCTCTCGCGCTTTCCTCCCTGTGATGTCGCAAGGAAGACAGCAGCACGCACCTCGGTGACCAGCTCCAGCTGTCATAAAATAAACCAACACTCAACCAGAGAGCGCTGGCCAGCGGCCCACGAGCAGGCGCTGAGTGAACCCCGGGCGACGTGCAGCCGCACGGCCGGGTAGTAAGTCAAAGAGGCAGGTGGAGGCACACGCTGTACAAGTCACACTCGGAACCCAAACCAGTGTCCGCAGTGTTGTTCCCAAGTGATCTACTTGCTTTCCAGACCTCAGCCCGCCTTGGCGGAGCTGTGGCCCAGGTGACCTGAGCAGGAAATGTTGACTTTGGAAATGGCTGGGGCTGTATTTCTGCCACAGCAGATGATTGGGTCTGTACTCTTTTTGACTTAATAAAATTTTATTGCAGTGCTTGCAGTATCTGTCCATTTTGGAAAAAGAAATGAGAATAAAGAAAAAAAAAACCCATAAATGTCCACCCAGAGATAGTTTTGTGGGCATTTTAACATATGGCATTCCAATGATTTTCTACCTTATATATGTATCCTTGCATATTCTTCAAAAATGGAGCCATATTTTGCATATTAATTTTTTAAGTGTGAATATAACAGGGGCACCAGGATGGCTCAGTCAGTGAAGCGTCCGACTCTTAGTTTCAGCTCAGGTCATGATCTCACGGTTGGTGAGTTTGAGCCCCGCATTGGGGCTATCAGTGCAGAGCCTGCTTGGGATTCTCTCTCTCTGCCTCTATTTCTCTCTCTTTCTCTCTCAAAATAAATAAATAAACTTTAAAAAATGTAAATATAACATACATGCAAAAATGCACATATAAATGTACAGCGCAATAAAATCCCTATTATGCTGTAAATTCTTCTTTAATAATTCACTGTGGCTGTCTAAAGCTACAAAGAGTCCGCTTTGTTTTAACAGCTACTTGATATTTAATTGTAGGGTTCTTCTAAAATTTGCTTAACCAATTCCCCCTGTTAGACATTCCAATGAAAATTCTGGTAGCTATACATTCTGCTTCTAATTTTTTTTACTATTTCTTAAATTATGTTGTATTACAAATTGCTAGAGGAAGAAAAAAAAAGCTGTGTCAGAAGATGGCAGATTTTGACACAATTGGGCAAAATGCTCTCCAAGTTAGTTGGGGGGTCTTTTGTCATACTGTGTCCAACAGTATGCATTATTTACTTTAGAAATGATGCCAATTTGATAGTCTAAACTGGTTTTTTATTAATTATTTAATTCGTAGTTCTTTGATACTGATTTTTTTTTACTGTTTATTTATTTTTGAGAGAGAGAAAAAGAGAGAGAGAGAGACAGAGCATGAGTGGGGGAGAGGTAGAGAGAGGGGATACAGAATCTGAAACAGGCTCCAGGCTCTGAACTGTCAGCACAGAGCCCGACATGGGGCTCAAACCCACGAACCGCGAGATCATGACCTGAGCTGAAGTCGGATGCTCAACCGACTGAGCCACCCAGATGCCCCTGATGCTGATGTTTTAAGTGACTTCCCTGGTGATGTCTTTCCCATTTTTCTATTAGGCTGAGCGTGAGCTTTTTTTCTTACTGATTTGTATACATACCTTACAAAAAATAGGATAGTTACTTTCGAACATTTTGAAAATACAAAGTAATGAACTAGATCTCTATTTCCTAGAGTTAGGAATGAAACACTAAGGACTGCCTCTCTCTCATAAGATAAATAAATTAACAACCTTTTCTAGTTTTACTGTTTCGACTTTCATGAGGATGAGGTCAGACTTTTATCTTAGATTATAGCTGTAAAATACAGTGTGTCTCAGGCACTGGGCATTGTCTACACACTCTCCTCATCTTTACACATTTCGGAGTTGGAGATCCCGTCCAGAAATAACATCGTGGTTAAGTGACAGGGCTGTGATGTGAATCAAATCTGGACTCCAGTTCTCTCTGCAACCCACCAGCCACGTGACATCGGGCAATATAATACAGACTTCATTACAGTTTCAGTTTTTTCAGCTGTGAAATGGGAAAAGCAGTAACGCCTACTTCATAGGGTCTTTTTGTGAGCATTAGATGAGGCAACACATATAAAAATAATAAGAGCTACATGTTCACTACACTTAGGCACTGCTTTACGAGCATAACGCCTGACATTGAATGATCACTTAATAAGTGTTGGCTGGATTAAACTAGTATTATTACATCTGTTCCTCATGGGATCTAACAATTAGAATGAGGAATTCAGAACCCAGGGAGGTACAAGGTAGATTAAGCACCAACCCTTATGGAGAGGTTGATTTCTGTCTGGGAATGTGACGTATAACACAATAGTAGGGGGGCTAAGTCAGGATGTGGACACTGTTCTTCTGAGTGGAGACAGTGTTTAACCATAAGTGTGTTCAGGAGAAGTGCAGGAGCCAGGAAAGCTCATGATCATGAATCAGAAAGCACGTCCTCACCCTCACATGTCTCTACATACATACACACCCTCTCCCTCCCTGCCCCACACCTACTTAGGAGAGATATTTTGCCTGAGGAACAGATCCCTACCTCCAGTTTCCTACCCTGAACTCAAACCTGCCCCATTATAAGAACAAAGAAACATCCAGGTAAGCCCATGGCTCCTGACAACAGCACCTTCACAACGAAACGAGAGAACCGTCTTGAGTCTCCGTGAGACCACTAGTGCTTGAAGGGATAGCTCCCTCTCTGGGAATATTTTGTTACTTGGTTTATACACCCTAAATTATATAGCAATTTTTAAATTTGACTCCCACTTATTTCTTAGGCAGCCAACTCATGTGTTTATTCTATTCTCTCCTCTTTCCCTCCTCCTAGTGTTTTAGGTAGGTTATATTTTGCCAGAATAATACAAATTATGCCATTTTCCTTGTCTCCACATTAATTTTAGGCTTCTATCTACAATTAAATATACGCAAGGCTCACTGCTAGTCCTTCTGCCGAAGTTTCCTCTCTGATTTAGATGAAGCTTCTCTTTTTGGACATCCCTCAGGAAGGACTCAGAGTACAGGAAGGCCTGAGTGGTATGTATTCAAAGTTGGTGAAGGATAGCTTGGCTGGGTATAATTCTTGGACCACATTCTTGAATTTCTTGAAAATGTTCTCCACTATGGTCTTGTTTATTGTTGAGAAGGTTGATGCAAAACCTAATTTCTTAAATTGCCTTAAGGCCCAAAGGACTTTTAAAATTACCTTTACAGTGTAATAGTTTTATTAGTATATGTCTCAGAGTTGACTATTCCATTTCTTAGACATATGGTAGGCCCTTCCAACCCATAGATTCAGGACTTTATTTCTGGAAAGTCTCCTTGCATTACATTGTTTGGTTGGTTTTTTTTTGTTTTTGTTTTTGTTTTTTAGTTCTTATTCATTGTTTTGTTTTGTTTTTCTCTTTCAGGGACTTCAACTATGTAATGCTAGCTCTTCTTTATGGGTCTTCTACATTTGTCACATGTCTCTGATTCTTTTTACTTACTTTAAAAAATTTTTTTTTACATTTATTTATTTATTTTGAGAGAGAGACACAGAGAGCAAATGGGGGAGGGGCAGAGAGAAAGGGAGAGACAGACTCCCAAGCGGGCTTCACAATGTCAGCAGGGAGCCTGATGTAGGGCTTGAACTCACAAACCATGAGATCATGACTTGAACCAAAACCAAGAGTCAGACGCTAAACTAACTGAGCCACCCAGGCGCCCCTTTACTTACTTTTTAAAATTGTGTTTTCATGCCCTTGGCTCTTTTCCTTCCTCTATTTGATGCCCCTTATTACATGTTTGGTCAAATCTGTTCTCCCTGGGGTGCCTTGTAACTTCATTTTTTCAGTTGATTTTATCTTTTTCTTAAATTTCTTTTCTGAGCTTGGTTTCTTTGCATTTCACATCCTCCTGACTTGTGTTCCTTTTTGTTCTGAGATTTTGAATTTTGTTTCAAGGAATTCTTCATATCTACAAATGCCCATTAACAGATGTTTAAATCAGGTTGGGGTACTACAGTTTCCTTCTGCTTTGAGATTTTATTTTGGGGCAGAACAGATTCTTCGTGAGCTGAAAGGTTTTCTTTCTTTTTAGGTTTACTTCTTAACAGTAATGGTGGTCAGGTGTTGCCTGTCATTTTCTGGTCATTTTGAAATGTCTTGTATTTCTGACGTCAGCAGTAATAGGAGCACAGGTACAGGCAGGAATGACTTTTTAGGTCCCTTAGTTCAAGAGGCCCCTCTTTGAATGGCAGTCTAAGGTGCAGTTTCTTTAGTAGGTGGCATTTTGGAGGTGCAAGGGGGTTACTGAGACTTCCCACTTTGTGGCTCACTTTTATTTCTATAGTGCTCTTACTTTTCACCTTTTTACTACTTAATCTCCAAAGGCTACTTCCCCTCCCAAGTTGCCCATCTTTCCTGGAAGTGGGGCTTTCCTAGGATGGTCATGTCTTCCCCTTCCAATTCTCCTGCCACCTTCCTTCTTTAATTCATTCAATCACCAATAGTCTCACTTACCAGATCTCAGGCCAAGTCTCTGTATTTCCTCACTAAGGGTGGGTCCTCCCCTTTCCAGGTGTGACCGTATCCATGTAATACTACTCTATTTGGTTGAATAGCGTCCCCTCCAAATTCATGCCCATCTAGATCCCGTCAATGGGGCCATATTTAGAAATAGGATCTTTGCAGATGTAATCAGATTAAGATGGGAGTCATGGTGGATGAGGGTGGGCCCTAGATGCAATGACTGGTGTTCCTATAATGAGAGGGAGATTTGGAGAAAGAGAGACACAGACACACAGAAAGAAACAGGCCATGAGAAAACATGGAGAAGAAGACCAACGAGGTGGCCATGGAGCCAGATATTGGAGTAATGGAGCTACAAGTTATGGATTGCCAAAGATTGCTGGCAACCACTAGAAGTGGAGAGATAGGCACGGAACACCGTCTCTCCCAGAGCCTCCAGAAGGAACCAAACCAGCTGAACTGTGGGCAAACAAATTTATGTTGCTTTAAGCCACCTACATTCTGGTAATTTGTTACAGATGCCCTAGAAAACGAACACAGTCACCAACACTAGCCACCGCTGCCCTCTCCCTTTTGCCTGTGCAGCGTCCTCCTGACTGTCGATGCCTGTGTTGGCTCTGGAGCCAACTGCTAGTTTCCGGTGCATCTTTCCCTCTTCCGCACAAACTTAAATCTGTAGTTATCTCAGTCTCATGTACATTATTAAGTGTGAGCTATGAATGATTTTATTTAGATTCCTTTTTAATCTGTATGTTTCTGGAAGACGTGTGGAGAAATTCAGATCTATGTACTTGCTAATATCCTACAGGTAATGTGATTTGTTTTTCACTGAATCAAGTGAGTGACAGATGTTCTGGCATAGTGAGGACACTGGTTCTCAAACTGAACACAACATTGGAATTACCATAGATTCTTGGACACTATTTCCCAAATTCTATTCTAGGATTCCAGGGCAGGGACCAGGACCTGTACTATGAAATAAGCTTTCCTGGTGTTTCTGATCTGTGGATACCTGTGGGTTATCATATGTGAGCAGTATAAGACAGGATTTTCCCATTTATGGAATCTGAGTTTTGAAAGAAACAAAGATATAAATAATAATTTTAGGGAAATATACCGTTAAGGATAAATGACACATAGATTCAGAGAGTTACACTAAGCCAATTTCTTCAATATCTGTATTTCATACAAGGCATAATCCACAGATACTCTCAAGGTACAAACCAGTCAAAGTTCACTGCCTTGGCCTCATATACCAGTCACTCAGCTTTTTGTCCCCACAAAAGTCAAGAAACTTCATCTTCCTGGTGTAGTAAATTATTTTATTTATTTATTTATTTATTTATTTATTTATTTATTGCATTCAGATCCACTCATTGCTGAGCTCCATGCAACTCCAGCTCTCTCATAAGGAAGGCATTCCTTGAAGTTCATTCTCTCAGCAAACATTCTCTTCCTTCATACTTACAGAGGATATTGGTAGTGAGAATTTAATCGATTTCTTATCTTCTTCATAGATTAAAAACAATACTTCATAGAGTAATGTTTTCATGGGCTGGCTGAATGGATTTAGTATGGACATAATCTTCTGAGCCTTCTGAAAGTGAAGCTAAATGATAAAAAGGCTTGAAAGTGAATGTGAGTTGAGTAGCAAACATTCTGTAGAAGTCTTCCAAAATGAGGGCCATGTTTATTTTCATCAATTTGGCCCACTATGTCTCATTTATTTTTAAACCTTTACAGAAGTTATACCTTATTTGCCCATCACCTTAAAAACAAATTACACAGAAACCTAAACATAAGGGCTAAAACTACAAAACTGTTCCTAAAACTACAAAACTGTTCCAAGAAAACATAGGGGAAAAGGTTCACAATGTGGAAGTTGGCAATAATTTATTCAGTGTGACACCAAAACTATAGGCAACAAAAGAAGAAAATAGATAAATTGGATTTTTTTCAAAATTTAAAAATTGTGGGGCGCTTGAGTGGCTCAGTTGGTTGGGCGTCCAACTTCAGCTCAGGTCATGATCTCACAGCTCCTGAGTTCTAGCCCCACGTCTGTGCTGACAGCTCAGAGCCCTGAGCCTGTTTTGGATTCTGTGTCTCCCTCTTCCTCTGCCTCTCCTCCACGTGCTCTCTCTCTCTCTCAAAAATGAATAAACATTCAAGAAAAGATTTAAAAACATTAAAAATTGTGCATCAAAGGACACCATCAACAGAGTGAAATGGTAACCCATGGAACGGGAGAAAATATTTGCAAATGACATTCTGATAAAGGATTAATATCCAGAATATATAAAGAAGTTCTACAACTCAAATAAAAACACTAACAACCTGATTAAAAAATGGGCAAAAGACTTGAATAGATATTTTTCCAAAGAAAATCAACATAGTGTACATCTTAAATTTACACAATGTTATATGTCAGTTAATTCAATAAAGTGGGGGTGGGGGGGGATGAAAAAAACTAGCTGATGCAAATCTAAAACTTACCTCTGCCCTTTTCTATCCTCATCAGTTATGCTGAGCTGTATTTTTAGCACATAGTAGGAATTTTTATTATTGTATTCAGTAATTGTATAGCTGTTTATAGATAGCAATTCATGGGCAGAAAGGACCCATTTAAGAAACTTTAAAGTCTCATTTTTGCTTTCAGATGAGCCAAGAAAGACTGAAACTTATCTCTTTCTTGCTGGAAGCAATAAAAGTATCCAACAAACCACAATATTTAAATATACAGCTGAGTCCTAAGATGAAATATATGACCATTTATATGACTATGGAGATCACTATAGGCAAAAGAATAACAGTTCTTACCTGAGTATGGTATAAGTATCACTTACATTAATATCTCCAAACAGTCTATGACTTGAAACTCCTCATACCCAAGTACCAATTTTGTACTTGACTCTGTGTTTTGAGAGTTATTTAAGAGAAGCCCATTTCAAATTTTCATAAACAAAATGGGAATGCATCAGGTTATATAACTAAGAAGTCCAATGCAGATGCTCAACCATTTCCTTCTTGTTTTTCTTCTTATCTGTCTCTGTCTCTTGTCCTTCACCCTTATGTCATGCTATCCATTTTCCCCTCTGTTCTCCATGTATTATTACCCTCTCCTGCTTCTACTTCTACTTCATATTGTCTTTTCTCACACACCCAGGAAATATCTGCAAGTTCCCTTTCACCACGTCAGGTGACGTATTCACAGGTTCCAGGGATAAGGATGTGGATACCTCTAGGAGGCCATTATTCAGCATTATCACAGATGGGTTTAAGTGTCTCATTAAAAAGATTTTGGAGACTGGCAGATGAACAGGTTTGCAGGGTGGAAATCAAAAGTTCATTTGGGGGAATGTTATACTCAGAGTGGCAGTGAATCACTACAATGGAGGTATCAAAGAGGGAAATACCTGTGAGTCTCAAAGTTTATTGGAGATTTACACACTGCAGTTATCAGTGTGAGAGTTAGCATATGGAAAGGTGCTCATCTTTTCAACGTTCTCAGTTTTTTCCTTATCTGTTCTTTCTGTTTAATTTTCAACATTTTTTGTGGGGGGAGTGTAAGAATATATATATATATATATACACACACACACACATATATGTAGATATATATATACTGTATATATATGTATATATATACTGTATATAATATATAATAATATGTAATAGAAATTAAAATTTTAAGCATATGTATATTTTTAATTAGTTTCCAAAATAATTCATATTGCATTTTTTTACATTTTAAATTATTTATATTCATAATTAAAACATTTACTCCTTCTAAATATGTATATTTTTGTCTTTAACCTTTGTTTTTTGGATTAGTATTGCTGAAATAAATATATTACATAACATCATGAATGTTTCAATCCATTGATTCTACTTTTATTCCTTTTTTCAACCAATCTCCATCAACCATCTAACGTTGCATGGCTCTACTTTAATTATATTTGTTTAATTATAAATTTTAAAACTTATAAATTAAAAAATTTTAAGTTCAAGTTTAGATATGGTTATTATCTTTGTTTAATAATCAAAATGATGAAAGGCTAAAAAATAAAATAAAAATAAATAAACATACTGTCATCCCCTAGCTGATATGATAAAGCTAAAATGTTTTAATCATCTTACATTAACCCTAGATGGTGATGTTACCAAAGACTAGAAGGTGAAGTTAAATATGTGCTTCCAGAAAGGGGTTCCTAGGGGCGCCTGGGTGGCTCAGTTGGTTAAGCGTCCGACTTCAGCTCAGGTCATGATCTCACAGTCTGTGAGTTCGAGCCCCGCATTGGGCTCTGTGCTGACAGCTCAGAGCCTGGAGCCTGCTTCAGATTCTGTGTGTTCCTCTCTCTCTGCCTCTTCCCCGCTCATGCTCTGTCTCTCTCTGTCTCAAAAATAAATAAAAACATTAAAATTAAAAAAAAAAAAAAGAAAGGGATTCCTAAACCCATCCTCTACCTGAAGACAATAGCATATGTCTTCAACTTCCAAAATATTTTTTATTGCAGTACAATATATATAACATAAAATCTACCATTTTTTTAAGGTTTATTTATTTACTTTTAAAGAGAGAGAAAGCAGAGGAGGGGCAGAGGGAGGGGGAGAGAGAACCCCAAGCAGGATCAGTGCAGTCAGCACAGAGCCCAACACAGGGCTTGATCTCACAAACCATAAGATCATGACCTGAGCTGAAATCAAGTCAGATGCTTAACCGGATGAGTCACTGGGGTGCCCCAGAATCTGCCATTTTTAAGTACATAGTTTGGTGCACTCACATTTTGTGCAACCATCACCACCATCCATTCCCAGAATATTTTCATCTTCCCAAACTGAAACTCTGGATCTCTTAAACAATAACTCCCCTTTCCCCCAACCCCTGGAAACCACCATTCTACTTTTTGTCTCTGAATTTGACTATTCTACATACCTCATGTAAGTGTAATCATGCAATAACAAATAATTTTTTTCATTGCAATGGAATTATCCTAATTTTAATATTGTTAATCAAGAAAATTATGTTGCCTAAACTATAGAATCAACCCATCTTTGGTGTATACAAAGACCTCATGGTTTTGCAATGGAATCTGAGCCTTGGCCTGATGTGGAGTTGCCTCCATCGGCCAAATACAAAGCCCCCTTATTTATCCTATTTAGTTGAACCCTGAAAGTCTCACTGGCATTATGGGTACTGCTTATATACTTTGTGTGTTTCTGACGGTGCAAACTCAGTCATAAAAATATCTACAGTACATGCTTTAAAAGTACTTGCTGCCACTTAACTGTAAACAGACTTGTAATTTAGCTGTAAAAATTCATGACTTGCTGAAAGGGGCTATAATAAAGTCATAATGATTGCTGGCACAAACACGGTTGGAGAGGCCAAGGATGGTTGGCTGGGCACAAAGGATAGTATGTATGATGTAAGTTGAGCAAAGCTTGGGCTGGGGCCATCCGATATTGCTTGTAGAGAGGTTTGTCTTTCTTGTGACCTTCAGTGTCCAGCTATGTCAAATATTGATGGGTTCCTAAGTATTAACCCAGCGACTCAACATCAATCTTGGCTTTATTGTTGTACAAAGACACCCTTCAAGACCCTCAAGTACCTTGAACAACAGGGGTCTTTGTTTTGGCAAAAACCTATGAGGCAGCCTTGGAAATGAAGAATAGAGATAGAGGCCATTTCATGCTAAAACAGTTCTCATTGAGAGTCTAGTGTGCCATCTCTTACCTTGTGTGTGACAAAAGATCAGGTCTCCTTTCTCCAGGAATTGCTAGAGGAAGGTTTAGCCAAGTAAGGAGGAGGTTGTTTTTATTCATTCTGAGGCAGGGGAAGTGTAACCAAAAGGTGGACCCCTCAGGGCCAGAACTAACCTGGTATCAGTAAGCTTGTTTTGTGCTGTAAGAGCTCTCAGAAGTGTCCAGGGAAGTGAAACTTTGACTCAACAGACCACAGTCTAAGCAAAGCCATGGTCTCACAGAGCCCACCACCCCCACTGCATTGAGAACTATCCCTTGCGTGACACTAGTTCTGGGTGAAGCCCACTTAGGTTTGCTTCTCACCCCAGACACAGCTAAGTAACCCTTCAGAGGAGGAGAATTTGACTAAACAAAATGGCTGTCTTACCTTGGATTTGCCGTAGAACAAGCCCCAGGATGACAGAAAATTTGGAGCTGGGAGATACCTACCTGGGGGAAAGAATTGTATCTTACTGGCTTGCATCCTCCTTGTAACATGAGGTTATTAAGTTTATTTTCTGAGGTTCTTTCTAGCTCTAACAGTTCTGATTTTTGAGGTGAAGATAACTTCTTGGGGCCCTTGGTTCTCTACCCTTTCAGAAAGATGAGGCCAGAGAAGAATTGGATACAAGAGGACCTTTATTTCAGAGTTCTTGCTTAGACATAAAGAGAAACACACACATATCCTGGAAGCCAACTTGGAAATATCATTTTATTTGAGATTGTATCAAAATTGAACTATTCTTTAAAAAAAATACAAGGATATGACTTAGATAAACAACATGGGTATTTTATTAATTCTCTGTGGTTTCATCTCTGTTTATGCAAAAGAAAAAAGTATATTAAATATAAACATATCATTCTGGCCACAAGTTTGTCTCCAATATCTGGATTCACAAGAAATCCTGGTCTGAACACTGATCTCATGCTCTCTGTTACATGGAAGGAAAATGCATTCTTATTTTCTTGCAGAACCACCCCCTGCACAGTAAATGTTGGCTGTTAGACCTGAAGGTGATTTTGTGCCTTGGTATGTGCCACAGAGTCTGGGGCCCACGTGAGGACATTAACAAATCCTGATGGGGCAGGATGATGATACTTTACTGTATCCGAGGCCCTCGTCACTTCCCCATTCCAATCTGCCTGAATTAGACTTGACTGTGTTACCACACTCCTCATGTCTGACACCACCATGTAAAATGACCAGTGAATCCTTACTACATTATGAAATTCTGAGATTCTGAGAGTCTCTACTTTTAACAATATCCAACACATTGCCAAAACTTGCAAGAAACAAAGACGTCTTCCTTCAGTTGGAGAATGCATA
This sequence comes from Acinonyx jubatus, assembly GCF_027475565.1. Classification (NCBI taxonomy): domain Eukaryota; kingdom Metazoa; phylum Chordata; class Mammalia; order Carnivora; family Felidae; genus Acinonyx; species Acinonyx jubatus. Next base: position 94,480,411 of record NC_069383.1, on the reverse strand, counting down.
AATAAACTATACATAAATAAGCTCTCCCTCCAGACAATGGAATATTATTTGGTACTAAAAAGAAATGGGGGAGGGCAGCCTGGGTGGTGCAGTTGGTTAAGCGTCCGACTCTTAATTTTGGCTCAGGTCATGATCTCGCAGTTTGTGAGTTCAAGCCCCACATCAGGCTCTGTGCTGATGGTGCAGAGCCTGCTTGGTATTCTGTCTCTCCTTGTCTCTGAGCTTCCCCCACTTGTGCTTTCTCTCTCTCTCTCTCTCTCTCTCTCTCTCTCTTTCAAAATAAATAAGTAAACTTTAAAAAAATAAATAAAAAGAAATGAGGTATCAAGACATAAAAAGCCACGGAGTAAATTTAAATGGATATTACTAAGTGAGAAAAAAACAATCTGAAAAGGCTACATACGGTATGGTTTTAACTACATAACATTCTGGAAAAGGCAAAACTGTGGAGACAGGAAAAACAACATCAGAGGTTTCCAGAAGTTGGGAAGAGGGGAGAGATGAATAGGTGGAACACGGGATTTTTTAAGGTATTGAAAATATTTAGTGTGGTACCATAACAATGGGTGCACATCATCACATGTGTCCAAATCCATTGAGTGAACACCACCAACAGTGAGCCATGATGTGCACTGTGACAGACTTTGGGTGATGATGATGTGTGTGTGTGAGTTCATCAGTGGGAAACATGTACCACTCTGGTGCAAGATGTTGACAGTGGCAGAGGCTGTGCATGTGTGGGGCCAGGGGTATATGGAAACTGTTTTAAAAAACTGTTTTCATTAAAAAAAAAAAATCCAACAACCCTTTTCACATTTAGCTTCTCTGCACTATTTTAAGTGATTTTTAAGACTGTAACCCAACTTATTCCCATCAGAAATCAGATATATTCTTCATTTCCCTTGCTCCTCTTTGTGCTTATTTTTCAGTTCTGCTTCTTGATTTATTGTCTGGCATCCTCTGCTTTGATATATATGTGCCAAGAAAGTCCCACAGTTAACGTGGATGCAGAAATGCGCTTTGATCTTCTGCCTGAAGATGACCATAAATCAAGGCAGATTGGAAACCATGTCCGGCAGGGCCTGAGCTTCCAGAGCACCTCGGGATGACCCTCTAAATGGATGCACACCAATGGCACTGTCCAGTGCTCTCGAAGGTGATGGCTGCTGAACAGCATGTGTTATGAAGATTGATGGAATTAAACAGTTATCCTCGTGAGAAGGAGATTGGGAGCCAGGCTCCTGGACAATTACCAGTAAGTTGAAACAAACAGTAAGGACAGCTTTGTCTGGCCAAAGTGGTGGCCAAAGGATCTTGCTGAGGAAGCAGAGACTTAGGACAGGCTAGGGACCTGTCATCTTCTTCCTCACTAGCCTTCTCCCTGAGTCGCCTTTTCATTGTCCCCTCTGTGGCCATTGGTCTCTAAAGGCCATGGGTGACTCTTTCAGTCCTGAGTAACCAAGTTCTGCTTAGAAGCTACGCAAGAGCTGGCAGTCATCTGGAATATTTACTCTTCAATGGACTTAAAGCCAAGTAGATACGAATCACAAGATGAAGCACCCAAGAGTGAGTTCAGAGATAGGACATGCTCCCCGACTCTCATCCCTGAAACCTACACATATTCATTCTAACTTACTTATTTCTTTATGTTCAGTGGACCTGTACTTACATATGTGTGTGTGTGTGCATGTATATATATGTATGTATATATATATATATATATATATCCTTTTTAATCTTATATTTTGAATTGCTCTTATATTTTGTTTTTTTATAATTTTTTTTAATGTTTAATTATTTTTGAGAGAGACAGAGTGCGAGTAGGGCAGGGGCAGAGAGACAGAGGGAAACACAGAATCTGAAACAGACTCTAGGCTCTGATCTGTCAGCACAGAACCCATCGTGGGGCCCAAACTCACGGACCATGAGATCATGACCTGAGCCAAAGTCAGACACAACCTGAGCCACCCAGGAACCCCATGAATTGCTCTTATATTTTTAATTATATTTCTGAAAATCACCTAAAATCCTTGGATGAAAAGTAATGTACAGATCGATCACTCCATAAATGAAAAACCAACGAGGTGCCATTTTTCTTGTGAGGCGCCCTCCCTCCAGCCAGATGTTCTTACCCTATTCTGTCCCTTCAGCTCCTCGTGGAAGCATGGCTTCTATGTTGTCTTGTGGTTTATTAAACACAGGTAGCTTCCTGAGAGTGTCTGTGCTCTTCATGGTCAAGGACCATCATGCCTCTTTGGCATTCTTGTCAATGTCCATTGGCACCCACCCAAGCCGGTCCTGGGCCCAGATCATACCTTTGATGACCAAACAAGCACTGTTGTTTTATCCATCCGGCTGCATGGAATTACCTTAGGAGATCAACAGAGGTGAAAACTAGTTTTCTTTCTACATCTATTATGCCCACAGTCAGACTTTAATGGTTGTTGAGTGACTGAGTGAAGGTCCTTGAGGAAGGTGGTGAATGAAAGATGGCCTCCACAAGGCTGGCTAGCCTGGGTCACAAAGACCACTTTCTCTGGAGAAAGCCAGTGTTCCTCTGTGTGCTTTACTACCCCCCACCCCCCAGGGGTCTGGTTAAGTATGGGATTCCCACCCCCACAAGGCCTGATGCAGAAACCCCTGGACTGGGTTCAGAGTCTGCAGATTTAACAAGCCACCCAGCTGATTCTGAGCCAGGTTTTCCCAGCAACACTTGTGAAGGATAAAGAGCAGCCTGGAGGGTATGGCCCTCCCTGGAGGAGGGCACCTCCGCCCCCAAGCCTGATGCCCTCAAAGCCTGGCAGGAGGTGGGGAGCTGGCACCAACCCCACAGCCAATGTCAGCTGTGAGCTTGGATCAGTCACTTCCTCTTCAAAGTTGTCAGTTGAGCAAAACAACCGTCCACATGAACCTCTAACACAGGATACATAAGACAGGACATGTAGAAAACTTTAGTGAACACTTTATTCATGAAAACCAAGTCTCTCCTTTGCTATGAGAACACGTTACTGAAATCGAGGAACAATGCAAACACAAAGCGGCATTACAGACTCCAATCTCAAATACGATGGTACACTCGTCCGTGGTTCCGCACCACCTGATGTTTGCACGGATCCAAACTCTCAGTCTGAGGATCACTGAGAGGCGAGAGCAGGCAGCGCGGCAGAGAGGCTGAGGCCTTGAAACGGAGGGTCCTGGGGTGCCCCAGTTCCACCTGTCCCTCCCTGCAGAAACTCCTGCAAGCTTCTTCATCTCTCAGGGACTGCAATTTTTATACCTGCAAAGGGCGGGGGGGGGGGGGGGGCTATAAACCCAACCCTTATGGAAGGAGAGGGAGTGGCAAATACAATCACAGTGTAAGGAAAAGAGGTGACTGGTGGGAGAAATGCAAGTTAGTGATAAGCCTTCCTAAGAGGCTGTGAGTCACGGAGGATGGAGTCCCTGACTGCCTCTACCCCTCAACCGTCCCTACCCCCCCCCCGCCCCCAACCACTGTCCCCAGGGCCTGTGGAATACCCAACCAAGCAAGAGCCTGGGCAGATTTAACTGGCCGAATTAATAGGCAATAGGCCAGACCCCATGCTGAGTGTTTCCTGGGCACAATCTCAATCCGTACGGCTAGTTCACTGTACAGAAAAGGAAACATAAAGAGGCTTAGTAATCTGTCCAAGGCGGAACATCACCCTGAGCTCAGAATTCCAGCCACGAATCCACAGGGGGCAGGAGGGGCCAGAGGAAGAAAAGCTGGGACTTAGGGATGCCTTCATGGAGCCCAGGGTCCTTGCTGGGCCTTGAGGGATGGCAAGATTCGAGGAAAGCAGAGAAGAGAGGATATTTAAGAGGAAGCTGGAGCCAACTTTCCAGAACTGGAAATCACAGGCTGTCCTATGCGAGCTCCTTCCACAGCTCCGTGGTGGAGGCCTGGCGGTTGCCCCATACTCAAAGTGACCAGGGTCTCAGTGTGACCAAGACCGCTGGGCCCTGCCCCCTGCTGTGGAGCCCCGTGTCTCCAGAATCCAGCTGAACTTCTCCATGGAGCCCCACGCTGTGTGCTGATATACTTCAGCATGCTCAGGGCCCGGTGGCAGCTTAGAGACTCCATTTCCTGGCCTCTTGGCCTTGCGTCACCCTCTTTAATGACATTTCAACATTGAGCGGGTTCCTGGGATTTTTTTCCCCCTCTTTTTGAACTAAATATACAGTAGGCATTTTGTGTTTAATTTCCTAAAGAAGAAAGTGTATTGTAGGGGTGAAACGGTAAAAAAAAAAAAAAAAAAAAAAAAATAGTAGGGAGAAGTCCTGGAAGTTTATAAAAACCATATTGTGTGCTCCAGGGACTGGGGTGCCTTTCTGGAGCCTCTTCCTTCTCCTGGGAATACTCATAACGTGGGCTTATGAGTTGCGCTTGTGGCTGTGTTTTTCCCTTCATTCTTTTCTTTCCTTTTCAGCCCGTGCTGCGTCACCTCCTGAGCTGCTTGTCTTTTTATGTGCTTCTCTCAGAGGTGTGTTGCTGGCACAATAGCCCCAAGCCAGCGGGCTCTGGAGCCGCTTCTGTTCCTCAGTGTAATTACCTCCACAGGGTGTATTTATAGCAATGCTGGTGCCAGGGGCGGGGGGGCGGTGCAGGGAGGGGGAATGGAGGGCCCAGCCTCCCAGGGGCGCACCTCCTTGCCTTCCGAAGAGAACCTCTGTCCCACCAGGTCGGTGGTGGGTGGCGGAGTGGCTGGGGGGCCCGTCTGTTAGCAGACAGCAGGCCTGACCCCTGCGTGTGTCAGCAGGGCAAGGACGCCAGAGGTCCAGAGGTTCGACCCTCTCTCCGCCCCCATCGGGAGTGTGCTCTCAGAACCCTGGAGGGGCTTGGAGGCCACTGATGGAGAGAAGCCATGGATGGGGGCAGGGCTTGGCTCTGGGCCCCCTCTCCAGCCCCAGTGAGAGCCACTCCACTTTTATGCGGCTCCTTGTGGGAGTTCTGGACATGATTTTGTTTGAAGAGTTTGCCCCTCATCTATAGGAATTCTCCTCTCCTATCAAATGAACCATCTCATGGCCCTCTGAGAGCTCAGTAAGTTTGTTCCCCCTCCTCCCTGCACACACCCTCCCAACTCCCTCCCCTCCTTCCTTCCCACTACAGTGGCCCCCCAGTGAGATCTCTCTGCTTCTGGAGACACAACCCACCCCTCCCAGCCACCTGAGTGATCATTTTGCAGCATGACTTTGCTCCTATCCCAGAGGTTAAAGCTCTTCTGTGGCTGGCCCACCTCCTAGAAGATAAGAAAACAAAACAAAACAAACAAACAAAAAAACAAATATGTTAACACAACACTCAGGGCCTGCACACTCTGGGCCTTACTTACTTTCTAGCTGCTCCCCTGTCTCCCTATCATCCCCCATATGGCAACCACGTGGCCTTTGTATTCACTCAATGATTGAACAAGTATTTATTTTTTCATTTTTTGAGACAGAGGGCAAGCACGCGTGTGCAAGCAGAGAAGGAACAGAGGGAGAGGGAGAGGGAAAATCCCAAGAGCAGGCTTCTGACAGCACAGAGCCCCAGCTGGGCGGGGCTCAATCTCAGGAACCGTGAGATCATGACCTGAGCCGAAATCAAGAGTGGGACGCTTAACCTACTGAGCCACCCAGGCACCCCTGAAGAAGTATTTATTGAGCAACTACTATGTTGCAAGAATTCTGAATGAGAGATGTAAAATAACTGCCCGGTGGGGGGGACTTGCATTCTTCAGGAGAAAGGAGCCTACACACAGCAGGGATCGTGCAGAGAACAAGGTGAGTTGCAAGGCTGTTTTATACAGGGTCAAGGCTAGGACTCTGGGCAGGTAACCTTTGAGCAGAGACCCGGCAGGTGAACAGCGGGGACAGGATCTGAGGAAGTAGCATCCGGGCAGGGAGGCTGGCAGGGTCCGAGCCCTGCAGGGCTGGAGGGTTAGGATCTCTTCTCATTGTGGGAAGATATGGGGGGGGGGGGGGGGAGGGGAGATTGGAAACTAGTGGAGGGTATGACCTAATTCCCATTTTTAAAAGACCTCCCTAGTTGTGTGGAGAATGGTGATAGAAGTGGTCAGAGAGGGGTCAGCCTGTTCAGGGACCCCAGACTGACCCACAGAGGGGAGGGGACTGCCGCTGCCCAGGACGGGGCAGACCCTTCACAGCAACCTCCTCACCCTGCCTTTTGGCGGCTGCAGACACAGAAGTGGGTTCAGGAGTGAGAAAGAGGGGCAGAACTTTCCTTGAGCTTGGCTAGAAAAGGGCCCAGTGAGGTAAGACTGTAGCCACCTGGCAGTGATATAGTCAAAGGAGGTTTGTTCAGTTTTTTTGTATTTTGGGGTTTTTTGTTGTTGTTGTTGTTTTTCCATTATTGGATAAAATCACTGGGCTCAATTTTATTATCGGTTAGAGTCACATTGTATCTAATGCTGCATTTAGGAATGTACTACATTGTTGTTTAAAACCTTTTCCAGGGCCACCTGGGTGGCTCAGGGCTACTCTTGATTTGGCTCATGGTCTGTGAGATCAAGTCCCAAGTTGGTCTCCTCACTGACAGCTGGGAGCCTGATTGGGATTCTCTCCCTCTATCTCTGCCTCTGCCCCTCCCCTCCCTTCTCTCTCTCTCTAAATAAATTAAAAAAAAAATCTTTTCCAGTTTAATTTGCTATTATTATGAACTTCCGCTGGATAGTGTCTCTGTGGTTGGGGCAGAATTCCATTTGCTGTGCTGCTAACACTCATCAAGCTCATTGTTGCGATGTTCCGGACACTGTTACCTATCGTGATTGATTCCTTTCTCAGTCCCAGCCTCGTGTTCACCAGGTATGAAGTTCGGGTTCTTATTTCTCATCCATCCCTCCTTTTTACAACTTTGGATTTTAAGTGATTGTAAAAAAATTTTTTAATGTGTATTTATTTTTGAGAGAGAGAAGGTGAACAAGGGAGGAGCAGAGAGAGAGGGAGAAACAGAATCCAAAACAGGCTGCAGGCTCCAGGCTCCGAGCTGTCAGCACAGAGCCCAGCGCAGGGCTCGAACTCACAAACCATGAGATCATGACCTGGGCCGAAGTTGGATGCTTAACCGACTGAGTCACCCAGGCGCTCCTGGATTTTAAGTGATTGTAAATGTTCCAGAAAGTCTTAGATTTACATTTTTAACACCCTTATTGAGGTATTAGTCATATATTTTTTTAAAAACCTGCATATTCTTAACGTGCACAAAATAAATTTTGATATACGCATATGCTCATGAAACTACCACAATCAAGATAATGACCCCCAAGTTGTGCAAGGATTAAGTCTTCTGCATCTTTCATGATTCTTATCTACGTGTTCTATTACTGACTGAGAGAAGGAAGTTGAAATCTCTGACTACCGTGATAGATTTGTCTCTCCTTGAAGTTCTGTCAGTTTTTGCTTCGAGTGTTCTAAAGCTCTAGTATTAAATGCATAAACATTTAGGATTGTTATTGTCCTCTTGATGAACTGATCCTTTTATCATTACTAAATGAGCTTCTTTATCCCTGGTCATTTACTCAGAAATTCACTTTGTCTATGTTAGTATAGCTGCTGAAACCATCTTTGGTTTGTGTTACATGGTTTTGTTTTTTTGTTTTTTTTCTATCCTTTTACTTTTTATCTGTCTGGATCTTTATAATTAAAGTGGCTTTCTTATAGGTTGCCTATAGTTGGGTTTTTTTTTTTTTTTTCTGTTTGGTTAGATAATCTGTCTTTAATTTCTTTTTAATGTTTTATTGATTTGTGAGAGTGAGACAGAGTGTGTGTGGGGGGTGGTGGTGCAGAGAGAGAGGGAGATGGAGAATCTGAAGCAGCCTCCAGGCTCTGAGCTGTCAGCACAGAGCCCCATGTGGGGCTCGAACCCAGGAACTATGAGATCATGACCTGAGCCAAAGTCAGATGCTTAACCAACTGAGCCACCCAGGAGCCCCAGGAAATTTGTCTTTTAAATGGGGTGCTTTAGCTACTTATACCTAATATGATTAGTGATGTAATTTGATGTCAATCTAATTTCTTGCTTATTGTTTTCTCTTTGTCTCCATCCGTTTTTTGCTCTTTTTTCCTCTCTTTTTGTCTTCTTTCAGATAAGTAATTTTTTTATTATTCCTTTTTTGTCTTCTTGTGGGCATATTAGTAATAAATGTTTGTGGTGTTTGTTTTTTTTTGTTTTTTTTTTTTTTTCAGTTTTACTCGGAAATAATTGACACACATCACTGCATAAGGTTAATGCAGACAGCGTGATGGGCTGATTTACTTACATACATCACGAAATGATTACAATAGGTCCAGCTAACATCCATCTTCTCAACGTAGATATCGTAAAAAAGAAGCGGGGAAACTGGAAAAAAAAACGGTTTCCCTGTGACAAGAGCTCTCAGGGTTGCCTCTGTTAACAGTTTCCCTGCCCACCACACAGCAGAGCTGGCTGCAGTCATGCCCTCCATTGCGTTCGCAGTGCACATTTACCTCGTGACAGGCGGCACGAACCTTCGTCCACCTTCCACCAATCCCCCGCCCCCACCCTCTGGTAACCACCGCTGTGATCTCTTTTTCTGAGTTTAGGGGTTTTCTTTGTTTTGTGTTGTTTAGATTCCCGATATAAGTGAGATCATACCTTGTGTGTCTTTTTCTGTCTGACCTATGTCATTTAGCGTGATGCCTTCGAGATCCCTCTTTGTGGTGGCAAATGGTGGGATTCCCTCATTTTCCATGGCTGAGTCGTATTCCCTTGCACGTATATAGCACAACTTTCCTATCCGTTTATCCATCGATAGACACTCAGGTTGTTTCCAGTTCTTTTTTTTTTTTTTTTTTTTTTTTTGGCTTTGAGGCAACGTGGCGATGGAGGAATTTACTTTGTGTGCATGTAGGATTTCACAGGCAGGGATCTTGTTCTGCGAGGACGAGAACCCACTCCCAGGGCCTTGGGGTGTGGACTGGGATGTGAGGGCCTGACCACAAGCTGTGTTTCTGATGCTGAAGACAGGGAGGGTGTGTGATTAGACAGAGCAAAGTCCTCCAGGAGCCGCTGTAGTCGGGATTTGGGAGCTGAAAGGAGACAAGAGCTTCCCAGGGCCTGTCGCCAGGTCCAGTCCACCCCAAGGTTAGCAGTGTTCCAAGGCTCCTTCTCGTCCCGTTAAGGGGGTGGCCCCACGGGGCACACAGCACTCAAGTTTTGAAAGTAGCCGTCCTCCCAGGGAACACTGCAGGCCACGTGAGACTCAGCCACAGATGCATGGATGTCCCCTACTTTCTAGGTGCCCCCCCTGGAGCCACCGTGGCCAGCCGACCCACCCGCCCTCCAGGGCCCACGTTCCCACGGCCAGGATCCATGCTTCCAGTCTGGCCCGTCGAGCTGCCTCAGGGTGCAGCTTAACTCCTGGATCCCCGCTTCACCCGTCAGAGTCAAGCTCCAGCATGCTGGCATTTTCCTGGCAGCCTTTGTGTCAAAATAAAATCAGTCAAATAAAACATAATCACGCGGCATCAGGCCACAGGCTGTGTGTCTCAACCTAACTGACTGACAGCTCAGGGAGGAGAGCAGCCCAGCAGCCCAGGGTTCCAGGAACAGAGACGGATGCTGCCCGGTGGCATCTGAGCCCCTCCAACCCACACTCCGGGGAGGGTCACCCGGGCCTTGCTCAGGCTTCCTGCCTGGCACCCATCCCTGGCCCTCTCTGGCCCCAACTGAGGCAGGGGACAGTGCCTGTCTGAGGTGGCCCATAAACTCTCCCCACTGAGGTGAGAACGCCCAGGTGCCCCCAACCTATCGAGGGGTTCCTGCTTAGACCTCTCCCTTAGATATTCTGTGACGCAGCTACCAAAAAGCCTACATCCCTGTTTTAAAGCACAAGGCTAAGAATGCCATTCATCGTTGCTTCCAATGCAAATCAAATGTACTCGGATTCTCCAAAAACATTCTGACATCCAGAGACTGGGTGTAGCTCTACTTGCGAGGTGACCTCTTCATGGAGAGCCATTTCCAGATATTTCCAAGTCTCTCAATCCCGTGATGGGCACAGGGGAGGAGGCAAAGCTGCTGGGGGTGAGGAGAAGCCTTGGGATGGAGCCCCACTTGAGGCCTTTGCTGGCCTGTTTTGCCACCTCGTTCCCTGACGCTCAGTTCTTTATCTGCAGAATGAGCACACTGATGCCTAAAGAGCATGGTGGAGTAGAAGGGGCATCCGCTTTGGAATCAAACAGACCTGGTTTTCAACCCCCCACTCTGCCACCTTGGGGATCAGGTAAGGTGCTATGAGTAGATCTCTCCCACAGAAGGCTCAACCCCCTCACCTTGTGTCTCTAGCCCCGCCCATCCTGGAACTCCAACGGGTCACGGAGAAACAAATGCCCCCTTGGCACTCCATCTGAATTGCTCAAACACAGAACGCCTGATTCTCCCTGCCGCAGAGGTTCCTCATCCCCGAATATTTCATTTCTGCCAATAGTTCCGCTGTCCCCCTGGTGGCTGAAGCCAGAAAAAAGAGATTTTCTCAATTCCACCCTTCCTGTCTTCACTATTCCTCTTACTGGTCATTGAACTCCATGGTTCTATATCTAAAACTTGAATCAAGACTTGTCTCCGTGACCCTGCAACTCCCTTAGTAATCCAGTTCCCTCCCACCTCCCACTGAGACCCCTGAAGTATCTCTTTGCCGGCTTCCTGCTTCCAGCCCTGCTCCCACCCAGCACCCTCTCCAAGCAAGTGTGCTGTTTCTAACTCAAGAGCTAGACCATGTCACTCAGTGGCTTACTCCCCTCTGGTAACTGCCCATCATACGTACGTTTAAATTCAAACCATTCTCAGGGCTCCTGGGTGGCTCAGTCGGTTAAGCGTCCGACTTGGGTTCAGGTCATGATCTCGCAGTCCATGAGTTCGAGCCCCGTGTCAGGCTCTGTGCTGACAGCTCAGAGCCTGGAGCCTGCTTCAGATTCTGTGTCTCCCTCTCTCTGCCCTTCCCCCACTCATGCTCTGTCTCTCTCTGCCTCTCAAAAGGAAACAAACATAATAAATTCAAACCATTCTCTGGGAACTGGGGATGCTTTTAACCATCCAGCCAGCTTTGCCTACCTCTACAACCGCCGATGCCATTATCCCCATCACCGGATATGTCCTAATCACCCTGGCCTCTTTCCCACCTCAGGGTCCTTGTAGGTGTTATTCCACTGGCCTAGAACTTTCTCCCATTCCCAGTTTCTAGGACCTTTATCCAACGTGGGTCTCTGGCATAGGTGCATGAGAAACTGAAGTGAGAGATGTCGTGGGTTCAGAATCACTTCTACTCTCTCAAGCTAAAGGCTTTGACAAGAGTCAGCTTCTTGGAATGGTTATTTTCCCTGATGGCATCCTACTTTTTAGTATACATAGACTTTTCTCACCTGCCTTTCCAATAGTTCTGAGCTGTCAGTAGGTCTAGATTCCTGTGGTAGAAACAAGCCTAGAATATGCTGGGATGCCCACTGCGTACCAAAATGGGTATCTTTGAATTCCCTCACTTCTTGGTGTTAAGAGTTCTGGGAGTTGGCTAGTTAGCAGGGTTAGGGAATGGACCCCGATGGAGACCTCCCATCTCAGACAAATTTCTTTGTGCGTTGGTCAAGCCCACCAACATGCTGACCCAGCTCAGTTTTCCATTCACTGCTCCCCCCACACAGCCTGTGTTCAGTTCCACGATGCCACCCACTGTCTAACGAATCTATCTTCCACAACTCTGTTCATTTCTAGCCATGCAGTTTCCTCAGCCACTGTGGACGGTGCTCTCCTTCAAGGCCCAGATCGAATGCTGGCTGGGAAATACCCTATATCCACGTGTTCGGTCCTAACTGGGGCCCAGTGTTCACTCCCCAGGCTTTAAGGCACGGTGTTCACCTCCCACTGGTGGTCCCCACCACATCTTATGGTGGATTGAGCTTCAGCCCCGTGTCAGGCACTGTGCTGAGCAGTTTATAAGCCTTCTCTGACATACTTAGCATGGTATCTATGAGGTGGGCACCATGAATCTCCCCATGTTACCCAGAGGGAGACAAGGCTCAGAAAATGAAGTGACATGTTCCCAGTCACAATTCAAGCCCCCCATGTCTGACTGTCTCAGGCGTTGTCTCAGCCATTGCACCCTTTTGCCTCATTTACAAGCATGCCTGTATCTCCATGGCCCTTGAGACTCATCTTCATCTCTTGTAGGCCTCCACAGCACACACTTTGGACAATGCGCTGTTAATTGGGTGGTTTCTTATTCTGCTTCTGGAAAGTCTCTTAAAAGGGGAGGAAAAAAAGGTGAAGGTCCTTCTACAACAGGCTTAGCATTCTGTTATAATGAGAAAAAGTCGGGAAGTTGATATCTAAATGTTCCCAACACCAACATTAGCTTAAATTCTCATCCACACCCTTGGCCTAGGAGGGGCCACACCAAGACAAGTCAGCCTGCCCTTTGGAGCCCATTCATTAGAGAAGGGAAGTGTTTATGTGGCCTTGGCTCTGGGATGATATAATGATTGCCTTTCCTCCCAGCAGGTCTCACCCTGTCTCAGGAAGACGTCAGGGGTCAGCACAAGGCCAGACTCCGAGTTGATGAGTCACTCTGGGAGAAGGCCAATCGCAGGATGAAGGTTGGCTCCAGGGGATTGGTGAAAGGAAATGGTACCTTTCCCTTGGAGGAATGAGGTTGAATCTGACCTCAGTCTGATGGCATGGAAAACCACCTGGCCTGTCTGGCAAGGGATCCAGGAGGGGGAACAAGGGTCCCCAGAGAGGAATACTCAAAGGTCAGGCTCTACCCGGGGCTCTTAGGAAATCCTCGCTGCCAGGTCTCTGAAGAGCTCAGGTGAGGCAGGTGTCAGGAACATTGACCTTTCTTATTTTTCTTCCATTTGTAGGTCTGGTTCCATTAAAAGCAGGCAACGTGGTGGAAAAACGTATTTTGGAGAAAGCAGTAGAAGGGTGAGGCCAACAAACTTTGGTTCTTCTCCAAGCCAGTACATCTGCTATGGCACCCATGGAGAACCACTGAAAGGTGTGGTGAAAAGCTAGAGCCCACATGCATTACTGCTCCTTCTTTCCCACACGTCACCACCACCATTACCTCCATTACCACACCTCTCCACCGTCATCACCATCTCCGCCCCTACCCCCCATCACCTCCGCTAGCTTCCCTCCATTGCCATCACATTATTTGGCAGGTACCATTCTAGGAGCTGTGTTTCCTTTTCATTTAATTTATTTAACATGAGCTGTTTTCTTTAATAACGAGGAAACCATTAGAGACGTCGGGCAACATGACCAAGGTATATGTCTTGGGGTCACAGAGTTGGAATTCTCACCCAAGCCTGTCTAATACTAAGGCTGTGCTCTCGACCACTGTGCCAGACCAAAGATGCCCCTTGAGGCAGAAGGGTAGAGTCCAGATGAACAAACAAACCACAAAGCAAAGGCCGATCCTACTCCATCCCACCGACAGCTACTCCTCTCTTTCTGCTCATATGGACGTTCAGTGACACCATAGTACTCTTTAGAATCATGGGTGATTATTATCCTTCTTCTCCCTTGGGGCCATGGCTCCCTTCCTCATTTTCACCAGCAAGAGGCAGTTGCCACGTCCCTTCTATTGTAAATCATCATGGCCATTCTTGCCTTCCCAGTGGGTCACTGTGACCTCTGCTTGAGGATTTCAGGGAAATACCAATTTCTTTCACAAAAGCTCCCCAACATCTAGCACAGCAGGAGACGTAAGCCAAATCTTAACATGTGAGGACTGAACGAAGTGCAGGGCCACCTGCTAGCCCCACGTGCCCTAGGCTTAGGACACACAGCACTGGAAAGGCCACCCTTCCAAGAATCCCAGGCATGTGTTCCTTCACAAGAAGATTAGAGGCCAGGGGAACACAGGTGAGTCAGTCATGAGCTACAAAGAGTTAATGTTGGAGCAGACCTGGCAAGGAGGTAAACAGTCTGTCGAAGGTTCCTGAGTCTTTTCTCTGCCTGTGCCAGCACCGGAGCAATGGCTCAGCCAGGTAGCCGTCTCCTGTTGCTGGCTTGGAAAAATTTCCAGGGGACTCTTCGAGCATTAGCATTTTGGAATGAACCTGATCCCAGTTAAAGAACCAAATGTCAGAAAAGCTGAACATAAATCTTGCCTAGGGTAAGGATTCCTTGACAGATTTTTTTTTTTTCACTAGGGTTACAAGAAAGAAAAGGCCAGCCTGATTCTATGAGCCATGATCATAGTACTTCTCTTTCTGGAAAAAACTTGTGGTTGCAGAGGTTTTCTGTTATTTGAGCTCCTGGAAACTGTCTGTGGCTGTGGGTCCTGCTCCCGCATTGGGGTGCTGGTTCCGTGGGACACTCCCTGTAGTAGACAGGCAGCGTTAGTCTATTCTGTCAAATGAGGTGCAGCTGTATTCACTGCTTATAGTGAAATTCACAGGAAGTTAAACCACAATCCGTGTTACAGAATCCATTCCAGGCATTTGCATTTTGCAATATTAAAGCAGGTAAAGTACATCCTCGGGGTCTTCCACCCCTAGCTTCCAGAAGACCAATCTTATACTACTTATAACAACTGCAGCAGCTAATGTTTAAAGAGACCTTACTCTGCCCTATTTTACATCCATAATCTCACTAATCCTCATGACAATCCTATGAGATACATACTATCCCCATTTTATAGGTGAAACTGACCCAGAAGGGTTCCAAAGCTTTTCTAAATTCACACCGAACGTATGTCAGAACAAAGATGTGACCTTCAGGCTGTTGGATTCCAGGGATCCTGATACTAACTTCTGGGTAATGATACCTCTGGGTAAAATAAAAGACACTGAACCCCAGTGGGATTGTTGCTTCCACATCTTCCAACCCCCAAGGTCTTCAAAGACACACACGCAGTTGACTACAGGAGTAAATTGCAGGTGAGTTACTGGGGCCAGTGCACCGAATTTCCAGAAGCAGGCTGCTTTTGATGGGAATGTATGCCTGGGAGAGCTCTGTACCTGTGCAACTCAGGAGCTGGACTGATACCTAACGAACACACCTGTATCATTAACAAGAAAGAATAGTGAGACCCAGCAGACTGACCACACCAGTGTAAGTCAAGAGCACCAGGTTCTGATCACCTTAATGTATAATCTCTTGCTTTTGGTTAGATGGGACGACTGAACCATAGGAGGAGAATTGGAGTGAGTGGTGAAGATTATTCTCCATCAATCCCTGGGCACTCTGTTGTCAGCACAGAGGGCTAGGGCAGAGAAAGAGTTCTATGAAGAGAGAAGGAAAGCAAGCTGACCCACGTATTCTGGGAGTGTGTGTAAGGGACAGGTGGATGTGGGTCCAATCTTCTGAGCCCCCACATCACAGCAAATCATTCTAAGGGATACCAAGGACAAATTACTGATTCTAGGGCAAACGAAATAAGATGAATCTGGTTTTACCTGATATAACACCAATTCTGATCACCTCTTTTTCTTTTCTTTAAAACTGGACTAAGAACTCAATGACTTACTTTATTGTTCTGTTTAAACAATTAAATTTATGCACCAATGTTAAAGATACCTGTAGTATCTTTATTATTTTTTTAAGTTTTTATTTATTTATTTTGACAGAGAGAAAGCACAAGCAGGGAAGGGGCAGAGAGAGGGGAGAGAGCAAGCATCCCAAGCAGGCTCTGCACCATGAGAGAAGAGCCCAAAGCGGGGTTTGAACTCATGAACAGTGAGATCATGACCTGAGCTGAAGTCTAACGCTTCACCGGCTGAGCTCCCGAGGTGCCCCAGTATCTTTATTATTTTAACTTTATTCTTTCAACCTTAACCCAAATTCAACAGGAAGCAAACTTCACAAGCTCTTAGTGTGAGCATTACTCTCAGGACCTTATTATTATTCTAATACTGAGCAGATACATGCTTTTCTTCTGCTAGTGACACTGTGGATCTGGAGAGCTCACACACACACACACACACACGCGCGCGCCTTCGATGCATGTAACAAATAGTAGTATAAATTCTATAGTAATCATTGGGTATTGCTTTCCTTTGGGGAAAAGAAGACAAGTTTGTACCCATGGCCCCGGTGGTTACAATGGTCTTCTCTGTAACCGGACTATAAAGAAATCCAATCAGTTGATGATAGACACAAGAGCCCCGTGAGTCACAGAACAACTGGGTCATTTTGACTGCTTCTGAATAGGAGTAAATAGAGCTTTATGTAAAATTGTTTATACTGGCCAGATTTCAAAGAACTTAAACTTAAGTGTTTGTTATTTCATAACCTTCATAAATTAAAGACTCTTTCCTCCATAATTTTCATACTGGTGGATCATCCTCTGATTCCTGGAGTATAGCGGGAGACATTCCTGCTTGTGACAGGTTTAGTGAGTTGCTTTCATGTCTACGCAGACATTTCAGAGCTTCCAAAACTTGTCTAAGAGGAAACTTGGAAGCAAGCAAAGGTGTGAGAACAGGAAACTTTCTCAGGGATTTAGACAACAATTAGAGCCAATGTTGATTTACTTAGCAAACCAAGCGATCCTCTTTGCTGGCTCTTACATGTACATTTTTTTCTACACTAGTCTTCGTGTTGCCCGAGATTGGGCTGCTTCCCAAGGCTTCCCATACAGATTTTCCTGCTGCTCCTTCTGCTGTCAACTTTCCCTGAGGAGGGAGTGAGGACCGCAGAATAAACACTGTTTATCAGCAAGGTTCTATCTTGACTCTCTACCGGACCAACCTAGGGGGTAGAAGCCAGTGTCAACATCTACATGGGGAAGGATGCCATTGTACTTGAGATCTGGAAAAGAGATCTGAAGTAATCTCCCATTCTGCTGCTTTACTTGGCATAACCAGCCACTGCAGTTCTCATGTTAAGAAAAGGCCCAACAATGTCCTCGTTTATATCAGGACAGGGGGCCACCTGCATGTCCCAGCAGAAGCAAGAGAGAGAACATTTGATATGCAATAAACAAGTGGCTGTCATTCAGATGATCCGTTCTCCTAAGTCCATCAACATGTGCCTGGGTCACAAGAGAAGAAACAGTAGGTTCAACTTGAAAGGCCTGTTTCACTAAAATCCCTATAAATCATTGGGTGCCCAAGAGAATTGCTTTTCTATTCATGCAACGAGATGGAACATAAACATGGAGAGGAATTCTTCCCACTTCAAAGGAGGTCAGAGCCATACATCAGGGAGTTCAGAGAATATAGCAGAGCTATGTACTTCTGTAGTGGCAGGTTATGGTTTCAAAGCAACCAAGGCTTTGGGTGATGGGTCATGAGAAAAATTTAATAATGGATGTGTCCATGTTTCTGAGAACACGGGAGTACATGGTATCCCGTGCTAAAATATGGGGATAGTTCCAGTGTACTTTAGAGGAAGCAAAAGGTCCTATAGTGGGAGGATGAAGAGAAGATAAGGATCAAGGCTATGTCTGCTGTAATTATTAATCCTGGTTTTATATCATATATTGGTATGATACATATATATATATATATATACATATATATATATATATATATATATATATATATATAAAATTTGGTGTGGCTTCCAAGGACTGAAGGCTTGAAAGTCATTCTCCCTTCACCTTATAAGAAACTGTTGCTCAGGGGGACCTTCCATGGCTTCATCATAATCCAGCCTTCTCTAGGCCAGAGGGAGAGTCTAACTGGCTACCTTTGCACACTCACAACACAGCTGTCCTTTTTTGTCCTGTCATGAAACACTGGCTCAGCACATGTCACTGAGAACCATGAGAGATAAAAGGTACTCAATAGATCCTCTGGCTCAGTGCTTTCTAAACTGTCTTAAATAAAATATTTTCAAATAAAATTTTACTCAGACACCAAAATATAAAATAAATTTAGTAGCTGTGATTCAATATGGCAGGTCAGCATCACTTTTTAATATTTGTACCTCATAAATAAAAATGGACTGAATTAGAAAAAAAATCATCATTTTGCATTCACTAATAAGACAATGGATGTAGGCAATAATCATGAATGGAGGTTGAAACCCTAAGACAAAAGGCTGGTGTGGGAATTTTTTTTTAAGTTTATTTATTCATTTTGAGAAAGACAGAGACAGCATGTGCAGGGGAGGGGCAGAGAGAGAGGGAGCGAGAGAAATCAAGCAGGCTCCACGCCACCAGCTGTGGCACCTGATGCAGGGCTCAAACCCACGAACCGTGAGATCATGACCTGAGCCGTGAGATCATGACCTGATCATAAATCAAGAGTAGTCAGACACTTGACCAACTGAGCCCCCCAGGTACCCCGACAGGGAACATTTTAATGGAAGGATCCAGCTGGTACCAATTGAGCCCATTGATCAAAACAGCATTAGAAAAATGGGTTAATCAGTTGTACTGTGGTTTCAGAGGTAATGCAACAGAAGTACATATGAAGAGTATTCACGAAGTACTCTTGCCTTAAAAAATATCAAACTCACATCCATTCTTGTAGGTTTAAATACCAGTGCCCAGGACATAAAAGAACAAATCAAACAATACCATGAGGAAGCAATCAGCCAAATTCAGAACGTGGGACACTCTACAGAACAGATGACCTAGTTTCTCTAATTGATCAAAGGCATGTGCAGTGGATTTTATTATTGCCCAATTATTCATCTCCCTTCCTGCAAGAGGAAGGATTATTCATTCGTAAAAGGATCATACATTTGTGCCTACTGCCTTTTGGCTGGCCCCTCTCCTGGTGGAACTGTGTGTATTCTTGTTCCGCTCACACCGGTTGGGCCTCATGACTTACTCTGCATGGTGGTGAGTAAGTGAGACTAGGCCACATCTAAGAAAGTTTTGCTGGCCATCCCGTCACTGGTTTTGTTGCCCTTTTACTTCTGTGGCAAGAACGTCCTGACACAATTTCTGGGTCCCAGAATAAGAAGACACATGGAGAGGAGCTGAACTACCGCCAAACTGCAGACGATGGGCAATGGAAGCCAGAAACAAAAACTTTTATTAACATGTTTTGTTATACCATTGAGATTTGGGGGTCATTTGTTACCTCAGGGGAGCTGGTAAATTTCATATGAACCTCCTACCACCCCAACATACACACACACACACACACACCGCACACACTTGCACATGCATGCACTCACTTGCACACACATGTACACACACACAAAGAACTGTTATAAAGTAACAGAAACTTGAGCAATGTAACTGTTGAAGACACGTTGTGGATCGTGGATCACAGTTCAAACAATTCAAACTTTAAAATGTCACTTTGAGGATAATTGAAACAACTTGGATAATGTCTGTGTGTTATTTAAAAGTAAGGAGTTATTGTTAATTTTTTCAGGTGTGAGCATGCTCATATACACATGTATTTCTCAGTTAGAGATGTATTCTGAGGTATGTATGGGTCAAATGACACGATATCTGAATTTTCTTCTGAGTATTCCAAAAGACAGTAAGAGGATGAATAAATGTCACACAATGTTGATAATTGTTGAAGCTGGATAGTGAGTACACAGAGGTTGATTATACTATTATCTATAATTGTATGTACGTTTTAAAATTTTCCTTATAAATAAATATTAAATTGTAGCACATAAATTAAAAAGCATTAACAAACAATGACAGACAGGATTATAATGGTAGTCACCAGCAGACAAGGAAATTCCAAAATTTCTGGAAGATGCAGTATTTGGATGAAGGGTAATTTAGAAAGTAAGATTAAGAAAGCTTCATTCTTGTGTGGGTAGCCTGAGTGTGTGTGTGTGTGTGTATGTGTGTGCACGCGCGCGTGTGTTGGGGTCTGCAGGGGTGACGGTGTCCTTAAAAAGAGCAAAGCACAGAACTGACAACAATGGGTGCAAGTCAAAGTCTGTATAAGCAACAGTTGACATTATGACATCCACCCATCCACCTGCCTATACACAGAATCATGCCCAATAAAGTGTTTACTGTTCAGGTGAAAACTAGCAGACTTCCTTTCTTTTATAAATAAAACAAAACAAAATCTCTCTGGGAAAACTAGGACAGCACGTATTGGTACTGACACACAAGGGCAAAGCACTCCCCAAACTGGTATTTTAATGTAATGGTTCACCCTGAAGTGAAGCCCGCCAGAAAACCAGCCCCACAGAGGAATACAGACCAGGTGACCATTGCTCCATTGCTGAATGTGAATGGACTATTGAGGTTCACCATACAGAGGAAGGGCTGCAGGATGACAGAGATAAACACAGAGGAAAAATGACACCAGAGAAAACAGAAATAATTAGGAAACAGAGGCTAATATTTCTGAAAAAGGAAACACTTTCAGTTAAAGAGAGAAGAGATCAAAGAGATTTGAAACAAAGTGGCATCCAGAAAACAAGACTAGTACTCTATGAAAATGGAAAAATCAGAGTTAGAAGTTAAAACTAAATCCCAACCTCGACTCTGTCCCATCCAAACAAAGAAAAGACAGAGGAAGATAATGCAGGCCCTACCAGACGAGAAAGAGAACTAGGATAACTTGCCATCTCAGGGAAAGTGAAGGAAGTATTAGGGGCACACAGAAGATGGGTGGGTAAAGGGAAGGACAGTGCACACCAGAGCTTTGTTCCGATATTCAGTTTCCCATCCTACCTGATTGTGTCACCGTGCGTTTTCAGAATATATGACACTCACACGTGCAGAAACAGTTTAATGTGATGAGCATATTTTAGAAATGTAAAACCAAAGATAATTCAGCATCCTAACTGGCAAATCCTCGGGTATCTAATAACTCACTCAGGTTCTTATTTCCAGAACCAAAAATCTCAAACTCTCATCTTTATATTGTCAGCACTTGGTGTAGAAAGGTTAAGGTTCCAAAAAGACAAAACAAAACAACAACAAAATTAAAAGTTTCTCATAGCAAAGGCAATTACTTCCCTAGAGAAGTTCCTGTCATTTTTGTTTCAAAAGTTTGTGGATTTTAGATGAGAGTTATATATGAAATTTTTATAGAAAGAAAAGGTTTTTATATTGAGAAGAACTTCAACTCACACACATGCCCCACTCACAGAGTACACATTAAGTGCTTGCAAGTTCATTATTGAAAAATCCATGAAATATCTCAAAATCACCTTCACACAGGCTATGTCTAAAAATGCTTATCAAAGTGCTTAAAATCCATTTGGTAATGATTTAAAGGAAGCTATCCAATGATGAACCTTGCAATTATACATGATTTCCAGTAAACACACATAAACACAGACACACATTTGGGTATAACATGAAAGATACTTTAGGAGGCTCTTGCTAAATGGTTTATTCCATTTTATCTAAAGATCATTTACAGTTTTGGTCACCAGCCATAATCCAAGAGAAACTTTGTTGTTCTGAGAGCATCCTTTGGCAAAGGGAGGCTTCAAGTGGGTTAAAGTGATCAATACACAGAAGGAAGATATTTCTTCAAAAAAAAAAATCACAGGTAGACTTCGGCTTTAAATGTTTTTGAACTTCATCCAGGTTCTAAGTGAAAAAGAAGAGAAATCCATATATGTACTGAGGAAGAGAAAAGTGATTATGAATTCTGGGGAAGAGTACTGTCAAAAGGCAAGAAAGAAGAAAGAAAGAAAGAAAGAAAGAAAGAAAGAAAGAAAAAGAAAGAAGAGGAAGAAGAAAGAAAGAAAGAGAGAAAGGAAGAAAGGAAGAAAGAAAGAAAAGAAGGAAGGAACCAGCTGATCCCAGGGGAAATTCGAGCCCTGATAATGTGTTGCCTGGAATGGCTCCAGGCTGCCCAGGCCTTTCCTGAAGCAGCGTTTGCACAGACAGCGTCTGTTCATGGTGGGAGCCATGGCACTGAGCATTTGTCAAGTGTGGCAGCCCTGGGAGGGACACACACACACACATTCATTCAGCATCACGATTCGCTAACCCACCTCAAAGGGCTTTACCATCCCAGAGTACCAACTCCGCCTTCCTGAGACAACCCATGTGGAGTTTGGAGAGGAACCTCTGATTTATGGTGGTAAAGCTTTCCTTCCTTCTGAAATATAGCTCTGGCCAGCTGGAAGGAAAAAAGCCAAATTAAACACTTAACTGTACGTAGACTTCTAAGTTGTGGGTGTCATTAGCTCCTTAGTTATGTCTTCAACTTGGTAAAGACACATAATCCCCTTTCCTTTAATGTGTTAGAAAAGACTTTCTAGAAACTTCAACATGCCCAGCCTGTACACTTCCTAGTATCATCCTTCGTGTTTTTTCCATGGAATAAATTGACAGCTTGACTCCAGCATACTGTTTAAGAGTGTGGGTGCCTTAGTACAAATGATGGCTCTGATGCATGTGTCCCCTGCCCTTAGGAAAGTCACTTATGCAATCTAATTCTCTGCTTCCTCCCCTAAGAAATAAGGATGAAGACAGTGTCAACCTTATAGAGCTATGATGAAGGCTAACTGAGATAATCCCTGTAAAGTTAGGATATCCCCCTGCCCAGAGGTGTTGTGGCTGCAAACCACAAAAGGAGTAACTCAAACTGGCTGAACAGTAAGTAAATGTGTGTTTCATATAGGCTGGAATCCAAGAGAGCACACTTTCAGCACAGAACGACTGATAGCTTGATGGGTTATCAAAAACCTAGGTTCTTTTCCTCTCTAATATCCTATTTTTGGCATGAATTCATCCCAAAGCTGTGTCTTCCTCCTGGTCACATTTTGGCTTCCTAGGACAAGTAGGACTATATCATTTCTCATATTCAATAAGGAAGGGCAAGAAAAACTTTCCAGAGGCTTTCCAGTAGACTTCTCTCATTCCATTGGCCAAAATGGGGTCACAAGCCTATTCTAAAATTATCACTGCAAGTAGAATAGCATCACCAGTACTGGCATGGAGTCACCTTTGGAGGAGAAATGGATGTAGGGGAAGATCACTTAACCACCCAATAAAGATGACCTCTTATTAACATTAATGTCCACATTGTGTTTGCTGCCCTTACAGTCTTATAGGAAGTTCTCCTGAAAATGAAACTGGCGAGGGGCGCCTGGGTGGCTCAGTCAGTTAAGCGTCTGACTTCAGCTCAGGTCATGATCTCACGGTTCTTGGGTTCAAGCCCTGCATCAGGCTCTGTGCTGACAGCCTGGAGCCTGCTACGGATTCTGTGTCTCCCTCTCTCTCAGCCCCTCCCCCACTTGCCCTCTGTGTCTCTCTCTCAAAAATAAACATTAAAAAATATTAAAAAAAAAAGGCGAAACTGGCTATAGTTTCAATGGTCTTGAAATGGCAAATGGATTTGTGTGTGTGTGTGTGTGTGTGTGTGTGCCACTTCAGATTTATTTCTAGTGGCTGTCCAGAGTGGTGCTTAAGAATTCTGGGGTTCTGTCTTTGGAAGGGAAAGGCAAAATGATCAGTTATAGGAATCAGCCAAGGGTGCGAGATATGGTTTCATCAATGCTCTGGGTAGAACTGAATAACTGGGCGTTCTCTCCGCCGCCTTTGAAACTTTAGGCCACAAAGAACTACCTCTAGCATGCCTTCAAGTCTTTCAGACTAAAATCAACAGTGCATTTGCATTACTGAAGAATGAGTTTGACAGAATAGCCGGTCTTCCAGATTTCTGAGAGAGTGAACTTTCTCAACAGACCGATTCAGCAACCATTTACTGAGCACATACTCATTTTCCTGTTTTGTGCCAGATGCTCAGCAGAATACAAAGGGAGTGTAAGACATACATTCTATCCTTAAGAAACTTCCAATCTATCTCTAAAAATAAAGCATGTGGATGGTAAAACATCAAATAGTAGAATAAGATTACCTAGAATTCACAGCCTGAGAAAATTGCTACAGCCATTTTAATTGGCCATGACTAAACTGGCCGGCAAGAATCCCATAATTAACGGCAGCACCGTTTTTGCAGACTGGCATGTGGGCTCAGCCCAATCTGTAATAGGGACTGATGCTTTCCATGGAGCAGGCAGACTGGTGGCCTCACAGGTTTTCAGACTTAGCATCAGTTTCTCCCATGTGCTAACAGTCGCCATGACCATGATCTTGTATCTATGTCTTCTTTCAGAAGAGGATCAGTCTTGAAGCCTGATGAGATGGTAGGTTGCCGGAGCTCTAAAAGTGTGGCGTGGCTTCTGAAGGCTCCATCTTCCCACACAACCCTGAGGATTCATGGTTCAAACGTGATTGATCTGATCTAAGCATCTCTGCACCCTTGGCCTTGGAGAACATATTGTGTAGAGAAAAGATCGTTTGTCACAAATCCTTACATGGTTGCCATACCAATGCAGGGTGTTTATAAACCACTTGGAGCAGCTAAGCCTGATCGAAAATGTATAGAGTAATAATAACAATAACTTTTACTCATCACCAGGCACTTAATCTTTAGTACTGTCTAGGCAGGAACATGCTAATAAAACTAGGAGGAAATGTTCCTGGTTTACAAGACATTTATAATCTGAGTGAGCTAATACAACGTAGATACACAGAACAAAATGTATCAAGTAACATGCTAGACTGCTATCTCTGGTCCAGACCCTCAGGGACTCATAGCCAGAATTATGACAGTCGGCCCCCTTGGCTCCAGTCCCTCTGTTCCAGGGTGCTCTATCACAACTACCAGGTTGTGCTACCTTCCCAAAGTACAGCGCTGGGCAAGTCACATGCTTGTTAGAAAATCTACAAGGGCTTCCCAGTGTCTACAGAAAAATTGCCCTTTTGCCATTCAAGGTCTCCAACCACCCTCTATCGTCTGCTCCTCTCCAGGCTTCCAATCTCCTGCCAAGAGAAGGGCCCTCTATCACTGCTCTCTCTTTCCAAATGTGGCATGGCCCTCCTGCCTCCGTGGCCTGCTCAGTTCTGCATACAACACTCTTCCTGCCTTCACTTGTTTTAGTCTCACTCTTCTTTGAAGATGAAGGTTTGCTTCCTACATAATTACTTCCCTACACACCAGATTATAGAGATTATTCCCTCCTCTGAACTCCCCTAGTACTGGCATTTGTATGTATACTATGAGTTATTCTGCATCGAGTTCATATGTGTCTTGC
The DNA here is from genome assembly GCF_027475565.1 of Acinonyx jubatus. Taxonomy (NCBI): domain Eukaryota; kingdom Metazoa; phylum Chordata; class Mammalia; order Carnivora; family Felidae; genus Acinonyx; species Acinonyx jubatus. Next base: position 94,455,420 of record NC_069383.1, on the reverse strand, counting down.
CTTCCCAGCTCGATTTCCAGTTCCTTGATGTCAAATACCTGTTCCCATCCTCTCTACTTGCCCAATGCTTAACAAACACGAGATTTTCAGTGATGCCACAGACAGCAAAATAAAACTAGGCATAAGTGTTGGACAAAGTAAAGGACTGATCAGTTATCATCAGAATGGACTGGAATGAATTTTAAAAGACTTCATAGACAAGTGACTTTTTAAACTGGGTTTGGAAGAAAGGAATGGAATAACAGGCAAGAAGGAGAGGAAGCAAGAAGGGCAAGGGTTAACATGGTGACTGTGGACATGGAAAGGAATGGGTGGATTCGGGAGCCTGGCCATGTTCTGATAGTTGAGTAAAATCAACAAACTGGTACAGAAGTCTGGATGCCAGATGCCCTTCCCTCTGCATATCTTCTAGGTGTAACTTGCGTAGGTCCATAGAGTTGACAATTACAGCCAAGAAAAAGTCGTCATTTAGGCTTAAATTCTATCTTATGACCTTTAAATGTTCCTCTTCCATTCAATTCTTTGAAATATCATTTCCTTTGGCAAGGGAACTTTTTCCAATGGGAGCTTGGTGGTGAGTTTTTTGGTCCTCGCTTTAGCCTTGTCAGAACAACTGGGCAGAATTGCAAGTGTTGATTAATATTTTGCACACGTGCTTATTCTCCTTTTCATGTCCTCAGATCCCCCTCAAAAGCTCCATGTTGTAGAGAAAACCCTATCACATCCTGACCTGTAGGTTTTCAGAGATATTGAGGATATTACTGGGCATGTGCTGATCAAGGAGTCAGCTGGGTTCTGCTGAGGTGACAGCTGAGACCCCATCTACTAGCCCTGACCTGAGCCCCTTCCCATGCTAGACACTTCAGCCTCAACCGCATCTCAACTCTTCTCCAGAGCAGACATCTGCAGGGTGCATAGATCAAAGAGATAAGAAGATGTGCCAAGGAATGTGGGGATTATCCCACTTCTATTGTTAAAGAGTTAACACTCTGCTTCCCTACCATTCTGGATTACCAGATACCTAAAAGGGGTTCTCCTAATTCCTCATTTAGATTGTCTTTCTCCTTTAAACAATATTGTTCAAACCTGTCCACCAGTTTTGTCAACACTTATGGCATTCTCTTCCATTCTCATACAGAATGGAAGAATTTAAAAGGAGGATCTCAGTCGTTGTCTCATCAAAGTCCCTAACTCTACAAAGTTAGCTACAACCCAGAAGGAGACTACAGCCTTGGCCACTGTCACTTGGGCCATGTTACAGTTCTTGATTATACTGAGGACTAAGATTGTTCTGGCAGTTTGATTTATGTCTTTAATGTAACTGCAAATACAAAAAACAACGGAGTTCCTTCCATTCCCGAGAATGCTTTGCTCCGTCCTCTTTAAAAGCAACTCACCACAAGAAGCCAAAATAAAGATTTCACATTTCCAAAGAAAGAATTCGGGATTATACCCAGCAAACCCACCTCCCTTCTCCCTTAAACTTATATAATGTAAAAAAAAAACAAAAAAGACGTAGAGGTGACAGGCCCCCACTCTTCTGTCTCAAGGATCAGCATTTCTTATAGCAGCCCTGTTGACATTTCAGGCTGAACAATTCTTTGTTGTGGGGCTATCCTGTGTGTTCCTCACATTTGTCAGCATCTCTGGCCTCTCCTCACTAGAAGCTAGTGGCAAACTTCCCCTTCCCCCGCTTCTCCTTTAGACCACTGTGGACGTGGAGGTTATCTGAGGGGTCTTGTTCAGAAGTTTCTCATCAAAATTTGTGTTCCACACCCCCTCGCCTCCCGCCCCACCAACTCTACTATTGCTGCTGTAATTTCCATCCTGGACTCCCACAGAGAGGCAACACCACCCCTTATTGTTTGTGAGGTCCCCACACAAGCTGTGCATGTGTATTGCGCTTAACAGAGTGGAGATCATTGACAAAAAATACAACGTCAAAGGTCAAAACTGAAAATCATATATTTTTTTGTTAATGTTTATTTATTTTGAGAGGCGGGGAGCGGCAGAAAGAGAGGGTGAGAGAGAATCCCAAGCAGGCTCCACACTGTCAGCACAGAGCCCAACGCAGGCCTCAATCTCACGAACCGCGAGATCACCACCTGAGTTGAAATCAAGAGCCGGACTCTCAACTTACTGAGCCACCCAAGTGCCCCGAAACTGAAAGTCACGTATTAGAAATAACTCTTTGTCATAATCTAATGGAGAACTTTATTAGTTATCTATCGTTGTGTAACAAATTGCCCCACACTGAAGCTAATCTAATCTATTAAAAGTAAAGCTAAAATAACAACTACTTATTATTTCACATGGTTTCAGGAATTATTTCGCACAGGTCAGGAATCTGGGAGTGGCTCTGAGATGTCAGTAGGCTAATGGGCTGGGACTACAGTCAACTCCAGGCTATACTGAGGCTGGAGAATCTGCTTCCAAACTTACTCATGTGGTACTTGGCAGGCTTGCAGACCTCAGCTCCTCACTGGCTATTGGCCAGAGGCCTTAGTGCCTTGTTATGTGAGCCTCTACATAGAGTTGCTCACTCCATGGCAACTGGCTGTCCCCAGAGTAAGGGATATGAGAGAGAGAGAGAGAGAGAGAGAGAGAGAGAGAGAGAGAAGGAGAGAGGGAGATAGAACAGAAGCTTCAGTTTTCACCTCCTCTATATGCTATTGTTTCCACAGACCAGCCTTAGTACAAGTGGGAAGGGACAACACAAAGGTCCCTTTTGAGGCCGGGGTAAGGCCAATTGGGGACCATCTTAGAAGCTTCCTACCATGAAACCCCTCAATAACTTAAAAATTTCCTAAGTTTAACCTCTTCCCAGATCAGAAACGTGATTATTTCTGACCATCCTCAGTTTCACCTGAGAATGGGAAGGGATTTTTATCTTGTCAGAATGATGACCCTGAGGCATCACATAATCAAAATAATTCAACATACTCCATTCCTTAAGTAACAATAGTAAGTCAATTCATTTTCTTTAATTTTTTAATGTTTATTTCCTTTTGAGAAAGAGAGAGAGAGAGACAAAGTGCAAGTGAGAGAGGGGCAGAGAGAGAGGGAGACACAAAATCTGAAGCAGGCTCCAGACTCCAAGCTTTCAGCCCGATGTGAGGCTCAAACTCACAAACTGTGAGATCGTGACCTGAGTCGAAGTCAGACACTTAACCAACTGAGTCACTCAGGCGCCCCAATTGATTCATTTTAAAGGAACTTTCAACAAAAGGGGGGTCTTGGTTGCCCTCTTTCAGTAGAAAAAATAATTAATAAACCATAACATATTACTTCCTTTTTAAAAAAATATTTATTTTTTGGGGGGGAGGAGAGAGAGAGAGAGAGAGTGCATGAGTAGGGCAGAGAGAGAGAGGGAGACACAGAATCATAAGCTGGCTCCAGGCTCTGAATTGTCAGCACAGAGCCCGATGCAGGGCTCAAACTCATGGACTACGAGATCATGACCCTGGACTGAAGTTAGACACTTAACTGAGCCACCCAGGTGCCCCTATCACTTCTTATTTCAACTAGCCAAGATTCCATGAACACTATTTGATAATATGAAATATTTATTGAGATCCTTCTCTGAATTAGACATTTGCTTATATATTGCTATACAACAAACCCCCTGACAACAGTAGATCGAAACAACGTCAATTTATGTGGGTCAGAAATTGGGATAAGGTTCGGCTGGTCAGTTCTGCTCCATGTGGCACTGGCTGGGGTCTCTTAGTTGTATTCATGTGGTTGCAGAGGTGAGTGGGAGGTCCACGGAAGTTTCACCACCATGTGTGATGCCTTTGTGCCCTTCCAAGTGGCCCCTCTCTTTCTGAAGATAATGGCCCTGGGCTTCCTTGGGAAATGGTGGTAAGACTTCGTTCATGGGGGTTGATTTCCAAGAGCAAAAGAAGAAGATGCTAAACACCTTCAAGGCTTGGTCTAGAATTGGCATAGTATCACCTTTACCTCATTTCATTGGTCAAAGTGATCCACTTTTGGAAAGTACACCTTTTTGGAAAATTCTCTCATGTCAATTCTTTTTGTGTTTCAAATCTTTGGCCTAACATCTTTGACCTCTTAGACCTAGATTCAAAGGACTTAGGGATTAGGTCAGGCCCACCGATAATTTTTCTATCTTAAGGTTAACTGATTTTGGACCTTCCTTATAGCTGCAAAGCCTTTCCGTAGGGGCACTTAGTGCTTGAATGAATAACTGGGAGAGAGTGTGTGTAACAGGGACTACAAATCTTAGGGACTCTTTTAGAATTTCTGCCTGCCCAAGTGAGACAGCTGGTAAAATATGAACATTTGTAGATTAATTAATAGTTCACACCAATGCTAATTTTCTGCCTTAGACATTGTACACTGGTTATATAAAATGTTAGCTTTAGCAGAAAGTTAACAGTGAACAGTATGGAGGAACTCAACGTACTATATTTGGCAGTTTTTGTAAATCTAATATTATTTAAAAGAAAAAGTTTAACCTAAATAAATCAACAAATAGGGTAAGTCACCAGGCCAGTCCAGATTCCAGGAAGAAGGAAATAAAGTGCATCTCTTGATAGGAACAGAGGCATGTGCATAGAGGGAAGGAGGAATTGATGGTGACTATCTTGGAAGATTATCTATTACAGGCACCCCGAGTAAGAAAAAAATGAATATGAGCAGTTCCTTTCATAGAGAACACATTATCTTGTGGGTGAGAGGATGTCTGTCCAACAGATATTTACCGTGGATCTCCTGTAGAGTAAGCATCGTGATAATTCCTGGAGATACAATGGTGATGAAAGAACCCACAAGGACATTATCATTTAATGGGAGAGCATGATTGGTGACCAGTAATTATAACTCAGTGTGTGATAACTGTCACGCTCAGGCAAACACAGAGGACTGAGATGGTAAACAAGATACAGCGCTCACTCCCAACTGTGGAGATCAGAAGCAGCTTGATTCCCAGATCAAGAGACAAACACCAAGATGTACTTCGCGCTCCCCTCTACTCTGATATCTTGAAAATGCTCCAACCCAAAAGACATTGTTTGTATGGCTCACTGCTGTATCTTCTCACGGGGGCGGGGGGCGGGGGGGAGGATGATTACATTTTTCACTGAATTTTCTGATTGAGTAGGTTTTTACACAAATGAGTATTTTCCTACTAATATAGTTTTTAGCTCTTGCTAGGATCATTGTAGACATCTCTCATACTTCTTCCACCTTTCCAAGGAAAATCTGAAATGTAACTGGAAATGGGTATCCCTCATTTTCCAACATTTTCCAGTGATCTCTGATAAGCCGTAGTTTATTTACACTGGATTGTCCCTCCGTCAATGCCCATTAGGTTTCAATACCACTCTGGCTGTTGTCCAGTGCAAGTGATGTTCATCTAAGTGGTTAAACCCAAGAGCTCTTCCTTCTCTCATTTTTCTCAAGCAGTGGCCTCTGGGAGAGCTGCTTTGACCTCCTTCATCAGCCACTTTATCAGGACTCCACTTTACCTTTAAAAAAAACTAGAAATGGCAGTTTGTATTTGTACGTTTACACACAGAAAAATATGCTGGGGTGGGGAAAACATTTTAAGATCTTAGTTTGTAGAAGGATATATTCTTAGGACTTTTAACGCACAGGAAACTGTAATATCTCCCTGAGGTGGTAACCCGAGAAGACTTTTGCAAGGGTTTTGCTGACAACGTTTGAGCTCAGCTGACCCTCTTTGGAACCTTGTTATCTTTAGATCATTAGCAAAGGTTGAAAATACTTGGACTAGGGTCTTTTTGGTCCTGACGTGTCTTGTCCTTCACGCCTTTGCAGATTCCAAAAGTCCTGGGCCCTTGAGCTTTAGGGATATGCTCTGAGGGTAATCTGGTAATCACAGCAGGTATCATTTAGTCCCACTGAATGTGGTGGACTAGAGGACACGTGGATGGCCCACTCAACACGATGCCCTCTCTAGGAGCATCCGCTAGGCCCTCCCAGGCAAGTTTGTCAAGTCGGTTAGTACATGTAAGTCTACCTAGAATAGTACTTTACGTACAGTGCCTACTAGATGTCATTGTTGTTAAGCATCAAATGTAACCCCAGTCACAGAATGCATGAAAAGACATGCCAGCTGAACTATAGCTGCTATGTGTCTTAAGAAAGTAAAAAGATTATAATAAGAATTCTTATTTTACAGGGATAAACGGGGTAAATCTACCTCCATTCTGTATAGGAAATAAAAGGTAATAACTGACGAGTGGCAGAGTCTTCTTCCTCCTCCAAGGGGGCTTATTCTAGGTCTGAGGGCTTGTGCTCCAAGCTAACAAACCTTCCCTCAGTTACTAAATCTTCCGCCAGAAGTGCACCCACTCAGAGACCCACCAAGCTAGTCGCTTCACCTCACGTCCTGGGGGTTACACGAGAGTCGCTGTACACAATGTTGAGTTTCCACTCCTGTCATCTCCCCATGGTTTTGTCGGTGAGTTCAGCTAACTGAGCACCACCTCTGCTTGCACACGGAACCCACATCCTTTCATCTAAGCTCTCCCAGAAAGTGAAGCTGGAGAACCAGACACAATGTTTAGGACTCCGAAGATGGGAAACGTGGGCCCAGAGATGCAAGCGTCAGGGATTGGATATTTCCGATTCTGTCATATACTTAAGAATCGGTCTGGTCTCAGACCTTTCCCATTGCACAGTTCAGCAAATCAGGCTGAGAAGATCCTACGTCACCGGGCACTGTTTCCAGAGGTGACCTGTGGGTCACGGCACTTCTGTCCTGTCCTCTAGTCTTGTGCCAGTGCCCGTCTGGTTAGACAATAGCAGTGCCATGCCTGTATACACGAGCCACCCTAGACAGGGAAACATAGTTCATTTTTCTGCCCCCAGAAATAGTGATTCTTTAACAGTCCTCTCAAAATGGATGCTATGATTATCTTGACCCTCTCCAAAGAAAGAACACAACAATGTTCATTGATGGTATATTTCAAAGCTTCTGTCAAGAACAGACAGGAAGTTCTTTGTAAAACCTAAAAACATAAATCCAAGACTCTCAGGGTGAATGTGTGTTACACATGTTGCCGTGTCCCTTACCAAGAGATGCTATGGAAATCCGAGTTCTTCTTTGGGGGTCACGAAGAGGTAAAGGGGTGGAAAGAAAGACATTTTCCTATGGCAGTTTCACATTAATTTCTTTCCTCTCAACATCTTGGCTGTGTGCTCTGAAGCGGAGTGTCTTGGTTCATGGCGAGCACGTGTGCAGAAGTTCTGGGCAAGAGGAAAGGGTGCGGGCAACAGGATGAGGAGCAGGAAACATTGTTGCTCCCATCTGTGTGGTCAGGAGCCAAAGAAACCAACTTGAGTTGAATAGACTGTCATGTGGTTAATTTGCAAATAAAAAGAAAGGGTGGACGGTTGGGGGGGGTGGGACTGGGGTGGAAGAGGGATGTGTCAAAGAGTGTTTCATCTTGTGGAAAGAAGAAAGCAAAGGTTGCCCCGAGGATCCACTCGCCCTGTTTAGCAGATGGCAAAACCAAGGTAAAGGAGAAGGCAGCAGGCCTCTGGAGGCCATTTGACTAAAATGGCAAGCGACAAACTACTCACTCCCACCTAGAGACCGAGAAAACCCACCGTTTCTAAGAAAGAGCAAGAATCAGAGCCTAGTTGCTGGAGCAGAACCATTGTCCATCATGCCCTCCTTCCCCTTCCTCTGAAGGCTCAGTAACCACAACAGTAGGACCCTGGCTGTCACAAAGTCTAAACTCTGCTCTGTATTATATTTTATTTATTTTCATTTTTTCTTAGGACAGAGGGCATGGGACAGGCATGGACATGGCTGAGGGCATTGCCACAGCCCAGAGTAGCATTTGGAACACTCCTTCATTTCTTTTCCTGAGTTTCGGGGTGGGTAGGGGGCAGGGAGGGCAGCCACTTATTAATTCAAGAGAGCTAGTGGAGGTGAAGTCATGGCCAGAATTACTGCTAGTTATCTTCCAAATTACTGAGCTAGTCCTATTTTTTCTTTTATTTAAAAAAAAAATTTTTTTTAACATTCATTCATTTTTGAAAGACAGAGAGAGACAGAGTGCAAATCGGGAAGGGGCAGAGAGAGAGGGAGACACAGAATTCGAAGCAGGCTCCAGGCTCCAAGCTGTCAGCACAGAGCCCAGTGCGGGGCTCGAACTCACGGACTGCAAGATCATGACCTGAGCCAAAGTCAGCCGCTCAACTGACTGAGCCACCCAGCCGCCCCTAGTCCTATTTTTCTCAAAGATAAGTCACAGAGTTGGGGATCCGTGCTGTGTAACAAGGATGTATAACTGTGCGCAGAAAAGGGGAGAGAAAGAAGATAAGAAAGCGGGATGGAGGAGGAAGATAAAAGGAAGAAAGAATATGATTACCACTGAGAAAGGAAGTAAAGACAGGAGTTTTTAAGAATGAGTAAAAAAGAAGGTAGGAACAGTGGTAGGTAGAAAAAAAAAGGGAAGAAAAAAAATGGAATTACAAGGTGAGTTTTTTCCTGTCACTTTAGACTTTCAAACAAAGGCAGAATGTCCTATCAGTTTACTCCTGGTGCTGTAAAAATATCACACGTTTAGTATCTTCAAATAATACAGATATGTTGCCTTGTGGTTCTGGAGACCACAAATGAGTCCATAATAGGTCTCACTGGGCTAAGAAATCAGGTAGAGCTGTGGTCCTTCTGGAGGCTCAAAGGGAAAGTCCACTTTTCTTGCCTTTTTCATCTTCTAGAAAATGCCCACATTCCTTCATTTATTTCCATTTCAAAATAACAATTGGTAAAGTCTTTCTTACATCACATCTCTCTGACATTGGCTCTTCCACATTGGAAGGACCCCTGTGATTACACAGGACTGCCAGGATAATCTAGGATAAGCTCCCCATTTTAAGGTCAGCTGATAAGCAATCTTTATTCCCTCTTACAAAGTACAGTGGCATATTAGTAGGTTCTGGGCATTAGGACATAGGCATCTTTGGTGGGCCATTATTCTGCCTACCATAGCCTTTTATTAAGAGTATTGTAAAATATGGGGTGCCTGGGTGGTTCGGTCAGTTGAGTGTCCAACATTTGATTTCAGCTCAGGTCATGATCCCAGAGTCATGGATCAAGGCCTGCATCAGGCTCTGTGCTGAGTGTGGACCCTGCTTGATTCTCTCTCTCAGCCCCTCTCCCTCATTTTTGTGCTTGCTCTCTCTCTCTCTCTCTCTCTCTCTGAAAAACAAAACAAAAAATAAAATAAAATGAAATATAAAATAAAATAAAATAAAATAAAATAAAATAAAATAAAATGAAAATATTGCCGAGAGACCAAAGATTGGACAAGCATTTTAATGTTATGGTCTTAAGGAATAGGGAAATAAAGGTATTTCTCAAGAAAGAATATGAGGTGGGTGAAATCTATTTCCTGCAGTGTTTGAGCTCCTTCTAGTGCTTGTCCTTCCCTCTTGGCATCTACACCTCAGGCTGGGTTCATACTGCCATGGGTTCACCAGACTCTCCGGAAAAAATGCAACCTTGGGTCTGTCTGACCTGGGCATGCTTTCTCTTTTCCTTTCCTGCTAATCAAATTGACGTATGTCACCTTTTGTTTTTTCCAAACTCTCCTTTTCTGTGTGTTTCCCCCCTCTAGTGTGTGAAATAAATTTATGTGTGCAAAATGTTCACATTCGTTTGTCTGTAATACCAGAGTGATACTAGAAGACTTGTTTTTGAATGGGTGTCAGGGGAAACATGTCTTGGAGTTGCTTAATCACCACTAATCTCACCACATACCCATGCCCTGCTTATAGCTAGTTTAAAAGAGCAGGGCCATTTGCATTCAGAAGATAGCTTGGTATGTCTATATACAGAAACTATTTAAGAATCTTGTAAGAGTAGCAATTTATAAAACCTTCAACCCTGGTAGAATTGTAAGAAATACAATTTTATCCTGATGTCTGAGGAAACTTCTACACACCAGTATGAGAGCCTTGGTGATATATTTTTTTATTTTCCCTAACTTCTGTTGGCAATATAAGTGTGTACCCTTTTATCTCTTTAACCTTTTCATCTTCCTTATCAAATGATGAATGTGCCAGTCCTGGTACCACAAAATCGAGAAGGAAAAGAAGGGAGCTTGATATTCTGGCTTCGTAAGGATCATTGATACTACAATGTTCCAGGTGAACAACCCTGTTTTCTTTAGGCCCACTGCATCTGAAGAATCTCATCAATTGTAAGAGCTTGGTACAGCAAAGAGTCTCCCATAAATAGAGGCAAGTGCAAGAAGAATCTCATAATCTTGGGAACGAGTTTGAAAATGAAGAGCCCAGGGTCAGGGGATGTTTTTCCCACTCATTTCCTTTGCTGGTTGAGAATTCATGGAGAACAGAGGAGGGACAGAAAATCTGGACAGTCTGTTCAGCTCTGGGCTGGCATTCTTTCCCAGAGCCTTTAAGCCCACTATTTGGAGAATAAGTCCTATGGACGAAGGCAAAATTGAGCTATGTGGGAGAATGGCAAGCCAGACTCAAATCGACAAAGCTTTTCAAGTAGACAACGTGCTACTGTCATGGGATGAAAGAGTCCATGTTGAAATATCATATTTAGGTGAGACATGAGTGGGGTGAATTTCCCTGAGAAAGGCTGAAAGTAGGGGTCATGAAGTCTTCATGCAAAAGCCCTCCATTGTGGGGCTATCGGGGTTAGGTGGCCTAGTGACCTCATATGAAATAGCCTATATGAGACCGCCTGTGTGTGGTTTTTTAAATGTTTATTTATCTTTGAAGGAGAGAAAGAGACAGAGTGTGAGTGGGGGAGGGGCAGAGAGAGAGGGAGACACAGAATCCAAAGCAGGCTCCAGGCTCGGAGCTGTCGGCACAGAGCCTAACGCGGGGCTCGAACCCATAAACCGAGATCATGACCTGAGCCAAAGTCAGACGCCCAACCGACTGAGCCACCCAGGCGCTCCCCTCCTGTGTTTTTTTAAATCAAGATTGTACTTCCATGGGGAACCTGGGTGTCTCAGTTGGTTAAGCATCCAACTTTTGCTCAGGTCATGATCTCAAACCCTGCATCAAGCTCTGTGCTGGCAGTGTGGAGACTCCTTGGGGTTCTCTCTCTCCCTCTCTGCCCCTCCCTCACTTGTTCTCTCTCTCTCTCTCAAAATAAACAAAATAAACTTAAAAAATAAGAGATTGTACTTCCAATTCCTAGGAGATGAATCGAAGACAAAGGAATACCAAGTAACTGGACTAGTCACACACAATTGGTCAATGTTCATTTCTCTTCTTCTAGGGAAACATTCTGAATATCAGTGCATGCTGGAAAATATCATGCTTGATTAACCAGAAAACCATGGCAGCAAAAAGTTGAAGGAAAAAATCAAGAGAGGGAAGACTAGTTGCTTGTGGACACACCCTCAGTTCCATAATGATTAACCCACGAAGTTTCGAAGAATTTTCTAAGTCAACCTCAGACACAAACCTGCCAGAAGGCGGGCCTTGACACACACTGAACTTGAGCATATGGTCTCTTAGTAGTGTGCTCAGCTTTGGGAATGTGTAAGAAAATAGGCCCTGATAATTAAAACAGCACATTTGTTTATGAAGCATAACTTGATCTGGGCATATTGCTAGAAATTTTAGCCAGCGCAATGCTTCTTTCAGGACTAATTATTGATCTGAACTTGAAATTTATTCTAAATGATTTCTCTCACTAACTCAGTAGAGTAAATGCTTTCCGTTGGGTAACGAACAGTTTCAAAGTTCTCTTGGATCATTCTGAATTGTGTAGGTGGAAATCTGGATACATTTGTCTCCCATGGTAACTCTTCTATGGATGAAAACCACAGTCTCGATGGATTTCAAGGTTTTAGAGGCATTTTGTGACCTAGTCTGAACGATCGATATCGTCCTACACAAGTCTACCCAGATAGTTAGGGTTACTGTTCAGTAATCAAGCAATTTGCATTTCAAGAGAATCTACTTGAACCAGCAGGAGAAATGATGAATCTGTTTTTCAAGATCATGTGGTCTTGCCAATTCTCTGTCATCCCGTCTTTTACCATTTTCATTGCTAATTGTATCTGGCCTGAAGGGAATGTCTCCAAATGTGTGTCTACGGATTAGCCATAGGGAGGAAAGCACTGCAAAAGGCATGAAATTACCGTTGTATGATGACATTCTAAATAGTGAAAGGCAGGAGAGCCTCAGAATAAAACGTTCACAAAGAGGAAAGCGGGGCGCTCCTCTCCCAGGAACTAGTAGGCATGCTTCTAAAAAGTCCCACGATGCCTGTGAGAAGACATATTTCCTTATTTATTTGAAATCCTTGATTCTAGAAACCTACTGGGGCTTACAGCATAAATGGCTCCAATCACTCCCATACAAAAAGAACACAAAAGGAAAACTAGCTAGGACTCACAGTTTGAAAGATGAATATTTTTAATTTAACTTTCAGTTACCACTTGGGATGTCATGACATGGCTTTAAGATACGCGTGCTTAACAGTCGTGAACTGTGATCATATCAGGCTGTGATCATCTGATCCCTTGGTCTATACCTTGTGCTTTGGTGATTGGTACTTTGAGAGATACTGATCCCAGAACATAATACAAATCAGCTACTACCTTCTGGACAGAAAATGTTTTCTATACTTTAAATTCTCTGACAAAAACTTAAATATGTAAATGCAAATACTTAATATTAAGGCATGATGTATTCTTCTACAGTGAGTGCTCAGATTATATTCTCCTATTTGTCATTATTTAAATATTATTTAATACTAGATAGTCATTTGACATTTGTTTAAAAACCTGTTACATTTGTACTTGGCTCAAAATAAGGTACTGATCAAAGAACCACTCTTCACTCCCTAATGCAGATAGACACATACATTCCAAAATGCATTCATGGAAATTGATTTTCTGCCACATATCATGAAATGATCAGAGAAATACAACATAAAGCAAATATTTACCCCCATGGAGAGAAAGAAGCTCAGTTTTATAATGGACATCAGCAAAGTCCATGGTTTAAATTACAGATTAACAAAGGGTTCATGAGCTCAAAATTAAGTGATTCTGTTTAAAATCATTCACTGAAACTGTCATTCTGCTTATTGCTTTGACTTCCTAACAAAGGTTTAAATGAGGACTTCATGTGCAAGTAGAGAACGGCAAGAGATCTGCTCTTTTTCAGACCTGCGTGGGCTGGAGGGGCAAACGTTTGGGCGATTAATGTAATTAGAAAGAGGAACGTATTTTTCCAGAAAAAAAAATCTTTACAAAAAACCCCCACAAATTCACAATTAACCTATTATCTGGGTGGGGTGGGGGGAAATGGTAAGGAGTAAAAGGTGGGGTACATTTAGAAAGCACGAGATGCATTGATACCAGAGCCATTCTGGAGGCGCCAGGCAGGAAATCTGGAATTACTCTAACTTCTCTTTGCAGAGGCAGGCACCAGAACTGGGGAGAAGGGTCCAGAAAGACTATTGCTTTTGCTAGTGAAGTACATTCAGATTGCGGTTTTGAGAAAGCATTTTTCGTCACTGAGCTTCATGTTGGGTCACCACTCCAGTGCTGAGCAGCTCCCCAATGGCCTTGTCATCATATCTGAGGACTTCCTTCAGGACGCGCGTCGTGTGCTGCCCAAGCAGGGGAGGCGGCCTGGCCTCTGACATGTCGAACTTACTGTATCTCACAGCTGGGCCTGTCAAAAGAGGAGGAAAGCAGGAAGCCTGTTAATGACTAACCCTATGAAATTAATTACCCAAGCAGCCTGGGGTGTTTTCAACGAATGCCAAGAATATCACTGCCAGTTGCAACGGTGTAGGTCCACCATCATTTTGGAAAGACGTGTGTTTTCACATGAGGCTTTTCCTGCCCCAGTCTCCTTCAACTGTGCGGTGGTCATCTGACCTGCCCCCATCATGCAGGGGGCGGCACGTAATGGCCCGGCGGGTGCCAGGATCGTTCTGAAGTCGCCAGTCCTGTCGTGGAGGCGCTTAGGGGTCCGTCACGCAACTGGGCAGGCTCTCTGGATCCAGACGAACCGTGACCGCAGGTACACAGTGTCTCTCTGAAGCTGGAAACCTGAGCCCAGGTGGAAGGGGGTCTAGCAGTTTATTATTCAGTGTCGAATTCAACAGACTGCAGATCAACTAAACTTCCGCCAGACCCTGGTGAAGCCTTTTGGTGGTACAAGCTTCATTGTCTGGGAGATTTGGGTTTGCGCATCAGCTCCCCTGCTCTGTGGCAGAGCCGTCTCGGACAAATTGCTTAACTTCTCCGAGCCTCATGTTCTGCAACTAAACTGGGTATGATCACGTAAGGATTTAAATGAGATAACGGAGGCGTGCCTGGGTGGCTCGGTGGGTTGAGCTTCAGACTCTCGATTTCTGCTCGGGCCAGGGTCTCGCAGTTTGTGAGTTGGAGCACCCTGTTGAGCTCCTTGCTGACAGCGTGGAGCCTGCTTGGAATTCTCTCTCTCTCTCTCTCTCTCTCTCTCTCTGTTCTTCCCCCCACTTGTGCATGCTCTCTCTCTCTCAAAATAAATTTTAAAAACTTAAAAAAAAATTATTAAATGAGGTGATGGACAAGAGGCATGCACTAAGCATTTCCTAATCCACGCCAACGCATGAGACTGGCCGGCTGCTATGAGGAAAAAGCTGCTGCCGAATCTCTCTTGACACGGGCAGTGCTGGGGGAGAAGGCGATTTATTGCCCTCTGTTTGCTGAGCACTGAGCCACTGTAAACACGGTAACTCAAGCGGTATTTTCAACACCTACTGGAGATGGATTTTATTATCCTCCTTCTTCATTCACGTCAGGACAACGAAAGCCCAAAAAGCTCAAGTTTTGCTCGAGGTCACATGGCTAATAACTAACAGCACCGGGATGCTGGCTGTCCTTCACATCTAATTTGGTTAGGCTTTGGGAAAACAAATTAGATAGTTGCAAGAAGACTACAAAACAGTATGTTTCCATCTCTTAAAAAATTCTCCAGCCTGCTCCCGATTTGGGGAGCGCAAAGGAAGAACACACAAAACCAAAGCGTGTGTGGGTAACAGAATGTCAGTTAGTAAAGCAGAAAATGTGCTTCAAGCTCTCCAGAGAATCCCATTAATAAAAAGTACTTTTGTAGAAGCCATTGTCGATGATAAAGAGGACACAGACCTCCCCAGCCGGTCAAAAGCCACACTTTTTTTTTTTTTTTTAATGTTTTATTTATTTTTGAGAGAGCACAAGCAGGGGAGGGGCGGGGGGGGCGGGAACAGGATTTGAAGTGGGCTCTGCACTGACAGCAGCGAGCCCGATGTGGGGCTTGAACTCTCGAACCGTGAGATCGTGACCTGAGCCGAGGTCAGATGCTCAACCAGCTGAGCCACCCTGACACCGCAAGCCACGCTTTTGTGTCAACACACACCATCCACTGTGGACGAATGGCAACTTTCAGCTGCTGGCCAGAGTTTTGTTTCTCTGAAGCTCAATGAAATTCATTTCTCCTCCTCACACTTCTTTTCATTGTTCTAAATTGTATTTACTTATTTTTTTTTTCTGACCGTGTAGTGGACACACGTTACATCGGTTTCACGCGTATGACACAGGGAGTCAACGAGTCCGCCCATGATGCTGGGCCTGCCACACGTGTAGCCACCCCCGACAGTGTTCTCCCTGCTGTGCCTTTCATTCCTGCCTCATTCATTCCATAACTGGAGGCCCGTACCTCCCAATTTTCACCCATTTTGCCCATCACTCCCCCTTCCCCCTCTGGCAACCACCAGTTTGTTTTCTGGCTTTAAGGGTCTGTCTCTGCTTTTTGTTTCTTTATTTATTTGTTATGTTTTTAGGTTCCACGTGGAAGCTCACGCTTCCTTTTAAAATGCCCCAGGGAAGACTGTTTTTTTTTTTCACTGGCTGGTCCCTTCTTCAGTTAAGGAGCACACGTTGGGAGGCAGGGTCCACTACTCTCACTAGAAGGCTGATCATTTGATGTTTCAGGGATGTGATCCTTACTCACCACTCTGAGTCCGTTCCATTTTGACATTAATTAACAACAGTTTTAATCGAAAATTTGTCTTTCGAAAGAAGGATGCCACTGAGAGTATAGGCTGAGGTCAATGTCATGTGACTCCTTCCTAACAGAATTCCTGGAGCGTGACTACCAGCTGGAAAATAGTCACTTGACTACACTGAGAATCTGGGCTGGAACTCGCTGCTGGGATTGCTGCTGGTGGTTGTAGCACAACAGCTGCAAATATTTCATAAGAACCTGGGATAGATACCTCAGCCACCGTGCAGTCCTGTTAGAGAGCCTTCGCAACAATCCGGGCGGACACTGAAGTTAAAGGAGACTTTAGGTACAGGCTTAGGGTTCAGGTTAGGGAATGAGAATAATCTGTCCAACATCACCCAGGTAGGAAGAGTCACTTCCCAAGTTTGGGTCTGTTAGGTTCAGGAACTTGGGTTTTTAAACAAAATAATAATTTGTCAGGGGAAATCCACATAACATAAAATGAACCATTTAAAAGTGAACAGTTCAGGGGCGCCTGGGTGGCTCAGCTGGTTAAGCATCTGACTTTAGCTCAGGTCATGATCTCACGATTCGTGGGTTCAAGCCCCACGTCGGGGTCTGAGCTCCCAGCTTGGAGCCTAGAGTCTGCTTCAGATTCTGTGTCTCCCTCTCTCCCTCTGTCCCTCCCCTGCTTGTACTCTGTCTCTCTCTCTCTCTCTCTCTCTCAAAAGTAAATAAACATTTAAAAAAATAGTAAAATAAACATAAAAATGAACAGTTCAGGGGTGCCTGGGTGGCTCAGTTGGTTTAGCATCTGATTCTCGGTTTCAGTTCAGGTCATGATCTCAAGTTTTGTGAGTTCAAGCCCTGCAGTGGGCTCTGAGCTGACAGTGTGCAGCCTGCTTGGGATTCTCTTTCTCTTCCTCTCTCTCTGCCCCTCCTCTGCCACTCTGTCTCTCTTGAAATGAATAAATAAACTTAAAAACTTTTTTTAAGTGAACAGTTCAGTGGCATTTAGTACATTCGCAATGTTGTGCAATGACCACCCTATTTAGAAGTTGCAAGACGTTTCCATCACTCCGAAGTTAAACCCTCTGGGCCCGAAGCAGTTTCCCTCAACTCTGCCCTCCTCTAAACCCCTGGCAACCACTAACCTGCTTTCTGTCTCTGGATTGATCTATTCTGGATATATCTATTCTATACAAATGGAATCATTCAATATGTGACCTTTTGTGTCTGGTTTCTTTCACTTAGCATGTTTTTGAGATTCATCCACCTTGCAGCATGTGTCAACACTAAGAACCTGGACTTTGAACTTCCATGCAGTGATGGTATAAGGGAATTCTTCAGGTCCAGCCATACTAAAGGGCAGTTCAATTTGTGTTACTCCCACTAAACACTCTTCTTTCTTGGAAGCTTCCAGATATACACTAAAGACTATGCTACCAATTTGGGATGAAGGGTATTTAACAGTTTGCACAAAAAGTCTTAAAGAATTTAGAATGGTTTTACGACATACCATTTACTAGAATGGTATTATTAAAGCACTAGAATGGTATTGCTTGGTTTTTAGAATTGCTAGCATAAAGACACCTGGAAGATACTGTATGTTTGGAAAGCTTATGCTTCTCTAAATAAGTGTATATTATTAAGGAAACCATATCACAATTTAATAAATTGTATGTGTTTTTCCACAAGCGCTGTCATAAACCAGGTATTTTGCATATGGTTGAGTTCAGAAAGATCCTGAAGCTGGGGTTTGTTCATCTAATTTAAGATCAAAATATAGTGTATATATATCTACTGTACTGGAAATTTTCAAATTGTAATTTTTATACATTTTTAAAATAATTATTGTTTTGCCACGTGGTTTATTAAAAAACAAAAATTTATAGTCATATGTATTTTTGCAATGGAAATATATATATATATATATATATATATATATATATATATAGTTAAGCAATGGGACAATTGAAAGTGATATCCAGATCCCAGAGAAAGCTAAGTTCTCATGAATCAATTGAAATCCCCTGTTCTTGCAGCCCTGTGCAATAATCCTGTGTACCAGGGACATCCTTTCCAGTCTAGACTTTGCACAAAGGGAATAAAGGGTTCTTAAAATACATTTGTCTCAAGAAGTAGAAAATGCTTGACATAATTATTTACATCTAAGGTCCAGAAAGAATGAATAATTTGATCTTCCATTAAAAAAAGATGAGCAGATAAGTCACATGTTCTTAAATTACTTTTTGGCAAAGTAACATCTATGTTCACATATGCTTTCAAACACTTGCAAGCTGTGTGATCTTGAGAATTCTTAAAGTCCCTGAGCCTCAGTCTACACATGTCTAAAATGAGGTTGACAGTACCTATGGAGGGTTGGTTTGAGCATTTGGGTAACATAACATGGATAATATTCACTGTCAGTAATAATCCAAGAAATACATATGAAGATAATAAAATAAGGTAAAATTTTATTTGTAAAATTAGCAAATCTTGTGGCTATTTTGGTTTGTTTTTAAGAGGTCAGTGACAGGTAGGAGTGTAAACTGATACAACCCTTCTGGAGGGAATTTTGTCAACTCAGTACGACGAGTTTCTTGGATGGAGAAATCCTGCTTTAAAAATTTTCTTCTATGGATGTAATGAGGAATGTCGACAAATTCTATAGGCAAGAATCTATACAAATTTCCAAATACATTTTATATTCTTAAGACCTATCTCCTTCCCACAGAGCTTTCTAATTTACAATTTACAATTTACAGGCTGTGAAGGTTCTCTGTGTGGAATTCTGTATGTATTTTTTTTTAAAACTTCTAGCTTCCAAAAGTGACCTTGTTAGGACCTGGTGTTTAGCAACTCTTTGTCTCACATACTGCTCCCATAGGTCTATCTCCAACCCCTTTCTTCCGGATGAAGAGGTCACACAGTCACAATTATCAAAAAATATTGGAATATATGTCCAAAACTTGGGCACTGGTCAAATAAATTATAGTGCCTCCAAACGATGGCAACCTGTACAATAATTTAAAGTTGTATTTTGTGGGTCTTTGAACACAAATATTATCTTCACTCTCTCCTGAAGTACCACTGATGTAAGAGTTTAGAAGTTAAACAAATATAAAACTTCAAGAGTAAAGAAAGTGGGTGGTAGCATCACTAGTGAATAGGATATTACAACAAAGTTAAGAATGACATGGATAGGATAATGTTGATGTGTGAAAAAGAGCGAGAGAAATCTGAAGCCTAGAATATTCTACAAGGAGACTGAAAGGAAATGGGTATTCATTGGCCCATTTCACTCCCCAAGACATTCTGAACTTAAAATCCGTGGTGAGGAGAAAGGTCTTTTTATTTTGTTTTTTTTAATGTGTATTTATTTTTGAGAGAGAGACAGAGAGAGCACATGCAGGAGAGGGGCAGAGAGAGAGGGAGACACGGAATCCAAAGCAGGCTCCAGGTTCATGAGCTCCGAGCTGTCAGTACAGAGCACGACGTGGGGCTCAAACCTACAAACCATGAAATCATGACCTGAGCCGAAGTCGGACACTTAACCGACTGAGCCACCCAGGCGCCCCGAGACAGGTCTTAAAATAGAAGTAGAACTTAAAGCGGAAGGATTGAATGTGTTAGTTCAGACTAACTTACTAGTTTGTACTTGCAACTAGAAGGAAAATGAAGCTTGCTTTCAAGTTTCTAAATGAAAATGATATTCAACCTAGAATTGCATATCCAAACAAATGATTAATCAAGTGCAAAGACCTTTTGAAACTTTCAAAGATTAACTAAGTTTACTAAATAATTTCTTGATGTTGAATCCAGTAAAACATGGGAGTAAATGATGGAAAATTTTGATACTCAGTGAGAACCAACCAGGGAGCACAGGGAAGGAAAGTCCCAGGATGACTGCTCAGACCAAGACAGTCAATAACATAGAAATGGAAGAGGACAGAGACATTCAAAAGAGGAGTCTAAGAAAGCAAGAAGAGCGTTAATTGTATAACTAGAATAACTTAAAGATTGGAACAATGTAATAATAAGATAAAATCAGGGGCACCTGGGTGGCTCAGTCGGTTAGGCATCTGACTCTTGGTTTCAGCTCAGGTCATGATCTCATGCTCTCATGAGTTCAAGCCCCATGTCAGGCTCTGCACTGGCAGCACAGAACCTGCTTGGGATTCTCTTTCTCTCCCTCTCTTTATGCCCCTCCCCCACTTGCTCCATCTCTCTCAAAAGAAATAAATTTTTAAAAAATTTTAAAAGAAGATAAAATTACATTATACAGGAAAATAATAATTAAAAACTCTAGAAAAATGAAATTTGTGTAACAAAGAAAAGATCCAAATATGAAGCAAATTATAATGTGGCAAGATTTTAAGTAACTGATGGAACACAAAGAAAATCCAGTTGACCTTGATGCCAAGAACATCTGGGTAGTACATATTACCTGTGCATCCTCTATAACAGCACTAGGCATATTGTATTCCACTGTCTACTTAGTTGTCCGTATCTCCTGTGAGGGCAGGAACATGCCAATTGTGTTTATTAATGTGTCCTGCATGCTTTTTACGGTCCTATGAAATGAAGATAATGGCAAACATCCTTTCTTAAACACCTATAATGATTGTAGATTGTGGTTTTTTAAATGCTTTTTTATTTATTTTTGAGACAGAGAGCACAAGCAGGGGAGAGGCGGGGGGGGGGGGGGGACAGAGGCTCATAAGCAGGCTCCATGCTGACAGCAGCGAACCCTATGGGGGCTCAAGCTCAAGAACCAAAGACTGAACTCATGAACCATGAGACCTGACCCAAAGTTGGACACTCAACTGACCGAGCCACCCAGGCACTCAGCTGCTCTAGATTGTGTTTTTTATTTGCATTATCTCATTGGACTTTTCAGTTTATAAAATAGAGACCCTTATAACTCTCATTTTATGGATCAGAAAACTGAGGTCCTTTAAAGGGTTAGTTTGTCTAAGGTTAAGCAGCTTAACAAGATCTGTGTAACAGGACAAGGTCTGTGTATCAGATTCCATGGGGCATGCTCTGTCATTTGACATAAATGTATTGAATTAATGACTGCCAATAATTAGAGGTATTTGAATAAGTACCATTTATGTCATTTTAATTAATTTTTCCACTAATTAAGTTTACATATAATTTTTTAGTATTTATCCCTGTGTCAAGATCTTGGCCCTATGAGCTAGATATATATTAGCAAAAAAAAAAAAAAAACCAAAAAAAACATATCTGGACCCTACTCTCATGGAATTTATATTCTGATTTGGGAAACAGACAATAAACAAGCAACTAAATAAATAGCTAAAATTTTATAGAAACAATAAAATTGCTTAAAATCTAGCTGGAAAGAAAAGAATATTATAGGCAGAGTGGGGAGAGGCCAGGGTAGCAGGAAAGGACTGTTCTAGATGGAATGTGTGATAAGGCCAGACTGATTAGATGATCCTTAAGCTGAGCCCTAAATTGAGCTATCCGTACAACTAGTGGAGAAAAGAAGAGTCCAGGCAGTGTGAACAGGTTTGATGTTCGAGAAACTAAAAAAAAGATCCAATGTGGCTGGAACTAAATTTGGCAGGAGAAGAGAGATTCTAAATGAAGTTGGAGGAAGAGGCAGAACAGAGTGTAGAAGAGGATTTAGAAGAAGCAAAGAGTTCAGAAGTTATAGTCGTGAAGCTGGATCTTATTCTGAGTTCCATGGGAAGCCACTGGAGCTTTGAGAGCAGTGATACAACACTCGTGTTGCCAGGCAGAGAGTGAGATGAGATGTGTTTGGAGGTTGCTGTGGGCAGACCAGCAAAGATGGTGGTGGCCCGGACTGGGGTGGTGCCTGTAGAATTTGAGAAAAGTGGATGCATTTGAGGGACATGTTGGTGATAGGAATGAGAGGGCTTGCTGATGGATTACATGGGCCATGGGGAAGAGAAGGAGCAATGGAGAATCCTGTGTTTCTGGATTGAACAACTGGTGGGGCCATTTGCCAGATGGGGAAGACTGAATGGATTCTGTATGGAAAAGTTTGGGTGGAAGCAGAAGTCAAATTCTCTTTCCGACATGCTGTTTGAGGTGTCTGTGAGATAGCCAAGGGGAGAGGTGAGTGGGCCATTAGTTATGCATGAGTCTGGAATTCAGAGAAGATTTGGGGCCAGGATATACATACATTTAAGAAGCCACTTACCATCTAAATGTCCATATTCCAAAACACTGTATTTTCATGGTAACTGTATTTATTCCAACGTCCTTGGTGCTGAGGTTTTATTTATTTTATTTAATTTATTTTTTTTAAGTTCATTTATTTTTGAGACAGAGAGAGACAGAACATGAACGGGGGAGGGTCAGAGAGAGAGGGAGACACAGAATCAGAAGTACGCTCCAGGCTCTGAGCCATCAGCCCAGAGCCCGACACAGGGCTCGAACTCACGGACCGCGAGATCTTGACCTGAGCTGAAGTCGGACGCTCAACCGACTGAGCCACCCAGGCGCCCCGGTGCTGAGGTTTTAAATGAGATGTTTGGGCAGCCTTTTCTTTACTATCTAAGTTCTAGCTCAGTATCTATCACATCAAAATGTGTTCTGTCCCCAGGAAGCAAAGTAAATGAATAAAAAGCTAATCTCGATAATCGATGTATTTGGGGAAAAATGCATTTCTTTAAAAGGGATTCCATATTCTTGGGGTTAAACAAACACATTTCCATTGACCTGACAGCAGAAAACACGGCATTTTTATTTTTGAAGGAACTGTGAGTGTTGTTCCCCATAGAAAGAGGTGGGAGGGGGGACCTGAGTCATAGCCACCTAGGGATAAAGTAAGGTGGGAAAATTTTTCCTCTGCCTTAATAGAGAGGTCAAACTAAAAAACATGGAAACAAATGGGCACATAACTTGGTACCAAATCTGCAACCCCAGGTGCTGTCCTTTTGAGGAGACCACCTAGTCTAATGACTGGTGGTCAAGGCCATGGGTATCCTTATGCCCTTCACCAGGAAGGGGGCTGGGTGGCACAGCTTGTAGGCTGTACCCATCTCTAAGTGAGGAACGGTGTGTGTGTGTCCCCTCACACAAGGGATTTCTAGGAAAGCGGCAATGACCTGTATTTCAACTTCTATTGCATTCTGTGCATGCACTTTCCTGAGAGGCTGCACTGATAAACTTCATAGACCCTAGAGTTCAAGAGCTGGAGGCCGACACCATGCAGAGGCAGGGGAGGAGGAGTCGCATCACAGCCTGCAAGTCAGACATGGTAACATCTGAAACTACTACTTACTGAGTCCCTCCTCTAAACCAGGCCCGGGGCTGAGTACTTTCTAGATCCTCACGATCACTGTAGGCAGTTTTTTATATTTATGAATGCATTCCATTCCTATATCCCCGAAGAGCAATATGTTGCTGAGAGAGGTTGTGAAATGCATATAAGAGCAGGTATAGCAGGTGCACATATAGACCTGCTGACTTTGTAGCCACGGTTTTTGACAAGTGATATGGCAAGGTGATGAAGAATGTGGGTTCTGGAAGCAGAGTATCTAGTTTCACATCCTGGCTCTGCCATTTACTAACTGCATCTCCTCGATAGCGACCTAATCAGCCTGTGCCTCAATATCTTTCACTGGAAAATGGGGACGATAATAGCACCTACCATATCAAGTTGTGAGGACATAAAAAAAAAAAAAATTCTTCGAAAGTACCAGAAACACAGTAAGCACTTAATACATGCCAACTGCTATCATTTTCTTTCCTTCTCTTTTCCAGTTTGCCTTAACAACCTAGATTCCTCAGCAGAGCCCCGGTCACCTCCTACTTCAAGACCTCCCAGAACACTGACAAGTTAGCTGCATTTGTTTTTTAATGTTTATTTATTTTTGAGAGAGAGAGAGAGAGAGTGTGTGTGAGTGGGGGACGGGTGGAGAGAGAGGGAGACACAGAATCTAAAGCAGGATCCAGGCTCTAAGGTGTCAGCACAGAGCCCAACACGGGGCTCGAACTCACCGACCATGAGATCATGACCTGAGCTGAAGTCGGGTGCTTAACCGACTGAGTCACCCAGGTGCTCTGAGTTAGCTGCATTTTCAGTTCATGGCAGCAAGTTGGGGATAAAAGTGTTAACTTTTAAAAAGTCCTTTAGAGTCAAGGATACAAATATTTCAAGGGAAAGGAAAAGGGAGAAAGGAATCAACCATTACTTAAGCACATATTACATAACAGACACTTCTCAAATGTTTATTTTGTTCATTCTCCATTACAACCCCTTGAAATAGGCATTTTCTTCCTCTTCCTACATAGCAAAGAGAAGGCTAAGGAAGGTTAGATTACCCATGTCACACATCTGATAAGTGCACACTTACTGTTTTCAACAGCATCAGAACCTACACCGGAAATTAATTTTATACTCCTTTAGGTTTTAACTAGGTATAGGAGAAGGAACTTAGAAAACATGGAACTTATTTGACTTATTTAACAAACACTATGCACCAGACACTATTTTATGTGCTTGACACATTTGATTCATTCAGCCCTTAGGATAATTCCAGAAGCTACTATTGTCATCACCATTTTACAACCGGGGAAACTGAGAGACGTAGCAGGGAAGTCACTCGCTAGGGGTCACAGAGTCAGTAAGAAGAAGAGCCAGGCTTCACACCCAGTCTTGCTCCAAATCCCCAGTCATTGCCAATGGGCCACACTACTTCCTGGGCAGCAAAAGAGGGGGTTAGCTAAGATTGAAACTGAACTCAGGCGCCTTGGGGTAGAACATGCCAAGGACAATTTCACATTTCATCTTCTGACCAGGCTTTTCTCTCCATCTTTCTAGATTACAGTGCCTCCAGATACCTCATGCACTATGTATTCATTACTACCTCATCTTTTCAAATTAACTTGTCATATGCCACTAATTTCCTTGTAGGAAGTCCCGGGATCAGAGCAACATCAGAGCAACAATACATCCCCAATTTCCCGTGTTCCTGACTCAGGCAATGCACGCCTCTACCCGCCCCAAAAGGAATGAAGTCTTCCCTGTGCTCTCTGTGGAAAGTTATCTGGTTCAAGGCCCAGGGAGGGTCCAGTTCCTGGTGTGCCAGAAAATTCCTCAGACAAGCCCTGTGGTGTTTTCCATCTGTGGTTTGAGGCCCTTCAGTAACAAGACCCTGACTATTTTGTCTCATCTCCTTTTAGAAAACTTCCATGATTCTCTTAGGCTAAAAAGGGAACTACCCAATCTATGCAAACATCCCAAGCTACTCTAACTATATTCAGAATTCAAGCTACATTTCTATAATCCAGACCAACTTAATAATGTAAACAGTTGCAGGAAACAGAGGTAGCCAAAAACATGTGGGAAACCATAATGAATATTCAAGTAATGGGAACATAATATCACATCATCATCATGAGGGAAGGGACCTAAACAGTCCTTTTTTCCAGAACTCCATGCACCTCCCATCTTGATGATGCATTTCTAAAGTGATGAAACAATCCATTGCTCAACTTCACAGCAAACTGGCAAATGGTCAACGCTAAGGGTTAAGTTAATTAACATAGCTGGCCTGTCCAATCATAATGGAAGCAAGAATAAAAAAAATGATACTAAGTGTGTGGATCTTTTTTTTTTCAATGTCTGATATGGGTGTCAACTTTTAAAAATATCATGAATACTTAAAAGCAAACATCTGTTTTATAATATATTAAATGCTATATCAAACGTTTTTATTTTGACTTCTTTGGCCCATCTCTAAGATACATGCTGTAGATACCATTTAATCTTCAAGGCTTACTAGTGTACTAAGAAGCCAAACTTTATTTTGCTGAAAATAATGATAGCTCCAGTACCGAGTTGTTTCACAATTTCCCCTCCAGTGCTTGAACTCATCATCATAACAATAACAATATTTTTTATATGGCGCCTCTCAGCCATAGCATCCAAAGTGCCAAATGGAGCCACACAGTTAGAACACATTAAGCCCATTAGATGTGAGATAAAAACAGATAAAGCCATTTAAAATAGCATGGGTGACGGGGGAAAAGCCATAGAGAATAAAAATGGCTTTGGACTTCTTTAACAAAAGCACTCAATCTGTGGCACTGCTTTCGTGGTCAGGCATCCCAGAAACTCAAGGCAACATGTGGTTTGTACCACCAACTGGGATAGGGCACCCCTAGTCTCATTCAGAGTTCACAAGCACCATTTATCATTACTGCGGTCACAAATTTTAATTCATTATTTTGCAACTCAATAAAGAATTCTTCAAGTGCCGCTACCTGTAAGGTAAGAGTATATTTTCAACTGTGTCTATGACCCTGTGGTAGTCGTGAGTGTTGTCCATCGATTTTCCAATTCTCACCTTCCAGGAGTATGCTGGCATTACATGCCCTAAGCCTGTGATGTTGGACGAGGCCATGTGACTGGCCAACAAACTGTGAATAGAAGGGCTGTGTATGCCACCTCCAGGCCAGAACACTCAACTGCTGACTTAAGAGCCTCTGGGTCTCTCTGGTGCTGGTGTGGTGACTTGGCAGTGTGTGATATGGTGACTGCTCCACCAGTCTGGGGCCATTTCAACCCACGATGGACATACACTGTGAGCAAGAAATATATCTGTGTTGTTGTAAGCCAGTGTTACTTGGGAACTGTTACTACAGCATAACCTAGCCCACGAAGGCTGATGAGACGCCTCATCTTTAATCCAGAGATCTGTTTGCTGCGACCAAACGAGGGACCCCTTAAGCCTCAGCACTCCTTTAAAAAGCAATCAGTTCAGATGGTCCAAATACTTTGAAACTCTCATTTTGTGTGTAGCCAATTTGGACCAGTGGAATGATGATAACAGCTATTATGTATTGAGTACTTACATGTGTTAGGCATTTGGTAGAATGCTTTCCATATATCACCTTGCTTGAAAGACTAAATGACTTGAAAAAGTAGGATTATTATTACACCATTTTATCGGCAAGGAAAGTGGGGTTAAGTAACGTTATCAAAATTACACAGCCGGTCAACTAAAGAATTTCGTTACTACTTAGGCTGCCTAAATACAAAGTGCATGCTCGTTAACACTGGGATGTATTTCCTCCCTGCATAATGTGGAAGAAAATCTGTTCTCATATCAGTGGCTGAATAAATACCATTCTTTGGCAGATGGTGTTATAAAGCAGTATTGTATTATAAACACTTATATATTTCATGATTGCTAATCCATTAAGGCATTTATCTTTCATTTGAAAAAGAAACAGGGCGACTTGCACTTGATTTATCTATCTTGTTCCAACCCACTGAAATGTCATAGTAGATTATCCGTTTCCTGCTGGAAAAATATATGGCCCATAAGGAAATGCTATTCATATTCATTAACAAACACGCCATCTCCCCTCAGAGTGTGCTCCCCAAACCGATGGCTGAGGTCCCTGAAAAAATGCTGGACTAGTAGAAGCGCTCCCCTTAATGCTTCTTTCCAACATTTGTGTTTGCTTCTAATTATTTTCAACACTTCTGCAAACACTAAAAAGGGTGAAGAAACACCTTGCTGACAATGTGCGCTTTGCCAAAATAATCAATTCTCCCACTTCTTTGCCTTCTAAAATTCAAGTATCCAATACAAGCTCTTTGGGTGCATTCCCAGGATTTTGTTTGGTTAGACTTCACCATGGAAAACAAAATTGGTTCAGCTGAAGTCTGTAGCCAGAACATTTTAAGCTTCATAGACCTTCAAAGTAGTGACCTCCTCCTCACCTCCTCTGCCTCTGTGCTCCATTAAGGAAAATACCGGAAGAAGTTTCCAGTCAGAGAAGCCAGATTGCATTTCGATTCAGTTTTGAGGGGAGGAACTGAACAGAGCTAGAGCAGGTGGTTATTTGTGGCTCTTACTACAAATGAGCTTTGAAAAGTTCTTCTGTAAACCTCTGAAAGTCTTTCATAATTTAATAAAACGTTTCTGTGCTTCTTAATCTCTGTCTTAAAGGAATCAGCTTTATATCTACCTTCTTCGGCTTTGCTTTCCCAAGAGTGTCTGAGATCACACAAATCACAATCATAGCCCAAGCAAATGGAGGATCCAGAAAATTAGGTCCCCAAACTCGCTGCTGGGAAAATGCGGATGTGTTGACTCTTTGCCACAAGAATTGATCTTAATTTTTCCCTTTCACTTTATTGCTGACGTCCACAGGGAAGGATTTTAGAAAACGCTTTCCCTCTATGCCCCTATTTCCATTTTGGCATGTTCATACTCTCAACCACCTCAGTCGTCAGCCCTGCCTTGCAAACTTGCTATCCCAGTGCTCTGGCCTCTGAAATGCCTCTCACATATTCCCATACTTACCTTTCCTGCCCCCTCCTTGGGCCCAAGCACTCTGAAACAGGAGGGCCCCTTGCCTAATCTTTATTCCCAGCTCTTCCCTCCAGCCCAACTGCGCTCATTCTCTCCTGGCTCTGACTCTGTTCCAGCCCCTTTGCTGACCTGGAAGGTATCTCAACATGGCCATCCTCAAGCCCATGTTATTCTTGAGGCTCTGCTCAGGCTAATTTGCTGTTGAGCCTTCCTTTTGTTCTCACAGGTCAAAGGAACATCTCTCTTGCTTGGTTCCCTCCAACATTTGATCTGTTTTTTCCTCAATGATGTATCTCAAACTCTGATTGTATTACCTCCTGTGATCTTTTTTGAGACCAGAATTAATGTTCTGCTCATCTTGATCTTTCATAGCGTCTACCACCTGGTGAGTGTCCAGTAAACAACTGAAGGAGTAGACAAAAAAGGAAAAAGCCACCTAACTCGAATCCTAGATTAGGAAACAAGGCCACTAGGGATATGTGAAATACAGAAGGACAGAAACGCTAATGCTTGTTTACATGGTGTATAAATGGAGTCATCCTGACTCCTCTTTCTCTTACACCGCATAACCAACTCATCAGCAACTCCTATGGGCTCTACCTTCAAAATATATGCAGAATCCAACCTCTTTTTTATAAACATCCTGGATCTAGCCACCATCACCTCTTGCCTGGATTTCTGTGGGAGCCTCCTATCATGACTCCCTGTCTGCATGCTTACCCTGCAATATATTATCAATAAGGCGGCTGGAGTCACCTTTTAAAACCCTAAGTCACATCACATCATTCCTCTGCTCAAAATTCTGCAAAGCTTTCTTTGTTTCATTCTTGACAAAGAGCTCTGAGATTCTGCATAATCCACCTGCCTCCCCACTAAGCTACCCTTGACCTCCCATCTTACCCTCCCCACTCCTACCCACCTGCTCCAGGAGAGCTGGCCTTCTTGCTCTTCACCAAGCATGCTCATCCCTAGGGGCTTTGTTCCAGCTGATCTCCCTGCTTGCAACGTTTTCCCTTCTGCTATTTGCACTAATTATTCCTTTAAAGCCTTCACTTCTTTGCTCAATGAAGTCTACTTTAACTACCCCACTGGACATTTTAACCTGCCATTCTGACCCTGCCACTTCCAATCTCCTTTACACTGTTTTACTTTCTCTTTTTTTCCATCGTACTTTTCATGTATGTCCACTTTATTTGTCTCCCTTTGCTAGGATGTAAACTTTATAATAGCAGGGAGCATCGTCTGTTTTCCTCAACAAATATTTGCTGATTGTGAGTGAGTGTGTGAGTGAGTGAATGAATTTCATTCAACTAAACTTTGAATGCAGTTCTCAAAGTTCTAAAACAATGAAACTCGAAGTGTCCACAGCCTCAGACCTCAAGATTCTAGCGAAATAAATCCTGTTGAATAGACCCCAAAGCAAAGTAAAACCCTATTGCTGACTATGAGCCAAAATACTTACACACAAACAGAAAAGTGCTAAATGCAGTGTGTTTGTTCTCACTACCTCTGGGTTATCCAGTTGTGCAACTTATAGTTATGCTACCCACGAAGACAGACACCTGCAATATTCCAAAGATGAAACATTCCAACAGCTGTGCAGAATTTTTTAGTATCAACATTCATTTCATGGATTGGGTAAAAACAGGTGTTCAGAAGAATTTTGAAGCTCCATGAGGGCAGGAATCATACCTGCTCTGTTTGCATTGTCTCCAGAAGCCAGTAAATTGGGATGCCCAATACATATTTGCTGAATGAATGTATGCCTGAAGAAAAAGGACCCCTATATTTTCAGAAATAAACAAGGCAGTAAAAGGCAATTTCACTGTTCACAAAAAGAAAGTTTTACCGTCTAGATGTTGGTACAATGATACCAAATTTTATCTTAATTTAATTTGTTTAGAAGTTAATTTTTTATTTTGACAATAATATGTAGGACTCTATGAACAATGTAAAATAGCTCAGGAAAACATTGTCAGACTCAAAAAAAAATTTAGTCCTTCTTGGAAGAACATAAGGTCTTTGGATTTTTAATGACTATTTGTTTTTCTATTTGGAAAACATAAGTCTTGGTTTTATTTATATGAGACTATAATTTTTACAATTGCACATTAATTTAATTTTGTTTCCCATGTTTCTTTGCTAGTGGGTGTGGTAAATTTCACATAATAATAATACACGCCTGTTGTGATACACAAACATTTTCCTACTTATTGATTCTTCTCCCTTTTTCCACATTCTCCTCGTTAGCTATTTATATTGGTGCCTACAAAATGCCCTGCTGACTCTCTTGCACATTAATTCTATGGTTATTCTTTCCTACTACCTTTTGAATTATTTAAATGTATTTAACACACAAGGTAATAAGGGCTATTAAATATCTGAAGTGTTGTTTTCATTTTCACAGTTTCATTGTAAATTTGAAGATGGTCATTTACTTTTTTATATGTTAATTAAATACATGGGTAATATTCTCTTTCCATATAAAAGCTCCTTGCACAGCTTACAAGAACACAAACTTTTCTTCTGCTAAGGGTAGAGTTGGCTGTTGTCTATGAAATGGTGAGGATATCCTCAATCCATGCTGAGTGGGAAGACATTCTTTCCACATTGGAATTTCATTAATTTTGCCTGAGTAATAATCCAGCTTAACCAAATGAAAAATATGAAGCATTATTTCTTACAAATAAATAAAACTAGACCAAAGATGTCTTGTAAATCCATAAGAAAACTTAATAATACACACAAGTGGATTTTAAATAGTAAATCAGTTCTTTCCTACAAAGGGTACTCTTTCTGTGTTTCAGCATGCTTATTTTTAGGAACATTTGAAACATTTCCTGTGTAATCATCATTAAGTCAATAATTTGTTCAGGGATTTGTCTTTAACAAGATAGCACAAAGATAAACTTCAAAATGATCCTCTAAGTATCTAAGTGATCATACCTTCAAAGTTGTTGAAAACCAAATTTAAAATTACTACTTAAAGTTACTATTCTCAGGTCTCTAAATTCACAAGGTCCATAAAACCAGAAGACCTGGTCCCAGATTATAGATTATCCTGAGTTAGAAAGTCTTTGATGAGCAGTGATTCAGGGATAATTTGTCAAATGTCAATTTTTTAACAAAAATAAGTACATGAGAAAAACTTTAAGTAGAAGGTTTCTACAAGACATTTCGAGCCATGTGAAAGAAAACGGGTAAGCATTATAACAATAATGTGTGGTAAATTAAGAGTCCTCTCTGGATTAAACTTTCCCTGAAAGTTAATTTTTAAGTTACCTTAAAATTACATGACAATGTATAAAACAGTTTATGTGAGGAAAGTGACTATTTTTGTACACTATAAAAGGATCTGGTAGTTGGAACACTATAAAAAGAGTGTTATAAAGTCAAAAACATCCAAGCACATGATATATATTTTGAGGATAACCATGATTTTGTCTCCAATGAAATGGAACATTCAAGAAACATCCAAGTGACTACTCTGGAGTGAGTCTGATTGCCCCGCCCAGTGGTGTGACAGTGAATGTGCAGTAAACCCCACAGAGCCTATTGGAAAGTCCTGGACATCTTCTTGGGGAAAACCCAAAAGAGAGGACCATCCTCAAATTCTTGTTTTCTTTAAAAAGGACAAGTGTACTTGTTTTCTTCATCTTTTATTGGTGAGAGCCATCTAACCAAAGACAAAGCAAATGCCTCAGTACCTCAGATGTTTGTTAAAGTGTGAGTAAAGGACTTCCCACCTCAATTTTCTAGCTTGCCAAGTCAATATTACAAATTGCTGGGCCCAGCCTTACACCCACCAGATCAAAATCTTTGAGAATAGCACTTGTTATCTGAATTTGAATATGCACATCAGAAGTTTTTTGAATCACTAAGTTGGAAAAGTCCTGTCACTCCCAAGATATGTGGATTTGATGTCAAATATTTCCGTGTCCTCATCTAGAACAAGAGGGTGATAACAGTATCTAGTTCACACACTACTTTAGAAAATTAAATAAAAAATGCTGCCAAGTACTTAATCCAGAACCCAGCATATATTAAGCAATTGAAAAGAAGAACTAAGCAAATAGTTTTTCTTTTTCTTCTTATTATAATTAACACTGCAGGGTTTTAGGGGCAGGAGCTATGAGAATTGAGTTTCTGTTTCATCATGACCAGCAGTGATTCACTCATGTTTAGGATCTAGCCTGAAATTTGTGCAGAGAGACTCTTTTTTTTTTTTAATTCTTTTGTCTATTTTTGAGAGAGAGAGAAAGAAAGAGAGAGAGATAACGAGCCAGGGAAGAATAGAGAGACAGTGAGAGACAGAGAATCCCAAACAGGCTCTGTACTATCAGTACAGAGCCCAATGCGGGACTGGAACTCACGAACTGTGAGATCATGACCTGAGCTGAAACCAAGAGTCAGACACTCAACTGACTGAGCCATCCAGGTGCCCTGCACAGAGACTCTTTCTGAAGGGAGGCTATTTATTTTACAATTAGAAAAGATGAAGTCGTAATAAAGCATTATATCAAAAAAAAATACCATTCCTCCCTGTTCCAAGTAAAAAAACTTTGGACACAAGGCAAAAAAAAAAAAAAAAAAAAAAAAAAAAAAAGGAAAATTCTGAGGAGTTGAAACAAAAAGGTAACTGCCAAAGGATCTTGTGACTTGAAGAACTACACTGAGGAGAGTTTTCTGGGCTTCCTTGTTGCCTCCTACATGTCCTGGACAAGGCACTACAGAAACCTCCAATCTGGGACCACAAACAGACACAGGCAAAATAAATAGCAAGAAAAGTCTGTTCCTTCTAAGCCAGAGCACCAGGAAAGGATGGTCTAACTGAACCATAAACCCTTTGGTCAATACCTGCCATACTCTGGGCAAACACCAAAGGAAGTCTTCTTTACCACTACTGCCCAGTGATTTTGGTGTGGCCAAGCCAAGAGCTGATCTTCTAGACTATTACTCCAATACCACTACCATGGAAGCAGGCAGTGGCATTCTGATTTTCCAACCCTGTGTGGTCAGCAGGACCAAAGGGAAGAGCAGATACCTCATTTCCCATCCAATGGCAAAGATGGTACTCTAATTACCTGCCAAGATAATGCCATGGTCATCCAGCAGTGAGTTGAGTGGGTTTGGGGAACCCAGTAGGAAGCTGACCATAAAGACCCACCCTTCATGCTACACCCTAACAGGAGGTTTGTTTGCTAAAAGAGAGAGAGAGAGAGAGAGGGAGAGATTGAAAAGGATACGGAGAGTCATCACATAATATCCAAAACACCCTGGATACAATAGAAATTCACTGATCAAAGCAATAACCAGGAAAATCACAACTTAAATGAGAAAAGACAATCAACAGATGCCAACGTCAAGATAAATCTGACAAGGATTGTAAAGCAGACATAAAAATGCTTCATAAATAAATGAAACAAATGAAAAAATAAAATCAGCATAAAATAAAAGTTGTTAAAAAGAAACAAATAGAAATTGTAGAACTGAAAAATACAATAACTAAAATTTTAAAAATTAGCTGATTTGTTCAGCAACATAGTAGAGATGACAGAGAATAAAATCAGTGAACATGGAGACAAATCAACAGAATTTAGCTGTCTAAGAGAAAGAAATAGACTGAAAAAATAATTGCACAGAGAATCAGGACAACAACAAAAGAGCCAAAATTTCTATCACTGGAGTCTCAGATGAAGAACAGGAGAAAGTGAGACTTTCTGAAAAATATTTGAATAAATAATGCCCCCAAACTTCAGAAAACTTGGTGAAATACATAAATGTATTCTTGTAAAAAACTGAACAAACAAGCCCATAGAAATTGATGCCAAGACACATCATAATTAAACTTCTAAAAACAAAAGACAGTGAAAAAAACATTTTTAAAGCAGTCAGAGAAAAGCAGCAGCTTATTTATAGGGGAAAAACAAATCGAATGACAAGAGATTTCTCATCTGAAACCATGTAGGACAGAAGGAAGTGGAAATTTTTTAAATTACTAAAAGAAAAGAAGTGTCAGCTCTGAATTCTATATCTGGCAAAAAATATCCTTTAGGAATGAAGAGGAAATCAAGACTTTTCAGACAAAGGAAAACTGAATGAATTTGTTGATGGTAAACCCTTATAAACAGAAAATTTTCTAAACAAAAAGAAATGATAAAACAAAAAGACTCTGAGCTTCAGGAAGAAAAGAACACCGTTCCACTTCAAAGAAGCAGAATACACACTTCTCAAGTACACACAGACCATTCTCTAGAATAGATCACATGTCAGGCTACAAAACAAGTCTCAGTAAATTCAAGAAGTTTGAGATTATATTAAGCATCTTTTCTAACCATGACGGTATGAAACTAGAAGTCAATTTCATAAGAAAACTGAAAAAAAAAAAAAAGAAACTTGGAGACTAAACGATATGCTTCTGAACAACCAATGGGTCATTGAAGAAATCAAAGTAGAAATAACAATATGTAGAGCAAATTAAAATGGAAATATGACATACCAAACTATAGAATGCAGCAAAAGTGATTATAACAGGGAAAGTGCATAGTAATACAGGCCTACCTCAAGAAACAAGAAAATCTCAGTCTAACTTCACACCTGTAGGAACTAGAAAAAGGAGAAGAAATTAAGCCCAAAGTTAATAGAAGGAGGGAAATAATAAGGATCAGAGCAGAAATAAATGAAATAGAGACTAAAATGACAACAGAAAAGATCAATGAAACTCAGAGCTGATTCTTTGAAAAGATAAACAAAATTGATAAAACTTAAGCTAATTCACCAAGAATAAAAGGGAGAAAATTCAAATGAATAAAATCAGAAATGAAATAGAACTTAACAACTAATACCACAAAAATACAAAGGATCATAAGAGACTATTACAAACAATTCTATGCCAACAAATTGGACAACCTAGAAGAAATGGATAAATTCCTAGAAATACACAATTTTTCAAGACTGAATCATGAAGAAATAGAAAATGAATAATCAGACTACTAGTAAGGGGATTGAATCACTAATCAAAAACCTTTCAACAAATAAAACTCCAGGACCAGATGGCTTCAAATGGCCTCTACCAATCACTTAAAGATTTAAAAGCTATCCTTCTCAAACTCTTCCAAAATATGTAGGAAGAGTAAATGCTTCCAAACTCACTTTAAAAGGCCAGCATTACCCTGATACCAAAAGCAACAGGAAAAGAAAATTACAGGTCAATACTCCTGATGAATATAGATGCAAAATCCTCAACAAAATGTTAGCAAACCAAATTTAACAATACATTAAAAGGATCATACACCATGATTGAGTGGGATTTACTCCACAGATGCAAGAATGGATCAACATCTGCAAGTTAATCAATGTGATACACTATATAAACCAAATGAAGGATAAAAATCATGTAATAACTTCAATAGATGCAGAAAAAACTCAGATGGTTTCACGGGAGAATTTTACTATTTAAAGAATTAACACCAAGTTTAGACAATCGCTTCTAGAATACAGAAAATTAGGGTACACTTCCCAACTCACTTAATGAGATTAGTATTACTTTGAGCTCAAAACTAGACAAAGTTAGTACATAAAAACAAAACTAGAGGTTAATGCCTCATGAACCTTAATCTAAGAACTTCTCAACAAAAATGAAATATGGCCTTTTGTAGCAACGTGGATGGAACTGGAGAGTGTGATGCTAAGTGAAATAAGCCATACAGAGAAAGACTGATACCATATGTTTTCACTCTTATGTGGATCCTGAGAAACTTAACAGGAACCCATGGGGAAGGGGAAGGAAAAAGAAAAAGAGGTTAGAGTGGGAGAGAGCCAAAGCATAAGAGACTGTTAAAAACTGAGAACAAACTGAGGGTTGATGGGGGGTGGGAGGGAGGAGAGGGTGGGTGATGGGTATTGAGGAGGGCACCTTTTGGGATGAGCACTGGGTGTTGTATGGAAACCAATTTGACAATAAATTTCATATATAAAAAAAAATAAAAAAAATAAAAACTTCTCAACATATTAACAAATTAAATGTGTAAAAAAACAAGTATACTCAATGACCAAGTGGGATCTATTACATTTAGCAAAACTGGTTCAACATTTTAAAATCAATTCCTTCAATCCACTATATCAATGGACTAAAAAAGAAAAAATCATATGATCATATCAATTGATGCAGAAAAACCCAAGGCAAAATCCACCATCTATTCGGGTTTTTTTAATTTTTAAAATTATTTTTAATGTTTATTTATTTTTAAGGGGGGTTCAGAGAGACAGGGAGACACAAAATCCAAAGCAGGCACCAGGCTCTGAGCCATCATCACATAGACTGATGCAGGGCTCGAACACACAAACCATGAGATCAGGACCTGAGCTGAAGTCAGATGCTTAACTGACTGAGCCACTCAGGTGCCTCCCAACATGTATTTGTGAAAAAATTTCTCAGCAAAGTAGGAATGAAGGCACTTTCTTAACTTGATAAAAAGTATTTACAAAACCCAATAGTTGCCATCATACCTGATAGTAAAAGATTGATTACTTTTCTTTAAGATTAGGAACAAGGCAAGGATGTCTACTTTTATCATTCTTATTCAACAATAAGTACTTTAAGTTCTAGTCCCTATAATAAGGCAAGAAAAAAATGAAAGGCATATGAATTACAGAGAGAGAAATTAGTGTCCCTTTTCACAGATAACATTGTCTATGTAAAAAAAAATCCCAAATAATCTATAAACAAACAAACAAAAAACACCTTTTAGCAAGGTTGGCTTGCTAGAAGTGAACATTAAAAAAAAGGTTACAGGATACAATATAAACATACAAAAAGTAATCACATTTCTATCTACTACCAAGGAAAATGTGGAAACTGTTATTGCAAACATAATACTATTTCCACCTCCTGTAAAGAAAATGAACAAACTTTGTACAAAACAAGTGTGCTGAAAATGACAAAATACCAGTGAAAGAAATCATCAAAAAGTAATGAAACGGATCTACATCCATTTTAATGATTGGAAGACTCAGTGTGCTTGTCAAAGGTGCAAAATAAATTAAACAGAGGAAAGATAACTTTTTCAGCAAATGGTAATGGAGCAACTGACCGTCCACAGGCAATCTAACCTCAAGCTAGGTTGTACACCTTATAAAATTTTTTTTCAAAATGGATCATAGCAATAAATGCAACATGTAAAACTATAAAACTTAGAATAAAGCCTAGTAGAAAAATCTTTGGGAATCAGGACTAGGTGAATAGCTCCTAGACTTGACACCAAAAGCAGGATCCATAAAAGGAAAAATTGATAATTTGGGTTTCACTAAAATTAAAAACATCATTTTTTCAGTGAAAGACTATGTGAAGAGAATTAAAAGCCAAAGTATAGACCTGGAGAAAATGTTTTCAAACCACATGTTCAGCAAAGTAAAAAAAAACATGAAATGCCAAACAATCCAATTAGAAATGAGCAAAATACATAAACAGACATTTCACTGAGTACAATATACACTTGGCTAGTGTATATTCAAGACTGAACCATGAAGAAATAGAAAATGAATAGTTCATGAATATGTTCAATAGTATCAGTGAGATGTAAATTAAAACATCAGAATAACTAAAATAAACCATAGTGATAACACCAAATCCTGGTTATGATGCAGAGAAATTAGATCACTCATACATTGCCAGTGGAATGTAATTTACAGTCACACTGGAAAAGAATATGGCAGTCTCTTTCAGAACTATATGTGCGTTTACCATATGATCCAGCTATTGTACTCCTAGATACTTATCTCAGAGAAATTGATGTTCACCCAGAAATCTGTTCACAAATGTTCACAGAAGCTTTATTTGTAATAGCAAAAGCTGGAAAGAACCCAAATGTCCTTCAACAGGTGAATTGTCAAACATCGTTATATGAACTACTATTCAGCAATAAAATGAATGAACTGTTGATACAAGCGACACTTTGGATGTAGCTCAAGGAAATTATGTTAAGTGAAAGGGCCAAAATGAAAAAGTCACATAGTGTATGACTTCATTCATATAACTTTCATGAAATGACAAAATTATAGAGATGAAGCGTAATGCTGGTTAATAAGGATTATAGAAGGTAGGATGGTGGGAAGTGACATTGCCTATAAAGGGTAGGATGAGGGGTCCTCGGGATGGAACTGTTCTGTACATTGACTACCATGGTATTTTCATGAATCTACATGTGTGACAAAATTGAATAGAACTAAATACACACACACACACACACACACACACACACACACACACATAAATGAGTCCTGTAAAACTGGAGAAATCTGAATAAGATCAGTGGATCATATTAATATCAATTTCCGGTCTGTGATACTGTATTATAATTACGCAAAGCATTACCATTGGGGTAAACTGGGTGAAGGGATTATTTCTTATAATTGCATATAAATCTAGAGTTATCTCAAAATAAAAAGTTTTTAAAAGCTATAAAAAGACTACAAACAAAAGCAATACCTTACATTTGATTAATGCTTTTCTTTTTTTTTTATTACAAATCATTCCATATTGAACGACTCATCTCAAGAAAATGGATGATACTAATGATTTACTCCAAATAGAAGATACTATTTCCCTAACTTAACTGGATGGATCTTGAAATTGGAGCATTGATCTGGGGAAGTGATTTTCCTGAACCAGAGGGCTTAATAATGGGTTAAGAAGATTTACCTCAAACCTAGAATAAACTTTGCCTCAAATCCAAGACGATGTTTATGTTTTCTAAGGTTTTGAAACCAAATGAGAAAAAAACAATACAACCATTAAATATGGTCTCCTGCCAAATTGTTGGCAAGCCTCGGGGGATTGCCTACATGTCAGGGAATCAGTTTACAGTGGGCTGAGTGCAGCAAATGCAGGTCCTTTTGAAAAACACTGCTTCTGGAGAACTCGCATGAGAATATGAGTGCCAAAGAGAGAGCACCAGCAGAACTTAATTTCTGCAATCAATATTTCAACACGCAAGGAATGAGGGAAGGTGCTCTGAAGCAGACATCATCTGATAAGAAAAAATTGGAGGGGCTCCTGGGTGGCTCAACTGGTTAAGCATCTGACTTTGTCCAGGTCATTATCTCATGGTTCATGAGTTCGAG
The DNA here is from genome assembly GCF_027475565.1 of Acinonyx jubatus. Lineage (NCBI taxonomy): Eukaryota > Metazoa > Chordata > Mammalia > Carnivora > Felidae > Acinonyx > Acinonyx jubatus. The sequence goes on along the minus strand of NC_069383.1, from coordinate 94,415,974 downwards.
CCCCACGTCAGCCTCGGTGCTGACAGCTCAGAGCCTGGAGTCTGCATCAGATTCTGTGTCTCCCTCGCTCTCTGCCCCTTCCCCACTCATGCTCTGTCTGTCTCTCTTTCCCTCTCTCTGTCTCTCAAAAAATAAATAAACATTAAAAAAATTTGTTTTAAAGAAAAACTTTGAAGAACCTGAATATGAAACTTAGGAAACACCTAGAAGGTATTTTAAAAATAAAGAGTTCACATTTAAGTCATCTGGAAATTAGATTTTAATTCTTTTCCTCATTTGCTTCTAAGCATTTGGATGAATATGGAAGAGACCAAAGACCCAATTTCAAAGCCATTAGCAAGGTGAAATGGGAAAGAAAGGCAATGTGTGGACCTGCACTGCCCAGTACCATAAGCACCAGTCCTATGTGGGTATTTAAATTAAAATTAAAGTTGACTAAAATTAAAATCCAGCTCCTCAGTCAGAGTAGCAAATTTCCAGTGCTCATTAACTACATGTGGCCAGTGGCTATCATACTGCACAGTACAGAAAACATTTCCATCATCTCAATCAAGTATTGAGAAGCTCCAATCCAGATGATGAAAGAAAATATTATAAAATTTCAAAACATTCTTTTTTTATTCAAAAGGGACAGAGCTTCCTAAAATGGCACCTCTATAGAAGTATACCCATGGCCTCCTTGAAGGGCATGGTTGGAAAGGATCTGAACATCATCACGTCAAAACAGCTTTCATGTGCTAAAATCTTTCTAGTGGTCCAAGACTACTTTTGAACACATCCTTTCCTACAGCAAGCAATTATTATTTCCTTAATTCTTTTTTTATGTTTAATTATTTTTGGTAAAAAGAGAGAACAAGTGGGGGAGGGCAGAGAGAGAGAGGGGGACAGAGGATCGGAAGCAGGCTCCGTGCTGACAGTAGAAAGCCCGATGTGGGGCTTGAATTCACGAACCGTGAGATCATGACCTGAGCCAAAGTTGAACACAACCATCTGAGCTACACAGGTGTCCCTCCTAAATTCTTTTTCAGGTCAAAAGAAATATTTCTGTACTTTGAAACCATTCTATGGCTTTAGGTCTTTCATTATTCTGGCTGTTCACTGCTGGATACAAATCTGGATTCCAATTTATCCCCCTCTCTAATCAAATTAACTGTGCATGTTATTAAGATGCTCAGAGTATAAAAGTGCCAAAATTAAGTGCATGTTTCAGGTGCTTGGAGTACAAAAGATTTATCTTTTCCCTTATCATGGATATCATATCTCTATTTTTACAGACTGAAATCACAAGGTGTCTTTTAGTAACCCCACCAGTCAGTTTATTTGCAATGAGCTTTCAGTCAAATAAAGCCCTGGTTAATGTGTCGCACTGCTCCAGCTAATTGACATGTTTTGTATCTTATTTCTAATAATGTGTCTATGAAGTGGATTAACAGTGTGTTTTTCAGTATTTTAGGTGGCAAATTCATTAACACGCTCGGTTTTGTGTCAGATGCAAATGCAGGCCCTTTTATATCTTTCCCAATCTAAGCGATAAAAATAGGGACAATAGAAATCAAGGATGCTTCCCAAGTCCTTGGAAAACTCTCATGACCATTCACCTTCAGCCCAATAACCATGAAAGTTTTGAAAAAAACCATTCTCAAGTCAGTCCAGCTATAGTAGTACAAGTCCATGTTTCTCTGTTCTACCACAAAGACATACCTAGTAACCTAGGTTCCACTGAATTTCCTACAACACACCTCACGTTTCCCAGAAAACTAAAAAGCAGGTGCCAAAAATGTTAAGTTTAAGATGATAGAGGGAGGCTTGTACAACACAAAAAAGAACTCATCAACCCTGAAGCACTAAGATGCACTTAGACTCTCGGGATGGCACAGTGGGCAACTAGAATTTTATATTAATGCAATGCTGAGAATATTTTCCAATGATTCTACTGATTTTCAAACAATAATAAAAGTGAGGTCCTGCTTATCGGAATTCTAATGAGTTTGGTATTTCCCACAGTCCTGTATCTCTGGTATAAAACCATTGGAACTGGCTTTAGGAGAGAAGCATTCAGTATTCTACATGCTGCCTTCACCGCTGTTCAGATGAGAGTTTTTAGAACCAAATCCTACATTGACTCATCAGTCCAGAGACAAATAGAGGAAAACTTGTAGCATCTGATCTCAAAGCAGGTGGCTATACAGTAATGATGTAGCAGGTGCCAAGATCCTGAAAGGCAAGGTTCTAGAGAAACACTGCAGGACATAATTATTTTTAATATCTTGCCAACTTGAAAATGGTTTGTGTCCATGGCTTCAATTTTCAAAGATAAATATAGTCAGGGACTTTAAAACAGAGAATCTGACAGATTGGCCAATATGTTTATGAACCCATGTTGAAATGACAAAGCCTAAATAGGTTGACTTCCCCTACGGAAAATAGGAATTTGAAAGGAGCCAGTCGAGTCAATGTTTACTGTCCACATAGGAACATTAGGTCCCAAACTGGAGAGAAATAATTCAGCAGGTAGGGGAAAAATACTTTCCAAATAGAGAACTCTCCTTGAGTTGTTAATGTTCCTTTGTTACACCCAGGATCCTGGAATACAATCCATCTCATGTTAACATTCCTACACATGGAGTTTGGATAAGGATTTTTTTTTTCCTCCAGAAATCTGAAACTAAAATGTGATCTCTTCGATTGTTATTAAGTTTTTAAAAAGGATTGTTGAGGGGCACTTGGGTGGCTCAGTTGGTTAAGCATCTGACTCTTGATTTTGGCTCAGGTCATGACCTCACAGTTCTGGAATCAAGCCCCGGGTAGGGCTGCGTGCTAATGGCATGGAGCATGCTTGGGATTCTCTCTCCCTTCTCTCTGCCCCACGCCCCCCTCTCTCAAATAAATAAACTTAAAAAAATAAAAATAAAAAAGGACTACTGATTAGATTAGATTCTTCTCCAGCAGGACAACAAAGAAAAAAATGGGCTGCTGGAAAGGTAAATCCTTCTAAAGGGAGCACATCCACACACAGAGTGCTAAGCTGCATGGTCTGAGGGGATAGAGGCCAACAGACAAGGAAGATGAGGAGTAGGAGTGGCCAGTTCTCAGCCTGGAGCATATGGATGTCTGGGCTGAAATCTCCCTCTTTAGATAATTCTCAATTGCTCGGAGTATTAAAAAAAAAAACAAAAAACAAAAACAAAAACAAAAAAACACTTAGTGACTAGATGGAAGTTTTTATATGTCCCGCTCATAGTTGTTTTGTACCAAACAATATTAATTTCTAGAGAGCAGGTGGCCTATTGTGTAATGCTAAGTATAATACTAACAGGGCAATGAATGCGCTAGAAAGCATTTTCATAATCGTATCATAATAGATGGTCATCGTGACCCTGCAGAGCAGAAGGTAATTGTGATTTTTCCCACTTAACACACAGGAAAAATAAGGCTCGAGAGACTACATGTTAAGGAAGTGGAGCAAGGAGTGGGGCCCACTGGTTCCCGTTCTGGGTGCTCTGCATGACTGGGCACTGCCACCCCATTGCATTTGCATTCTCCAAAGACATCAGGACCTACACAGGAAGCAGTCATACATCTGCACGTGTTATCCCTTCTGAAGGGTGACTCCCTCCCTACTGCTAACATTCTGTCATTACTCTGCCTGCTCCAGTCATTGTACCACAGCACAAAAGACACCCCCCCCCCCCCCCCCCCCGCCCAGCACGTGCCGGGCCCTGAAACTGATGCCATTACTACATCCATATTCTAAGCACAGGCTATGCCCTGCCCAATAACCCCCTACTCTGCAAGCCCTCTTTTGTGCTTCCCTCCTTCAAATGCCCAGCACCTTCCACTACCTGAGGCCAACAACCACCCCTACTGAATTCCAGCTGGGATGGGGGCACGTGACAAGAAGAATGTCACACAGAGACCGGAGTATGAGGTGAATAATGTGAACAGAACTGTTCTTGGTGTCCCCAGTTGGAACTCAAAATCCTGTTTTTTCCACAGAATCCACGTGACTGATGTCAACTTGCTAGTGAGGTTCAATAATTCTAGGAATATCTAGTGGTATCTTGATTGGACATTCACATTAGTCAGGGCTTCATGGATGACCCAAGGCCCTATTCATCATTGATGATATTGCTTCTATGGGGAAATGTGTTTCAAGTTGCATCTGACTATCTTCCAAAGAAATTCTAGCAAACAAACCCATTTGCAAGTTGGGCACCATCTGCCTTCTAGCACTAAATGTTCTCTTCGACCTAACCTGTTTGCTCATGTCCAACTTCTGGGTGGCCCGTGAGAACGATTGCTCCTCTGAGACCACAGCAGGCGTAAGCAATGAGTAGAGGGTGAAAGTTCTGGGGAAAGGTCCCTGCGGCAGAGGGAGGGAGAGAGGAGAGGGAAGGAGACAGAGTTGGAATCATTCACGAGAAGGCAGGGATCAGAAAGCCTGTGCTGTTGACAAGCTCCAGGGAAAGAGGCCTTTTAGGGGAATCAAAATGGAACTTTGAGGCAAACAGGACGGATGTGTTTAAGAAAGCACGAGCTGCAGAAGAGGCAGGGCTGGGCACATTCTGTCACTGAGTAGAAGTGGTGATTTCAAGCTAAATATTTCACCTCTCAGAAGGCTGAGTTTTCTGATCTCTAAAATGGAGATATCGTTAACTTCTCAGGGTGTTTGTGAAGATGAAAATAAGTTTGTCTGTGTGACCCACTCCATCCCTGGAGCACAGACAGTTGAATGCTGTTTCTCCTTACTTTCCTCCTTGGAGAGCCACAGTGTGGTACAGGGGGAAAGACTGGAGCAAAAGGAAAGGTGTTTGAGTTCCACCTTGGAATTGGCACCAATGAGAGCCTGTGAGCCTTCTCCAAGGGTCGGTCACCTGTGCTGTTCAGAGATGACTTTTGTGGGAACTAAATGATTTAATGCCTGTGACCAGCTCATGTTTGAGAAGTATTATTAATTCTGTATTTCCACAAATGTGCAATTGAGTGCCCACGATGGGCCAGGCGCTGGTCTAGAAGAATGAATCCAGACAAGGACAAGGAAAGTGACAGGGCTGTTTTGTCCGACAGGGTGATGAGATTTTCCCAGACCTGAGTGAAGAGAAGAAGGGGGAGAGAGCCATAAAACTATCCAGGTAAGGGGCACTTGGGTGGCTCAGTTGGTAAGCGTCTGACTCTTGATTTTGGCTCAGGTCATGATGGCTCTGTGCTGACAGTGTGGAGCTGGCTTGGGATTCTCTGTCTCCCTCTCTCTGCCTCTCTCCTGCTTGCTCTTTATCTCTCTCTCAAAAATAAATAAATAAACATTTTTTAAAAATTAAAAAAATATGCTATCCAGGTGAAGAGGCATTCAGACAGAGGAAAGAGCCAAGACGTATGGGCAGACTACTGGGGCCTGCCTGGCCCTCGCTGAGAACCAGGGACACACGTCCCTTGGAAGGTCCTTATGACTCTAGTCAAGGGAGCAGGGACAGGATGGGCTGGGAAGGGACTGGTGGCCAGTGATGAGCACTCTACAGACCACAGAGAAGCCTTTCTATTTGATTCTGAGTGCGAGGAAGCCCTGGGAAGCTTTTAAAGAATCCATATGGATTCTTGGCTATAGTCCAAGGGTGGTGGAAGGTGGAAGCTGGCAGGCTAGGAGGCTCCTGCAGTCAGCGGTCCGGGCCGGATGGCACTGGGGCCAGGTGTGGGGAAGCTGCGACGCATTCTGACCCAATGTGTATTTTGAAATCAGAGCCAATAAGATGGGCTGATGGGTGGGTCGTGGAAAGCAACAGAAAGAAGGGAGCTGGGAACAAATCCGTGCGACTATTTTTACTCTAAAGGGGATGGGAACTTACTGTGGGAGAAATAGTTTGGGGAAGTCAGGCTTGCTTTTGAGCAGGTTGGGTTTGATGCACCCTCGGGTGTCTGTGTGATGCACGGCAGGTCCTGGGTGCATCAGGGCATGGGCCTGGGGACAGATGCTCTGGAGGCCTCAGCAGGGCCCAGTGATTAAGGATGCTTCTTACAGGATGTACTAAGGAGCTACTTAGAAGATACATCAGACACGGTGTCTGAGAGGTGTGGGAGCAGATACACATCTGGGGAGGAAAAGTGGAGAAAGACTGAAGCCCCACCCAACCCCTGGCAGCAGGTGAAGGTCAGTGGGGATATACTCCCAGGGTAGAACTTGAGAAGGCATGTCCTTGGGCAGAACAGGTGCTTTCTAACCCCAAATCTGCATGTTTCTCTTTGTTATTGCTTTTGCTTGCTTCTTTTAATTAAAAAATTAGGGGGCACCTGGGTGGTCCAATTGGTTAAGCATCCAACTTCAGCTCAGGTCATGATCTCGCAGCTTGTGGGTTCGAGTCCCAAGTCGGGGTCTGTGCTGACAGCTGGGAGCCTGGACCCTGTTTCAGTTTCTCTGTCTCCCTCTCTCTCTGCCCCTCCCCTGCTCATGCTCTCTCTTTCTCTCAAAAACAAGTAAACATTAAAAAATTTTTTTTTAAATTAGGAAGTGTTTCAAACACACTGAATACCGAAAATAAAACAACGAACACTCCACCCAAATTTGTAATTTGTGAACACTTTGACAGTTTGCTATATTCGCTTCGAATACAATTAAAGTCTCGCCCCCACCCTCTTCTTTCCTTCCCAGAGGCTTTAGTGAGCTAATGAGAACAGCACCCAGCAAACGGAAAGTTCTCCATAAAGTTGGGCACTGTGGTCCTGGTGGATGTGGCTGTTGATGTTCTTATTATGCTGACGTATATCCTCATGCATTTTCTACCTTTTTTTATTACATAAATATAACTTCATGACAATTTGCAGTACAATTTTCTCTTTAAAAAAATTAACGTACATGGTTAATATTCATACTATATTTTTATGTACCTTTTTTCACTCAACATTGTTTTTTTTTTTAAGTTTATTTATTTATTTTGCATGAGGGGAGGAGCAGAGAGAGAAGGAGACGGAGAATCCCAAGCAAGCTCCTCACTGTCAGTGCAGATCCCAACACGGGGCTCAAACTCACGAACCCATGAGCCAAAATCATGACCTGAGCCAAAATCAAGAGTCGGGCACTTACCCAACTGAGCCACACAGGTGCCCCTCAACGTTGTGTTTTGGAGGTGTCATATCTTTTCTCTCTTGAGTCAGACACAGCTTAGAAAGTAAGAGTCAGTGAGGGAAGGAAGTGAACTCTGCAAGGAGAGGAAGGTGGGGTGTTTGGAAGTCCCTGCTATGCACCTGCTCCCCAGCACGCTATCTATCCCTTCCCCCTCTCCATCCCTGCTCACCTGTGCAGCTAGGGCAGAGGAAAGCCAGGCCCACTCAGTGTTGTAACAATATTAAACGCTAGCTTCACAGACCATCTGGTCCAATAGCCCCCAGCTCGTTCCAATGCTTGATCCCCAACAAGGAGCTGAAAGTGGGTGACAGTCCTCACCCCAAGGAGTTTATAACTCTGGGGCAGCCTCATTTTATTAATGAATCCTCTTCTCTTCTACTAGCAAAGATGAAGTGAACACAGAAGCTCTCCTTGCTGGTTACAGTTATTTCCTTACGCTCTCATATTCCAATTACCTGTTTTATGTTTATTCCAGAGTCTTAACAAGAGACGCAATGTTTGGATTTAAGCTCCAAAGCGAGGAGGGTAGACAGAGGGCACATTCCACATAAGGATTCAGGCATGAATTTCAAAGTGGCAATTTGACCAACGTCATTGTGGAGCTTAAGCTGGAGGACAGGACTGGTTTTCAGAACCCTGCTGCCAGGGTGTGACAGATGGCCCCCTCGGTGCTGGAGGTATCAAAGCAAAGCCACCGGTGGGAGGAGCTGGCCCTCTGTGGTGGGTCGGTTCCCATGGGGCGGCGGGTGGGGGGGACCAGAAGCGCTGTTGCTATTGCTCTTATGAAGTTTAAGTTCTGTGGCTTTCTCCCTTTTGCTAGCCTTGCTCGGGACCAAAGGAGAGATGGAGGGTGACCTCCCTCAGGGGGGCAAAGGCCTTGCAGCTCAGGTCCCCTGTCCCCTGGCCACAGCGAGCAGAGATCAGGCCCACAGCTTCAGGCCTGAACACACCCAGGAAGGGAAACGGTCCTCAAGGTTAGTAACAGAGCCACCTTCCCCTGCCTAACCTTTCACATGTCAGTCAATTCTAGAGGATTCTAGAATCCTGGGGGCCCCATGTAGAATTGGCTTGAGCAAAGGAGCGACACCTTGGCCTGTAAATGAAGGTAGCTCAGTGTGTCCCCGGCAGCCACTTTGCTGCCGCCCCACGCCACCCCACTTCCGGTTTTTCTCCACTCTCCTGATGGTGTGAACCTCAAGCAGCAGGTGCCTGAGTCCTGCGGAATTTCTCCACCTCAGAATGTCTCCGAGCAGGGCAACAACCTTCCACCCACACACCCTATCACCTCTGATCCTTTGCCATTTGCATTTGTGGGTTTTCATTTGACCCTATGTTCCAGAATCTACTTTTGTGTTTTTCTTTTCTGTGCTTTCCTTTCTCTGCCCGTCTCTCCTTTCTGTGGCCCAGGCTCACAGAGCATCTTCCCTTGTTTGTATGAGAGGGATTCCTTTCTATTCATCTGGGTTTGGGTTTTGTTTGTTTGTTTGTTTGTTTGTTTTTTAGCTATGCCTGACACAAAGATTTGAAATAGAAGGTGCCAAAGAAAAACAAGATAGGCAAATCTAGTGGATTTGGAGGTGAAGGAAAGCAAACTTGCATCCCGCTTTTCCAAACCTCAGACATATTTCTTTTGTTGGCCAAGTTCTCGGTTACTCACCACAGTGTTCTTATTTTGTGCCCTAAGGGACAGGAGAAGGCTCTTTCCTGCTCAGCACATACTTAATACTTAAAAGCAATGCCCTTCCCTTGTCTAGCAACGCACTTGTTGGCAGTGGAAAGACAGGGCACCCCAGAGGCCAAGCACTAGAAACCCATGGCCAGTTCTTCCCAAGACGACGCCTCACGAGCCCGGAGTCAGACATCCCCGAGTCAGAAAGAAACAACATGGTAGCTCTTTGTGTTGAGCTGTGAATTTCTGAGAACCGTTTCTCTAGCCTACAGCAAGTCGGGGCTTCAGTCGTGAGGCCCAGAAATCTAGCTTCTTCACCCAGCGCTTGCAAAATGTTTATAGTGGACTCAAATACCTTCCACAGATTCCTCTGATTCTCCATCTGATTTCTCCACCAGCTGTTCCCTGCCTGATTCATTGTGCAGATTTCTTTCTGGTGTAGTGGATATTCCCTAGCTACCCACCATAATGCTAGGTCTTACAGGTGTATAGCATGCTTGTAATGCTTGTTCATACACTCCCAGGGAAAAAAAAAATCATAAAATACAATCTTATGTGTAATTTTCCTGAATACTAAATGCTTTGCCCTAAACTTTTAAGATAGTGTATCAGTTGAGGGATGCCAGGAATTACTTCACCTCTTGCATATGTACCTGTTATAGATTAGATTCATTTTCAAATTAATTTCAAAGCCAGCTGTGATTTTTGCTAAAAGTAATCCTTGCTGGTCTGCTTTAGCAACTACCATTTAAAACTTAAAGAGACAACTAGCTGTGCAATATGAGGAATTAAAAATACATAGTGTTTGGATTGTTTATTATGGTTTCACGTTTTGAGTTTAAATCTCCTTCTTAATCATATTGTCTGTAGCACTTAATAAAGTTTTAGGAGAAAAGGAAATACATATATATAAGGTTGAACTTTTGAGTGATTTATTTTTCTGTATTTTTTTCTACTATAGTCATTTAGTTATGTGTACAAAGATGCTAAAATTGAAAGCCAGGCTCCTACACCATGGGGCTTATGGGAAGTTCGAGCTGGGAATGCAAGTATCTATGTAATCTTTTGTTTGCTTGTTAGAGAGACAGAGAGAGAGAGAGAGAGAGAGAGCTGGGGAGAGGGGCAGAGGGAGAATCTTAAGCAGGCTCCACACTCAGCACAGATCTCGATGCAGGGCTTGATCCCATGACCCTTGGATCATGACCTGAGCCTAGATCAAGAGTCAGATGTTTAACCAACTGAGCCACCGAGGCACTCCTGTAACCCTAACCCAGAATACGACCCCTCTCATTGCCACAGCTGTGTATTTTGACCATCTGACAGCAGGGCAGGATGGGACACCTGCCTAAGCTACTTAATGTGCTGAGTCAACTCTGACAGAGCTGGGAGGAAGTATCCCCTTCAGAATGGACACTTCTGAGGCCACCCTCCATTTTCCCCTCACTCATGTGGAATGCCAGTACTTTAAAAGAGTTTGATTTTCTTTTTCTCTTTTTCCTTTTTTGCATGGAATTGACACAGGGATTATAAGAAAGAAAGAAAGGAAGAAAGACAAAAAGACATAAAGGAAGGAAGGAAGGAAGGAAGGAAGGAAGGAAGGAAGGAAGGAAAGAAGGAAGGAAGGAAGGAAGAAAGAGAAAGAAAGAAAGAAAGAAAGAAAGAAAGAAAGAAAGAAAGAAAGAAAGACATCTTCAGCCAATGCCATGCACTTCAAATTACGTTTCCTCAGAAAATTTGAAACCTTAGAAATGTTTTTCACTCAAGCCATAGAGAGATATAAATACTAAGCATATAGATTCAAACTCTTCTAAATAATGTTGAAACAAGACAGTCAGTGTTCCAACAAGGGCAAGACCTTGCTTGTTGTATGCTTTTTAGGACTCTTATCACTGTCAATTGTAGCTTGATGAAAGGACTACCACATGTCAGAGACAATGCCATATGTTCACCGAAAACAATTTCTTTTCCTTCTGGGCACACAGGAAGACTACATTTCCCAGTTTCTTTTGCAATTAGTTTTGGGCCGTGAATCCTGGATTCCATCCAGTGGGATGCAAGAAAAGTTTCGTGTGCCACTTCCAGGACTGGTCACAGCCCTGCCTCCTGCTGCCTAAATTGTGACACCTCTCTAGCCCTTATTCAGTAACCCAGGGACCACCTAATTAATGGTGGCACTACATGATAGAGAGTTTCGGGGGGCCTGAAAGACTGCATGAGGTGATGTCCCCTCCTCCAGGACCTGATTAGACCGTGACAGAGGCAAATAAGGAATAATTATTTGAGATCCAGAGGCTGCTTGTTACAGCACCTAGCATTACTGACAACTCATTTATACCCCATCACATAACAAATGTTCTCTCTGTTGCTTAGTTCCTGCCTTACCCGTAGCCATCATTTAAGGTAAAAAAAAAAAAAAAAAAAAAAAAGGAAAAATACTTTGTCTACACAAGTGCTTCCTCTGTCTCCCCACCTGCTGTTTCTCGCCTTGGTCCCTGCTTCTACCACACACACACAGGCACACACACCCCTTTCCCTTTACACACCCCCTTTTCAGTTTTGAAAGGGCAAGCGGGCCTGTCAGCAAAGACTCCTTGGGCTTTAAGGACATCAATCAGCTTCCTAGTTACAGGGAAAGTTCTTTCCTTCAGGAACGGTTTTTTGAGCAAGGAATATATTTTCCTGTCTCCAGTCACAGAGTGAAGTCAAAGATAGAGCTAAATGCTTGTCATAAGCTCGAATAAGAGGGAGGAATTTTATATCCACTGCTTTCTGTCACTTCCTTTCTTTTGACACCCCCCTGAAATGCTGCATTAATCTAGCCACTACCTGCTGGTCACCACTAAAGCATAAGCTTTTAGGAAAGGGACCAGTGCTTATTCCCTTTTTATCCTCAGTATTTGCAACCTACTAGGTGGTCAAAAAATGTTGTCTATTATCTAGTGATAAGATTATAAGCCAGGAGACAAATTGGCTTTGACTCTGTCAAGAGGAATTAGGGCAATTTAATGGGACTGCAACAGCTGTCTGGCCCGTCTCTTCAACCACGGTTACTTGAGTCCCCGATCTGATACTTAAAGGAAATGAAATGTTAAATATAAATACTACCTTTTAATTCACCTTCAAATAATTTCTCTCTCTTTTTCCCTTGCCTCAAAAGAAGAAGGAGGAGAAGAAGAAGCGGGGCGGGGGGGGGGGGGGAGACAAAAGAAAAGCTTGTAAGAGGTCCATTTTCCTTTAAAAGCAGAAAATGGAGGTCTCAAATGCTTGCCAAATCTGCCCCTTACAACTCATATTTATAGTAAGCAGGGTAGCAGAGTTAGGTGGAGGAAATGGAAAAACTATGGGAGCAGACGTTGTATTTGCTAAGTAAGTACAAATGAAAACTACAGTTTCCACCTTCATTCTCCAGTGTTAATTTTTGAAATCCCCATAGTAGGAAATCCACTTGAAATATGTTTGCCTTTGGGTCTATTTTTAAGTGAACAAATCTTAGTGCTTCTGGTATATGTATGTACTACAGACAGTCTTAACCTAAGACGTTAAGAGAGGAGCCTGGGGGCAATTTATCAATGACAGAGCCCAACACCAGAAGAGAGATTGTAATGGCTTTTTAACAAAGGTTCTATTTTTAAGACCTAATTGGCTTATCCGCTGGGATTATTTCTGGTATTAAAAAATTTTTAAGGGATTGTTCCAAGAAATTCAGACAGGATGTATGGTAAAACTCATCACTAAGGTGATAAACAGCAGTAAATATTTATTGATGCAAAATAAGAAGCTCCAGAATATCTGGGGACTTGCTGCTATGGTAGTAAGTTACGAGACACATCACAACCAAGGCCTGCTTTTGTCTTTCTCCTTGCAGCCAGAGAAATAAATGCAATCCTTAGACTCATTAGAACATCGAAGAGGACCCATGACCTGTCCCTTGGGGATTTGGTCAAACTTCTGCCTGCTGATTGTTCACTTTGACGTTCCACTCTTTTGGAACGTCTTACTCCCGTTGGTCTTTCTAGCTGCCACACACATGGTATTCCTCCATTTTCTTCATGTTCTCCTTGTCATTTTAGTCTTTCTCCATCTCTCTGCCAGAATTTCTCCACCTCCAACAATATCAGGCTGCTTCAGATAGGGAAGCCCAAGGACAAGTGTAAATATGTATAAAGTGAACAATGGCCTCTGCCGGATTCCCTCCAGCTCTTTAGGGACCCCAGTCTATGAATCATCTTCTCCTGTGCATACACCACACTATGTTTCTTTCTCTTTCTCTTCTACTACTATATGTATATAGTAGTAGAAGTATCTTGTATCCTAAAGGACAATCTTGTCTTGGAAGCAAATGTCCTATTAGCTACTGTACCTCCTACCTACCTTCCCTCAAAGACTCATCTATATTCTCTGTCTCTACTAGCTTGCTTCCCATTTGCTCCTCAATCTACTAAAATTCAAACTCTGGCTTCTGTCTCCACCACTCCACTTAAAGTGCTCTCCCTGGTATGCCAATATTTCCACATTACCAATGTCCATGGTAATAAAGAAGAAGATTTAAAACAGGAAGCATCTTCCAGGGCTACTACCCCTTGTGGAGGAAAGAAGTCCTTGGGGGTTCTTTATGAAGAGGTAATCAATGGTCTGAGCTGGGTGCCATATTGCCTTGCCTTCCTGGCTATAGCTGACTGGACCCCAAGGGGTGGGGATATACAAGTAACTCAAGGCCTCCCAATCTATGGACTATGCCATCGTTTTCCATTTATAAACATGGGGATGAACTAGACCAGCTGGATTTTCTCCCTGAAAAGCCAGTTAGAGATAGTACATGGTTGTGGAGCCAAAGTATGCAGACCTTTGTAGAGAAACAAAGAGTTAGGATTGGCAGGGAGCCTGAAACAGGATCATGGAGCCTCCTCTATGTTCCCATAGAAGCTTCAGGAGGCAACAAGATATCTTCATTGCAAGAGTTGTGTTGTATCCTGAAAACCTTCTGGTTTCTAAACTGTATTCCACACTCTACAGGGTCTGACTCTTCTATTCTCCCCAGACCTGGCTGCATGAATGGGGCTCCTGTGGACCTCATTTTCTGAGTGTGTACTTTCTGTAAAGCCACTACTGTTTAACAAAATTTGAATGAACACATTCTTTGCTAGCAAAAAGCCTACATGAGTAATAGAGACACCTATAAATCATCTTATTTCTGTGATATTTGACTCTGCTGGTCACTCTCTCCTCCCAGAAGTTCTCTGTCTCTTTGGCTTCAGTGATGAAAGTCTTCTTGGTATTCCTCCTATGTCCGTAGTATTCTTTTTCTTTCTTTCTCACTATCTTTATTTCCCCATCTCAACCCTTAAAAATGGGTATTCCCCAGGCGTACCACAATCTACTTTTCTTAACTCTCTACACTCTCTCTTCGAAGAAGTACATACACACTCATGGCTTCAACCTCCATTTAAATTCTAATGACAGTTGCTTTCTGGACACCTTGTCTTCACGGCATGTTCCACAAGATCTTCAAATTCCACATGGTTAAAACCAGTCATCATTATCTTGTACAAAACAGCTCTTTGCCTTGTATCCTTCCATTAGTGACTCTAAATCCACCTAACCCATGCTTAAAGGTCTAATAGATCTTCACCACTGCCTTCCTCCATTGCTACTTTCTTCAGGTCCTCCTCCCTGACTCCCCAGTGGTTCTGTGTTCACATAGTACCTTCTGTATACCTCAGTCGTAGCACCAAACCCCTATACAGAGAGTGCAGATTTCCTGTCTCCTCCAACACTGAATTTTTGTGGGTAGAGATCCAGTTTCAGGCACATCAGTACTGCTACCACCTGGCACAATAATGGCCAGTTGCAGTGTGTGTGTGTGTGTGTGTGTGTGTTGAGTACATAATAAGTAAATGAATAAGTAAATAAAAGTTAGATTTATCTGAGCCATACACAAAAATGAAGACGCCTAATTGCACCAAAACCCACTCAACTAAACATGGGAAATGTAATCTTGAACAGCAGAGGTATTGGTTCACAGTCTCTAAACCTCTCCTCTCCAAAAAACCTCTCTTCTGAAAAGGTGCTAGACACAAACATTTCTCCCTCACTCCACTCCCGTCCCTTTGTCAGACTCCTTCTCTGCAAGATTTTCTTGCAGCTCTTATTTGACTTATTTTTGTCTACTCCTACCAAGCCAGGCCCTGCCTCTGAGGTTAATGGCTATAGCTAATACTGCAGAGTTGTAATGACCTCGCTCATCAGGATTCTGTTCGTTTCATATTACAGAGGACCTTTGCACACACAATGGGATTGCTGACGAATGCCCTTAACAACCTCCTCAGCTTTAAAACTGCTGTCTTCATAAGCCATTGACTCAAAGGGAAGGATTTGTACAAAAGCTTGAGGAACCAAATGCTGGATTGATAGTTTTTAATTGAATTTATCCTAGATTCTACTGATGGGAGGAAATCCAGTTATTTTTTGTTGTGTGTGTGTATGTGTGTGTGTGTGTGTGTGTCTTTGTATGTGTGTGTGAGAGAGAAAGAGAGGAGAGAGGGAGAATACATACATGCACACAAACATACTTGTGTATATAAAATAAAATATAGATGCCCATCTTAATTTGCCCAAACTAAGGGAAAAAATATTAGCATATATGGTAGAAAATAATAGATTTATGTAAAATTAACACTTAGAAGGAAAATCAGAGATGGGAAAAATAATAGGAACTAACATTTATGCAGCACTTAAAATATTCAGGCACTGGTAAGCACTTGAAGCATTATCTTTAAAAGATCCTCCTAATAACCTTGTTTGTAGATAAGAAAACCGAGACTCTGCTATGGCTGAGTCACCTTTGCAAAGTAACAGAACCAGGATTTAAAATCACATATCTTCATTTTCAAAATCCTGTTCTCAACAGGAATAACACACTGCCTATCAAATTTGCCTCATAAAGTCCAATGTGCTCAGTATCCAAATACGAGAACTGAGGCCCAGACGTGTGAAACAGCTTTTCCAAAGGCACACAGTTGATCAGCGACAGAGTCAGGCCTAGGCCTGAATTACCATGAGGCATCTCGCCTCACTATTGAAACAGGTGACTTCTAAAGGCAGATATCAATGAAGAAGAAAGACAAGTCTGAGAGGTGAGCAAAGTAAAGTCATATGCTCTCCTCTTCTGCTTAACTTCGGGACGGTCTGCGTTCTGTTTCTTATAAAATCTCCAAGAGACAACAATTACATTCATGAGAAGGAAAACAGTCTGTTTGAATGACACATACAAGAGATATTTTTGCATAAAAGCAGGGAATTGGGCCACTTACAGCCTCTTAAAGATCAAAAGGCCCTTGGAGGAATGTTATTCTTCACCACCAGCTTCTTATCCCAACCCACAGCTGACTGACTTCCTTATTAGGCTTGGACAATGGAAGGGCAAAGAATTTAAACCAAGGAGGCTTTGTGAAACTGCTGAAGAGTAAGGCTTGGGGAATGGAGGCAATGTCCCCAGGGAGCACGGCTGGAAGTAGACCATTTGGGCAGTGAGGGAAGAGACAGTGCCCAAGCATAGAGACGCCTCTGTGCAGATAATCCAGACTTGGCTGAACATAGCTTTTACAAATCTAGGGCTTCTTAGCTTTCCAGATGGCCATTCCCACTTGTTCAGACTGCCTGGGCCTCTGCTGCTGGATATCAGAAGTCTTCTATCTGCAGATGAAGCTGGGGGCCAATCTCCAGAGAGGAGTCCTTCAGATGTACCTGGGAATCAACCAGCTCTCAGCCCCTGTGCTGCCTTCACCTACTTCAGTGGTTCTCTTGGTGGCAAACAGGGTAAAGCTGGGGTGGCCTGGGGACATGTAGCCAGAGAGCCCTTCGATCATATTACTCTCATCATATTACTGACCTTCTCTCTGGCCGTCCAGTTTCCTCCTGCAGACTCTTCCTCAAGGGCCCATAGTCCTTTCCTAAATTTCAGCTTATTGACTAAGTTTTAGTTACATGGTCTGGTCCTTGGGCAATGTGCTTGCTTCTTCTCAGAAATGGAGTCATTTCCACAAGACACTACCTGCCTTGGCAACCTTCCCTCCCCCTCGTCACTAGTCTTGGTTTACTAGAGATCTATCATGTGAGGCATCACATCCAGATCTCTGATTCTATAACACTAAGCATCAAATCATACTTGTTCTTTGACAATGTAAATAGAACTGGCTTATTACTTGTCAATGATTCTCTCAAACTTGTGGGATTGCACAGAACCAAAGTTACCGCCACTACTGAGAAACTACAGCTACTTCTACTACCACCATTACTAATAGCATCTTCTCAGTGACGGGTGTTGTGCTAAGCACGTTACAGGTATGAACTTGTTTAATCTTTACAAGTATAAAAGATGGGTCGTAGATATCTTTATTACTTTCTTTTTATAGAGCAAGAAACTGATATATACAGAATTGAAGCCAGAGATTGCTGCCTGCTATGCCATGGCACCACATGGAAAACAGGTTGCAAGCCTTCCGATCATCTCACTCCTTATGGCCGCTGTGCCAGACTCTCCAGTCTCTGCCTCAAGCAGCCCCATTTGTTTACTCCAGGGTTCTTATATCACCATTTGTACCAATATTATCACTTTTCATTTATTCCATGACATTCAAAATGGTTGTGAAGCACCAGTTTAAGCCACTTGGTTAAATGGTGGAGCCACTCTGAATTCGCATCTGTGGAAATCAGAACCCGATCTCAAGGTAAACATTCATAACGATGTTTGTCTGTCCTAACAAAACAAATTAAAGGGGAAGGAGCAACAAAACCAGGCTAAAATTCCCCAAGGGTGGCATCAAAGAATAACACTAATCAGAACCACTGTTGTTTCTCTCTTTTTATAAAATTTCGAGAAGAAGGTAACAGAGATGAGCAAGAAGGAAAGTCAGGTTGAAGAGGGAAGTAACAACGATGATGGTTTAGAAGAGAAGGCTATGGCTGTCTTGAATGGAATCTCAGTCTTCAATGAATTCCCCAGGAGGAAATTACTCTCAACGTTCATAGAAGCATGGACAGGATAAAGTAGATTTAAAGCAGGATGGATTTGGGGTTGAACATCTGCAACTTGCAACCACAAGTTTGATGAAACTTACTGGCTACTCAGGACCACCTGGAACCCTTTGAGAACAAAACCTCATCAGTATCGTAGGATTTAGACATCCCCCTTCTTAAAAGCTGGAATTTAGTCCAAAATATTGAGCCCTAGGTACTTGTAAACTTGAAAAAAAAAACCTTTAAGCTTTTGGTTTTCTTCTACAGACAAAAGATCTCATTAAACTGAATGATTTTCACTTGGGTGCTTGATAGCTGAGGATTTGGAAGCATATCTACCCATTGCTTCTAGGAGTTTTCCCAAGTGCTTTCCAAGATGCATGCACCACTTCCAGGAGACTTTTCTTCTCACTGCTGTACATTTGTGGTGTTTGACTCTGAGGCTCCTTAGATGCCATTTCACACACACACACAATGATCTTAGACCAAGTCAGAGCAACACCCTCATTTCATGCTACCACAACAGCTTGATAATACACATGGAACCATTTAATATGTTCAAAAGAAAAGCACTAGCACTTTTAAATTAAAAAGTACCCCCAAAGGAATATGTGCTCTTTTCACAAGGGCATAAAACAAATGACAACTACCATTAAATCAAGTACACAGAAGAAATATTGATTTCTGACAGTGGAGGCATTAACATTGTCCTAGGCTGGGTTCATGTTTGGATGATATCAAAGTGATGGCTCCCAAAATGGTCTACAAGAACTTGAACTTTAGAGGGAAGCTAGCCATCTTACTTTGAGGTGTTGTCAGCTTGCAGGCTGTCAGCTTGGGTTGAAGTGGAGAACCCCAAACATACTTTGGCTTCCAGACAGTGAACCAGCAAATGATTTTCTTTCTAACTAAATCCAAGGAAGAGAACTATTCATGTTTGGTTTGATGAATGAGTTACTCAGAAGCAGTGAGTTCATCTCTTTTGGCATCCAGAAATTGGTGAAGGCCCATATAAATAGTAAACAATGCTTTCTTGGCTTAGACCCCGACTCAAACAGTATGTTACATGCAGCCAGCCAGACTTTGCCCTTAGACACACCCAGATGAGTCCCACTGTAGTCAATGAAAATTCTTGGAGAATTTCAGGGGAGTAAATTCAGCTGGGGGGCTATGCATGAGGATCTAAGGGCAGGGTTTGAGCCCAGAACCTGGCTCAGTGAGTTGGATTCGTGTGCCTTTAAAGACAATGCCTTTTCTCCTTGCAGCATATTAACTAGCATGCTTCAGGCAGGCATGGGAAAACTGATCCAGGATCCAGTGAGTCCTAAAGCTGTCCAACTGTCTGAAGTCATACTATAAAAAGACATAGTCATTTTACTTCTGATGTGTGCTTTCGTGTAGACATATCAAGCTGACCACAAATAAAAGTGAAAACAGATCCAGAATAAGTACAGCAAACAATGGAAAACAAATGGATCCTGGAGTTCAGATGCAAAAGACTGGTTTTGCATGCTTCCATATTCTGCTTCTTTTTACCCTAAAAATGTTTTCTTAACATTTCTAGCATTATTAATGGAATTAAATTATTCCACATGGGTGCAAAATCAGTCCCATGGTGCCAACCTTTGTTTTCCACACTCAAGCTGGGATCAACGCAATGCGCCTCTATGACAATGGCACTGATCTTTTATTATGGCAATTTAGGACTCAGTGTTTACCCATGGGAAGTTGGGCATCATTCAGAACATATAAATGACAAGGACTTTGTCCTTGAGTGCCTTATCATGTTTTCTAACAGATGCTTTTACTTAAGATATTCAGTGCTTGAATCACCCGCAATGCCGATTACACTGAAAGGATGTTTTTTGTCTGAGAAGAGCGATGGCCTAACAGTGATATTCTTAAGAGGAAAGCGGACAAACCCACTGTTGCCCCTCACAGATACATAAATGGAGAGGTGCAGTCTCCCCTTGATTCCTTCTCTTACAGTTCACATTAGCTAAGAAGTACTTATTAAGCATCTAGTATGTGCCAAGTACTTCTACATGTTAGAGACATAATTAATTAAGAATGCCAAATGTCCAGGTGCCTGGGTGGCTCAGTCAGTTAAGCGTCTGACTCTTGATTTTGGCTCAGGTCATGATCTCACGGTCCGTGGGCTCTGCACTGATGGCACACAGCCTGCTTGGGATTCTCTCTCTCCCTCTCTCTCTCTGCCCCTCCCCTGCTCTTCTCTCTTTCAAAATAAATAAGTAAGCATTAAAAAAAATTTTTTTTAAAGAATGCCAAGCATCTGCTCATATGGATCTGGCATTCTATTTGGAGTGCAGAAAACAAACATACCAATACTTTCTTGTTCATTTATGTACTTGCTTAAAATTTGGGTAAGGGCCTGTACTCAAGTTTTATATCCAATGTTATATTTATGCAGAAGGTGCATAATAACAATGCCAAAATGTGTAAGCTTTTGGAAGCAGAAAGAAGTCTACCCACTTTTCTCTGGGGCAGTCATTAATTTGTAGATGATTGCCATTACCATCACCATCCTGGAAACAATGACTAAAATACAATTGACTCAAAATCCCACGTTCCATGTGGTCGTCCTACTGTGAGGAACTGTTTTTCATGCAGTAAATAGACCTTGTGTGGTGTAGTTGGTCTTCCCAGGTAGAAAAAGTAATACAAATTTCTTCAGAACCACTGCTTGATTTCCTTAGGTTACCCAGAGAATCCATCCCTAGTTGTATTATCATATTATCTGTGTACCCTTTTTTTATTTTTCTTCCAAAATTTTACTTAAATTCAAGTTAGTTAGTATATAGTGTAGTATTGGCTTCAGGAGTAGAATTTTGTGATTCATCAATTGCATATAACACCCAGTGCTCATCACAAGTGCCCTCCTTAATGTCCATCACCCATTTAGCCCCATCCCCCCTCCAACTCTCCTCCAGCAAACCTCAGTTTGTTCTCTGTAGTTAAGAGTCTCTTATGGTCTGCCTCTTCTAATAACCCTGAAAATTAATCATAGTAGTTTCTACTATTTTTAATGGTTCAAAAATATCATTTTGGATGATGGACTCTTGTTTCCTTCTGGAGGATGGAATAAGAAAACACAGTGTGAGGGAAGGAAGGCATGACCACAGGAAATACAATGATTTTCTTACGATTTAAATGAAAATGTGTCTTGGGGCACCTGGGTGGCTGAGTCAGTTGAGTGTCCGACTCTTGATCTTGGCTCAGGTCATGATGTCACAATTCGTAAGATCAAGCCCCATGTCAGGCCCCACGTGAACAGTGCAGAACCTGCTTGGGATTCTCTCTCTCTCTCACTCTTTCTCTGCTCCTCCCTAGCTCATGCTCTCGCTCACTTGCTCTCTCTCTCTTAAAATAAAAATTTTTTTAATAAATGAAAATGTGTCTTTCTGAGGCTTATAGGCATAGTTAGAGACATAGGCTTTGGAGTCAGGAAAAAAAAATGGCTTGGCTTCTGCTACACACCTAGTTGTATGATTTTAAACATAGTTGAAACTCGCTAAGATCAATCTTCTCCCCAGTAAATGGGAACATTTTACTTATAGAGCTGTTGTGTGGACAAAATGGAATATCTATAAATCCGTTAATGCAGGGTCTGGCATATCTGTGAATACTCCATAAATGGTTGCTGTTTTTTATTATTACTATCATTGTTATTTTGTTTTACTGTTACGTATCATGAAGCCAGATGGAGAATCTTGCTTGATCATGACCATGAGTAACAAGGAAAAGAATGGATTATAAAAATAATAATGATGATGATGATGATGATGATGATGGCTTTGTTTTCAAAAAAAAATTACAATTGAAAATAAAAATCAACATTTTGTTCTATTTCATTATGGCCAGTTACCTGGAGTAGGTAAATATATACATTTTAAAGAAACAGGTAACCAATTCTCAAGTGTCCCTAATCAGGGAGTAAAAGTTAGCATAATGGAAAATCATAAGTAGTCTTTAAATTTTAGTCAAATTTCTTATTGTATCAAACACAAAGTAGAACAAAAAAGTAAAAAAAAAAAAAATCCCATCATTTCTATACTCCCTGGTGTAAAACAAGCTAAACTCTAAGAATAGGAAGGAGGGGGGATGGTTATGCCTAGCATTGCCACCTTCAGTTCCAAATTTGCAAGAAGTTAGTTCCTATAATATTGTGATTTGTACCAGCTATCCATGTGTGCTTCTCAACAGATGGAAGAAATGCTCAGTGGTTTTCTGGTTGCGTGCTCTTTTTAAAAATTTTAAATTCTGGTTAGCTAACATACAGTGCAATACTGGTTTCAGGAGTAGAATTCAGTGATTCCTCACATGCAACACCCAGTGCTTATCCCAAGTGCCCTTTTCAATACCCATCACCCATCTAGCTCATCCCCCCTGCCACCTCCCCTCCATCAACCCTCAGTTTGTTCTCTAAGAGTCCCTTGTGGTTTGTTTCCCTCTCTTCCCTTTAAATGAGCCTGGTGAAATGTCCAGCTTCTGTATATCTCCATTGCATGGGAACTGGGTGATCTTTTTTGTTCCCCCACTGAGTCTCAAAGAGGAAGTTCCACTACTCACTGCTTGCAATCACCAGGGCTCACCAGGAAAGGTGTTTACAAGGCTTTAAAGATGACCAAGGGGAACTTGTAAGGATTTTACAGTCTGAAAGGAAAACTTCATCCATAATGAAGGAAAGGGAGGAGCAGAATAGATAGTAAATTTAAGACCCAGCAATTTTGAGGTTTTAAAATGCTGTTCGGGTGATGATCAAATTGAAAAGTCAGAACTGTGTGTTGTGTGCATGTGGTATGTAAAAGAGAGAGAGAGAGAGAGAGAGAGAGAGAGAAGAGAGAGAGGGAGAGAAACACCAGCTGACACCACTGAGGAAATTTCCATAGGGGATAGAGAAAAAATGCCTTCATCCATTCTCCACAACCGTGCCTCTGCAGCAGATCTTCAAGTCATTTGTCTGGTCTAGTTTGAAATGACTAAGTGATGGGGCTTCCAAAATGTTCCCAGTGAGACCATTCCACAGTCTACAAAATTTCACTGTTTCCTCTTATTTAGCTTAATTTTACTCCACTTCAATTCACTGTTCCTATTCAATGGCGGGAGGGGGGAAAGTCAGTCTGTTCCTTAAATTCATGTCATAGGAAAGAGTTTCTGTTTTATTTTCACTTTAGTGATCGGGTTAAATCATCTGTAGCCATGCCTAACATTTGCTTGAAGGGACTCAAGGCTATATACACAGATTGTTTTCTTGTTCGAAAGAGGTGTATTGGCTGGTCTGTGAGGTCAAATCCTCATCCAGTAAAATTATGAGGGCATTTTTAGTTGTATCCACTGTGGCCCACAGGGGCCTTAAGCACATCTGATAAGCCACCTATGACATAATAATATTTTAAGGGTTGTTTTTTCCCTATTCCTATGTCCAAGGTACATAAGTGTGAGTTCAAAGTTCAGTCCTATTTGAAATGTCCCACAAGCTTTTATTTTTAAACTTACTTCGTCAGAGGAGTACACTGCCATCTGCTGTACCTTCCAGAAGAAGGGGCATCCTCTCTTTAAAAAAAATCAAGTCTTCATGTTCATGGTTAAGATCTTAGTCTACCTCACTGTTGCCAGCTTCTCAAAACCGCTTCTTCACAGCACAGGTGAAACCTGCCCTTGAAGATAAACTTGAGGTCTGCAGAGTTTCTTACCTGGGACCCATCCACAAGATAGGAGAGGTGTTCAGGATAAAACAGTAGCATCTTTCTGTCCTCTCTGAAACAGCCCCAAGTCTGCAGGTACAAGGCACAAATCCCTAACGAAATACCTCCCAGGCACACTCAAGAGGCTCTGAATTATTTGGGAGTGCTTACGTTAACGCAGACCCAAACTCCAAGGCTTGACAGATCAGAAATTTCTGCGTGTGAGGCCAAAATTAATAAATGCGTCAGGTGATTTGTACACACAATAGAATCAGAGTACCAAAGGTTTTCATTATTTTGGCTCTATCCACAATGGTGCTCACAGACTTTTAATTTGTATCCCCTGCCTTCCATGCGTTGTCCTCCCCTCAGCTGCTGGTGCTCAGAGAATGGAACCATCATTTTCTATGGACATGTGGATCTGGTTCACACGAACAATACTGCTTGCCTCTGCCATGTGACTGCTGTAACCCTGGCTTGGTAAGGTGGTTGACTGAGCTGTCACTTACTGGGGGGTTTGTGATCCTGGCCAAGCCACCAGTCTCTGTCCCAGTCTCCTCACACCTCACACAGTAGTAATCATAGCACCTACCTCAGGGGCTAGTGTGAAGACCATAAGATTCAATTAATTAATGTTAGAGAGCTTCAAATATAGTCAACACTGTGGGGACACTGTAAATTTAGGGTATGTACTTTAATTTCAGTACACAATATAGAAGCTCCTGCTTCCCCTGTATACTGTCCTGGGTAGAAAAGAAAGAAAGAAATGGAGAAACTTGGATCTATGGGAAGCAGGGGCAGAAAAAAAGAAGAAGAGAAGAGAAGAGAAGAGAAGAGAAGAGAAGAGAAAGAAGAGAAGAGAAAACAGAAAAGAAAAGAAAAGAAAAGAAAAGAAAAGAAAAATTGGCTTCTGTGGTATCTATCATACATAAAAAAGACCTTAAAAGGCTACAGTACAACTCCCCCACCCACCCCGAGGCCACAGCCACTCTCCAGGGTGAGAATATTAGCAAGAGGGTCCTAGAGCCCTGCAGCCCCATCATTATGTGAAGAGAAAGGAGTAAGTCCTGCCTTTTGGCTGGGTAGGCAAGAATGACTGTGGACATTCATGACAATGAGTCTTGAATGTCAGAAATGAAAACAAACGTCTGCCTGGAGCACAATGTCATTTTCCAGGCCCGCGGTTCCTGGAGCCGCCATAGGGTTCGTGCTACGAAAGAATTTTCCTTTGCACAAAAAGATTCTGAATGCGATCTTGCTGATTATCAGGAAGACAGCCCTCCTCAAATTTGTTACCTGGCTCCATCTGTGACAGGTTTGCTATGGTAATGACTTTTTCACGGCAGGTATTCAGCATTGTGCTTGTTTCACAAACTTCCTTCACCGCATTTTCCAGCCTGCTGCCCAGGGTAAGGCTTCTCCATGCCAAGTTTTGTGAAAATTAATAAATCTACTGCCATAATCCTTACTGCTTCAACTGACAAATTTAATAAATGGCAGGATGCAAAGCCCAGGTTCCTTAATGGGATGGCTTTTTGTGGTTTTGTGTGTGTGTGTGTGTGTGTGTGTGTGTTATGTTTTGTTTTTGTTTTCGTTCCTTTTTTTTTTTTTTTGGCCTTTGACAAGTTTTGCACGATAGCACTTGTGAGACATAGTCAAGTGCTATAAACCTAATCCTTAGCAATTTCCTCCTCAGCTCAAATAACCTAAACATTTGATGAATGGTAAAGGGTTTCATGTGTCAAGCATCAGCCAACCAACCCGTGTCGATCCCTTGCTCTGTCTTTCCTTCTAGTTGTTTGGGTAATTTTCTTTAAAAACAAAACAAAACAAACAAAAAAAAACAAAAAAACTTCTGTCAATATTGCAAACAATATGCACAGGATGTTTTCAGTATGCTTTCTTTAGAAGGTTTCAAAGTAGCATGCTATTCCTAACCAAAGCTATCAAAATATTTCAATAACCCTGATGTTAGTTTAAAAGAAAACAAAAAAGGTTTGATTTGAGTGTTTAGATAAATAAGAAGACTGGATTCTAAGAGATCCAAAGGGTCTCATGGTCCACAAGAGGAGGGGTGGCTCACGACACCTTTCACAGGAGAGGCAGTCCTGGTGGACTGTCAGGCCTTTTAAAGCCAAGTGGAGATGTGTTTGAGCCCAGGACCCACTCTGCCTTGAAGGAGTCCCTTCATCCACAGTGGCAGTGGCCTTCCTCAGCCCACAGTATTGGCCTCCAGCAAAGCACAGCAATTCACCCTGGAGCCTACTGCAATCTTCCTCGAGCAATGACCTACTGGGATTTATAATGGCGCAGTGTAGTATAACTCATAATTGGGAATGACAAGTTATTATGTATTTGTGAACCTAACATTTTGGAATGGAGCCCATCTAGCAAAAATGGCTTAAAAAATAAAAAAGAAAAGAAAGCCATCAACATGTATTAGTAAGCGGTAACTATGTCAGCCAGTATTTTAGGATCTTAGGTATTTTACCTTCTTGGGTCATTAGGATGGTTATGTGAGATAGTTATAATTTCCTACGCTTTAAGGTAAGGATCGTGATGCTCAGGAAAGGTAAGCAGCATGTACAAGACATAAAGGACAGAGAAAATACATGGCAGTATTTGACACTTGTAGCATTAAAGAAAACATGATATTTTTATTTAAAATCCAAGACACCAATACACTCTGAAATAATACCCACTAGTGTGAGGATATATTATATGGTAAAATTGGTTAAAACTTTACTTCTTATTTTGACTAGAGCTATGTCAGCAAGCAATGGATTCTGACTTTATCTCTTATAACTGTTAACTTACAAACATTTTCTATATCTTTTCCCTGTCTGGAGGTTCTAACTCAGCAATCCTAAAAAGATCATTTCCTTTCATGTATATAATATATAATCAGGTATACAGTTCTCGCAGTATCTCAGAGAAAGGAGAGTGTCACAAAAAAACAACAGAATGTATCAAAGCAGAATTTCTTTGCCATAATTGATTAATCTCAGCACAATCATTCATTTGACATATGCATGTATTGATCCAGGTCTTATGCGATGGGCTGGGGATAAAAGGTAAGTCAAACATGGGTCTACACTCAGAGAAGGTCCCTGGTCAGTGGAGAAGATATAGTAGCAAATTATTATTATAACACAGTTTGAGAGATGCTAGAAAGCGTACCTGCAAAGGGGTGTAAAGAAGCTTGGAGAATGTGTGTGTGGCTGGGGATTCCATCAGAGTTGCTGATGCCTGAATTCTGATGGTGGGATTAGAGCTCTTTGGGTGGACATGAGGGGGGTGCACACTTCAAGCACAGGAAAAAGCATCAAACTGCATAAGGGCAGCAATGTGTCTAAGTGGCTCACACATATGTCATGAGTTTGGGAGTGGGGCAAGAGAGACAGAGAAGATGGATGGGGTCCCAGTTGTGAAGTCTTTGGATTCCAGGGTATGGAATTTAAATTCTGACCCATATGCAAAGGCATACAGGGTACGAATCTAATATTGAGAGGTCCAGAATCCTAAAAGGACCCACCACTTGCATTACCCCTTCCAAGCAAAGCAGGTCATTCCTTCTGGATTCCGTGTCTTTGATCATATGACCCCATAAGTTTGACACGATAAACCAGGCTGAGCATCAGTGTCTGACCCAAATATTAGACATGAGAAAGCAAACTGGCTTGTAAGGTAGAGAGGATGGGGAATTTAGGAAAGGAGAGGAAGGGATACATTTAAGAAGCATATAGAACTTGGAATGGAGGGCTCTTTTGACCAGATGGATGTGGAGGATGAGGGAGAGGAAGCCCCTTAGGCATGAACTACTAAGTTTCCAGCTACGGTGACTGATGGGGCCAATAATTCATCGAGTAAACACAAGAGGAGGAAGAGATTTCAGAGGATAGATAGAGAGATCTTGAAATAGGAAACGGAAATAAATGAGCTTGTGAAGAGAGTAGTCATATTTTCCGAGTGAAAAATTGGTTTACAGCTGCCCAATATGCAGTTTTTTTAATGATAAAATAAGACAGGTATTTAAGCTTGGGTTATTACTACAACTATGAAGTTCTGTGTACTTTAAGTTAAATACCGAGATCAAAGATCAATTTTAGGGTTATAAAAACAATTCATGCTGTGCTATTTCATAAATACTAACCTAAATGCATGGAATGAAGTTGTACATCACCTACTCTCCTCTCCATCCTATTAGAAACGTGAAAAGTTGTCACAAGACTTAAAACAGCCCCTCCAGATACCCTATAGGCTACAGGTTGAGGAAACTTGGCCATGCCCACTAAAAAATGCTTTTTCAGAAATGTCCTGATCCTCTTACTATTTTGTTCATATCCCAGTTAACCCTGGCTCATCCCTGCTTTGCTCCTTGACATCTGACTTCCAGGCTGCCCCTGGCTGGTCTCCAGAAATCAGCCATAGG
Organism: Acinonyx jubatus; assembly: GCF_027475565.1. Lineage (NCBI taxonomy): Eukaryota > Metazoa > Chordata > Mammalia > Carnivora > Felidae > Acinonyx > Acinonyx jubatus. Next base: position 94,388,039 of record NC_069383.1, on the reverse strand, counting down.
CTCATTCATTGCTGACATCCACTCAATGCCACCTTCTCTTCAGCACTTGGTCATGCCCAAACCACTGGGGTTACCAGTTGGCTCCAGACTTCTTCCACTAGTTTAGATTCACTACATAAAGTCAAACCCTTTTTCCAAAATGGTAAAGATATATTTTATATATATATATATATATATATATATATATATATATATATATATATGACCTTGGTGATATGGTGACAGACAAGACTATAGTGGTGAGCACTGGATAGTTTACAAAATTGTCAAATCATGATGTCCTACTACTTGAAATTAACATAACACTGTGTGTCAACCATGCTTCAATAATAAAGCTTTTTAAAAGATATACCCTGTAGCTATACCTGCAATAGGAAGCAATGTAACTTAGCAGTTAAGGCCAGGAATGTGGTGTCAGAAATTCCTCATCTGCCACGTATGTTGTAAAATCTCAAACAAGTTACCTTAGCTTGTTCATTCTCTAAGCCTTGCCTGTAACAGGGATGATAATAGACACGGCCTCTTAGCTTTGAGGTACAAATGTAATATAGTATGTGTTCAGTACTGAACTTGGTATCTGAGAGAGAGTAAAAGTTCAATATCTTTTCTTCTCTTTCTCTTCTGCTTTCTCATTATTATGAATTCTCTATAATATTATTTTTGCTAGTGCAAATTCTGTCAATTTGCCATCTTACAAAGCACAATCTCAGAAATGCTCACCTCCCTTCTTAGCCTTAATTGAAAGTTCTTGCCTTAAAATATCTATAATGTTCTCATACTCTTTGAATACTTTTGTATATAGCCACTTATTTTAAGGATTGATGACCAAATGGAACACCAACACTTGGATCCCAAACCCAATATTCACCCTTGCGGTCCTATTTCAATATTAGTAGATATTATGAACTGACTATTTAAAAGAGTCAAGGCACTGTGGTGTTTTTTTTTCTCTGAAAGGTATTTGTTGTACACAGAGAAAAGGAAATTCTAAAAGAAAAGAACTTTGAGGTCTAGGATCCAAAGGCGTTTATTACAATCAATTGAGAGTGTTTAAAAAAAAAAGGAAAAAGAAACATTTAAAAGAGGTCAAAAAAGTACCTTGACAGAAACTCTTTCATTTACATTGTTTCAAGTAAAATATCACATATTCAAAATGTTCCTATTAATTTTCATATGCTAAACTCACTCAGCATGTTTGACTACTTCCCTTCATAATGTTTTGGCACAAAAATGTAAATAACGTTATCCTTCACCTTCCCAAGTTCCCACAGTCCACTTTCTGGGTAAGAGGGGGAAGAATACACTAACAGTCAGAAACTGCACATTCTCCTGGTTGAAATCCAAAAGTAGTTTTTTAAAAAAAAAAGTTTTCTGTCACAACTTGTTCTTGGGAGTTTGTTCCCTGCCAACTAAAAACGATGGTTTTTGGGAGAGTACAAACCCTCTTCAAAATCAGACAAGATGACTATATCTCTGCATTGATTTGGATGGAAGCCCTCTGAAAACATTGATTTTCTACATCAGGTCAAGATCTGGAACCCTGGCTTTTCTACTTCAGATTTTATTTTCCTTGAAGAACTTCTGGAGCATGCCTATTTAACTGCCTTTGGGAGACAAGCCAACTTCCCTTTCATCGAGTGAAAGAAGACGGGCTCCAAACGCATTTCAATTTGAGGATGGGGTACTACTAGACATAGTTTCACAAGGAGCTATTTACAAAATGTTTCATTGTGATGATAAAGAGGAAGAGAGAGTTAGAAGAACCATGTTCCAGTCTTGGCTCTGTTATTAACCGCCCCTACGGACTTAGGGATGTCATTTTTACCTCTATGCCAGCTTTCCTCAAGTTCACCTCAGGGAAGTGCACCAGTCCTGTGTTATCCACTCTCAGAATTGCACAACACAGTACACACCACACAAGTTCTTTCACTGTAACTTTGCTTAAACCAGTGTTACCCAAGCTTATTTGACCACTTAACTACAAATTCCTGTTCTATGGAATTCACTTTGGGAAATGCTACTTAGGTATACATTTACTCATCAGGAAAAAAAAGATGAGGGTATTAGAAAAACATATATTAGGATTCCTATAAATTTTTATATTGCTTGATTGCTAAAAATGTCTGTGGCATGAAAAGAGAATTGGAGAATGAAAAAAAATCTCAATTACATTTTAAAAAGAACACGAAACTTCTGTTTATGGAAATATGGATTAACTATCAAGGAAAAAACCCTCTTGATCTAAGACATTTAAAAATGTTAGGATATATTTTGTAAACAGTTTAAATGTATGGCTGAGTTAACAAGAAAGTAAGAAACCCTCAGGGGGTGGTGAGGGGTTGAGGGAGATGGGGAGGATCCAACAAAGAGAGAAAATCATAAAAAGTTAAGTAAGTTCTGAAGTGAGCAGGTGCCCCAAGACCATCTATCAATGCTTACTTACCTATAGCTATGGAAAACAGAAGACAGAGTCGATGGGTTGTACAGGTGAGAAGTCATATTTGAGACTTCCGCGTAAAGCTGAGATTCCCCACCCCCAACACCAAATGTTATTCCTCAGTGATATGGTAAACCAGAAATAAGATCCACCTTGAGTGGCACAGTGGCATAAAAAACAAACAAACAAAATTCTGCCTTACTCTGATTCTGATGAAAATTGATAAAATAATTTCCTTGAGAATGTATAACCACATATACAGTCCTCATACAGATTTGGAGCTTGAATTCACACCATTGTGGTAGTCACAAAAAAACTTTAAGGAGAAATTTACTTTCAAGAGTCATTAGGTTTGAAGCGTCATGGATGTCTACCAGAAACCAACATGAAGGAACACGTTTTCAATCTAGGCCATGAAGAATTTAGACAAAGTTCCAATGAACATAACATGCATAACATAATATACCTGGCAACAAGTCACCATAAACTAGACAGTGCAAAACAAATAAATAATCAGGTATTTAAATATTTCAGATATTAGATGATCAGATCCAGTATATAATATAAGAAATCAAAGGAGGAATCAGCACTATAAGGAAAAAAACCAAAAGCTGTTAGAACAATCAAAAGTATCTGAAAACATAGCATCTAGAAGTAAAAAATAAAATCATTAAATTAAAAACTCAATGGAAAGATTAAACATCATATCAGACACAGCTGAAGAGGCATTTAGTCAAGTGCAAAACAAAACTGAAGATACTACTCAACATGTGATAAAAGGAACAAAGTGTTGGAAAATATGAAAGAGAAATGAAAAGACCTGAAAGATAAAGTGGCAAGGTTGAACACACATCCAGCTGGAGTTCCAGGAGAAAACAGAGTTCACTTTTGAGGAATTTTCTAGTGTTGATGAAAGACATGACTTCTCAGATTCAGAAAGCCTAACAAATTCTGAGTAAGATAATAAAAATATCAATAGATCTATGACTAGACACATCTCAGTAAATTGGGAATAAAAGAAAAAGTCGAGGAGAAAACTTTCAGTTGAACAACAGAGACAGAAAGGGAAAATACTGCCTACAAAGTAACATAATTAGATAGACAACTGACATCCCAACAGCAAAAATTAAGCCAGAGGTATGGACGTTCCTGATCAGTGCAAATGGTCTCATTAATAATTATGCAAACACAGTAAAAGGAATCAGAATCTGACCAATGAAAAAAGTAACTAGAAAAAAGATACCATTTGGTAAGGGTAAGCATCCCTGAAGTCTGTAGGGAAGGGAGTAGTGAGCTTGGCTGCCTATTTACCACATCTAAGATGCCACTGCCTCTTCTCATGGTTTTTGTGCACCCCCCCCCCCATTCACCTCTTCTACAAATTCAGAAAGGTGTATTATGGTTGCTCAGCCAGAAATTCCATCTAGGGCCAAATTTGTAAGTATTGTGTAGGCAAATCTAGCAACTCACTAAATCTAATTATGGCTTTCAAAAAAATCAGTTAAAAGAAAGCACATATGAATGTCGTATGGAAACAGAGTCTAAAGCAGTGGTTCCCAAACATGGCTATGCATTAGAACCATCTGGGGAGTGTTCCTTAAAATGTAAATAGCTGTACTATATCTGATCTACTGAATCAGCATCTCAAACACAGGAATCTATACTTTTAAAAAAGCTCTCCAGTTGATTCTGATACACTGACAAGTTTGGGAACTATTGGTCTAAGAGAATTCCAGCTAGATCTAGCATTGTGCTTCAAAGACGCAGAACCTAGTTCTTATCAGCTCTAAGTTTCATGAAAGCTGATACACTCAAAATCAAACTGTCTTTAAGACTGAAATAGATACCAGGATGGCCACTCCTTAATTATATAACTGTCACGTGAAGCACAGATCTTCACGTTTACATGATTGGCCCTTCTCCTCCTATAGTCAACTACATTAAACCATAATCATAAGAAGAGACTTGAACAACTTACATCAGCAATCATTGTCACATGTACCCCATAGTTACATTAAGTCTAGTATATTCTATCAGCATAGTTTCTTCTTGGGAATTAGCAGGTTGCTCATGAATAGAGAGAATCAGAACGAGGGGCATTAGGTAAATTAAAAATCCCTTGAGATATCCTTCCCACCAAAGGGAGGGTTTTCAACAAGGCTGGAATATGCAAGCGTGTTGACAACAAGCAGCTTTGTGGATGAGGTCGTCTGCCTCAGGAGCCTCCTGATGATGACGCTGACAGTATTTGGGTGGGATCAGGATGTGCACAGATGATACTGCCTCTGTAAAACTCTTTAGCAAACCACCCTAGCCCTGCTTCAGATTAAAACTTTTTGAACATACACTGTTCCTTTCTATTCTAAGACACAAGCACATGTTCATATTTCTAAAGTCAAGATGTGTCTTAAGACAGATGTGTAGATTTAATATGACTTTTTAAAAGATTAATTCAGAGAGCTCCAGTTATATGATACAAACTCTTTTTTCTATTATAATTGCAAACTTTCTGTGGTGATGCCTCACATTTGCCGGAGTTATCCTAGGTCAACCCTCGAATAATCAAGTATGGCCAGAGGGGCAGGATTAAAATGGTCATGCTCTCCATGTGTGTGGGAGGAATTTCCCCCGGGGGGCATGGGGGGTGGGGGGGTGGAAGAAAGAAAAGAAAAGAAAGGCTACGAAAACAAAAGAGGGAAATAAGCTAGCTGTATTCATAGTATTCTTGATTAATTTCAAAGGGAGCTTCTGTCAGAAACAAACCGATTCATTAAAGTAGCATGTTTATAAGAGCAGGGTGGCAGCCCAGGTGAGATCTTAAATATATTTTTGGATTGTTTTAACAGTAAGAATTTGGACGGAGGTGAGGCAAAATGTAAATCCAGGAATAATATTTCCATTTTTCATTCATTTGTGCCTTTATTAAATGTTGGCCTTGATTGCAAAAACTTGCCAACCTTTTACTGTTTGTTTACATGGGACCTATGGAAACAGCATTAAGCAATTTGTTCCTTCAAACTACCATCTTGCTCTTAAAATTCTAATATGCAACACTATGGCCGTTCTTTTGGGTCTACCAAGTTGACCTCATTAGCAAGCCTTCCAGAATTCTGATCCCTAAAGTAAATCCACAGATAAAATATCCAGCATTGAATGGTAGTTCCTGGAAACTCAGATCAGTTTGAAATTTGGTTAAGCAAAACAGCAAGTTCAAACAGTCTCTGATTTTTAATTATTTTGTTTTCATCTTTAAGTAAAATTATTTGTCTGTATCGTATAGACAGTAAAGAGTTACAAAGATAAAGTTTACGGTAATGGTTATTTGATGAAAACAAACTTATGTTACACTAATTTTAATCCAGGGGTCTTACCTTTACCATAACAACTTTTATTTTCTTAATTGAAAAGGAAAAAGATACGTTTTGGGTAAACAGCAAATGCATTTTATGTCAAATATAATTAATGTCTGATAAATAAAGTTTATGAATTTTGGAAAAGAAAAGGTTTTTGTTTAGCTTTTGAACAATCTTGAGTAAAATAGCTTTCTCTGCTCTTTTGACATCTGTTAGCTCCTCCATATCCTGGAAACATTAAGTGTATTATGCTTTCAGCTGGAAGCAAATAAGAACAAATCTCAGCCACCTCATTTTATAAATCCTTTCAATCATTTGTAATATTCTTTGACTAGCAAATAAAAGGACTGCATCAAAAAAGCAATTTAACTCATTGCTTACAGATGGAAATAATGAACATCGGTCATTGTCTAAGGACAGACTATAATACTATATCCAAAACAGATCATGCTCAAATATCTATTCATCCCTTTATAATTTAAAGAGTGTTTCTAAAAAACCCACCAGTAATACCTCAAATTTCTATTTTCCCAAGGTACAATGATCAGAATTTAAAGATTACACGCACATAAAGAAACATGTGGTGACATAATATTCCTGAATTATTACACTATTGCATGGAAATTAATTTTATTTGCCTGAGAATAATTTCAACAGACCATCTTATTACTCTCTTATCCATTGGAATTGTTCTCTAAATCTGAATTAGGCTTTCAGAGAAAAGAGATTTTAATAAAACACTCCTCTTTGTGTGTTGGCATATCAGTATATATCTAGAAGTTGTACCACAGCAGTGAAAATTCAGTGATAAGAGAAATTACTACTTGTATCACGTTTTATCCTCCTCATATATGTACAGACCATGCTTAATTCAAAGGCAGTCTTTGAGATCAGCCATTTCAGACCTTGAGGTTTACCTCTGGCATTTACTAATAAAGGGAACTTGGACACATTTCCTAATCTTTCCAGGTCTCTTTCTTTATTCATCTGTTAAGTGGGGCATCACACTCACCATGTTGGGTTTTGTGAGGATTAGACAAGTTGGTGAATATCAAATCTAGTATGGTGCTTTGAAAACAAAATAGGTACACAATAAAAATTAGCTTCTTTTTCTATTTTTAATCCATAGAATTATAATATAAAATAGGCTCTTTTTTCTTTAGGATTCTCTATTTCTTGGGCCCGTTAAGAAGCAAATGACCTCATGCAAAACCCAACTCAAAAAAGGCCAGATCAATCCAAGCGATCATACCATGTCACTAGGACCCTCTCGTCATGTCTTCCTTCCAGTCTCTAGGCTCATCTCAAGCAGGCTGCCACCAAGTGGCAGCAAATATGACATCCAAGAGCCTCTGCTTACATGTTAATAGTTGAGTTCTCTTTCCCAATACTTTCAGCAAGAATTCCAGAATTTTCTCTATCTTGGTCTGGTTAGTTGTCTAACCCTGAACTAAACTCTAAGACCAAGAGAATGTGATAAAGAAGAATGCATGCATCCCTACTTGAGTCACCATGAGTGGGAGGAGACGAGAGAGGGCCAAGTGGAAAGTAACAGCTGAGACAGACTTGGGAAATGTCTGAACTGTAAACGTATGCCCCAGTCCACACCAAGATCGATCTAAAGAGAATGGAAACTTTATAGGCTGAACATGTTCTATCATTTCCATTTGGTCTTTCATTATATGTTCCATTTCTTTGCAGAGACATTCTATTAATTACTAACATTTTGTACTTTTTTTCCTTTATTGCAAGTGTGTTTGCAATTTCTTGTTGAAGCATTTTTAGAAGACTGCCTTAAAATCTGTTATATAATTGCAACATTTGTGCATTCCCAGTGTTGAAATCCGTTGGTTGTATTCTCATTCAAGTGGAGATTTTCCTGGTTCTTGGTATGAAGAGTGATTTTCAATTATATCCTACACATATTTGGTATTATGAATCTCTACATCTTATTTAAGTCTGTTTTTAATAGGACTCTTCTGACTCTGTGCTGGCAGGGGAAAGGGGGTGCTTTTTCATTGCTGCCAGCAATGTGGTGGAAACCCAGTTTTTCCCTTCCATCTCCACTGACACCCTATGCTGGTGGGGTTGAAGGGGCTCCTCAAGACAGTATGGGCGGTTTGGGTTCCCCACTAACCTCTGCTGATATCAACCTGGCTCACAGAAAGGGGAGTGCCTGGTTACTCCTGCTCACCTGGCTTTGACTGATACAGCAAGTAGAGTCGGTGGCTTGCCATTACCGAAAGATGATGGAATTCCAGGCTTTCCACTCAGCCTCCCCTGACACCACTCAGCACAGATGGGGACAAGCGCCTTGTTACCACTGAGTGGGAGTCAGAGTAGAAGTCCATTCTCCCCCAGGGTCTCCGCTTTCACCATCGGGGTCTTGCTCGTTACCACCAGGCAGAAAGGGAAGTCCAGGCTCCCCACCTGGCTTTCTCTCACAGCACCCTAGCATGGGTGTGTGTCGAGTGGGGCACTCATTTCAACAGGGCAAGGCAAAAGTCTAGACTCCCCACTTTGTTTTGCTGATAGAGGTGGGGGTGGGGCTGCAGTTTGGCGTTTGACTGAAGTGGGCGGGGCGGTTATTGTCTAAAAGTCTTCTGTCATTTCTAGCCTGCGTATTTCCTGACCCCTTTGGCAAGAGAGAACAGGCACTTCCTGGAGCTTTTTTTTTTTTTTTAATTTATTGTCCAGTTTCGGCCTTGGAATTTGGAGCTGCCAGCTTCTCCAATACCCAAGTGTGATACGTGAAGAAAACAAAAATAAAACCAAACCCAGGCAAGTCAGTGCCATGTCAGTCCCTGGGTTCCAGGATCCCTGGCTGGTTCGCCTGATTCTCTCCATCTTTCAGAACCTTTTATGTTTATCTTCAACGTCTACTTTTCTCTCAGTTCTTGTCCCATTAAGTCCTGGCTGCCTGAGGTATCCCAAAACTTAAACCCAAACCCGGCAAAATCTTGCTCATTCTAAGTCACCACTGATGCTGTGCATCAAAGAAATGGTGCTGTTCTAAGTGAGGGCAAGTGAGGGAACATATTGGGCCCACCTCACTGTGTTTTCCTTCTCTTTGGGATTTGGCCCCTGAAGCCCTAGCTTTCTTGGTAGTTCCCCAGTGCTTTCAAACTGATCTTTAAAAAGTGTCCTGTTTTTCTTATTGTTCTTGCTGGGAGGGTTGGTGTGCTAAAAGCTAGCCTTCGCCTTACCAGAAATGGAACTCTCAGATATCTCCTATGGGTGGGTGTCCACACAGCACTGTCCCTGGCATTCTTGTCTTTTATAACTGCCCCAGGCTTACAAATTAATTCTGACAATGAAGGCCACAAAGTCGGGACAGATTCCATCCTTAAGGTTTAATGGGAAATGAATCAAAAGTTTATCAATGGATTATTAAGTATTTCCATGGCTGATATTCAGTTTGTGTGCACCGGCATATCCATTCTGGTTACTAAAACATTGATATGTTAATTACTAAATAATTGTTGTCTTCCATTCCCTGTGCCCTCCCCAGGATCCCACTGAAATTTCTAATGATCCAAGGTATAAAGGGCGAACACCTGGTCAGGATGTCCCTTCAGCAGCCCCGCTCTGATGTCATGGCTAGCATCCTATCATTTTTGGTGAGGGCCCAAGCTTAGCTGTTGTTAAGTATTTTCAATATCACTCCTGTGTACGCCTGAGCCATACAGATCCTAGTTTGTTTTTTCTCTTATGATAGGAATTAATTATATTTCCCTCTTAGTTATTTCCATAGAGAATTGTTTGGCATGGTTCTTCCATTCATTTGGATGATAGGCAACAATATAATTAGCAAAAATATTCAGAATTGTTTCTGCTAATGAGCCCTATTTTAATTTCTAGTCTATGAATAGCTTTACCTTTTATCAACATAATTAAAATCAGAGATAATAGCCAGGTTAAGCCAAATAACTTCTGATAAGGCTAAACTCACTGCTGAGATAATTTTCTCTTACTAATCAAAAACGCTACGCTGACTAGATGAAACTGAGAACACTCTATAACACATCTGACAGAAAATAATCATTGCAAATTTATGAATAGTGGCCATCTTTATTTTTCTATTATTCACTGCAATCATTTACTCCTTGAACCGTGGTCTCCTATATCATTGCTGTTATGCTTGTCTGAGATAACATGTTCAAGTTTCACACGAACACGTGAGAATTTTATGTTTTATGTTTACTACCAGTCTTCATCACTTCTTCACTTCTAATCCACTTATTTACTTCTATGGGAAGATTCGAGGCATTTGTTAAGTCAGATTATTTTTTTCTTTGAGCTAAATTACAAACCAAAGCCCAATTAATGATTTTACTGACTTGTCACGCAGGGGTAAAATCTTTGCTTCCCTGTATTTTTTCACTGAAACTGACCAATCGAGATGATATCACATGCAACTTTTTTTTTTAATGCCTTCGCTCTTTTTTTTTTCTGCATATGCTACTTTGGAAATGCTGTTGCGTGCGGCCAGGAGAAGGAAAAGCATTACAGACGCATTGCTCGTTCCCAGCCATTGTGACCAAGCCTTGGATGCTGTTCTGGGACCTATCTCAAGTACCTGGTGAGCAACCGAGTCCAAAGAAACCTCAATACCTAATTTACCCTGTTTAACTAGGACTAAGCTTCTTTGACACGGATATGTGAGACTGACCTACCTGAAGCTACTGTTAAGGATTGGGTTACAAGATACAGGAAGACTGCCAGATGGTCAGGATCTATTTCGTATTGAGCTAACTGGGTCATCGTTCCTACCCCTAAAGAACTGGTGAAAAACAGGTAGTCAGACCAACTCCATCTGAGAACAGCTCTCTTCTCTAGGAATGACAACCTGGCAGTATATGCTTCCTTATAGAAAAACAGTTGCTATTAATTTTGTGGGCATTCTGGTTCAGTTTAGAAGGCAACTTTCCATCGTAAAAAATGCCAAATTTATAAATGTCAGGGTGTGCAAGGGATTAAGAGACTACCACCAGCTAGCTATTGGCCATCATCGGAAATGTACATGTCCTCTTATGAGTGGTCTCTCAAGATGTTATATGCAACATTACCTTGTGTTTGTGGATCCTATAGATAGATAATATGGTAATGTTCTTTCTTTCTGGCAGGAAGTAAAGTTTTAAGTGAGGAAATGGAAGCTCGGTGTGAGTCAGTGACTCACTCACAGTAACAAAACACCTAAGTAGAAAAGTTGGATTCTAGTCCAATGTCCCTTGCAATTGACCACCCTCCGAGTAATGTTTGCATACGCTTGATGTCTGACACAGGCATATCTCAGAGATATTGTGGGTTCAGTTTGGACTATCACAGTAATGGGAGCCAAATGAATTTTTTGGCTTCCCAGTGCACATAAGAGTGCTGTATACATTATACTCTAGTCTATTAAGTGTGCAATAGCATTATGTCTACAAAAAAGTACATACCATAATTAAAAATGCTTTACTGCTCAAAAATGCCAACCAGCATCTGAACCTTCTGCGAGTTGTAATCACTGATCACAGATTGTCATCACAAATATAATAATAATGAAAAAGTTTGAAATATTGAGAGAATTACCAAAATGTGACAGGGACATGAAGTGAGCAAATGCGCTGACAGATTTGCTGGAGGCAAGGTTGCCACAACCTTCAATTTGCAAAATAGTAAAAAAACAAACAAACCACACTATATCTGTGAAGCACAATAATGCAAAGTCCTGTAAAATGCAGTATGCCTGTGATGCTGTGCAAACAATTGTCAAGGAATTTTTAAGTCATTTTTGCATTGCGCTTATAACTGTTTTAAATTTACTCTCTTCCCTTGTCCTTACAGAAAAGATAAAATAGAGGTCAAAAATAGAGGTCATCCTCTGGCCCATGAGATCAGGAATTAACAGGGTATTAATAAGGGATTAGTCAACAAGAATTCCTCCCCAAAGCAAGTGAATCTAGTCTTCTGCATGTAATCTTGGCAATGTAGGATTTTGATGATATACAAGCATTAGCCATGGCTATGAGTAGAATATGGTCCCAGCAGTGCTGAATGACCCAGATGAAACATGGAACATGAAAATGAAAAGAAATCTGTCAGCCCTGCCTAAGAGAGACACCATCAGAGAAGCTCAAGTCTCAGTTAACAGCAAATATTTACTGAGGAGTGGAACAGAGATAATCTTTCATGAAGCTTTGAGATCACCCTCCTCCTGTAACTGCTCTAACCCACCTGCTTCTATGTGCCCTCAAACCATGCTGAAACCATCTTGCAAATATCAACTTGCCATACGATGCTCTTAAAATGAAAAGTTACTGTTGGCAAGGGCAGAAATGTCTAGGCATGGTAAAAGGCTTTTCTCACACCTGACTTAGTACAGGTTCATTCAACAAGTATTGTCTGAGTCACACATCCATGCTCAGCACTGAGGAATCAAAAAATGATAAAGATATCCTTGCCCTTCACGAGCTCAGAATCAACTTCCTGGGTGAGCAAATCATAGCGATCCAGTTCAGATAACTGAGAAATCTCTGAGAAGTTCCAAGGTGAAAGCAAATCTAACATCCCAGTCTAAATAAATAAACTAGCATTCGGTCACACCCACATCAACACTGGCTCATTTTCTCAACATGTCACCACTAATTTCCTTTCCTAAGACATAGTTAGGGACCTTCAGAGTTTAGCACTGGACAGAGAATCTACTGCTGGGAAGGGACATCTGGACAAACACCCCTCAGGTTTTCCTCTTGAATTTATCTCCCTGTTCAAGTTCCCATCTCTGATTCTTCCTCCCCTCCAAATGGCCCCTACTGCCTCTCCTGTTAGTGTCTTGAAACAAACATAAACCAATTGGTTTTGTTCATTAACTGTTCATTAGCTGAAATTGGCTAAAACTTTCAGAAGTTTCTCTACTAAATGTTCAAGAACAAAAAGGAAATAAAGAGAATATTATATATAAAGACAAGCTAATTAGGAAAAGTTTTCCGACCCTGTCGAAGCTAGGTAGCTTATGGGGCTATCTCCTTCTGTATGGGATTCCCTGAAAAGGGGGTGGCAACCTCTAGATCTCCAGGACTAAAGTAACTCTACCAGCAAGGCAGACTGACTCCCCTTCATAGCACCAGCTGGCCCCCACATGGCAAGCTTCAGTTGCCCCCACCCAGCACTTTTAACAAAAGACACAAGCTGTATTTCAATTTCTGACTGGAAGTCTGACCAGTCTTTGATACCGGGAAGAAATCCATGCTCAAGAAGAACCTTCCTTGGGACACCTGAATGGCTTAGCTGGTTGAGTGTTCAACTCTTGGTTTCGGCTCAGGTCGTGATCTCAGGGTCATGGGATCAAGCCCCCAAGTCAGGCTCCATGCTGAGCATGGAGCCTGCTTGAGATTCTCTCTTTCTCTCCCTCTGCCTCTCCCACTCTCTCTTGTGCACACTCTCTCTCTCTCAAATTAAAAAAAAAAAAAAAAAAAAAAGACAAACCTTCATCAGCACAGAACCAGCTGAAGCTCAACATCTTACCACAACATTATACCCACACACTACTCATAGAGGCAGAGTTACAGGTGGGGAGCTAGCCCCTCACTCATTCCTGCCGACGCCCATCCCCCTTCCTACAAATGCATAGTAGGGAAGGAAAAGGCAAACTGAGGCCAGAAACATTACCTAAGGAGCAATGAAATCTCCTGAGTTTCTTGGGCATCCCTGTGATAAAAAGACTCTTCATGATCAAGAACTATGTTCTTCCATTCTCCTGTTGCTTTTGCTAAACAGGAACACTGGCAATGTCATGAGTTGGATTTAATCCAAAAAAAGGGCAAGGTATAAGGCCCACGCACTACTTTCAACCTGAACAGCAATGAACTTTTTTCTGGATTCTCCAGTTATTTTCAGACTCCGTGAATCTGTGTGCCAATCCAAATACGTGCTGCCCTCGAACTTTTTTAGAGGGTCCTTCAGCTTGGAGTTAAAGGCAATGATCTAAATTTGGTGGCTGCAGCAGCAATTCTGCTGAGGATTTTGTCTGAAATCTTTAGTTAGGAAAAAAAGGAAATTTCCAAAGCCCATGCACTATCACTCAGGCCACAGATAATAATCGAAACAAACTGGTGATGGCATCTCAAAGTTTTGCACATACTTGTCTTAATAGAGAATCTAAAAGTAACAAGAAAGGAAACAGCAAAAAGACTTGACATTGGTAATGCAAGTATGAGAAAACTAGAGACTTAGAAGTTACTAATGAATTGTCAGGCACATTTAAAAAGTATGGATATAAAGAAATAAGGATATATAGGATATCGTGTGGCTTATAAAACCCTGATATTGCACACTGAGAAAAAAATTAATGAACATACTTTAAACTTTCTAAGAAAAAGTATTCTATTTCTTCATAATCTATTCCTAAAAAATAAGGTACATGCCTCTTTTCCTTGTTTTTCTGGAAATATTTTTTCTATATATTAAAGTAACACTAATAATTTAGAAAAATACCGAATTCAGACAGTGAAGAATACCCATAATCTTACAACCCAGAAAGATAATTTTTTTTAATGTTTATTTTTGAGAGAGAGAGAGAGAGAGAGCAGTCAGGGGGTGGGCAGAGAGAGAGGGAGACACAGAATCCGAAGCAGTCTCCAGGCTCTGAGCTGTCAGCACAGAGCCTGACGCCAGGCCCGAACCCACGAACCATGAGATCATGACCTGAGCTGAGCTCAGACGCTTAACCGACTGAGCTACTCAGGTGCCCCTAGAAAGACAGTCTTTATATCGTAACATTATTATTAATATTTTGATGTATTTCCTAACAGACATTTTTTTTTCAGGAGCCACAAACTTCATTATACCCATTGGGCTAAAGGTTGAATGTTACAAAGCAATCTGAAAGTTGGGTTTTAAACAAATAACCAGCTCTAACACCTTGATAGGAGAGAGGAGGAAAACAAAGAGTCAGCCAAGGATGTTGCCTTGTCTGAGAAGCTGGTAGAGTTGCTAATTCAATGACAGGAAAACAATTGTAACCCACTACTGTAAGCTCTACTTGGCCCACGTTACCCTCTGTAGTTTGATTCATCTATGGACCCCTGCACTTTTTAAGAACTCCTCTCAGTCTCAAAAACAACATTTAGTCTTTCTGTCCTGATCTGAAGTCCCAGAATGTATTGGCATGCCTCTCAACATGTGCTGTAACTTACACATTCCGTTATCCAGATAAATATACATACACGTTGATGTACACATATGTGGGCATATGTTTAAGTAGATGATGTTACATGTCTGTGTATGCGTATTCCTATGTAACATGTATGTGTATGTGCATATGTGGATGTAGATCTATATCTCCGGTACTGGAGCATTTTTTCCGAGTTTGGCTCTCACGCATCCTCACTGCTGGCAGGGGCCTGAAGCATTTTTCCTGAGCCTGTAGATTTCGATTGTTACTTATGTTTTATTATGATTTACATGACTATCATTTTATTCAGGAGAAAAGGTTATCAATCCTGCTGATGTCCTTTTAATTCCGAGGGAATGGAAGATGGAAACGTACTGTCAGAGACCCAAGGCTAAGAATATGCAGATAATCAGAAAGCCTGGAGGCTAACGACGTTGGGTGTATATAAACAACACTGATGCATTATGTGCATAACTAAAGAGGAACAGCCAGCTGAGGCAGACTTCAAGGAGAAGGAGGCTTTAACTGTACAGGAGAAGAAAAAGAGAAATGAACTCTCTTCAAAAGCCCGTGTGATCCCAAACCTAAGTAACAAAGTTATCAGCATGAGGAACCTAGTGCCTGAAGAATGCAGAAAGATAAAAATCAGTGACATTGCACTTCTTTCTTTTGCCGAACTTCGTCATGGGAAATGGTTCCTTTCTTCCATTTTGGAGATTTATCATGCAATTCTTTATGTTTTCGTGAACTTCAAGCTGGCCCCTAAAAACTGTTTCCTCAAAATGTTTAAAAGTTTTCAATGTTGGTGTTTTTAAATTTTTTAAAGACAGAAAATAAAAAAAAAAAAAAAGAAAGAAAGAAAAAGAAAAACCCACACTAGGAACTCCAAGTCCTGCCAATTTTTCCTTCCTGCCAAGTCCTATTAGTATAAATGAACGGTTTATTTTAAGAAATGCCTGATAAATTACTCTACACAATCAGTAATGAGGGTACTGTCAGCAAAGGAGAATCATTTCCAAAATTTACTTGGCATTAAGGAGCTAGTGCCTTCTAAGCTCAAACTGGGTTATGTGGCCCCAGCCTCTGTGGATTCCATAAATCTCTCCCTTCTCAGAGGACAGAAGGATCAGCCGGGATGTGTAACTGCTGAGGTTTCTCTGTGTCAGCTTACAGTTTTTAAGAAACTGCAACAAAACATGGTCATTTTCAAACTTCCCTTGTCAACAGTTTCTACCACTCTGCACAGAGTTCCATTTCTTCTTGGGCTTTGCCCCGGAGGAAAATATTAAAGACCTCAGGTTGTTAACAGTAAAAATCAAAAATCCCAGGCCAGGACAAAACAAACAGCGGGACGTAGAAAGGAAAAGGTCAAAGAGCCTCACATTTCCCTGGCGACATAAACATTCACTCAGGGCCTGATCCATATCCAATGTGACTTTGGAGAAACACAACTGGAGCACGGGAGAGGCTGCGAGTCACTATCCAAACATAAAAGCAAAGGAGGGCAACAAATGACCACTTCCTCTGGAAAGAGGAAGAAAGGAAAATGCCTAATTAAAGCATTGTGGATTACGAAAACCACTGCAGCTACAGTTCAACAGTGGGGGACGAGAATCATCCATACTGGCCCACCATTGTGCCAGTGTGGCCATGGGCACCTACTTACATAACCATCCTGTGAAATCTCTTGTATTTCTATTAAGGAAATTCTGGAAATACCTTGTCTTAAAGCTTTACTTTTCTAAAGGGAGAGATGGGTGGATGTTCGGTGTGATAAGTTGTGGCAGCAAACCCCTGCAAAGCTGTTGGGGGGGATGAAGAGTTTTGAACCGTGGAGTCTGTGATTTGTAAAGTTTTTTTGTGTGCGTGCTCTTTAGAGCAATAGCATTATAAAAGTTAATGTGCAAATAAAATAAACAAATACCTCTAGTCCTCTGCCCACCCATGAGCGGTGTAGACTGGTTCCCCTCATCTTTCCTAGGCCCACTTATAAATCCCCAGGGATGGGCTTCTGCAACTTTTGCCATAAGACTATTTTCCAGCCACCATCTAAAAGACTTCCACTTACTCTTAGTTAGCCGTGTCTGTATAATGTTCGTGGTGACCCCGCGCTGAAATCTTGTTAGGCCTCCAAGGAGGAGACCAAAGTGTTTCACACAATTTATACTACTCATATTTTGTATTTAATATGTTTAAACACGAGGATCGGAGCTCAGCGTTTAATGCAGTGCAGTCTGTATACAAGCTGACTAAATTACAGATGAGCAGAAGAGACGCTGCATACTTCCTCCAATCTTATAGCAAGAGGAGAGACACCAGCTCTTCTGAGGAAATATTTATACGTTCCAAGCATTCTTAGCGTCATTAACAAGCAAACTCCACAGTGCTCATTAGTGATCCCTGAGGGGAACGGATGCCCATTTTGCAGATGAGGGTGTTGAGACCTGGAAAGAGATGGGGTGAATTTTTCGAGGTCGAGAACAAAGAGGCACAGAACAAGGAAAGGCCCCGGGGGATCTCAGACCGCTGAGCCATCCTAGCCTGGTCTTTTTCTGCAAAGTCACTGCTCAGAATGCAACCTATCTCCTCTTTACAAGGCTGGGGGAGGGTGGGAGTGTTGGTCAAGGCCCATGCTAACATTTCTTGAGTGGCTGGAAGGAAGCCTAAAGGGCCCGACAAACAGCCTCTACTCATGGCTTGATTTGTACTTGGTACAAGCCATTCAGGAAATAACAATAGAGGGAGAAAACCTCCTTTTCCAAAAGATCTCAGCCTCATCTTACTTACCAAGAAGATATATGGTTCTAGAAAATATTTTATGTCAAGGTTCCCAGGTCTGATCCCAGGTTACTGCTAACATCATATTTCATTAATTGGAAATGTCAGACTAAGAAAAATATAAACTTTATATCAAGTAGAACCCAGCTTCTTCAGCCTCCAAGCCTATGATGCACTCTGATTATTTTCTGATCACCTACAGAGTACAGAGCACAATGTAAAGAATCCTTCCTTCATAGCCTCACCTCACCGTTGGGCGACCAAGCATTCCTAGATCATTAAATTAGGAAGTAAGCCAATGGCAATAATTATAGGAAAAATGAGTACTTCTAAAATGAATCTACCTCAGCCAGAAAAAGAAAATGTTAAGATGGATGTAAATTTCACACGGGGTAAGTGTCATAGTTAAGTTTCAAAATGTAATGTTAAACCTACTGTCCACTCTCTGAAGCCAGAGAAGTGGCTACTGCACTGTTCCACCAGTCCCCCCGGGGACATCCCGCTGATTCTTGTGACTCTAATTCCAGGCTTGGTCATTATACGCTCATGCCTCCAACAGGGCTGGAAGCACACACATACTGAAGTAGGCAGCTGTGATGTGTACAGTCTCACTCTACAACCCCTGACCATACCTGACTAAGCCAACAGGGCCCTGACTCAAGGACAGCCAAGCCCTAGACTTCCATCTATGTGGCATCATGATCAATGAGTTGGTCTGGAAAGAGAAGCTGTGCCCAGGTCCCCTCTGTGGAAGTGAGAACTGGGATCCTAAGTCACTGAGCTAGTTCTCTGGAGCCAGGACACCTAATAAGTAGAGGCAGGCAGAACTGGTGGCCACTGTGGGCCAACTGCATGTTGGATTTATGAGGAAGGAGTGACCTGTGGGTGCTGAGGGGAAGCCAGGAGAGAAGGGCAGGGGCACCACGCCTCGGAGAGACAGAGATTACGAGGGCAGTGTGCTTTAACTTCTGTCCTTCTGAGGCTGGTCATTCAGCTTCTCCCATGCACAAACTTGCAATAAATCCTCCTTCACGTGAGGCAACTTAAGTGCATGTCTGTTTCTTGTAACCAAAAGAGCCTTGAGAAGAACAAAGGCCCCCAAGGAAATGATTAAAGACCTTCTGGGGTAGTCCAACCGTGGCAATGTGCAGCCCCAGGCACACACAGCTCTCCCCAAACCCACAGCAATGCCAGGACTCCTGGAAGAGAGTGCCCCCTAGTGCAGCTCCTGGTCAA
Organism: Acinonyx jubatus; assembly: GCF_027475565.1. Taxonomy (NCBI): domain Eukaryota; kingdom Metazoa; phylum Chordata; class Mammalia; order Carnivora; family Felidae; genus Acinonyx; species Acinonyx jubatus. The sequence continues at coordinate 94,369,078 of NC_069383.1, read as the reverse complement.
TTAGAGCACTTCAAGTAATTTGGTCATTCTTCACCCCAAATTAATATGAAGGACCGCTACAATTTTATACTACTTGCACTTAGATTAAAACATGACCCAAAAAAGTGAGTGGCTAAAAAAAGAAGCGTAAATGGGAATATGATTATTCAGTTTGGGTGTGATGTCTTTTTGCTCTAACACTTAATTAACAGGAAGGCTAGGAGTTCACCCTGATGTTCATGGAAAAGGTGAGTGCCCATCCATCGCATATCTCCATAACATACCTTTGTGTTCAAGCTAAGAAGAAAAAAAAGTAAGTAGGTAGGAACCATCCTTAGAGACTAATCTCGGTCCAGGCACAAGAATACGGGTTTCATCAGAGTTTGGTGAATACGAATCTGAATTCAAATCTCCAGATTAAGTATAGTATTTTTATTGTCTACAGAGGGAAGCAAATTCTTCCTTGCCTCTAGTAGTGGGATTTTTATTTCAAAATTTCATTTCTTGACAAAGGATTTTTCATAGATGGGGGTCCCCATTACACTATTACAAAGCTTATAAGAATTTTAGGGCTTTTTCTCTGGTTCACTCCTCCACTACAAAATATCTTTTCATTGAAGTTTCAAAGTGCTCCCTGAGGAGAAAAATCTATGTTTGCTTTGGTGTTTATTACATGGGGCATTGTTCCACGGGTGGCAAATTGATTTTATCCTGCAGGCCAACTCCAAATGACTGAGCCTTGTGCCAAGAAGGGCTCTTGAAAGCCAAGTGACCCCTACGCTTGGTGGTAAAGAGCCCAGGATTGATTAGCAATGTCTGCCACAGGCATGGGAGGGAGGAGAGCCAGGATGCTAGGTGCAGGCCAACTTCAGTTTGCACCTTTAATGTATAAGCAAGTGTTTGACTTAGCACACTGCATTTTTGAGCCTAGCACAAAACTATTCAGCTTCAAATATCCCTTTTAGACAGAGGTGTTGACACTGAAGACTAAAATAACATATAGAAAATAACACTGATACAAAATTTGTTGCCTCTAGGTTTGGAAAAATTAACGGTAACTAATTAATGACTGAAATTTCCAGAAGAATATGAAAACTCTAATCCGGGAAGTAGAATTTTTCTCATGATGTGAAAGAACCATATACCAGCCCAAAAGAGAACTATAAACATGGGGGTTGGGGGGGGGAAGTAATGATGTCATAAGCTGGGACTCAGATCCTTAAAAAAACTCAAAAAATCCTTTACATCTAAACAAGGCTGGATTCTCTATTCAGAACATGGCTTTTTTTTCCCCCTCCTCATTTTGATAGTTGAGAAACTGAGGCAGAGTAAAAAGGAAAAACTGATTCAAAGGCTCCAGTGTGAATCGAGAGCAGGTTCTGGGCATAGAAAACGTCTAAGAGTTGCTTTACAGCTGACTTCCTGTAGTCCTCAGACACCAGGATTCCCCAGCTAGCTTTCCCAGTGACAGGATGGAAGTGACCTCTGGGCACCTCCCTACAAACTACAATACAGACCAGCAGGAGATAGGCAAAGTTTCGTGATAGGCAGAGCTCCGGTGAGCGGTCAGGAGCTTAGCTGACATTGAAGGGTGATGTATCCCACCTGGATAGAGTCTTTAGAAACTTTGGAAACAGGAAAAGAAATGTTCTAACAATTCCAGAAAGCAAATCACTTCTGGAAGGCTCATCTGTGTTCAAAATACGTATCTAGCATGTATACCATATGCGGACTTGATTTTATGTTGCTGCTTCTTTAAAGGAATCTGGAATAGTACACCTATTTTGACTTATTTATACTTCCATGAGAGAGATAAAGTGCTGAAATAATCCACTCACTTTACACTTAAGCCAGAGACAGTTTAATATCTTAGGTTTGCCCTCCAAAAGGCATAAAGTGCATCCGTCTGAAATCAGACTAGATTCTTTTCCTGAAGTAAAGGAAAAGAAGGTGTAATGACTTTAGAATCAGGCTCACATCAGTTGTAACACTGGTCCTGCCTCTCACCAGCTGCATGACCTTAAACATACCCTTAATCGATCTGAACTCTGGTGTTCCAAAGCAGAGAAAATAGTATCCACCTTGCAAGGGGAAAGAATATTTTTAGAGTAGTGTGTGTTAGGCACCTAATCCAGTGTCTCACATAGAGTTAGCGTTCAATGCATAGCAACTATTAGCTTATAGACATACCTCTTGGTTTTGTTCATTGAGAATACTTGTGGATGCTTACTTTTCCAGAAGAGAACGTGGGACTCCTTCACACGCCAAAGACCTCAGGTATAAATCAGTGGCTGGGTCCAGAAATAAAATACATCAAGTTGAAAGGCTATGTAACTGCACCAAAGACACCCCGCTCATTCTGAGCGGAGCTCGTTAGCGTGTGCAGGTCCTTAAAAATCACCTTCTTCTAAGGGGCGCCTTGGGTGACTCAGTTGGTTGAGCGGCCGACTTCGGCTCAGGTCATGATCTCGTGGCTCGCGAGTTTGAGCCCCGCTTCGGGCTCTGTGCTGACAGCTCGGAGCCTGGAGCCTGTTTTGGATTCTGTGTCTCCCTCTCTCTGCCCCTAACCCAGCTGCATTCTGTTTCTGTCTCTCTCAAAAAGAAATAAACATCAAAAAAAATTTTTTTTAATCACCTTCTTCTAGTATAAGCCACATTAATGGTTGCAGAGGGAAAGTAGGTTTATCTTTCAAAACCTTCCAAAATACTCAGGCAGTTCTTATGGCTCTCAAATATAAGTTTGTTTTTGTTATTTGGTTTGTTTCTTTGCTCATTTATTTATTTTTTGGTATCTCTTCTGTGCAGAAACAAATTCTGGTGATACCACAGTTGAAACTGCACAGTGTAGTAAGTAACTATTAAATAATACTGCAAAATATACATTTTCCAATAATAAGCATTTGGCCCATTTAAAGGTTTTGTTGTGGTTGGTTCAGTTTTTAAAAAATGCAAATCGTTTTAACAACTTTCCCCTCTTTTTCTCCTGCATGTTATTAATGGAAGAGCATTAATGACCATAAAAACTCATTATATCTTGACATTCAGGACAAATTCGTGGGTTTTGCCAAAATGCTTCAGTTATATTTCACAATTCCAGTGTTTGGGGTAGATTGAAAACACATAACCTGTGGAAAAAGCCAACATAAAATCAAAACCCAGGAGTGTTTCCAAGTCTTTATAATAATCTGCATACAAATATCATCAGTGCCAGAAATCACTCTGTTGGGAAATGTAATTGCATTGAGGTGAGATACCTTTGGCCTACAGGTTCTACTTGGGCATCTAAAAACCAAAATGTAGCAAAAATCCACCAGATCAACTGCCTTCCATGTCCACAATGAGTAACAAGAAAATGACAGATTAATTTCCTGGGACACTGGTGTCTGGGAACTTTTCAGGCTTAATTTTTAACATCTATTCCAAAACAGGAGAGCAACAGACACATAAATACTATTGTACTTACTGAGTTCCCTTTTACGTGTGCCAGAGAAAATCTTTTCATTTTAGTTTTTGAAGATACTCTTTTGGCAATAATAACTCTGGCCTTTCACTAGATGAGTTAAATCTACTTCATAGTATTGTTTTCTGACCTTTGATAAGAGCGAAGGAAGACTGACTTCTCAAACTGTGACACAATCACAAGCCTTACACAATTTTGGTGAGCCTTAAATTAGGGGGGGCAAAAGAAGCATAACAAAAGAAAGATTTCAGTTCCCAGATGAATTAGGCAGTACTGTGGAATCCTAACATCTGATGTAGTACATTTGCCCTCCCTAAAAGGTGTTCAACACATTTCTGTACAAAACAGATTTATAGCATCCATTTTCACTCTGATTTCCTGTTTCTCTGTCCATCCACTGAGCAAGTATTTGGAAGCCTAAAATGGCTATGTGGAGTGTTTTAAGAGTTGACCTAGGAAGTGAGCACCCCTCTGGGAGCAATTTGATTGGTTAATACTAGTTCTGAGCCCAGTATGTGAATCTTTATGACTGCACAGCTTCAGGAATGAATTACTTGACCTCAACTTTCTCCATAGGGGTGCACACCTTAATTTTCCACACTAATTTTCAAATAGAATTACAAAAACACTTTACTTATCTAGAGGTCAACTATTTGACAAACCCCACTACTTGGAACACAGACAAAAAGCAAGCAAAAAAGTATCTGTGCAGCCAAAAGTGATGTCATAAAAACCCATAGATTTTCCCCAATGGAGAGTTGCTAATCAGTTAGAGCAAAGTTACCTTGATTTCATTAACAATTCTGATCACTATACTGATGTTGTTTTTGAGCCTACAACAGATGAGAAGAAACGAATCATGAGGGAGAAAGAGGAATGGACAGAGGCAATAAACCTAGAACAATATTATAGAAGAAAAAAAGATATTCAAAAATTATAGGAAAAGGACAAATGACCCCATATGCCTCAAGAGTCCATGAGGACATCACTTACTATATAAAGAAACAATAATTAGCAGTTCTAATGATTATGAAAACAATGTTTTATTTTTTTTAATTCATATAAATTAAAAGCCAGATAGGTATTGAAGTCATTTTATAAAATTCTATAAAATAAGGAAAACATTTCTCAAGGATTAGCACTTAGAAGGTTAAGCTCAGTCGGTTAAGTATCTGACTTTGGTTCAGGTCATGATCTCATGGGTTCATGGGTTCGAGTGCCGCATTGGGTTTCTGTGCTGACAGCTGCTTTGGATTCTGTGTCTCCCTCTCTCTCTATGACCCTCTGCTGCTCGTGCTCTGTCTCACTCTGTCTCTCAAAACTGAATAAACATTTAAAAATGAATAAATAAACTATGTTTAAAAAAGAAGAGGATAAGCTTTGGTGATCTACCTACCATTTACCTACTGATCAATTGGTCAGTCCATACACCATGGTCACCTTTATGAAAAGTTCACTCCCTCAGAAGAAAATGTTTTTAAATGCCAAAGCCAAATTGCAGTGGATAAAATTATTCAATTTGAGAAAGGGTGTATACTCAGCACAGATGATCATGCAGTAATCTAAAGAAATGCTTTTGAGGAGTGCCTGGGTGCCTCAGTCAATTGAACATGTGACTCTTGATTTCCGTTCAGGTCTCGTTCTCAGAGTCATGGATTGAGCCCTGCATGGGGCTCTTTGCTGAGCATGGAGCCTGCTTAAGATTCCCCTCTCTCTACCCCTGTCCATTGCTCTTGCTCTCTCTCTCTCTCTCTCTCTCTCTCTCACTAAAATTTAAAAAAAAAAATGCTTTTGAGCTCAAACACAGCAATCTGGCTTTTTTTTTTCTTTAAACCAGAGGCATGTTCTCCTCCAAAGAATAAAGGCTTTTTTGTCCACAAAACCACAGGAACTTGAAACAATCTGCAAGACTTGAAGATAGGCTGATATTCAGCGGGTGGTAGCAGGAATATAGAATCCAAAGCCAGAATCTGAACCTTCAAGGAGAATAAGTTGCCCTCCTTTCCCGCTTCTCCATCCTTGGGTGTGGAAAGCAAAGGAAAAAGAAGTGTAAGAGAGTACATGTTGGAGTAGCAGGCTGGAAGCTGGCTGATCTGGGAGGTGAAAGCGGCACTCTAATCACATGGGCACAACAGGTATAGATGGAGACAGGCCCAAGCACACTGGAGGCTATGGTCACCCTGGTTTTAAGGAGCAAGGTGAAAAATATGATGCTAATTGCCCTACAACCATTCTTTTTTTTATTTTATTTAAAAAAATTGTTTTTAACGTTTATTTATTTTTGAGACAGAGAGAGACAGAGCACGAACAGGGGAGGGGCAGAGAGAGAGGGAGACACAGAATCTGAAACAGGCTCCAGGCTCTGAGCAGTCAGCACAGAGCCCGACGCGGGGCTCGAACTCACGGACCGCGAGATCATGACCTGAGCCGAAGTCGGCCACTTAAACGACCGAGCCACCCAGGCACCCCTACAACCATTCTTGAGGTAGAGGATGGTGGGAAAAATAGGAACAGGTATTCCTTAGAATACGCTGAAGAAACGTTCTCCCCATTTGCTATGGTCATTCATCCATTCTCTCAGTTCACCTCAGTTGTAACTACTATAACACATTACAATTTTTAGTATAGTCTCCCCCTTCCCTCCTGGATTACGTGTTTTTAAGAGAAGGATAATTTCCCTAACTTGAGATGGTTAACTAAATCACATCTGCAAAGTCCCTCTTGCCATAGAAGATAACATTCACACTTTAATGGGGACTCTTGTCTGGCCTATCACAGCAAGGAATTGAGTAAAAACCCCAGATTACAAAACAGGAAATGCGAATTTTGATTCTAGTTCAGTCACTCACTTGCAAAGCCACATCAGCCAATTCCCTACTCTGCACTTAAACACAACATTCCTGCTAAGTGCCCACCCACTGTCTATTTCCACTGAACTCTTGTGATGTCACCATCTTGCCAGAAGATCAACACTCTCCCCACCCCTGTCTTTTCCTTTACTGCTCCACGTGTAAGAAAGTTCATCCTTATTTTAAGCCCAGTTCCCCTCCCTATAACGTCTGTTGGTCCTAGCTCAGTCCTACAAAGGCATATCTCTCTCTAAGTTAATCACCATATCCAAGACTTTTCATAAGCATGCCCAGTGCAGGACATGATGTCAAGATCCTCACTCTGCTGGTGGCTCTCTCCTTCAAGAGCAGTTCATCACACATTTCCCCCATCAAGATACACTGTGCAACAGTCCAACAGTGCAGGGTGCTGAGGTTTGTTTGGATGCTTAAAGGTGTTTACATTCAAAAAGGAATGGCAAAAACATATTAGGTGTCTTACGACTGTATCACCAGCAGCATCAACCACAACATGAAGGCATCTGGATTGCAATGTGGTAAATACATTATTTGAAAGTAAGTGAAGTGACTATAGGCCCCAGTGTTTTAAGCATCCAGCATGGTCTTCATAGCCAATATTCTTTTGAAAAGCACCACTTGTGGTTAATCATGTTGAACGCACTTCTTTCCTACACATGGTGATGGAGAGATGGATGGTTGGGTCTGCGAGGTCTTTAAAATCTATCAGTTGGTGTCATCTATCTATCCCAATAAACTGAACAGACTCCTGGGTGTCCTTCCCTCCTGGTCAAAAGGTAACTCCCACAAAGTAGCCTAGAGAAGTTGCAACATCTTGATGCCTTTCATAGGGATCAAGAGTCCATGGAAGGACCCTGGGAAATTCCTGAAGGGTTGTCTGGGCAGGGGAACAGCTGGATTCCTGCAGACCTACTGCCATGAACTCTCCAGGAGCAGGCATGGCCTCTTCCAATGATGCTGTACAAAGTTCTCAGAAATAAGCTGTTAAGTAGCTTGAGACCACTGCCTCTGTACTCTCACCTGCTGAACAGAGAGGAAAAAGCCCAAGCTTAAGCTGGAAAACACTCCCTGGGTAATATCCTGCTTGGCCCTCTGCCCCTTGATACTCCTTCCTCCCTTCCACAGAGCCTGGGAGCCTGGGATCCTCCCGGAGAAGACTGAACTCAGAAGACACAGGGCCAGTCCAAGGCTCACTGCATGCTTCAGACCCAGTCATGGGCTCTACCTTGATCCCAAACCAATTCCTGCCTTTTGGTCAAGTTTTGAGAAGTAGGTTCTGCCTTCTTCCCTGGGACACAGCTCTGCCCTTAAAACCATCCCGGCAGCCTCAACTTCCGGGATATGGGAAAATCAATGATGCCATCTTGCTCTTGCCTTTTTCTTTCTCATGCCAGGATTTGAGTTGTGCTCCTAAATGCCAACCCTGTGGCTGAGGTCTTGCTAAGCAGAAGGTTATAGCTGAGGTCCACCGCATACTATTTGTTATGATTCTGTGATGTTCCTTGAGCCTACAATTTTAAGGCATTTTGTCCCTTGCCTGTCAGACACCTTGTCATCTCTTGGTAAATATGAAACCATGTTTCCCAGTTATTGTGCCCCAGCTGATAGGTTGACATTCTCTCTATTGCCAGTAGGCAGGTTGTCCTCGCCATTCCTCTGAGCCACACCAGCATGTCTATTGAGTTCTGAGTCCTCACATGACTGGGCTCCTCTTTCCTGCAAGGTGAACAACTCTGCCACTGCTTGGGTCATGAGACCCTGGGAATCCCACGAGTGATCTTTTGAACTAATGACATTTTGAAAAATACCCCGTTAAGATAGTTTTTGGAGTGCTAAGGCTTAGGAATACCATCCAGTTTTCTTTTATATCATGTGATTCATATTCTATAGCACACCTTTTGTGTATAGAAGTATAGACTCCTCTCCAAGTACAGGAATTAATATTAGAAAATTCTATGAAGAGTGGCACCTGGGCGGCCCAGTAGGTTAAGCATCCCATTCTTGATTTCAGCTCAGGTCGTGATCTCACAGTCCTGAGATCAAGCCCCACGTTGGACTCTGCCCTGGGCGTGGAGCCTGCTTACGATTCTCTCTCTCCCTTTCCCTTTCTCTTTGCCCCTCCCCCCATTCGTATGCACACATTTCTCTCTCAAAAAAAAGAAAAAAGAAAATTCTATGAAGAGACCACCTACATTATAAAAAGAAAAAAAAATTAGGAAGTTAATTCTTACCGATCTGTTTGGTTTTAGCCTTGCGGTTTAGCTTAACTTTTATCTTTTTTTTTTGCAAAATAGAGACTTAAACGTCTTAAGGAACCTTAAGGAAAGGTCACTGGAACATTTTCAAATGCACCTAATAAGCAAATAGACCAGACAATATATGTCTAAACATGTCTTACATTAGATGTAGAAATGTTGCTATTGTATAATCATCATCTTCAGAACAAGATCTCCCTATGAATAGACCCCAGTTTTTATCCAACACTACTACCTATGATCTCTCACCTCCATCTAACATTATAAAATTTCCCACAACACATATATAGTAATAGCAAAACTGACATGTATATAAACTTAAAATATTTGGCAAGACATTTTAAAACACATCACACAAAAACATACACACATCAAATTTCATAGGAGTCCAGAAGATAGGATTGGACTGCTTATATTGAAACTACATATATCTGGTAAAGTCTAAAACTGGTTGATTTTCAAATTATCCAGAAGTTCTTTATATTTACTTTAATAGAGCGTTGTAAGAAAAAATTGTTTCAAAGGCTTATCACTGACATACTGAGATTTAGATTTTTCTTTTAGAAAGTAAAAATAAATTGACTTTGGAATTTGCAGGAATTTGGATTGGGAGAGAAATAAATAAGCATAATACCCATATATAAAAATATAAAGCTGGGAGAGCATGGGTGGCTCAGTTGGTTGAGCGACCGACTTCGGATCAGGTCATGATCTCACAGTTTGTGGGTTCAAGCCTTGCGTCGGGCTCTGTGCTGACAGCTCAGAGTCTGGAGCCTGCTTCAGATTCTGTGTCTCCTCCTCTCTCTGCCCCTCCCCTGCTTGTGCTCTGTCTCTCTCTGTCTCTGAATAATAAATAAACGTTAAAAAAAATTAAGAATATAAAGCTGGATTTTCTTGTAACACCAGACTTGACACGAGGATTTGTGTAGAAATGACACGTATTGTTTTTTTTAAGTAATTTTCTGGGGTTTTAACCATATCACATGGGAATGCAAGAGTAAAGTTACATCATAACAGAATTCTGTTGTGTTTAAACAGAAGAGAGCTGAAATAAACATTCTCCTTTTCCCACCTCACATGAAAGATTAAATGTTGACATTTCTTTTTGTATAGTGAAAAATTTAATAAGGGTAAAGAAGAGAAGTCCAAAGAAAATAATAAACATGCATGAAAACTCAGAGGGTGATGTGATATTCAAGGAAAGCATAGGGAGCCGCCATGTTGTGGGAGGATTTCCTGCATCTCAGAGGAGGTGTGCTGGTTGACTTCTAGTCAGAAGATTTAGGCAATTTCAGAAACTGCTTAAATATGAGTATTCCCTCTATTTTTTTTCAGTCATAAATTCTATTCCCCCCCACCTTGGCTTGCCTCCCTTTGGCCTTCTTAGTCATTACTTCCTATGTCCTTTTAATGTTTGTTTTTTCTTTTTTCTTTTCTTTCTTTCTTTTTTTTTTTTTTTTTTAGAGGAAGAGAGTATGATTGGGTGATGAGGCAGAGAGAGAGAGGCAAAGAAAGAGAGAGAATCCCAAGCAGGCTCTGTGCTGTCAGCATGAGATCATGACCTGAGCCAAAATCAAGAATCGGATGCTTCATCGACTGAGCCATCCAGGCACTCGGCTTACCCTTTTAAATAGAGGCAAAGGAAATAAATAATAAAGATGGGCCCAATTTGCTTTTTATATTGGTTTGGAAACCTCTGATCCTCTGATTTTTCTTTTGGCTCAAATACTCAAATAGATCATGTGAAGGCTTTCAAGGGAAGCACATAGTTTTTATTTACTTTTCTGAAACAACATGGCCCTAACAGCATTTACTGGACAATCTGGATCCCAGGTAGAGTGTCTGGGGACAACTGAATGCAAGAGCCCACGAAGCTGTGTCCGGCAAATTTCGTTTCTGTGTTGGGTTTTTTTGTTTGCTGGTTTATTTTGTTTTGTTTTTGTTTGTTTGTTTTAAAGGGAAACAAACAAATCTATTTCCACAGAAAATATCTTGGTATTTCAACCAGAATGGAACCTTTGGTTTGGAGTTCCTATCATTTTAATTTGATTTAAGACCAAATGTGTTTAAGTGACAGCTTTTTTTTTTCCCCCTTGTCTTACTGGAAATTTTCGCAATTTAAGATGCGGAAAAATGAACCAGAAAGAAACAAATCTGTAATTCACTACAAACGAACCGCTGAATCTAAAACTCCAAGCATGGAAGAAGCCATCACTTCTGCTTTCTGATGCCTCGGGGACTCTATTGCTACCTGCAGACCACGGAACTGAGAAACATCATTCTGATGAGAACCTGAACTACCAGGCATGCAGAGGACCTCTAAAGTTGTAGTAATTGAGAAAGATGAGCCTCCAGCACCGTCAGGGAGAAATTCTCTCCTCAGAAAGAGCATGTTGCTCCAACCTGTGTCCTGATGTGGAAAGCTGGGTGTGTCCCAGCATCCGTAGTGCTCCTGTCCAGGAAATCCACAGCTCACCTTGGACACTAGGTGGAAGGGGCAGGAAATAGGACTGAGGTTCCCTTGATCAGGAGTGTCGACAGGGAAGATGCATTGGCCATTTCAATGCAGGAAAACAGCCCCAAAGAAGCTTAATTTTTAAAAAATATAATCTTTAGGATGACATTGTTTTGCTTCTAGAGTCTACTCCACCCTACTGTCTTGAATGATTCCAGAAGAATTATTTAAGTAACTTATTTTTTTCAACCTTCCTGTCAGACCTGGTTTTTCCATCAGTACTAATATACCATTTATGTTTTTTTTTTTTTTTTAAAGAAAAGAAGAAAGCATTAAAAGATAGCCAAACAAGATGATATATATCATCTCTGCTAAGGTCCTGCTATGGAACCAAATTCCTGAGATTTGAAATGCGTTCCGTGAATGTAAAAGACATAAGTAGTCAGTCCTGATGGTGAAAAAAGGCGAATGAGGTAACGGTCACACTGAGGGGCTGTTTGTCTCAAGTGTCCTATAAATAGGAATGTGAAATTAATTTTTTCAATCTACATTCCCCCTAGTCAAAGCAAACATTCACTCCTCAGTGGTAAGCTGAGGTAAGGTATTTAAGAGAGAATAATTAGTGGGGCACCTAGATGGCTCAGTTGGTTAAGCTACCAACTTTGGCTCAGGTCATGATCTCACAGTTTGTGGATTTGAGCCCCACATCGGGCTCCCTGCTAACAGGCCAGAGCCCTCTTTGGATCCTCTGTGTCCCTCCTCTCTCTAACCCTCCCCCCCCACCTCTCTCAAAAATAAATAAACGTTAAAAATTTGGGGAAAAAAAAGAGAGACAATGATTAGAATTTGTTACTTCCATGTTTATAATTTGGGAACTTCCTACTGAAATGGAAAGTACAGCACAGTGCAGATTTCCTCAATTTCCTGTAAAACTCGAACGCAGGAGGACACTTTTGGGGGAAACTTTTTTTTTTTTTTTTTTGTCTTCCAATGGAGTCTACTGGAAAGATCTCCCCCTGCTGTGTGGAGGGTGTAAGGCAGTTGGGAAATAAGGCTTCACCCCAGGCCCGCTATTGTAATAGCTGGTGACGTTGGCATTTTCATGTAAACACTCAAGCCTAAGAGGAATTTCTCCTTTATAATTGGGCCCATTCCCCCTTCCTGGGACATTCCACAATGCCACCAACAATGAAGTGCTCAGAAAGGAGGAATCATTTCTGTTTATGTGAAAATAGATCTGAACTCCATGAGGCAAGGGAAGAAACAACAAAAATCTTCAAAGACCACAAAGAGAAGTTATAATCAAATCTGGATGCCGTTTGCGAGATCTGACAAAGCTCCTCCATACATCAGCTCTGACTGTGCGGAAAGCTGGAGCCAACCGTCCCTTCCTCCAGCCCTGTCTAGTTCATTCCCCGTGCAAGTGCTTGGCTCCAGCCATGCCATAGCATTATCTGCTCTGGGTGTGGGCAACAGTCTTAGTGACCATGCACTCGCACACATGAGCAGACCATTTCACTCTCAGGAGTACTTCAAATACACTAAGCCATTGGTCTAAAGTGTATAAAAGCGATGATCAAAAATGCCTTCAGGAGGCAGCATAACATCGCAATAAAAGGGCATGGAGTTTTGAGTAACTCAGAATTGAATGCAAATTCCGGGTCTGCAATTCACTGGAGTAAGTTTGCAAGTTACCAAATAACTTTGGTCAAGTTATTTAACTTCTCAGTTTGCTCATCTGTAAAATGGGGATACTAAGGACTCCCTCAGAATGTTGATGTGATAATTAGAGATGATCTCTGCCAAGCACCAGATGCCTAATCACACTGACTGTTGGCTAGTTTTAGCGAGTGTTCCCTAAAGTAACTTCTTATGCTTTACATCACAAGTGTACCTCCCCACGCAGTAGAACACAATGCGTAAATTTTCTATGATTCTTACCACCAAGAATATTACTTATAATTCAGCCTAAGGGAAAACGCATCTAGAGGCTGAAAACAACCGTAAGCATTGCTACCAGCTCATAATACCCTGATGCAAATTAAAAATGTTTCTCCAGTCTACAATTTCTGCTCCTAAGAAACATGAAGATGTATGTATTCACTTTAAAGAAAGAAACTTTGTTGGCCTCAGGATTTTATAAGCAAGAAAAGTATCATCCTGAATCTTTGCCCAAATAACTTCACTGACTTCCTGTGTGAAGGCAGTCAAATCACCCTTACTGGTAAATAATGTCTCCCTAACAGATTTCAATTCAAGTTTCCCTTTTGTGCTTAAAGCCTGTTTCTTCTCATTTGCCACATTAGGCAATTAATTGGGTATTTATAGGCAGCTATCATATACCCCACTGTCATCGCTACTCAGTCATACATCTTAAATTCTCCACATCTCGCCACTTAAATTCTACCCCTTAATCACCTCATCATCTTTGTCACATTTAAAATTTTTCCTTTCACTTAATCAACTCCATTTTCTAAGCCAGTGTAAGAACACTTGTGCAGAATCCCCCTAACGCAGCGTTACTGCGGAGCGATGAAGAGAAAGTGTTCCTCCTTAAGTGATTCCTTTAGATCCCAGGATAGTTTTTGCTCCTAGAGCAAGAGCATCACCGTGTGAGCTATTCCTGATCTGCACTTCAGTGTTGCCCTCAATCCGTGCCCAGTGCCTTTCACTGCTCAATGTGGCTCTCGCTGGCTGGGGCTGAACCAGCTCGGAGGGAAGGCGCCCCACCTCCACACTACAGCCTGCTGGCCCCCCTGAAGCCCCCATGGCTGTGCTCCTGGCTGACCCTCTCCTGCCAGTGTTTCTGGGTGTTCATCCCTCACAAAAGAAAGAAAAAAAATCTTCTAATATTCCTCAGGACCCCTGGGTCCCTTGAGCTAAGAAACAAGAGAAAATTCTACCCTTCAGAGAAGGGACACTTTTCTTAGCTGGTTTCCCCTCCCTTTCTAACTGTAAACTAGCCAAATTTATCCAGTAAATGACCATTACAACCTGTCCCATGTGGCTCTAAGGGACACATGTTCCCAGTGGGGTAACCCACAAAATGCTTTTCCATGAGCTTTGGGGGAGAAAAAGGTTCCACTGTCAAATAACGTAAGGAAATGGGGCATTTAGTATCTCCCTCTTAGTGACCGAAAACATATCTTAGAATGTTCATAGTTCTGAGAAAAGTAGAACATTCACTGACCTTTGTTTAACATAGGTTTCCCAAAGCTGTTTGACAAGAGTCATGTCTTGCTGGGACAATTATTAGGACTTCAAGAAACCATGGGGTCTGCAGAGTATATTTTGGAAATGTCGCACGGTGTCACAGCCCTTCTCTAATTTCCCTTAAACAAACTGTTACATCATCAGCTGCCATCCCTGAATTATTATTTTCACCTGCATGTTCTGTCGGAGAACAATGCTGTTTGGGAAGGATGCTTTCACACTACACCGTCTCCACTGACTCCACGAATGACATATTTATCCGACAGCACCTACCTGAAAGATGAATAAAGAGGCTGGTTTGTCCTAACACACACAACTGGCAGGGACTGTGCCACCGTCTCCGTGTCCCCAGGGCATTTCCTCGGATCGGTCGCTGTCAAATGCAACCACAAGACCGAGTTCCTTGTCTGCCTACACTTGGCACAGAGTAGATCCCAGACAAAAGTTTGTGAAACAAAAAAAGAATGATTTGCATCATTTGTATCATTGTATCACGTCTGACCTAGAGAAAATGCCCATGATTATTTCCACTTTTAAAATTTGACAAATAACTAATAACGTGGCTAGTTTTATTTCCCCCCAAGAGTCTGTGCTGCTGCAGGTACTGTTAAGAGTTTATTAATTATTGGGGCACCTGGGTGGCTCAGTCAGTCAGCGTCTGACTCTTGATCTCGGCTCAGGTTATGATCTCACAGTTAGTGAGTTCGAGCCCCGTATCAGGCTCTGTGCTGACATCCCGGAGCCTGCTTGGGATTCTCTCTCTCCTTCTCTCCCTGTTCCTCCCCTACTCTCTTTCTCAAAATAAATTTAAAAAAAACTTAAAAACAGAGTTTATTAATTATCTACAGCATGCTTCCACTTACTCCTTCTATGTGCTGAACTTTGGCACATAGTATTTAACGATTGTTAAGTCACAGTGTCTGATTTTGTATTACAGATAAGACAGGTCACTGAGTCAGACAAGGGAGGCTGTCTATTATCTCCATTTATAATCTGCAGAGCCGGGTTTTGCACTCAGGTCTCGCTGGCTAAGTCTACATGCACTCCACTCTCCGCATCCTTGGATGCACACCACATGGATAGATCACATGTACACAGGAAAACAACTTAGAAGTTAGCTACATTTTTTTAGCAACCATATTTTTATTGGGACAAAATATCGATAATATAAAATTTACCGAAGTGTCCAGTTCTGTGGCATTAAGGGCATTCACACTGTTGTCCAACCATTAGCACTGCCCACTTCCAGAAATTTTTCATCTTCCCCAACTAAGACTTTGTACCAATTCACCACTAACTCCCCATTCCTCCCTCCCCCAGAGCCTGGCAACAAATCTTCCACTTCCTGTCTCTATGAACTTAACTACTCTAGGTATTCCATGTAAGTGGAACCTTACAGAATTTGTCACTAATTACTTTTTGAATTCTTGCTCTAGATACAGTACCAACCATTCACTTGAAAAAAAAAATCATCTTAACTTTCTTATACCAACACCACATTGTTTGCAGTTTAATTAGTGTTACTCAAAGGGAACCAGGTTCTGACTTTAAAACAAAATCAGTCCCCCGTGAGCCAGAGGAAATTTGCCCACACAGCACCAGGGCCACGGTCAGATCATAGGAAAGATGAGAAATCTGGGTAAGTCAGGGTGACAGCTTAACATCTTCAGTTTTGTTTTTTTTTTTTGATGATTGAAATCTGCATATACATCCCAAACATTTCTCTTTTTTTTCCCTTTTCAAACTGCTTTTCTGTTAATGTGTGAAAACGGCACAACTTGAGGGAAATGTAACCCACATGTTTTGGTGCATTTACACTTCCATGCTCTTGAGAATATCAAAATGGCCTAACAATATATTTTCCAAAGACTTTTTTGTCTTTCAAAGAAACATAATTATAGACTTGGTAAAAAATAAAAAATAAAAAATAAAAACAAACTTAATTCCCAAAGGAAATAGTCTCTAAGTTCAAATTCTTGAAATTTAAGCATTCTTTAAATAAATTGCCTAGCTGATCTTTTTTAAATGAAACATTTAAGATACATTAAGGGGTCTTCCCATGAGAGACTAAAGTTGTAAGGTAAAAACTCAATGATTGGCTCAACTTTAGGAGATGGTAGTAATCGGGAAAAAGAGGACAGAGATGTGGGTTCCCAGTGACCCTGTAACACTCAGCGAGTGTCAACTTTCCCATCTGTAAAAATGCACATGATAATAAGGAGCGCCTGGGTGGCTCAGTCAGTTGAGCATCCGACTCGATTTCAGTTCAAGTCATAGATCTCAGGATTTGGTGAGATTGAGCCCTCCACTGGGCTCACCTAGACAGCATAGAGCCTGCTTGGGACTATCTTCTCTCCCTCTCTCTCTGCCCCTCCCCCACTCCTGTGCGCTCGCGCGCGCGCGCTCTCTCTCTCTCTCTCTCTCTGTCTCAAAATAAACAAATAAACTTAAAAGAAAAATAATGAATGGTTAACTGAATTGTCCTGGAGATTAAACACACTGTGTCTATAAAGGGCTCATATATATACCATGTATAGAGAAAGACTCAACAGATGTTCCCTTATAGTCCCTTGTTTCCAATTTGAATGTTCCCCAGCAATGAAGTCATTAAAATCTATTCACAAAACATATTTGCATGCAGTATGGTGAATTGCATCTTTCCTTTAAATTGAAAGGCCAAAAAGATCAATCCCATTAGAACATCAAGACAAGACACTAAAAGGCAAAGTGAATCACTTAAGGTCACATGCAAACTTGAAGGCCCAGCAACAAAGAGAAAACAGGTTAGGTCTTTGAGGGCTTAATGGGAGGGGGTGGGGGGCGGACTGTGCTGAGGACAGTCTCTAAATCTATACGGGTACTGCTTCTCTTACTTGTCAGTACTTGGCCATACACTCTCTTCAAATCCCTAAAATATCTTGGATTAATTTTTCCTTTCCTATTTAATTTAATTAAAATTAGGTTTTTGCTTAATTGTTTGCAAAGCACTTGGTTTCTTGTAATGAACTGGAGAATAGGGTTCCTAGGGACACTTTCAACAGACACAGGGTTCTGAGTGGGTTAGACTAATTGTTGGGCCATTCCAAGAGCCCACTGCGCCTTATATGATGTTCTGATGAAGGACAAGCTGGGGGAGCACTTCAAAGAGCCTCATCCCTCCCCCTCTATGCCCCCTCTGGGCTCAAAGGATGAGCCCAGAGACACGCTGACTAGTAATGCCATAGCAGATAAAGACACGACAACACGGAAATTTGGTTCCATAGAAGCTGATACATAATTCACACACAAAAGATAGCATCACTCTTACAGAGAAAGAGATGAGCAGTGAACCCCAAGGGCCCAGCTCAAAGTCAAGTAAATCCTTATGGTTTGGAGGTGATGTGATACATGGGATATTGCCCATGACCTATTGGTTGTGTTAAGATGGCTGGAGGTTCTTATCTAACCCTTTACTACCATTTCTTCACCTCCACCAATACCTTTCATTAATATTAACATAACACTGTAGGCCTAGTCAAAATTAAACTATCATCCTTTTAAACAAAAGGATGGCTTACTCCGATGTTTTCTCTGGCTAAGTCTTAACAGGAATGTATCTTGACATTAAGGAAGCATATTTAAAGAAAACAACTTTCTTGGATTCAGCCCGACTGTCACCTCTTCATGAACCAAAGAGTTCCTACCTGGGAGCGCTAGAGGAGAGCAAAGCCATTTCTCTCTCAGAGAGGACTGGCTCTCCAGCCATGAATGAACCTGGCAATGAAGGCAAGCAATTCACTCTAGGCTGAAGCCCACTTGGAGGCAAAAGTAGTGTCACTTCTTGACTACCCAAGGTAACTCTATAACACGGAAGTCTAAACTGAAAGATTATTTTAACTTTTTTTGTACTTAGCTATTAGATGGCATCCAATTCCAGCCAATGTACATGCCTAATTACATTTAATTAATTTATCCTCTAAAGACCCATCAGAAAGTCTGTATTTAAATTTGATCCAGAAAAAGACTTCTCTGGGTACCCAATGTAAGTTGGCTGCTACTAGGGCAGCAAGGACTCTAGCACGGATCCCAGAAAACATCTAATCCATCCACCTTTTAGGACAAAATAACCAAAAATGCTTAACCATCCCTGAGACTTCCACTCTTCGTGTAGCTATTTGTTTTTATTTTGTTTGGTTTGGATTTCTAGATTTTGTTCAACATTCAGTGGTCTTCTCAGATGATTTCAAACACCCCTAACCTCAAGGATCATTCTGCAGAGTGATAGTTGGAGAAAACACCTCCAATTAAATATTCACCCAGGAAAAGTCTTCAGCCTACATGTCACTTTCTAATAGTGAAAACAACTCTGTGCCCCAGAACTTTATTGATAACTTAGGACTAACTTGCAACAAGCGTTTATTGTCTACTAGACAGAGTCACTTATCTCAGTGCTGAGATTGATGAGGACAGGTTGAAGAGGAACAACTGAGATCTTGGCCATTTTCCCAGTCCCTACTAACAGGAACATGAATTCCCTGAGCATGAAAGCCCAGCTCTCACAAAATATTTCTTCCTCATGGCACAGATAAGCATAGTTGATGGAGATCCCTAAGTCATATCAGCGACAGTAACTTGGCTCTTAGGGCTTCTCCAGTTCCTTATGGAAAGACATTCCTGGAGATGCGATTCACTCCTCCTCTGCTTCCTCCCTGCTCTCCTAGGAAGGGAAGTCACTGTGCTATTCATTTCTCACTAAAGGATAACAATGTCTACGGCCCTGCCTCATTGTAACAGGACTGCCAGAGAAGGCTGCAGGCACTCAATGTCAAATCACCTGGGAATACACTGATTTATTTAACTCTCAGTACATTGCCATGGGTTAAGGGTTTAATAAAGTTAAAAATAATTGAGGACTTTGGGAAGTACCATGGCTAGTCTATTTGAAAATTCATTTCCCTGCCAGCTTTCTCTCGTTCTGTTGACAGCCTGTAGAACCTTGCTTTCATCTGTTTCCTCTCTTTACAGCTTAACCTGGTCCCCGAAGGAGTATGCTCTTTCTAGAAGATAGATTGAGTACTACACACAACATGAAAACTTTACACACTCTTCCTGTTGTCATCTGAAAGATTTTTCTACCTGGAAGAAATAACTTATCTCACCTTCCACTCTCAGATTGGCTTTACATAGGATTCCTTACGAGCACCGACATTTTTAAACTTTATGGAGGGATACAGCTGAAACTTTGGTTCCTCTTAATTTTTCTTTCTCCCTGGTGAGATCTGTGACAACTTTGTCCATTGCTGTAAACGATTGTAGAAATGTAACTGCACTTTGAGGGTATGTGATTTCAGAGACACTATCTAAGTTTCTATCTAAAGGGAATAAAACAGCTAAAAGCACCAGGGCGACATGAAGGCTTAGCAGAGGAAGACTGGCAACAATACAGGAGACTAGGTGGTCACTCCATGTAAAGTGTGTACTTCAAACTGGAAACAAACTAACAATGTACAATAAATCTCTTTCAGATAACTTCCACGTTATTCTGTTCATAAATAGTCCATCTGTTCATAAAAAATCCATACTGCTTAAAATTGTCACAAATCATGTTTTTAATTATTTTTCACCTAATAGTTTTTTATTCTAATCATCACCCAGAAAATGTCTATTAATTATTTAGTTGGTATAGAGGGTGCTGGTTTGATTTCAAATGATAATATTTTTGTCCTCCAGAGGCTTATAAAAGAAAGATGTTCATCATTTATAAAAAGTCTTGCAAAACATTCAGAAATTAAAAAATAGGGGCACCTGGGTATCTCAGTCAGTTAAGTATCTGACTTTTCAGCTCAGGTCATGATCTCATGGTTTGTGGGTTCAAGCCCCTGTGGGGTTCCGTGCTGACAGTGTGGAGTCTTGAGCCTGTTTTTGGTTCTGTGTCTCCCTCTGTCTCTGCCCCTCTCCTGCTTTCACTCTGTCTCTCAAAAATAAATAAATGTTTAAAAAAATTTTTTTAAAGAAATAAAAAAAATGTCAGGTAATCACAGAAGTACATTCAACTTTTTCAAATTTCACTATAAAATCCAGACATCAATATTCCAATAAGTTGGTTTGAGCTCCATTAACTCATAGCAGTGATTGTCCTTCCTGCCCCAACACTGACTAGTTAAAAACTGTTGCAGAGTCCAAATACAAATGTTAAAATATTATGGGGAAAAGACTTAACAAAAGTTTTATTTAAAAGAACTTAAAGAAGTGTCTGGGTGGCTCAGTCAATTAAGCCTCTGACTCTTGATTTCAGCTCAGGACATGACCTCACGGTTCATGAGTTCAAGCCCCACATTGGGTTCTGTGCTGACAGCGTGGATGCTGCTTGGGATTCCCTCTCTCTCTCTCTCTCTCTCTCTGCCCCTCCCCTGCTCAGGCTCATTCGCTCTCTTGCTCTCTCTCAAAATAAATAAATAAACTTAAAAAAATAAAATGAAAGAACTTAGAGCTGCTTGCTGAAAAACACAGATCAGGGTACAAGCAGGCAAGGGTAACTGAATTTAAAATCATTTCACATCTTCTTGATCCATTCGTCAGTTGATGGACACTTAAATGGAAGGTTGATGGGGGGATGGGGAAGAGGGAAATGTGGGTGATGGGCACTGAGGAGGGCACTTGCTGGGATGAGCACTGGGTGTTGTATGGAAACCAATTTGACAATAAATTATATTAAAAAAATAACACATTTAAAATAAATAAGTAAGTAAGTAAATAAATAAATAAATAAATAATAAAATCACTTCACAGGCACAGAAGACTACTTCCCTTTAACAGCACTGACACACTCCCCATTAAAATACTTCCCAGAAGAGCTACTGGAATCGGACAATTGCAGTACACACAAGGAAGTATCTGTAAATGGTTATGGTGAAAAAGTTTAGAGTTACACATCAAACTCTATTTCAGTGACAGCCTTTGAAATTTGGAACTCAAAACCAAGGTGATTTGGCACCTACATAGACCATGGAGGACAGCGTGTTCCACTCTGGCTAAAAGGCCAATGGGCAGCAGAATTACAAGATGCAAATGACAAATGGTGCCGTGGAAATGGGCAGTCCTTTGGAATGTGATAACCAGTGGAATATCTTTCCACTACAGTCACAAATAAGGTGATGTTTATATAATGGCCAATCTCTTGTTGATGAAATGTTGTGGTGTGAACTTTAACTTACTTTTTAATTTAGCAATTACATACAAACTGCTATCAGTTTCATAGTTTAAACTTCAGGACATTATGAGTTTTACAAAAATCTCCAATGGAGTCAGAAGGTTTCTAGAAATTATACCTAAAAGCAGTCAGTGAGAACATCTGCCAAACCAGGTTGAGGCTTCTACCTGAGCTCCTCTTCCAGATCCCTTCTCCAGATACTAAGGACCTCAGAGACCTTGGCATAGATCTCCTTTACATTCTGATTTGTTTTTAGTTTGGTCATTAGTTCTGTGTTAGGTCTTATTCTTCCTGCCTCTGCTTACCTCGTCAGGGTGACTGTGAAACTGTCCCTCTCACTTTCTCCCTTTGAGCCCTTCCTCAGCTCCTCCTGTACACCAGCATGGCCTCCTGAAGGCCCCCACAGCCCACACCAGACTTGCCAACTGACAGCTGGACATTGTTTGTGTGTCTGTACATTTCACTTCTTAGGGAAGCCTCCCCTGATGCCACACACTAGATGAGGTCCCCCTGGTCTGTGCTCTCCCAGCACCCTGCTGTGGCCTCAGGTTCTCCATGGAAATGCTGATCCCCCTTTTCCTTCTAGTCCAATAAGCCCTCCCTGGTGAAGTGTAAGCCTCCTGAGTGACTGAGCCTGACCTGGGCACAGCTCTATTACCAGAGCTTCATCTGGCCAATAGAAGACCATAGATTGAAGTTTGTGTGTTTGAGATTTTACTACTCAACTCAGTTCTCTGGTTACATTAGTTAATTATGAGCATATTAGTACATTGTGGTCACTGTGCTGATACCTCCGTCATTAAACTAATGGTGACCTCCGACTAATGAACGCCGCCCTCCTGGGGACTCTTGGAATACCAGAATATTTAAGCCTGGCAAAGAGAGAAAGGATGCATTTTGTCATTTATATCCCCACTAAGAATTAATTTTTCTTAGTCTCTTTCCACTTTTAAAACTGTCAAACAGGCTCTAAAGCTCAAATGAGAGAGTAGTTTAATGAACAATATATGAAATAAAGAACAATGGTATGAGCTTAACTACAACTCATACTTACAGATCGTTCATGAACATTAACTAGTTCATATGTTTTCAAAGACATGTATCCACACAAATGAAATTTCTTTCTTAATTATTTACTATAGATTGGAGGTAGTGGGAAATGATATGAAAAGGGAGTATGTTGCAACAGATATAAACTAATAAAGGAAATAGCTTAGATCATACTACTCACTTTAGTATCAATAATGATTACAAATATTGGAACAATGTATTAAGTACTTACAATAATTATTTAAGTAGCTAAAAGAAATTTTGAAGAGGTTAATAATTTCCTATCCTTATTAAAAGAATATTAAAATTGATTGACCAAGACCTTTAAGGTATTGATCAATTAGTATCCTATATGAGAGCTCTAAACTGAGCACCTAAGGGAATGGTGTGGATTTATCATCTCTAAAAATGGTGCAATAAATATTGTATAAGAACTATTGCTGACCTCTTTGACCTCGGACAGAGAAACTTCTTACTGGACATGTCTGTGGAGGCCAGGGAAACAAAAGCAAAAATGAGCTATTGGGACATCATCAAGATAAAAAGTTTCTGCACGGGAAAAAAAAAAAAGTCAGCAAAACTAAAATGCAATAGATGGAATGGAAGAAGATATTTGTAAATGACATACTGGATAAAGGGTTAGTATCCAAAATCTATAAAGAACTTATGAAACTCACCACCCCAAAAAAACAAATAATCCAGTAAAGAAATGGGCAAAAGACATGAACAGACACTTTTCCAAAGAAGATATCCAGATAGCTAACAGACACATGAAAAGATGCTCAACATCACTTCTCATCAGGGAAATACAAATCAAAAACACAACCTCATACCTGTCAGAAGCTAAAATTAACAACTCAAGAAACAACAGATGTTGCCAGGGATGTGGATAAAAGGGAACTCTTTTGCACTGCTGGTGGGAATGCAAACTGGTGCAGCCACTCTAGAAAACAGTATGGAGTTTCCTCAAAAATTAAAAATAGAACTACCCTACAACCCAGCAATTGCACTACTAGGTATTTATCCAAAGGATACAAAATTTGAAGGGGACATGCACCCCAATGTTCATAGCATCACTATTGACAATCGCCAAAGTATGGAAAGAGCCCAAATGCCCATCGAGTGACGAATGGATAAGGAAGATGTAATATATATATATATATATATATATATATATATATATTAATATATATATATATATATATATATATATATATATATTAATATATATATATATATATATATATATATATATATACACACACACAATGGAACATTACTTGGGGATCAAAAAGAATGAAATCTTGTCATTTGCAACAATATGGATAGAACTCGAATGTTTTGTGCTAAGTGAAATAAGTCAGTCAGAAAAAGATAAATATCATATGATTTCACTCACATGTGGAATTTAAGAAAACAATGAACCTAGGAGAAAGGAAGGAAAAATAAGATAAAAACAGAGAGGAAGGCAAACCATAAAAGACTCTTAAATACGGAGAACAAACTGAGGATTGGTGGAGGGGAAGTGGGGGGGGATGGGCTAAATGGGTGGTGGGCGTCAAGAAAGGCACTTGTGGGGATGAGCACTGGATGTTCTAAGTAAGTGATGAATCACTAAATTCTATTCCTAAAACCATTATTACACTATATGTTAACTCACTTGGATTTAAATAAAATTTAAAAAAATTTTTTTTTAAAGAATTACTGCTGTTCTTCAAGAGACATATTTCTAGAACTGACTAAGATAGAAAACTTTTCAGGCAAATTAGTGCATTGTATGGAAAATTCAGTGAAGGTCACAAGAAATTCCTTAATATTAAAGGAAATTTAAATAGGTAGTTTTAGGTAATGTTAGTAAGGATTTTTATTGGAAATGTAAAGACACATATATAAATATATAAACTGCATGTAATGAATTCAAAAACATGTCTCCACTAGCCAACTAGAACACAATGTAGTATAATATCACTTTTAACTCCACTCTGGGTTTCCTGTTTTGGCAGATTCACCTCATTGAGGCATTGTGGGAGAATTAGAGGTGTTTCTGCAGCATTCAAACTATAACCTAAAACTTGTCCAATGGGGACATCCCTTACAAAGAAAGGCGGAACTATCATAGGTAAATACAATCAGTGAAAGGGGAAATCCACAGGAAAAATTGTAATTATTTACTTATAAATTCCCTTTACATTTAATACCTCTTACCCTGTCTGAGTGGCCTCGCAGTAGGATACAGTGAATTAGGAAATACAAGAGCAATTTCTTTTTTGACATCCATGAGCAGAATTGTCTCTCTTCTTTCACGGGTGGTCCAAATGTGCTGCTCTCAAAGATGCTCAGATGCTAATTCCAAAAATAACCTAAACGTATCCATTTCACCAGAAATCTGAGATTTCCTATACTGATAATCCTATAGAACAGGTACAAGGTAAGTCAGTAAAGTAGATATACCAAAAATATGCCTGAACTCAATAGAAATTAAAGAAACAAAAATAGTATTTTCCAAAGGGAAATAAAGATAAAAATAACAGATAAAAACGAAAGAGCTGAAGATCTGAGAATTGTATTGTGGTAAATTGAATTTTTGGCCTCAATTATTTACCCCTCTTTGTGCCCAGGCTTCCATGTAACTCTGCAATTTCTCTTAAAAAGAGAGAAACATTCCTCCACTCCTTGGAACACAGCCTAAAACTTGCTTTGGCCAATGGAATGCCGACAGAAGGGTCTGCTAGTTATGCATCAGTTCTTCTGTGGCCTTGTGGTTTCTGTTTGCCTTCTTATTTTCCTGCCATTGCCATGTGAAGAATGCAAGAGATAAGTGGGGCAGAGCTGAGCCCATGTTATAGTGAGGAGCCACGCTTGGCCAGACCTGCACCTAAAAGCAAAGTCACCCAGGCAAGTCCAGCTTGGCTACCCCCTACCTGGTCTACGTGTGTGGAATAAATAAATGCTTATGTTTGAATGGAACTGAGATTTTTGTGGTTATTTGTTACACAGCATTATCATCACAGTAGCTAAGTGATACACTTATAAATTAAAATGAGCAAAAAGGGGGGCACCTGGGTGGCACAGTCAGTTAAGTGTCCATCTTCTGCTCAGGTCATGATCTCACAGTTCATGAATTCAGCCCCACATGGGTCTCAGTGCTGACAGCTCAAAGCCTGGAGCCTGCTTCAGATTCTGTGCCTCCCTCTTTCTCTGACCCTCCCCTGCTTGTGCTCTCTCTCTTCCTCTCTCTCTCTCTCAAAAAATAAACATTAAAAAATAATAAATAAATAAAAATTAAAAATAAAATAAAATGAGCAAAAAGGGTATGCTTTTTCCTTAGGAATCTAAAAAAAATATTTCTCTCTCCCCAAGATTGATGTTCATTCATTTGCCAGGAAAGCCAACAAATTCACAACCGATTGATTGAGAGACTGCCAGAACCAATAACTTCATTGTAGGTTGACCACTGACTTACTTTTCTCCCTCCTATACCAACAACTATAATTAACTTTCAAATGTTTACCCTTTCCTCCCACGTATTGAGGATATTAATGACTATGACCTCATCTGTAAACTTGTAGAATAAAGTTTCATCAGAGGTTCTTGAATGTTCTTTAGATCCCATGGTTCCAAGCAGGTGTTTGGAGCAGACAGCCTGATGGAAGCAGTGGAAGAAAGCTTAACAGAGTGCTAACCTCTCAACCAGCAGAACTCTGCTTTAATATATTTTTGATATTGAGGTTTCACTTGGAACTCAGTTCCACTGTTTTAAAAATTAAAATTAAAAACTGCTGGATAGGGGCACTTAGGTGCTTCAGTCAATTAAGTGTCAGATTCTTGATTTCAGCTCAGGTCATTATCTCACGGTTCATGAGATCAAGCCCCCTGTCAGGCTCTGTGCTGATAGTGTGGAACTGCTTGGGATTCTGTCTCTCCCTCTTTCTCTGCCGCCCCCCCCCCCACAAGATAAATAAATAAGTAAACATTTAAAAAGTAAAAATAAAAAAATAAAAAATATTAGCGAAAATATTTTTTAAGATCTCTTCACACTGAAAACACTGTGATTAAATTTTTTTGACCACCCCCACTCTTCACTGCTATTGCCATGACCCTAACTTAAGACAGAAGTCCCGTAACAACTTCCAAACGTGACTGCCTGCTTTTAGTTATAAATTGTGCCATTTCACTCCCCTGCATCAAATTAGAGTAAAACCACATCTGGTGGGGTGTCCCGGCTCTGCCTCTCTCTGCAGTCTGACTTCCCACCCCTTACCTCACCTTTCTTATTGGCTTAAAATACACCCTGCTCTTTCCCAACTCAGAGTCTTCTCACATGCTGGTCCCTCTGCTTGGAATACCGTTCCCCTACTCTTCAAATGTCAACTTCTTATTATCCTTCAATTCTCCATTGATACGTGACCAGGCTTTCTCTGATCACTCAAACTAATGTAAGTCCCATCTGCCTCCATTATTCTCTACGACAACACACGTTGTGTCTTTTTTTTTTTTTTTTTTTTTTTTTGCACTTATCATGACTTAACCCTTATCAGAACATTTGTTGGTTGCTTTTATTACCTGACTCTCCATTGAGTTTGCGCTCCATGTGGTCAGGTCTGGTTTATTTTTACATTCCCAGGACCCAAAGCATTGCCCATGGAATGTGTATATGGAGTATGCTCAATAATATGAGTCAATAAGTGACTGTCTTAGCTTTTATGATAATTCTTTTATTTTTCCTCCACCACCTGTCTACACCTCATAGCATTTCCCTGTTCACATGTGGTTCCAGTCTCTGACATGCTTACACCTGCTCTCTCTCTCTCTTAGTTACCTTCCTTAATTCCCAGACAGTGGTCCTTATACTCTTGTACATAAGAATTTTCTCTTTCAACTTACTTTATCATCCCACTTTCCTCTTCTTTTCCTTCTTGCACCAATGGTCATGATCTGATCTGTTCTGGGACTTTGTTATCAAGCTGATCCTGAATCTTGAAATTAGATTATAGCTACATAATACCTAACAATAGCAGGTATTCAATAAGTGCCATCTGATACCTAGAGAAGTAAATATTCTATGCTGTTTATTTATTTTGAGAGAGAGAGAGAGAGAGATAGCGAGTGAGCATGGGGGAGGGGCAGAGACGGGGGACAGAGGATCCAAAGCAGGCTCTGTGCTGACAGCAGAGAGTCTGATGTGAGGCTAGAACTTAACAAACTGGGAGATCATGACCTGAGCCAAAGTTGGACACTTAACTGACTGAACCACCCAGGCACCCCTCTATGCTGTTTTGACTCAGGTGAGTGAGGGGTTTGGGGAATGCCCAAATTTCAAACAAGGTAACCAGCACTGAGCTTCAAGCAAACAATGACCAAAGTTGTATCCTAACTAATTTCATTATCCTCTGTCAGAAGAAAAGACAAAAATAAGTGTATGGTTTATATATGGTCTATAAAAGAGAGACCCGAGGAACATGAACATGGCGTGTTTTCCCAGCAGTGCCCCAAGTAGAGACAACTGAGCTGAGGAACAGTAACATTATGGTTGTTAGAGAAGTGAGATTTGTCGGGGTAGCAAGCTGGTCATGAGCTCTCACTACAGTTTGGATGCTCTGAGGCTTCTGGCTGCTGGAAAGAGAACTCTCTCCCGGAAGTGAAAAAGTTGGCATTTTGGCTCAGACCAAAATGTCTTAGTGAGTTTGTTTGGTATGAGTCAACTTAGAAAAATTCAATGTATTTTGAGTTAAGTGAAAATATTTTGTTTCCTTATCTACAAAGCTGAGATCCTCACCGTAAATCATAGTTCAGGAAAAAAAAAAATGTCCTGGTCTGAGCAGCCACTAGCCTTCCCTGGATGCCAGTTCCATTGTGCCTGGCTTACCTTCCCATTCACCTATGAACCATGTGTAATTTCAGAACAGTTGCCACATCTATTGTTGTCTATCTTTGGCAGTTACATTGTGTAGTTTTGTGAGCACGTGATTACATAAAATGGAGTCAGATAATATGAGCAATTTTAGTTACTAGGGCAATCAGATATTCGTTAAAACGAAGACACAAGTCCGTAGCCTAGGTATATGTGCTTGTGGGTATGATTCTAAGGTTTCCCTTTTATCCAAATGAAGAAGTTGGATAATGTCTTGACAAACTGGGGAATCACCAGCTACCAGCAGGGATCAGCACAGGGAATAATTAATGAAGGAAGGTATTGAGGAAAATAACCAAAGTTTTCAAACCTGGGACTGAGATCTTCCCCACAGTCGGATGCTTCATCTCCATAATGAGGCCATTGTGTAACACCTTCAAATGTAAAAACAGAAAACTAAATTACAAAATAAAATTACTATTTAATCTCAAGGAGTTTGAAAATTCCCCTGTTTGGCCCACCAAAGAAACATTGCAAAACACAGAATTTTCAAGTTTGGAATTTTAATTTGAAAGTAAATATTTGAAACAAAAATGTTTCCATCTTATATTAAACCAAGTGATGCCAACAAGATTTAGAAGGCACTACATTTTTTTTTTACAAAGTCTTCCCACTCATAAAAATGCTATTTGCTCCTAAATATACAGTATGATTTTCCCCTTTTCATCTGTGTTTGATCCTCTAAATACTGAAGCTCTGCCTCTTCTGGCATTACTTCATCACAGGCCATGGCCAAAGTCAACTGCAGAAGGACAGAATGGGAGGAAGAACCAGGACCAGGACCAGAGGAGCCCATGGGGATAGTACATGAGCTCCTAGCAATTTATTCAATGGAAGATGTGGGAGTCAGTCCAGTTTGAAAGGTGAATCTGAATAACCAGAAGGCTCAGTGACTGCCGGAAGTGGACATATTCAGGGCTGCTGTGACCAGTAATAGGCAGGGCCAGCTGACCGGGAAGCCCAGAGTGGACTCATGTCAGAGGCTTGAGCTGGAGATTGGAACCAGAGAGGTTTTGGGTGGTAATAAGACCATTATTATAAGACAAGATCTCAGAACTGGGAGTCAGTGGGGAGCTGGCAGGGAGGAAATTAGAGCAAACAAAACAAAACATAGACCCTGTCCTGAAGGGCTGGTTAGGTTCCCAGGCACTAGGACCACGATAGGTATTTGGTGGTCCAAATAGCTTGGACCTCCAAGCTAGGTAGGTCCTGGCCTACCTAGACTTGGCCTCAGGTTCAGACTCAAGGCCAATTACTAGGACAGGGACATTCTATTAGGGACCCAAGCAGAAGAAATGTGACTTGATGTTGAATTGCTTGACTACTGGAAAAGAGCTACCTACATCCTCGGCTTTCATTTTTCCTATGGGGTGGGCAGGAACACAGAATCTGCCAGGGATCAAGTGCCCTCATAGGTAAAGGATGAGACAAGGGCATGGAACTAGATTCTAGACTACAAAAGTTGAATTCTGGGAGGCGAAACGTTTGGTCATACACAAATGAAAATTCTACAAAGTTGTTTTCCTTTGTTTAATTGTTTTTAATAACTACTGTCTCAAAGAACCCCAAAATTCAATTTACTATTACTATTACTGACTGTTCAGAGAGACATATATGGGTGACTCACATATGAATTGTGCTTTATCTGTACTATCTACCAAATGGAGAGCTTCTCTCTTCCTGTTTTGTACATGGATCTAAAGGGCAAGGGTTTCAGTGGCACAGTAAACTTGCAGACCATGATTTCATGCTAGCATACCCAAAAGCAGCAGTTGTAATGGCTCTATAGCATTTTAAGCTTCAGGTAAAAGCAAGATTTGCATATCCATATGCTTATCCTAGTCTTTTCCCAGAGTTAAAAGAGCATGGAATAAATAAACTAATAAAAATGTAAAACTCAGGGAAAGAGGTCACATTTCTTAGGCTCTCTCCATTTCCGGTGAGCTTTTTGGTCACATTGCAGAATAACCCACCAATAAGACAACCCTATAGGTGACATTTTAAGGTTAGAAGTAGAACTCTGCTGTGTCTAAATATTCTGGCTTCCACTGATTTCTTTGGGAATGGTCACCACCTTTGGGGTGATGCTCTTTAAACAACCGTGTCAACCTCCCTCAGTGAGGGTGATGCCACACCATATGGAGATCCTTTCTAGGGATGCCTTGCCTCTCTTTTGGAATCACCAGCTTTGCACCCAAGAGCTGGCCAGAGAAAATTCTTGCCAGTGTTAGAACTGAGCTATAATTTAACTCTGGTGTGGCTCGTTCTCAGCACCCGCCCAGCACAGCCTCCTCCTGTGTGGGGGTGGGGGCTAAATGCCAAGGCGAGGTGCTAAATCTCAGTTCTACTGAGGACAGGAACAAAAATACCAAGCTAAATTTCACTCGAAACAATTATCTGCACACTGAATCATTCTTCTCTTCTCGTATCTGTTGCCCTCGTGACTACCTCTTTGTAATAACACTGCAATGCTACTCACAGAAGACAAAAGTGAGTGTTCTCGGCTAAATATAACTTAACTGATATTGTTGAAATTAATTAACGCTGAATTTTAATCATGTAGGAAACGTTAAGTGTCAAACGTGAAAGGGTAGTTGGTAAAGGTCAAGGGACATATGTCACAGATCTGCAAAGCAAAAGCTAGCAGTTGATTGAAGTTTTTCATGGAAGCAGCTTAAAGAATGTGCTTCCTTCGCCTCTACCCTCATTACGGTCTGTGTATGATATTCCCAACATGAAACTTTGAAATCCAGCCTTACCAGTTCCTTTGCATTGAAAGTCCTTCAGTTTTAAGCAGAAATATAAATTCTTCTCATGTTTGGCTCAGGAAGGTTAACTGCGGTTTTTCATCTGCTACGGCATTTGTACAATTATGAAATAAATGGGCTAGTCTGAGCCCCCATCTTCAGAAAGATCTGACCTATTCCACTGCTTGGTTGCTATCCCCCTTTTTAGGTAAAGTTTGGAGTCAATACAATTCCATAGGCTTTCTTCTGCGAATCAGGTCAGATTATCTCGGGGAACAATCGAGGCCGTGGCACTGCTGTCCCTGGAAACCCTGCCTAATGACTCGGAATCTTGGAAAACTCTCCAGCCTTGTTTGTGGGGCAAGTCCTGCTCTGCTTAGTAACATATTCGAGAACCTCAGAACGCAGGCAGGCTGTCTGAATTTTAGCATAAATCTCTCCTGCTGCACTTCAAGCGTATTGTCTCTCCCTAACTTCACTGGAAACGGAGGACCTGGCGCTTACTAACATTTGTAGAACGCTTCTTTGGGAACAGTTACTAAATGTTCCCCGTTCCTTTTTCTCACCCAGCCTCATCACCCCAGCCTCTATTACCTCAACCTAGAAATTCAGATTTAAAGTGTTTCATTTTCATGGGGCGCCTGGGTGGCTCAGTCGGTTAAGCGTCCGACTTCGGCTCAGGTCATGATCCCTCAGTTTGTGAGTTCGAGCCCCCCCTCCCACTCCCCATTGGGAGTCACCACTCTGTGTCACCACTCTGTGCTGACAGAGCCTGGAGCCTGCTTCAGATTCAGTGTCTCCCCCTCTCTGCACCTCCCATGATCATGCTCCGTCTCTCTGTCTCTCAATAATAAATAAATGTTTAAAAAAATTTTAAAAATATAAAACATTTCATTTTCTGACCACTAACAATGGAATGGGGGAACCTCAGCTTTAGGGACCTCCAATACCATTTTCTCTCAAGGAAATGTCACGCCTGGAGCCTCAGTCTGGCCATCCAGGGCACCTGGGGGTACCTATTTCATTATTTTTGAATGAGGCAAGGAAGCTTCCTTAGAACTTTATAGTGGATTTCATCCTTCTTTCACTTATTTTATCCTCCCTAGATCTTTCATGGTTGGGTAGCTCTTCTAAATATCATTTCTTTTCCTTATAATTGCAAAAGCCTGTTCCTGACAAGAATAGAATTGTAGAGAGTGTACTAACCTCTTTAGCAAAGAATCGGGCCTATTTAAAATAAGGTCTTTCTTTCTTCTTCAAGAGTTTCAGAGATTGACAGGCTAATGACAGAGTCAAATGGTAATGTATTAATGATGGGGGGAAGGGGGGGGGAGTAAAATGTATACCTTGAAGTGAAATACGAGTGTAAGTTAAAGTAAGAAAGTCTTTTGATAAAGTCCTATGGCAGGAATGGCAGAACAAGTCTGTGATACAGCACTAACAGGAAAACAATGTAAAAAATAAAAAAATTAATTCCCCCCTATCTCGGTGGTGAAAACCTCTAAGAAAAGCAAGAGATCTAGGTCAAGAGTAGAACTAACAAGGCATATTCAGATGAAAAGAGACTGACAGAATGGCGGCATTAAATGACATACACAAACGATATGTGTAAAGATCATATTAAAAATCAATGACATTAACAGTGATGCTCAACAGAGAACGGACGATGAATAGAGACATGGCCAGTCATTCAGTTTAACAAACATCATAGAGCACCCATGTACTGAATGATAGCAAGGGGTTGGCAGTAAAAAGATGAATGAACTTGCATTCAAAGTGCCTATAATTAGAAGACAGGGTTGGGAATAAGAGACTTGAGCCGATTTTTATAACAGTTTAAGCTTCAAATGAAGGAGCAAAATCTAATAAGTAACAAGTAAGTAACTTTATCTACCTTGGAACGAAGCTAAAGGACATAGATCAAGGAGTTCAGTGGAAGTCACAACACAAAGATAATACAGAGATAAAACATTAGGTTAACAATTGCAAGGATATATATAATTACAGAAGCTATTGCTCAACAATACTCTTAAGGGTCAGTCATTGTGTTAGAAGGGAAAGAGTTGTCTCCATTTAATCCTCTCATGAACTAAACCCCGTAGGAATTATTCTCATCTGCATTTCTACTGATAAAGTGATGGAAGCCTAGAAAGGTTGAGAACTTGCCCAAGGTTTCACAGCTAATAAATGGTTGACTTTGGATGATAATTAAGGTGCCTCTGACCCTAAACACTTTGCCAGTTGGAGACTTAGTAAGAGAAAGAAAAAAAAAAAAAAAAGACCAGCATAATTTGATTTACCATTAAAATAACTAGCTGATGTAGTCAATTCTGTAAAATAAATTAGTCAATTCACTGGGGCAAGAAAATCAGCCCAACGGATTGCTTGGCACCATATAGCCCAATTAGTTAATAAACTGAATGCTCCCTTGTAGCTAGCCAAGGCTACCACAGATACAAAGGCCGTGAAAAGAGGAAGGATTTTGGCCCCAGCATAGCTCAGATTTTGAAGGTGACAGACCCAGGGAGTGACCTTGGGCAAGGCACTTAAGTACTCTGAGGATCAGAACCTTCCTCAGTAAAAAGGTGGCAATAATATCTGTTTCTCCAGAGTCTGTAAGGATTAAGTGAGAGATGGGCGCAAAACTGTGAGCACAGGGCCTTGGACACAGTGAACTCAAAATTCATGGCATCTATTCATCATTATCCGAGATCAACATATATTGAATGAACTAAGTAGCAAGTGCCTCCTTTTGGTTTCATTTCTTTATGGAGGGGGGGCAGGATTGGGGGCTGTTGTCTCTTTTAAGCTTTTAACAACTCCCTAGATTTCCCTAGACATGAAAATGTTACTGGGTCCCCAAAATATATTTATTTTTAAGAATTCAGTTATCAAGTTCCCGTGTTGCCTTGCTGCAATTTCCTCAGTTTCCTAAATCTTTCCAAATATCTTGCATCTGCCTTAGTTATCTTGCCCATGTCTGAAGGCACTGCAGAGGCCATGCTGAGGAGCTATGCGAGGACCATGGTCATTAACAGTGAAGAGAGCCAAAAAGGGTGACGTGGGAATTCAGCAGAAACAGTGGATACGCGCATTATACGTGGGAAGTGAATCTACCACACTTGAACACAAGAATCATAGCATGCTTCTTTACGGGGAAAACTCAGAAAACCATTTCCAAAATATGAACTAATATCTTAGAAAGCAAAAAAAGCACTGGAGTGAACTAATTTATTGCATTGTCCACTCAGTCATTGCTTTAACTTGATAGGAAAACAGCAAAGACTAATATTTGAAAAGTTACATAACTGAAGGTCTAACACACAACTAATATGTTAAAAGTTAATTCAACTATTTTGAAAACCAAAAAATGCAAAAATAACACATAATTAATGGAAAATAATGAACAAGTAAACTTTTCCTTGATAATGGAGGTCAGATTTAAGTGATGACATTTTTGTTTTTCTTATTTCTTTTGAAACAATTGGCTGCAACCAAACTTACTATGGTGCTAATGCACACGACTGAGCTTTTGTTCCTCTTTTTTCTAATTAAAAACATGAATATTTGTTATTCAAAGAGGTATTATAACATATACATATAGTTTAATGAGTACTAATAAAAACTTAAGAATGCTTACATCTCAGGGGCACCAGGGTGGCTCAGTCAGTTAAGCATCTGGCTTCAGCTCACGTCATGATCTTGTGGTTCATGAGTTTGAGCCTCGCATCAGGCTCTGTGCTGAGAGCCTGGAGCCTGATTAGGATTCAGTGTCTCCCTCTCTCTCTGCCCCTCCCGGGCTCACACTCTGTCTGTCTGTCTCTCTCTCAAAAATAAACAAACATTTTTTAAAAATTAAAAAATAAAAATGAAAAAAAGAATGTTTACAACTCCAAGTTTGCCCCAATCCCTCCCTCTTCTGTCCCCAAATAATCACTCTGCTGGTTTTTTTCCTTCCTTTTTTTCCATGTTTGTATCCCATATGTTTATTTTATTTTTTTTTTTAATTTTTTTTTAACGTTTATTTATTTTTGAGACAGAGACAGAGCATGAACGGGGGAGGGACAGAGAGAGGGAGACACAGAATCTGAAACAGGCCCCAGACTCTGAGCCGTCAGCACAGAGCCCGACATGGGGCTCGAACTCACGGACCGTGAAATCATGACCTGAGCCGAAGTCGGCCACTTAACCGACTGAGCCACCCAGGCGCCCCTGTATCCCATATGTTTATATCTCTAAGGATTCAGTGCCTGTTTTCACCCATTTGTAAGATTTATAGCAATGAAATTGTGTATATATCTTCTTCTCTGATTTGCTTTTTCTCTTTAACATTGTTTTCGCGACTCACCCATTTGGAAGTATGTGGCTGAGGGCCAATTATGGCCATTAATGTAACTTATGTCATTATAGAAATACATCATAATGTATTAATTCACTCTGCTCTTACACTGTTTCCAGTTATTTTACTACAACAAACACTGCTGTCATACACATCTCTTCATGCGACAGTTGCTCTAGGGCACGTGCCTAGGGCTCAAAGGCTGACATAGGGTACATATATCTTTCATGTTAGGCGAATTATTTTTCTCAATGATTTACCAAAAATTCCCACCAGTAGTGAATATTTTTATTTGTTTTACAATGGTAGCAAAACTTGATATTATCAGTGTTTTTAAGGCTTTGCCAAACTAATCACTTTGAAATAGTATCTTACTGAAGCTGTAACTTGTATTTCCTTGATTACTAAGGAGACTGAATATATTTTCCCTGCTTATTATTTCCTCTTCAATGAATGTGTGTTCAAGTCATTTGCATTTTTTTCTATTGGCTTAATTAACTTTTCTTATTGATTCATGAGTTCTTTGTGTATTCTGGTTATGAATCCTTCACTGGAACATAAATTGAAAATATTATGGCTTTATTTCTCACTCATTTTGTGGTATTTTGATGAATAGAAGTTTTTAATTTCAGCATTCTTGAATTTATTTTTTTCCGTTTATGTTCTGTATCTTTTATGACATATTTAAAGAATTCTTCCCTACCCTAGATGACGCAAATAGTCTCCTAAATTTTCCTATAAAAATGTTAGGCATTGCTCATTTATAATAAAAGTTCACGGCAAGTCAAGGATTGAGAGGAATTACCTTAGCTTGATAAAGACTGTCTGCAAAAATCCTAAAGATAACATCA
Organism: Acinonyx jubatus; assembly: GCF_027475565.1. NCBI lineage: Eukaryota > Metazoa > Chordata > Mammalia > Carnivora > Felidae > Acinonyx > Acinonyx jubatus. Next base: position 94,332,762 of record NC_069383.1, on the reverse strand, counting down.
TACTTAATAGTAAGAAACTGAAAGCTTTTGCTCTAATATTGACAGCAAGGCAAGGATGTTTGTTGCCACCATTCTTATTCAGCATATAACTAGAAGTCCTAGCCATGGAAATAAATCTAGAAAAAAGGCATGATCTGCATAAAGGCACACAGATTTTAAGGGGAAAAAATAATGGAATAAATACTGAATATAAAAGGAAGAAATATAAAAAGAAATACAATAAAAAGAAGAAGAAGAAAAGAAAGAAATCACACAGATGACATGACTGTGTGCATAGAAAATTCCCATGAATATACAAAAATACTCCTGGAACTAATAAATGAGTTCTTCAAGGTCACAGGGCAAAAGGTCAACACGCAAAAAGCAATCACATTTCTGTATCCCATGAGGAAACCAAAATGGAAAACACAATGCCAGTGACAATTGCTAAAAATAAATGAAATGCTTAGACAGAAACGTAACAAAATAGGTATGGACTCTGTATGCTAGAAATTACAAAATTTTCGTGAGAGAAATCAAAGACTGCTTAAATAAATGGAGATGCATATCATGTTCTTGGATTTGAAGACTCGACATAGTAAAGATGTCAATTCTCCTCAAATTTATCTATGGGTTTAATGCAATTCTTACCAAAATCCCAGCAAAGATTTTTTTGTATATTTTAAAAAGTTTATAAAAAAATTTATATGGAAAGACACAGACCTTAGAATAGCTTAAACAACCTTGAAAATAAGAATTAAATGAGAGAGAATTAGTCTACCTGATATTGAGGTATACTAGATAGATGCTATATAGTATACAGCGACTTTGAAACTATGGTAATGGAACAGAATAGAGAACTCAGAAATATATCCACTCGAACATGCCCAAATAATTCTGGCAAAGGTGCAAAAACAATGGAGGAATGACAACCCCTTAAATAAATAGTCCTGGAACAATCAGCAGAAAAACGAAAAATCTCAACCTAAATCTCATTCCTTATTAAAAAATTAACTTAAATGGATCATGGGCTTCAGTGTATAATTTAAAACTCTAAAATCTTGGGAAAAATTTTTGATGTTGCTCTGCAAAGATCATGTTAAAGGGATGGAAATTAAAGCTACAAAATGGGAGAGATATTTAAAGCAGTATATTGGGCAAATGACTAGTATTGTGTGTGTGTCTGTGTGTGTGTGTGTGTGTGTGTGTGTGTGTAATTCTTATGACTTAATAGTAAGAAAAAATCCAAGGAGAAAATAGGCAAAAGGCATAAACAGACATTTCACCAAAGAAGATATACAGATGGCAAATAAGCACATGAGAAGATGTTCAATATCATTAACCGTGAAGGAGATGCAAGTTAAAAGCATAATGAGAGGAGCACCTGAGCGGCTCAGTAAGTTGCACGTCCAACTTTGGCTCAGGTCATGGTCCCACAGTTCGTGAGTTTGAGCCCTGTGTCGGGCTCTGTGCTCATAGCTCGGAGCCTGGGGCCTGCTTCAGATTCTGTGTCTCCCCCTCTCTCTGCCCCTCCCCCACTCTTGCTCTGTCTCTCTCTCTCAAAGATAAATAAACATTACAAAATTTTTTAAAACGCATAATGAGATAATACCAATGGCTGAAGTTTTAAAAAGGTACATTAAATATTGGTAAGCAGAAAATGAATCATGCATACATTTCTGAGGAGAATGTCAAATGGTACAGCCACTTTAGAAAACAGTTGGACAGTTTCCTTAAAAAAACTAAACCTGCAGCTACATACAACCTAGATGCTGCACTCCTCAGCATTTATCCCAAATAAATGAAAAGTTATGCTCATACAAAAACCTGCACATGAACGGTCATAGCACCTTTATTTGTAATAGCCCAAAACTGAGAACAACACAGATGTCCTTCAACCGATGGGTCACTAAGCCAACTGTGGTGCATCCATGTTGTGGAATACTCCTAAGCAATAAAAAGGAACAAGCTATCGATTCACCCAACAGCCTGGATGCATCTTGATGGAATTGAACTGAGTGTAAAAAACCAATCCTCCGAAGATTACATAGTATATGATTCCATTTACATAGCATTGTTGAAGTGATGAAATCCCAGAAGCAGACAACAGATTAGCAGTAGAAGATGCAAGAGAGATGGCAGTCGAGGAGAGCTGAGTGTGTGTGGCTGTAAAGGGCAGTAGGATTGATTTTGAGATGGAGCTGTCTGTATCTTGACTGTATCGATGTTACTATCCTGGCTGTGATACCGTGAGATAGTTTGGCAAGATGTTACCATTGGGGAGCGGGACAAAGGGTACCCGGGGTTTCTGTACTATTTCTTATGACTGCATGAAAATCTATCATTACCTCAGAATAAAGTTTTATCAATTTTTTTAATAAAAATTGGTTTTCCATATTTTGCTTTTTGAGAAACTGGAATTGAATTTTGCATATGATGTAAAAAGGGATTCAATTTCATTTGTCCCCCTAGAAAACTTCTGAGCAGTCGGTCCCTCCTTTCCTCATGACTCTGCAATAGCAGTTATGCTGTCGATCATTTCCATACATGTTGGGGTTGTTCCTGGGCTCTCTGTTCTGTCCTATGGGTACAGTTGTCTACCCCATGGCCAATACCACACTGACCAGATCACTGTCTTTCATCCTAAGTATCAGTGTTTCATTTGGCATGATCCCCACCACACCCCTGCCTTCAGGGATTCGTGGGATTTGTGGGATTGTCTTCAGGGATTCATGGCCCTTTGCTCTTCCCTGTAAATTTTAAAGGCAACCTGTCAGGTGCCAGGAAAACCCTACTGGGAAGAAATAACCTCATTATAATATTATCTTACTACCTATTAAAAATTTACTTTAATAATTTCAGTTTATTTAGGTAATTTTTAATATGTTTTATAAAGTGTTAGCATTTTCATAAAGGCTTTGAGCAATTTTTCATTACATTTATGCCTTATAAAAGCAGTCTATTTTAGCTGCTATAGTAAAATGGATTCTTTTTAAAAAATAAAACTTGCTGTTTATTGCTAGCATATAGAAATGAGATTTACTTTAACATTTTGACATCACATCTGGCAAACTCTCTTATTAATAACTGATTGGTAGATGCTATTGGTTTTCTGTAAAATGAATGATATCATCTCAGAATAAATAGTTTTGTTTTTCCTTTCCAAATCTTATACCTTTCATTTTATTTTCTTATATTATATTATTGGCTAGGAATACCAATACATTGATAGTGTTAGCAGATAACATTTTTATTTTGTTCTCAATTTTAAAGGAAATGTACATAATGTTTCATCATTATGTTTATATCAAAGCATTGTAGGGACACTGTATTAGGCTAAAAAATCTATTCCTAGTTGGTTGAGAACTTTTACCATAGATGTTGGCTTAATTCCTTTTATCCATTTATTAAGATCACATAATTTTTCCATTTATGGTAACATAGATAACATAAATTTTATCCATTTATGTTAACATAGATGTTACCAAATTCCTTTTATCCATTTATTAAGATCACATAATTTTTCTCCATTTATCTGTCAACATAATTTTCTAATGCTGAACCAATCTGACATTTCAAGAAAAATTAATTTTGGAGTTTTGTTTGCTAATGTTTTGTTTAATATTTTCTTGAATCTATTTCATAAATGAGAATGATCTGTAATTGTCCTTGTATTGCTCTTGCTGAGTCTTAGTAACAAGATTAATCTTTCCTTCATAAGGTGAGCTAGAGTAAACCTTCTTTTCCTATTTTCTGAAAGCATTTCTGTAATATTGGAATATCAGTTCCTTCATATCTGATGGAAATTCACCTACAAACTATCTGGAACTGGTGTTTTGTGAGTGAGAAGATTTTCCATTATCAATTTACTCTTTTAATCAATATAGGGCATTTAAGGGACACCTGGGTGGCTCAGTCGGTTAAGCGTCCAACTTAGGCTCAGGTCATGATCTCACGGCCATGGGTTTGAGCCCTATGTCGGGCTCTGTGCTGACAGCTCAGAGCCTAGAGCCTGCTTCGGATTCTGTGTCTCCCTCCTGCTCATGCTCTCTCCCTGTCTCTCTCTCTCTCAAAAATAAATAAACATTGAAAAAATTTTTTAAAATATATATAGGGCATTTAAGATTTTTCTTTCTTAAGTACGTTTCAATAATGCATATTTTCTAGGAATTTTACAACTCCAATTTACTCAAATTTACTATCTTAAAATTGTTCATCACTTATACAATTTTAGAATTATTATATCTTTTTGGCGAATTGAAATTTTTACGAATGTGTGGCAACTTCTATAGTAACACGTTTTAAAGTCTGCTAACATCACTGAAGTTACAATGAGCTTAATTTTGGTTTGTTGTGTCTTCATATACCATTTTGTGCCTTGTAATCAACCTAAGTTTTATGTTTTAGGTGTATCTCTTGAAAATGGAAAATCACAGGACTTAGCAAGTCTTTTATCTGGAGGATTTAGTGCATTTACATGAATCGGGATAATTAATAGGTTTGAATTCATTTCTGGCATCTTATTTAGGGCTTTCTTGTTGTCCCACTTATGAAAAAAAAATCTCGTCTTGCCTTGTTTGAGATTGGTTGATATTGTTTTCCTACACTGAATGCTTTCCCCGTTTACTAGTTTGGAAGTTACACATCTACGCCTTTCTTTCCCCTGCAAATTTTAACATGCATATTTAACTTAAAAAAATAGAAATTTCATTAATACCTATCCAGTTATCCCCATGCCAATTTATATTCCAGATGGTCCCAAACTGTCTCCGTTGCCCGTATTCATAGTGTCTAATTTTTTTCACTGTGCCCCTAGGCAAATAGAAGAATCTTTTGTTTTGGTTATTAACTAATTTTGTTTTGTTCATTAAATAACTAGGTCAAAACAACTTATCATGTATTTGGATCCTAATAACTTAGGAGCTACTTGAAAAAGTAGACATGAACTGAAAGAAAAAATAATAATTTTATTTCATCCTTAAATAACCACAGTTATTGTCTCGTAGCACATGTGCACTTGTGAGGCACTGCACAACTTCTCAAACCCTTGGAATAAAATTATGTACTTCCGCCATTATTTCTTGTTGGATATTTATCTTCTCTTGGTATTTGCTTTGTTTTTCCATAGAAACATCCATATGAAAACTTGGTTTCATACGGATAAGATGTAATCGAAAGGAGCATAGTGAATTCACTGTTGAAACCGTGAACTGCCTTGAGCTAGCATTCCATGCTGCCTCCAACAGATGTTCCTGTGTCTTCCTAGAAAATGTTAGTAACTTCTGTTTCCCCTGCATATTCACTAGGATGCTGTGGGTGCCTCAGTACATAGTTTGGGAACAACAGTTATATGTTCTTGTTGGCAACATTTGGGTTCTCGTTTTTAAAATAAAAAATGAGGCAATATCAATATTGTTTTTCAAAGTCAAGGGTTTTTAGCTTACTACACGTTTACCATATTTTTGGCTCACTTTTTTCTTTTTTATTGTAGACCTTCCTTTAGTGCTTATATTCCCTTTTTCTATGAGATGTTCTTTTTTTTTAATGTTGATATGTGAGAGAGAGAGAGAGAGAGAGGAGAGAGACAGAAGGAGGGAGAGCACGAGCAGGGGAAGGGCAGAGAGAGAGGGAGACAGAGGATCTGAAGTGGGCTCTGTGACAGAGCCCGATGTGGGCTCGAACTCACGAAACTTGAGATCATGATCTGAGTCAAAATCTGACACAACTTGACTGAGCTACCCCGGCGCCAAGATGTTCTTTAGAATTTCCTTAGTCATTTGTTCATAGTAAATCCTCTTCAGTTTTACTTTTTGTTTGTTTCTTTTTTCTTCTTTTTTTAAATCTCTTTGTTTTTATCTTAGAAGTTACTTCATTTTTCCCTCATTCTGAATGATAGCTATACTGATTATACGTTTCTAAGCTGATAGTTATTTTCTGTTGGCACACTGAGGCTATTCTTCCATAGTCTAGTGATTTTCACTGCTGCTTTTAAGAAGTCAGCTACAGGCTGAATGGTCATTCCTGTGTAGGTAACCTGACAGATTAAACATCCTCTCTATGTTTTTGATTTTCTACCATTAGGCTAAGACTCACTTTTTATTTAAGTTTTGTGATTTTTATGTAATCTATTTTGCCTTCAGTAATCTGAGGACTTACGTCTTCACAAGCTCTGGAAACATTCCGAACCATGTTCAAGTATTGCCTCTACCAATTGTCTCTGGCTTCTCCTGGAGCCCCAGTTAGATATATCTTAGACATACATTTGCCATGCATTGAACTTGATCACTCTACATGTCTCTGCATCTTGTACATGTGCTTCATCCAAAGGTGATTTGCACTGGTTTGCACTGAGGCCAGTGCTCAGGGGCACCACCAAAATGGGACCACATTAAATTAAATTTTGTGCTTGTATATTTTGGGACCCCAGTAGAATTAATTCCTGCTCTCTATGCAGATCAGTAGGTTTGTGGCTAAAAAACATTCGTGGGAGATTTTCTCTTTATATCTTTCCTGTAGGAGCCAAAGTCCAGACAGGCCAGAATAACAACCATTTCCTTCTTCCTTCAGTGCAGGGTTTTACATTTATTTGTTTTGCTTTGTTTTTTTCCCAAGTTCACCCACGGAGAATGCTGACTTTTGGATGTCCGAGGTTTATTCAGAAGTCCAATCTCCCAGCTAGCATGTGCTTTAGGATTTTTGTTCTGTCTCCATGTGTTATGGCCCCTCCAGTCCAAGTTCCAACAGATATTAGCCAGTATTGGTCCAATGTATGCTTCTCTGCATGCATGTTTTCTAGTGATTTCTGTACCAGCAGGATTTCTCAGGTCACAGAGTCCTCCACATTGACAGAGACAGAGGTCCTTCACTGTCGTCATCCATGCTCTGGATGTCATTGTGTGGCATGCCTCTGGATGTCTTCTCTAAGCTTCAGGATTCAGGCTTAATTGGGTGCTCCAACTTTCCCAGGAATAATTATCCCAGGGAAGAAGAAAAATAATAACTATTAAATGGAAGAGGAAATACAATAGTATCCAGTTAAATATAAAGGTGATTTATGAATTTTAAAGTCAGGATATTAGGACTTATATCTTTAACTCAGTCCTCCTTGGCAGTGGGGCCTTTAAGGAAATTATCCCAGAACCAATTGCTATGAACTTTGGTGGAGGTTAAGAAAACATTTGTTCCCCTCCAGCCCGTGAAAGGAACCATTCCAAGAGGCGGTCATCAGGGTGGTTATGTGTGCTGTCTTCATGTAACAAGAACCAAATAATTCCTTTGTTCTTAGGAATCTCCCAATTTCCCAGTGGGAAAACTGAGTTTTAATTAGTTATGAGGACAGGTCAGGAGGTTTTAAGTATGTCATCTTTCTTCCTGGACACTCCTTCCTGGACACTTCAGTGTCCACTTCCCAGACACTGAAGATATTAGGCAATGATTTAGGAGCTCAGTCTAAGATGCATAACCCAATGTAATTTATTTAATGACCCCTTTTTGATTGTTTTCAGAAGCTATGGAAATAATCATATTTCTTATTAATATTCATTTATTGGTCACGAAATCCTCACTTAGGGGCGCCTGGATGGCTCAGTTGGTTAAGTGTCTGCTTGGGCTCAGATCGTGATGTTATGGCTTGTGAGTTTGAACCCCACATTAGGCTGTGCTGACAGTTCAGAGCCTGGAACCTGCTTCGGATTCTGTGTCTCCCTCTCTCTCTGCCCCTTCCCCACTTTCCCTCTCCCTCTCTCTCTCTCACAAAAATAAACACTATTTTTTTTTTTTTTTAAATCATCACTGAAATGTGAATCACTGCCAACTACTCTACTCTTTCAGGGACCAAAGTAACAAATGAGTGCGATAAGGAAAAAAGCCAGTTGGATAACAAAATACGGCACAACAACAAAAAATTTACATGGAGTCTCTGAGTGTGCACAGTTTTCTAAGTGATGTGTCAGGGTTCAAGAGCCTAGCCAGCATCAATGTAAAAAAAGGACAGGGGTGAGTGTGAGAGATTAGCACCTGCCTACTACCTACAGCGCAATTTGCCACCCCTGGGCTAATTTTATCCACACAGAGGCCCAGGGAAATAGGTGTTATTATTTCCATTTTATAAATGAAGAAACAGGGTTGGAGAGGTAAGACGACTTGAACATCATTAATAGAGAAGAAAAAAAAAGGGGGCATACTCACGCTTCTCCCACAGCAGAGCATATTATTGTTTCCCACTGCATTATGCCGTCTCTTAAGTGTTCAGTACCTTTTCTCACTATAATAAGATCCTAGTGTCCTGACCTGAGTGCAACATGGATAGATGGAGAAAGAATCATTGGGGACCCCAAATATTCCAAATGAGTGCCACTAGCAATTTGTCATTTCTTCTGTTGGCTCAAGGGCCACCGGGAAGCTCAGGTATAGGAAGATGCAGGCCATATTTTATTGAGGGCTTCCTTTCTGTGTCTTTGATGGTAGCATGTTGTAAACTCTATTGAGATTAAATCTCCCCTGGGAGCTAATTACAATAAGGCATCTCTTTATTGGGTGTAGGAAAGCTTTTTCTTACTAAGTCCACAGGAACACAAAGGACAGCAGGAGGTAACCAAGCATCAGTATCTGATTTCTTCTTTCATAGAGTCATGCATGCCAAATATGTTTGACTCATTACCATTCTTGATACAGTATGATATCAGTTTAACCAGGAAGGATTTTCAGCATCGGGAAACCATAGAGGAAATGATGTCGTGGCACACACAGTATCTGAAGAGCCACAAAGCAGAGCGGCCGTTGATAAATGGAATGATTACTCAGTTGTCTACCATGAGGAAGCAATATCACTTGCTTACTTTATGTCAGCCATTCTAGAGAACCATAACTACCCGAGAGGCAATCCAATGACAGTCCCGTAACTACAGAAAGATCATAGACACTGCACACCGTATCTTCCTCACACCAGATTCATCATTCACAGAATTTGCTCAGATTCAGAAAAGAACAGAGCCATTATGATAATTAGCCTGTTGCTAAGACAAAAGCACTAAGACGCGGTTGTAAAATTGAATAAATTGCATGTTTTCATTTACATTTTGGTTTGGTTTTCAGGGGAATTGTGTTGTTGGGGAAATACTTTGCTCTAGGGCAAGAGATAAGGACAAGTGTTTTTGGAAGGAGTCTGTGTGCCTCAGGTTGGGGAGATACTATTGGTAAGTGTGAGGAGAGTCACTGATAATTTTGTGGACAAGTGATCCTTGGGATATTGCCAAAAGATTTTATCCACCAGAAAGGGCTGAGTCATGTATATATAATTATGGCTAGAATTAGTTGGATATGGACGGAAGGGGAAGGATGGTGATACATAGAAACCAAAAGAGAAAGATATGAACCCAGTTGAGGGTTAAGCCTGAGCCCCTTTTAGACATATTCATTTTCTCAGCTGACTTTTTGCATCCAGTGGCTCATAATTGCAATCACGTGTTATCAACTTGCCTCATAGACACATTTTTCAACCTGGATATTCATGGCAGTATCGCATCTCAGCAGAGCGGACAGAAAAGTGGTTCAGGCCTCTGCTTTGCTTAACTTGAATATCATGGGACACACTGTCTTCTGAATCCTAGTGGTTTGATCTGTCTTCCTATTTATAACCATGCTTTATCCTTGGGGCCTGACATCTGACAGCCTCAGTCTGATTTGGACATTTCACTTCTGCTCACACTGAAGATTTTCCTTTGAGCTGAGCCCCGTGGCCAAACACACATCTTGTTTAGCTTAGTCCTTGAATCAACCATTATACCGTATGTAGTGAGGTTGAATAACGGCCGGGTTATTAGAGTTGTTATCAACCCCTAATGCCTGAAATTTACAAGCATTGCCTGATTTGGAAAAAAGAGTCATTGCGGATGCGATTCAGTTAAGAATTTTAGAATACCAAGATTATCCTGGATTAAAGGCCTAGGCCCCAAATGTCATCACAAGTGTCCTTATAAGAGACAGGCGAGAGAAGATAACACCAACACACCCAAGAGGTGGTGGCAGTGTGACCAGAGAGGCTGAGGATGGAAGGAAGTGGCCACAAGCCAAGGAACACCTGGAACCACCAGAAGCAGGGAGAGGCAAGGGAAGGTTCTCCCCAGGGGCTGCCAGAGGGAGTAGGGTCCTGCCCACACCTTGATTTTAGAGCTGGCCTCCAGAACAATCCGAGGATAAATATCTGTCCTTGTAAGCCATAGTTTGTGGTCATCTGTTACAGCAATCCTACAACCCACTGTATCTAGCTCTTCAGTTACATCCAGATAGATCCTCAGAAGCCAGAATTATCAGTTTATCATGAACCCCTATCTAAACACTGTCCCCCTTCCCCTCTCCCCCCCAAAAAAACACTTGCCTAATCTTATAAATCCAAGTGAGATTCAGAGGTCCTACGTAATGGAGACAGGAATGTTTATGTCCAGATTTAATCCATCCGGATTTCAGTCAACCAGCTGGTATTTTATTGAAATTATTTACATGAAGGAATAACCCTGTTTTGTACTCTTTTGGAGCTCGCTTTGTCGTTTTCAATAACCTTGTAAAAACTTAAAACCAAACGCTGTTGTCACATCAGATTTTTTCTTCTTCCACTTCGGTGGCTTGTGTGTGCACCTGACCTGAGTTTAGGTAGAGGGGCTGCTTCCTGGGGGTGTGTACCATGATATATCCTTGCAATTTTGGTTCCTTGGTAGCACACGATTATTTTCTGAGGACTCTAGAATATTGACTTTCCCAACTTTTTACTTAATGTATGAAGGCATGATATATGAGTGCTTTGTATTTCCCTATCACATAAGAGTACCCAGAACCTAAACTAAGGAGATTATGAACATTTGACAGGTATTTCAAAAGAACTCGATCTTGTCTGAAAGCCATGGTGACAAGTAGCAGGAACCCTTGCCAATCTCAGTCCTGCCAAGGCTAAGGACTTGGACAAAGTTTTTTCACCTCTCTGAACGTCAATTTCTTCACTGTTAAAAACTGGGTTAATGTGATATACCTCATAGCCTTGTTAGAAGAATTAGATGAATTACACTATTTTTACCGGAATACTATGACAGACTCTCAAATTCACTAAAGTCCAAATAAAACTCCTTGTCACCACACCTCAAACCTGTTCCTCCCAATTCCCACACACTCAGCCTCACGTGTCTTCTAACTGGGAAGTCTCCTTGACCTTTCTCCCCATCTTACACATATCCACCTCTCCCCCAGTCAAGTTAAATTCATTACCAAGTCCTATCCCTTCCTACCACTTCTCAAATATGCCCTTTGCTCCTTTTTTTATGAAGATAGCCATAAGTTGAGACATCAGAACCACTTGCCAACACCACTAAAGAGTCTCCAAATCGGTCTCACCATGGGCCTCATCTATCATCAAAGGCAGCAACCATCTAAACTGAGTCTCTAAAGTTCAGATCTGACCATGCTATCCCTGCTGTAGGTTCTTCCATGGTCCCTCTGCATTAAGAGAGCATGCACCTAAGCAGCTTTCTCTGGCTTGCATGATACTTTATCACCTTCATCATTCTTATTCTTAATGGCCAAGATTTAAAATGTGGAGAATTTTACATATAAATCTAGATTTGTGGATTTTCACAGAAAGTGAAAGGGTCTGGAGAGTCTGGATGTAACCTACGTGAGCTGAGAGGCAGCTTTCGTCTTTAGCTGTGACGTGTGCTTTCCTGTTTTCCCTACTCCTGGTTACCTTCTCTGATTTAGTCATTGGCTTTAATCTGTCAGGTACCCGTAGGTATTTGAGCTGTGACTTCAGATCCATAGGATAAAGTCTAAACCCTTTCACATGGGCAACAAAACAAAACAAAACAAAACCCTCATACCCTTTCCCTGGACTACTTTTCCAGTCACACCTCACTAAAATGTAGCATCAAACACTTCCAGATTCCTGAACATCAAAGTCTTCCAAACCTCCTTGACTTTTAACATGCTTCCACCCCCACACACACCCACACATACGCACATACACACACACACATCCCAATGCTTTCTTTTTTGCAAATATGTACCCTATAAGAAGACTCAAAAGGCAGTACTTTTGTCATCTTACTTTGCCAGCCCAGAACAACTTTGTGTTTCCTCTTCTAATCCTACACTATTAAATCATTTATCACATAGGCTTCTAATCATCTGTGGACATACAGTCCCTGAGAAACGGGACTGAACCTTTTATACCCCTACTCTCCAGCACAATACCTGGTATAGATAAGTGTTACTAACTGTTGATTAAATTTGTAATGTTTTTATTTATTTTTGAGAGACAGAGACAGAGCGCAAGCGGGGGAGGGCAGAGAGAGAGGGAGACACATAATCCCAAGCAGGCTCCAGGCTCTGAGCTGTCAGCACGGAGCCTGATGCAGGGCTCAAACCTGAGAACTGTAAGATCATGACCTGAGCCAAGATCAAGAGGATGCTTAACCGACTGAGCCACCCAGGAGCCCCTAGTGTTAATTAAAAACACAATATGCTGATGTGCTTATCCACTATTTGGCACATAGCAAATGCTCAAATTTATTTGAATTGGAGTAAACAGTATTGAGCATCACAGACTAAAGTTTAATATGAATAAGCTGCACTCTGGATCCCATCAAAAGAGAAGATCATAGTGTAGCAGCTCAGGGTACAGGCTCTGGAATCAGACTTTTTGATTCGAGCTCTTCTGTTTGCCAATCGCTCAATGTTTGGTAAGAATCTTTTCTAAGTTAGTTTGAGAACCTGAAAATGGGAATTCTAATAGTACCTGCTTCAAAGGTTACTGAAATGATTACATAAGATATTTATAAAACTCTAAGAGCATTCGGCACACAGCTGAAATTATTAGCTGTAATTATTACTTTGTTATATAAAGCCTTCTTTATATCAAGAAATCTCCCTTGGGGGCGCCTGAGTGACTCAGTCAGTTAAGCATTCTACTTCAGCTCAGGTCATGATCTCATGGTTTGTGAGTTCGAGCCCCACATCAGGCTCTCTGCTTTGTGTCCTCTGTCTCCCCTTCTCTCTGCCCCTCCTCTGCTCTCACTCTCTCTGTCTCATAAATAAACAAACATTAAAAAATAATCTCCCTTGAATAACAAACCCCCATTGGACATATAGAACAGGACTCCAGTGAGACAGCTATATTCTGAAGTCACATATTTTACTAACTGAGGTAAAAATTATATATATTCAAAGAAGCTAGAAAGTTCTTTTTTCCCATAGGTGGGGCCTTCAGAAAACTCTTTTCCTAAAGCTCCAACTTAGTTATAAATAAATATACTTAGAGAAAAGCCATCCTAGTTAAACAAAGTCAAGCAATAAGATACAACATACCTACAATAACAACTAAATACATTTTAATTATGACATTTCTAAATATGTATATTCTTAAATAAGGACAAACCTTTCAAGGGTGAAAGGAGACATAATTTTTACCTTGAAGGTAAGGGTCTAAATTTATATAACTTTTTGAGAAGAGGATATATATACATATATATATATAACTTTATAAATATAAAATATTAATATTTATATTTATATAATATATATAGCTTTAAATACGTACCCTTGACCAAGTAATCCTAATTCTGTGACTCTGCTCTATAGAAACAACTTTAAAAATTTTTTTTAATGTTTATTTATCTTTGAGAGAGAGAGAGAGACAGAGGGCGAGTGGGGGAGAGGCAGAGAGACAGGGAGATAGACAACCACCTCTAAAGAAACAACTTTTAAAAAGGAAAAAGACTCATACTAAAAAAAGGTTCATCTCTGCATATTTATAGCATTATCAAGTTAGTAATAACTTAAATGTCCAAAAATAGAATAATAAATAAATAATACAAATCATGACTGAATACTAAAGAACTATTAAAAGTATATTTACAAAGGTTCTTTGGCAACGCAGGAAAGTTACTAACTGAAAATTCAAGATACAAATTTGTATGAGTAAGATAATCCCAAATATGAAAAGAAAAAAAAGATGAAAGGAAATATGCATCACTTATTTTTGTACATAGGTATCTAGAACCGCAACATTCCTAGGGCAGGCAAAAATTCTTTCCTTGCCTAGAGTAACTAAATATTTCATCTTTAGGACACATGCATTCGGATCTAGCCAAAAAGTTTCCATTAAATTGATGGCGACATTGGTTGTCAAGAGTCAAAGTTCAGAAAGTTCAGTTCTTTTTTTTTTTCATTTGTAGCCTTTCAACATTTTTTATTATATCATTAAAAGTATCATTTATAAAATTCCATTTTTTAAAATTAGAATATAGAGATGAATTAGAATTTGTACCTTGACTCTATAAGGCAACTGATGAATTCACTTATTTTTTTTTGTCTTTTCAAAACTTTTTACTTTATTATTTTTTTTTAAATTTACATCCAAATTAGATAGCAGGTAGTGCAACTATGATTTCAGGAGTAGATTCCTTAGTGCCCCTTACCCATTTAGCCCATCCCCCCTCCCACGACCCCTCCATCGACCCTCAGTTTGTTCTTCATATTTATGAGTCTCTTCTGTTTTGTCCCCCTCCCTGTTTTTATATTATTTTTGTTTCCCTTCCCTTATGTTCATCTGTTTTGTCTTAAAGTCCTCATATGAGTGAAGTCATATGATTTTTGTCTTTCTCTGACTAATTTCACTTAGCATTAATACCCTCCAGTTCCATCCACATAGTTGCAAATGGCAAGATTTCATTCTTTTTGATTGCCGAGTAATAATCCATTGTGTATCTATACCACATCTTCTTTATCCATTCATCCATCGATGGACATTGGGGCTCTTTCCATACTTTGGCTATTGTTGATAGTGCTGCTATAAACGTGGGGGTGCATGTGTCCCTTTGAAACAGCACACCTGTATCACTTGGATAAATGCCTACTAGTGCAATTGCTGGGTCATAGGGTAGTTCTATTTTTAGTTTTTTGAGGAACCTCCATACTGTTTTCCAGAGTGGCTGCACCAGCTTGCATTCCCAAAGAAAGACCAGTTCTAATCTGAACAGGATGACTAATTTGGAAGACACTATGCCTACATGGAAGGATTTCTTGCTGAGCCATAGCACAGCTGTCAGATACGAAGGCGTAAGTGAATATTTTCAGTGGGATGGTCTACATTTGCATCAGCGTGTAATGAGAAAGGATGATAATGGCCCTTGGGACTCACCTAATGCAAAGTGCTTCTCAGGGAGGACAATGTCCAGAGGGTTAGATCCTCTTGCTGAAGATGATAAGGCTACCTGGTGACCAGTTGCCCAAATGCTGCTGCTTTCTAGCCACTGAGACTAGGGACCCAACAACTGGGGCTGGGAAATGCAAAAGTGAATTCATATCTCTTGGATAAGCTGAAGAATAACTTCCAGGGGACACTAGTGATAGATGTTCTCCTAAAGAAATCATGACATCTTTGTATAAAGCATGGAAAAGTATACTGGTGGAAGGCAAAAAAGAAATCTCTAAGGTCACAAAATCCTCGTATAGAGAAAAAGTTACTGCCTTAGCTAACAGGGAGCGAGGAGTCACTAACAATAACACGATACCATTCCTACTAATATATTATGCAGTATCTGACAGCCCGCGGGGGCCTCACCTGTTTCTCCAAACACAATGCACACAGTCAGTGCAGCCTTTCAATCACACACACTGCTCTGTCTCAAGAGCCTTGCTTAAGTACCTCATTCATCTTTCACCTGCCACACAAGTGTTGCGCCTTGTTTATATATCATCCTTTGTTTTCTGAGCACGTGGCCCTTTGGCTATAAGCACTAACCCCTCCCTCGATAACCAAGCGTACTCCTTGCATGACAATGCCTGTTCCAAATGGCACCTGTGCAGTCAGTGATGGTGTGTGCCCTCATGGTGAGGGGAGCCCACCCACTGCGGGTGTGCCCAAAGTTCACACCCTGGCATCTTGGCGGCTGGATTACCACACTGGGGTGAAGCCTCCGCTTTTCTTTCACCTTGCCCCACATGTAATCTCTCTCCGTGAGTTACTATGCTAGAATAGAATATAAAACATCTTAGGTGTCTTTATGGACATCTGAGAAATAGTTAGGTGTCTTGAGCATACAGATTAGTACATAGTAGGTTATAATTGCAATATTTAATAAACGTTTACTATGTCCCGAGCATTTTCTACAGATTATTTCCTTTCATTGTCTATTAGCCCCATTTTACAAACAAAGAAACTGAGGTATAGAGTCCATGTAATTTGCCAAGGTCACCCCACTAGTTTAAATGGCAGAGTGGTGTTTGAATTGGGACTATGTCCCAGGGCCCAAGCTGTCAACCCCCATTCTGTACGGTCTTCTAATTACTGTCTTCCTGATTATAAAGTTAGCTGTTATTCTTCATGAATTGCTTGCTTTTCCTCTCTATAAAGTTCTTTCTTTAAATCTCTGGCAGTTTCCTTGTCTAGAAAAAAAAAATGTATCCTCCCAAATCAAGACTGTCAAAGGATTTAAAGCAGTAGAAACAGGGCAACATCCAGTTTCTACAGAGAAAGTGTTTGGGGCTTGTATCAAGAGCGCTAGTGACTTGGATTAAGTCTGTTGAGAAACAATATTTTAAGGTAGGTATAAGCAATTAATATAGGATTTGAGAGATGATCTGTAGGAGGGAACGTAGGAGCCAAGCAGAAGAACAGAAAGTTCTGGTGACTCCCAATCATTAAGAGAGAGTGAAAAGATAACTGAGAAGCCTTGGATTCTCAGCTGTAGGGAAGAAAATAGGGGTCTCTACTGGCCAACATCTTTTATGGCCCTCAGTGTGTCAGAGTGGCCCCCTACTCAGGCAGCCAAAGGCCCCTTTTATGGTGGCAGAATAGACGTTTAAAAGGACTTTTCTTTTGTTTTCTCAAATCTTAAATAAAATAAGCGTGTTGGTGTTTTATCTGCTTCCAATTTGTCTTTTTTTTAAATAAAGGATATAAGGTTGATTCCAATAGAAACTTGGCTTTTGTGCGTATGAGATAAACATACATATACAAGTTGCATATAAAAATGTGTGTTTATATATATTCCGTATAACATCATATACATAATAAACACATATAGTACATATATAATACATATTCAAGTTGCACTGAACTGACTTCAGAGGAGAGGTCAGTAAATCACTTGCAGCACCTGGATCTCAGATTTCCAGGCCACTGTCTTCAGCGGGCCCCAGGTCTTCTTAATAGGAGACAGGGGTGACCAAGTATGCCTGATAGACATGAACAGGTCAGATGTGGCAACAGGCATCTGCAATGTCCTCCCATGTGCTGCTGACCCCCCACGTGAGGAAACCCTCTGTGTGCTTCATTTTCTCAGATTAAGAAAACAATACAGTCGATCAGGGATTCGTTCTTCACCACAATTTAGAGTCAAATGTAGTGCTTCCATGATCTCATCCCAGTCCCTGGCCCTTAGCATACATATCTTTTCATTTTCTTCACATGGTGCCTCCTTTGTTTGTTACCTTCATTTTATTGTTCTGTTTCACATGTGTTTCATTACAAAGTGCCTAGAATCCTGTTAGGAAATAGACGGGAAATATACGTAAATATTGCTACATTTGTTGATTTCACAACAGCTGCCCAGTGTCTCTGAAGTGGTAAGTACTGGGCATGGAGGGAGGTAAGATCCTCTCTCCTAAAAATACAAACAGAAAATATAGACAACTGCAGTGTGTAGGGGGTTAACAGCTCAATTTCCTCATTATGTGTCTGAATTAACGGGTGGAGTATGTGAGATAAGGAACTCTGTTTCCTGGAAAGTCATCATTTTTTTTCCCCCACCAAAAAGTTCCTCTTACAAACCAAAGTAGTCAGAGATTTCCTGTGGTTTTATAATTTAATTGGAAGTCAGAATCACAAGTAGGAGTCCATTACCAGAAGTGAGCATCAGAAACTGCTCTTGTTAAATCAAAACCTCACTCTCTCAGAGAACTGTGACTTCAAGGAAACAGGACATCCCAGAGGATAAATGCTCACCTATTCGGTGATCAGGGGAGGTATCTGTGCTTTTATGATCTTTCTGCAAATAGAAGCAAAAGGAAAGAAAAAACAGCAGCCCCTATGCCTGCTGGGAAGGGGAGAGACAGAGTCCAGTCTATCTACCTCCTGCTAAATTCAGAGATCTTATGTTCGGTGCTAGGTGAGTGTCCAAGGTTCAGTCTCACAGACATGTACCTGATGTGCTTATCAAGTGGCAAGACCCCCGGTTTCCCCGGCATACTTCAGATGCATTTCATTCTTCTAGTTAGCTAGAATTTTCACCAGTCCTATAAGAAGTTCATAGAAAACTCTGCCAGTTTGCGTTCTGTATTTGGACCCCACGCTTGCTGATCTCAGAAAGCAAATCGCTTACACAGCACTATTGGTAGATTCATTTCAGATGGTAAACATTACTTGAAAGTACAGATGTTGTTTATGATGTATACAGCTTATAAATAACTTTATCAGATTGAAGGATATTGCCCTAATGTGTCACATGGACATTTTCTGACCCCCCCAAAAAAAGAAGTGTGTGTGTGTGTGTGTGTGTGTGTGTGTGTGTGTGGTGGGGGGAGGATACTTCAGATCGAAGGGGCACCTTAGAATGATGTGGTAAGAAAAGGAAAGTAGGAACATGGTAATTGAGCTTAGGGAACAAATATATATGCACTGAACATTATATGGAAATGTATTGCATTCCTTCACACATTCAAGAGGTATTTACTGATTGAATCTAGGTTCAAACTAAAAGAAAATATCAGGGTGCCTGCGTGGCTCAACCAGTTAAGTGTCCAACTCTTGATTCTGGCTCAGGTCGTGACCTCACAGTTTTGTGAGTTCAAGCCCCATGTCGGGCTCTGGGCTGACAGTGCGGAGACTGCTTGGGGTTCTCTCTCTCTGCCCCTCCCCACTCATGCCATCTCTGTCTCTCTCTCTCTCAAAATAAATAAATAAACTTAAAAAAAACCTAAAAGAAAATCTTTCTTACACATTTGTGATGTTTAATAATGTATCAACCGTCCCTTTTGGATGTGTTCCTGGAGTGAGTGGCTTTACCAACCCGTAGTTCCAAGTAATGTGTTTCTAAACCTACTGCTTTATTTACATACACCATATATCCTTCTGAGAAGTCTAAACCCTTAAGAATAAAACTTATAAAAGATACTACGTGGCCATCCCTCTTCAAAAACTACCTTTGGGCAAGATTACTTTACATTATAAAGTAATTCAGTAGGGATTCTTTTTATTCCCTATAGCTTTTCTGATTTCAGGCTACACTCAAATACAGAGGACTCAACAGACTAGGATTTTGCTAAAATCATCTTCCATAGAAGGGAAATTAGTTACTATATTTACTATATTATTTGTCTGAATGAATATAGTCAAATTAATGCAGACTTCCACATGTGAACTTTTTGGAACCAGAAACCAAGCATCTTCTGGGAACACCTACTTTTCTCAGTCTTGATTGGCATGATAGACCATGGATGAGCAACATTTTGTAAAGCGTACAAGACTATTAAAATGCATAGTAGTTTGATTTTTTATAGTTTCTCTCCTCTCTGAGCCAGTACACTTCAAAATGTTGACTTTCTAAGAAAGAAGATTCAGTTACCTGTTTGACCAGTTTCCTGAATGATGGATGCAAAGTTGTGCCTTCCAGGGATTTGTGGTTTGTTTTAGGTTGCCTTGAGGAGAGATGTACAGAACTAAGAGGATTGGGGATAGCTTTGTCTGGCTTTATGTTTTGAATGCCAACCACCAGGCTTAAGCAAGGCAAGTACCAAACCCCCTCAGGAACACACACTCACTGTCTGTGTCTGCACTTGTGCGCCTGGAGCCTTACCCGTCGGATTCAGACTTGTACTACGGCACCTTGTTCTCACGTCCCTGCGCGTGACTTCTGGAGGGTTGAAAACAGTGTGAAGACTTGGACTCGATTTTCCCTTAACTTTCTGTTTATCTCATTCGCTGAGTAAAGGCATCAGTGAAGAAATCCCTAAGTCTTGCCCAGCACTCTTTGACTGCCATTTCAGGACAACGCAGTTCCGTGCGAGGAGTCACTGAGAGTGACATCCTGTGCAAGGTCGTCTCCTGAGAGGCTGCTTGCTGAAATGGAGCTATCAGACCAAGGTGTAGGTTTAGCCCCTGAACCTGACTAAATCTCCTCATGAAGCTGATTCCTTGTAAGGAGACGCTTTTGCCTCGGCAGGAGAAATGCACACAGCCTGCGTTCCGGACTCATCAGCTGCACCAGAGGTGAAAATTCTGTGCACGGGGTTGTGGGGAATGGAACAGTCTCTGGCCATTTGCCAGCACCACAGCCCGGGATCTTCACAACATCTGTCCTCCTCAGGAGGTGATAGGTCCAGAGAGCACCCCCTTCCGCCCACCCCCCCCCCCGGAAGGTCCTTGTTTGGGGGACCACAAGCATCTTAAGAAAATGCAGATTCATCGGGGCTCCTTGAAGCCCACTGTGTCTAGAGTGGATAAACAATGCGGTTTTAGAATGTTCATTCCATCCTCTTGCCCGTGTCGATGGGATTCCAAAACAACCAGTGGAAGAAGCGAAAAATTCATTTTCATGCTACTGGTTTGACTGCTTTTTGGAATTGACTATATTTGGTCTAAAACTGACTGTTTTCTCATTGAACGAGCCAACATTCCCAAGGAGCATTTAAATGAGCTACATCGTCACAGCATGGGAACGGCTGAACACTGCAGCAAGGTCTATTTTCACTTGATTATATGTGTATTTATTATACAAAAATAGAGCAAAACTATGACTCTGCCAAAAGGCTCTCCTACGTTATAGTATAAGAGCAGGCTCAGATTTCTTTAAATTGAGGAGCTGCATGCTTGTTTGGTTTTCACAGCCATCAGCCTCTTTTTCTGTTAAAAATGTTCCCCAATTGATTATTATTCACTGTGCTTATTATTTAGGAGAATTTACTGGTAGAAAGAGGAAGTTCTCTGCTCCGTCAAGTTGTGGTGGATGGAGTTGTTCAGATAAAATAAAAACTTCCGGGACAATGGCCCCAAACAAGGCCAGCTTGCCTCAGACTTAAACAGGTTGGTTTTCTTTCCTGGCACAGCCTTCCGTAAGACCGGCTTTCACTTAGGACCACAACGGAGGTGCAGCACTAAAAGCCCTCAGTCTTTTAGAAAGGGCAGTCTTCAAGTACCTCCAATTCTAGAAGGAAGTCTCGTTGGGAATCCTATTTGCTTCTTCAAGCAGTGTAAACCGAAATTTCAAAGCCTACCATTTCTCCACAGACGGGATCTGCATGCGTGAACCGGGACGGAAGAAATCCTATCCCCACTACAGCAACTCCAAACCAAAGGACACCCCTCAGGGGCCAAGAAGGCCCAGGTTATAGGAACGGAATGAAGCCACTTAAGAAAATGGCCAATTATGGAATGTTGTGTACCTAAGTATGTCCGTTAATTAAGAACTGAACTGAAATTACTAATGGATTTCATAATGGCCACCAACCAGCTGCCAGTTGGCTGTAGCTTGGTGACAGATGGTAGTGACTGATCTGGACTCGATCTGACCTAGAGATAGTCCATCATCTATTAAATCACAGGCCCAAATAAAATTCCATGCATTGCAGCACTTCACCATTATGTCTCACAGAGACATGCGCTGATATTATTCCTCATCTGCTGCCCCTGGGCAGAGAGCGAACTATTCAGAGGGCTTAAGTAGAACATTCGGTGAAGAAAGCCCACGATACCTCTCAAGAGATGAAAAACAAAAAGACCGCTCGAATGAGTGGCACTTGAATGAAGACTAGTGTAACATGGGAACTCTGCGCTAATCTGGTTGGTTAACCCCCAGCCCCATGGTTTACCTCCTGCCTTTTTTTTTTTTTTTTACTTTATTATTGGTTAAAATGTTTATTTATTTATTTTGAGAGAGAGCATGAGCGAGCACCATCAGGGGAGGGGCAGAGACGGAGAGAGAGAGAGAGAATCTGAAGCCAGCTCCGCACTGTCAGCGCAGGGCCTGATGCAGGGCTCGAACTCACGAACTGAACTGTGAGATCATGATTTGAGCTGGAATCAAGACTCAGCCACTTAACCAACTGAGTCACCCAGGTGCCCCTACCCCCCCAACCTTTTCTAAATCAAGGGGTGCTCACTTCCACAGCAACTGACAGGCAGTGACTGTCTGGGCCCTGCTTTCATCCCTCAACACGTCCTCAGAGTGAAGAGAGCCGTTACAGCCTGGCTCCAGAACCTGCCTACTCAGGGGCCTCACATAAACAAGTCACAGAAGTGGGCAAATCAAAAGCCCCAGTTACTGTCACCCAGACTCATTGTTTGGGAAAATGAACCTTAGCTGTGCTTTTGAAAGATAAGGCTCATAAAGACCAGGGAGGGAAATTCCTACTGTAATAAATGTAGGTAGAACCTAGAAAAACATGAGAAAATATAGTTCTGTTTTAAAATCTTGTATGGAACCTGTGGTAGGGCTTCCTCCATGTTGTCCAAATGTCATGTGTCTTCCTGTCCTATTTCAAAGCTGGTATGTAAAAGATGAGCTTGAATACAAGACCTATACATTCAAGAAGCAAACACATGACAGATTGGTGACATTTGGTCATACTAAGATTATTGTGTTAACTTATCTCAAAGAGGCAGAATACTACTCTTGACAAAGTTCCTATTTAACATGTTACACTAATCTTTTTATTAAAAAACAAAACAAAAAAAACCCTCTTGTCTCAGCTTGAAGGAGCCTGGGTAATCCACACATGTGCACTGAGAGGCCCTCAGAGATTTGGGGGGAAGCCTACAGAGGCCATGGATAACATTTCTTTGTAATCTCATGCTTCTCTTAAAACAGTATTCAAATTTTGCATTTGACTCCTAAACAAATCTATTTTTCTGTAAATTTAAATATATGATGTTAATGTTGTTCCATTACATAAGATGAATGCTCCAAGAAGGTACATCATTTAAAAAAAAAAACAACACTTTTTTTTAATGGCTGTGTATTTTTGAGAGAGAGAGAGCGTGTGTGTGCATGTGCGCACATGAGACATGAGTTGGGGAGGGGCAGAGAGAGAGGGAGACACAGAATCCGAAACAGGCTCCAGGCTCTGAGCTGTCAGCACAGAGCCCGACGCGGGGCTCGAACTCACAGACCACGAGATCGTGACCCGAGCAGAAGTCAGACGCTTAACCCACTGAGCCACTCAGACACCCCGAGAAGGTGTGTCATTTATAATCCTACGGCTTTGGGAACCCCTGCCATAGCCCCATGCACCTCTGAATATTGCCAAGCCAAACTTTGGCAAATACAGAGCTTACAGACAGCTTGTGACCTCACCAAGTCATATGACTCTAAAATGATTACATGACTTGTCCAAAGTCACAGGGAGCAGCAGAGTGACTACAATTTCAATGTGTGATGGTCCCACTGGAGGCCTGTGTGCCAAGCACCGCCTCAGAGGTCGCACATGAACTTGCGTGTCCTCACACTGGTTCTCCAGGTCTCGCCTCATCTTGCCCACCAGCTTCTCTTATTCGTCCCAATTCTCCCTCTGTGTTCACCCAATTTTCAACCTTATTCTGCTTTTGAATTTTCTGTCATCGGCTTTGGTAACTCTTTGCCTGACCCCGTTCTGGTCAGCTTGAGCTGCTTTTGAGTGGATGGCTATGCATTCTGAGGCCCCTTGACTTGTGGGAACTGAGGGCTGGCTATAGCCGTGTAGGTTGTCAAAGGGATCAGTGTGGGAAGAGCAAGTGGAACCAAAAGTTTCTGAAGGAAAGGAGAGTCAAGAGTGGAGAAACTGACTTAACTGCAAACACTAGACAGAGCAGCCAGAAAGTTACGTGAGGAGGAGGAGGAGGAAAGAGGGGGCGGGGGAGGGGAGGGAGAGAAGGAAGGGGAGAAGGAGGAGGAAGAGGGAGGGGGAGGAAAAGAAAGAGGAGGATGTGGCAGGTGAAGAAGGAAAAAAAGAGGAGAGGAGGAGGAAGACGGAGAAGAGGAGGAGGAGGAGAGAAAGGAGCAAGGTAGAGTGGGGAGCAGTAGGCAGGGAAGGATGAGGTGGGGAGGCTGGCCAGGGCCAAATCACACATGGCTCTGTAAGCCATGTTAGGGGACTGGAACTTTATCCTAAGGACAACGAAGAGACGCTACAAAGTTGAAGCATGCAATAACTCGATGAAATTTCCACTCTAGGAATGCTGCCTAGGAAATCTCCAGAACTATCTTAGTAGCTGAAGCAGCTACATTCAACCACCTTTTCAAAGTGGTCTCCTTTCATATCCATGGGGTTTTTAAAAAATTTTATATGATGTAGTCTTTGGGAAGAAAGACTATAAATAAGTATTTTTGTAGTCTCTAATATTAAAAGAACTTGTTCCCAGAGTTTGTGGCAATAGTGTGGACACTGGCTCGGACACAAGTATGTGGAATCCGTTTCAATAAGTATTATTTAAAATACTCAAAGTTCTTTCACTTGAAAAAAAAAAATGCCACTGCAGAATCACTTAAAAAATGTTTACGTATATACCTAAATCTCCAAACTGCCGATGGCAATTTTAAATGGAAGGCCAAAAGCTGTTTCTCTTCCTTTTTATTGGACTATTATTAACCAGTCATAAAGCCTAGCAGTTCATTTATCAGAGGGAAAAATATGTATAAATGCTTGACGGATGAAGGCTATAGCCATAATGTTATGACTTTATTTGAATTACATTATAGAGACAAAGCATGCCAATCCATCCGCCTCAAGTTACTGCTCTGTTACCTATGGTAACAGTCAGATATTTTCCTCATTACTTAATAATACCAGATCTCAAATAAGTATCACAACGTGAAAAACAGATGTTAAAATGTGACACTGAAGGTCAGGTTACACTGAATACTTGTTAATTTCGAAGTGCCTGGTTACTTCTCAAGAATCGTTTCTGAAATTTTTCACAAGGTCTTGTTGAATTTGGTTGCAGGGGTCAGAGTCTTAATATACACATGAGACACAAATAGGAACTTGACTTGTTATTAATCAAAGAAGCAATAAAACAGGGAGAAACCAGTTTTTATACCAGAATGTTCATTACTTGGCATGAAAAATGATTTTCCACAGATGCCTAAAACCAAGGGCATAGTTTATATTTTTTATTTCAATAATTTTCATTTGTATTCTCCCCTTAATGTGTCAAATAGTCTTTTAAATCTCTTCAAGGCAGACTTTCATTTTAAATAGACATAACATTTCATCATTGTGCTAGTATAAATTATGTTTTTAAAAGAAACTAAAATATATGAGAAAAAATAAAAATAAAATTAGCATTATAGCACCACCCTCAGAAAAACCACCTCTAATATAAAT
Source organism: Acinonyx jubatus (assembly GCF_027475565.1). NCBI lineage: Eukaryota > Metazoa > Chordata > Mammalia > Carnivora > Felidae > Acinonyx > Acinonyx jubatus. The sequence continues at coordinate 94,307,442 of NC_069383.1, read as the reverse complement.
TTAGTTCCAGCTTTTTCCTCTGTATATTCATATCTACATAGCTACATCTGTGAATATTTTCTTGGAGAAATGAAATCAAAACATGCAGCAAAGATCTTTTCCTGCCAATTAATCTTCATCTACAGCGTCATTTTTAATGACTGAAGGCAGTGCCCTGATATGGATATGCTATAATGTGTTGCAGAAACTAATCACTGATTTCTGAACATTTAAGGTATGCCAATGTCTTGGTTTTATAAATATTATGGCAGTGAACAAATATGTAGCTTAATCTTTCTACACATTCTTAATGATTTCCTCGGCGCAAATTCCAAGAAGTGAAATTTGTGGGTCAAAAGAATGCATGTTTCAAAAATCTTGGTACATAACTGCTAAATTATATCCAGAAAGATTGTGCTAAGTTATGTTCCCATTGGAGGTGAGTAGATGACATGTTTCTGTCATGTTTTTTTTTCTAGTTTGCTACCATACCTCCTCGATCCCAAGAGGCACATTTTCCACCCACATTTTAACATCCTTAAAATCAATTCATGTTTCATAATTGATGGCCTATCATATTTTAACTGGTGGTTTGTTATTTTTCCTGCTTTCAGTGACATTGATAATATAGTGATGCATCATATAATTGATATCTTGAATGCCATAAGATATGGCATTTGCCTTTATATGTGTGGCTGTGCTCGTAGATACACAAAGGACTTTAGTTTTTATATGGTCAAATGGTTTCCTCAATAGCTGTCTTGCTCATAATTTCTGATTTTATGGAATAAACATTCACCTAGGTTTCCTTCTGTTATTATATTTTACTTAATTCTTTACTAAGGTTGAAAATTACTTTTTCACAAATGAATACACCAATGACTCTAGTATTTATTGAGCAATTCCTTTTTTTGTTTGTTTGTTTGCTCACAGTAATCCCAATCATTTTGGCATCCACAGAACAAGCATTTAATAGATTTCCATTGATTGATTAATTTGTAGAAACAATTTGTACACTTTGGCTTAAGTTATAGGTTTGAAGCCACGGTGCAGGCTTCTGAAGGGATTCTAGTTTTAGGGGTGAAAGGCCATTTTGGCTTCAGTCACGTAATATATAATAGGACCCAGCGAACTAAAAACTAGTGTTTCTCATTGCTGGTGACCATTCCTCTGGCTGGAAGCAGGGAGGAGGGATTACCAAGCAAGACTGGAAAGTTTCTGCTTTCAGTACTCAACAAAACTCCACAGGAATTTATTAGGAGCCCACCGGGACTAAAGTCAGGAATACATCCCCCACTCAGCTCAGCAAATGAGTTCACAAGTTCATGTTTTACAATGCCCACATCCAGTCGGTGCACTCAACTAACACTTGCTGAGCAGCTACTCTGTGCCCAGCACTAATGACAGGCAGATGGGTACAAAACTGCCCTCAGAGAACCAGCCAGTGGAGAAAAAAGATTAAGTCGATTAGGAAGTGCTGTAAAACCCAATCCTCAGTTTAGCGTGTCCAGGGGGAGAGCGATAAGGGGACAAAGAAGGAGACAGTGGTCCAAGAGGAAGGGAGGAGGACAGAAAACCAGATGGAAGAGATGTCTGAAGAATCAAAGGGCTCCAAAGATGCAGAATGGGATTTGGTGTGTGTACCAGCAGCCTGTTGGGTTGAGGAAATGACAAGCCGACCTATGGGCTCAGTCACTGAAATGGCAGTGAGAATGTCCAATGGCAAGTCTGGGGAAACTGAGCCAGAACCAGGTTAGAAGATGAAGTGGGGACGAGAAGCCTGGACACATTATCCACTCAGTAGCTTGCATGCTTGGTGACATGCTTGTGCCCAGCCAAGAGATAGAGAACACAGGAGGCTGGGGGTGGGGGAGATGGCGGGTAAACTCTGCCCACACATGTAGAGTGTGAGCTGCTGTCCGTGGCCATATCCGAGGGGGATATGCCAGCTCACTGCTGGATATGTACATATCAGCGGCTCAGTGAGCAGTGGCTCACATCCAACTGCAAATCGCCTCACTTCATTTGTTCTTCTAGTGAGAGGACCCGCTGGGAAATGAAGAGTTGGGCTTTTTTGCTTGTTAGTTTTGTGGGAAATAAGGAGAATTCACCATTGGAGCATGCTATAGAGTGATAGTCCTTCCATCCTGCAGTCAGGCAGGAGAGAATGTGCCAGGAAGTAAGAGAAGGGGCTTCGAGAAGGCCAAATGTTGTTTGCAATTGTGCAGATTGGGTCAGAGTGGCAAAATCTCTCCATCCCACCCCCACATCAACACCTCCATTGTGTTTGCTGCACTGACCATAAACTGCTCATTCTCTGTTATGCAAATGGCATGAACAAATACTCAAGAATGACCTATCTGTACTAGGTTGGTCTGTTTTAAAGCAAAAAAAAAAAAAAAAAAAGGATTTTATTCTTTAAAATGTTGTTTCAGTAGAATAGAAGGCATGATTTTCAGAATTCAAGTCATACCCTTGCAATTCTGCTTTTCCAGACAATCTTAACTCCTGGCAGGTGGAAAGAAGAGGCATCTCCACAACCCACTCGGCATACAGATTTGTGATTTGCATCCCGAGTTCTGGGATGTGACATACCTCCAGTGTGAATTAGATTTTTCTACCGCTAAACCGGGGTCAGAAGTAACACTACCCAGGATGGGAGTTTAGGTTGATAAATTGCCTTCCTGGAAGGAGGAAAGGATGGATGGGAGCTGTACAAGTATTAAGTATTTCATACACATATTATTTTTATGTATTGTCCTGTATAGTCTGACTTGTAAAAATTCAAAGAGTTTCTAACTTCCTCCAGGGTGTTACAATCGGCTTTAAACATGTCCAGAGTTAAATTTGCTTCTGAGAACAAGTGTTTGTGTTAATGTGACTTAATTGATAACAGCCCATGTGAACCCTATTATTTAAGACCTATGCATTACTAAATAGTTTCATTAAATAATGGAGAAGAACTTTAAAAAGAAAAACAAAGAAAACCCACACAAGCACATGGTTTTCATTTTGGCAGTAAGGGCTGGAGAGAGGCTCTGCTCTGAGGTCGACTTCGTGGCTTCAGGCAAAACTGGGAGATTAAACAGAAACTACAGCAAAACCAGAGACCTCAGTTTTAGAGACACTTAACTCAGTACATGACAAATCTCAGGAAATCTTTGGACTTTTTTACGGGGGGGGGGGGGTGAGTAGTTGTGTTTCTTTTGTATTGTTTTGTTTTGTTTTCAGTAATTAATGTTAGCTAAATAGTGTCGCCATGGAAAGTGACATAAAGTTAAAAATATTTCCAAAAAAATTTTTTTAAATAAAATAAAATGGAGCTCCTGGGTGGCTCAGTCAGTTAAGCATCCGACTTCGGCTCAGGTCATGATCTCACAATTCGGGGGTTTGAGCCCTGCATCTGGCTCTGTGCTGACAGCTCAGAGCCTGGAGCCTGCTTCAGATCCTGTGTCTCCTTCTCTCTCTGCCCCTCCCTTGGTCATTCTCTCTCTCTCTTTCAAAAACAAATAAACATTAAAAAAATTAAAATATTTCTTAATACCTTTGGACAGTTTCTACATGGCAAAAGCGAGGTAGATGCCCAATGATCTCCCCTGATGTGGTCATAATGCCTCCTTTCCTAAAGAGGGAAGAGAATATGAAAGAAAATGTACAGCATGTTGCAGGGGGATGAGAGTAGGGGTTAGAGAAGATGGGGGCTGGAGTCTGAAAGAATAAGTGTTTGAAAGAATAATTCAAACAATTCTATACACACCTGGTACTTCCCAGACAAATACTCAAACTGATGCCTGCTACCTGCCTATGTCCAAAGTTGGACTTAAAGTGCTACAGGATATTAAAACAGAATCATGGCCACCTCTGTTTTGGTTAAACACAAAAGGCCCAAAGGTTAAACACAAAATAACAGGTGGCTGTGGTTCTAGACCACCTTTGCAGGACTTGCAAGGAGGTGGAGAGAATTAGTTTTGTAGCCCTTAGGTCAACAGCCCCCTCCTGAGAATGAGAATGCTGGAGCATAGCAGCATTTATGAGAATACCACCCTCTGGCCATGTAAGAATCCTCCTTCCCTCAAGCTTATAAGAGAGGCTTGGGGAAGACAACAAAGGAAGAACTGGAGGTGTATCGTACCCACTGGGTTCAAGCCTGGGGCTGAGGAAATGCTAACTGGCAGGTGCAGGGAGGCACGTCTGAGTCAGGGGCCTGCAGTGGGATTTTCTGAGTGGAAGACCCCTGAAAGCATAGCATGGGAGGGCCAGCCTCGAGCAGTCTCCAAGCGCAGAGAGAGTCTACCCAACATCAGTCAGGTGAGGCTTCTTCTGCCCTGCTCTCTTTGAGTCCTTTTCCAGCAGGACACTGGAATGGGGGAGGGGGGGGAAGATGGGGGATGAAGGGGGAGGGAAGGGGGTAGAAGACAAATGACAGTGAGAAAATGGAACAGAAACCAACTGGGTACCCCTCCTCTGCCCTGTGTACCCCTCCACTGTAGACTTCTAAATTGAAGTAGGCCTGGGCTGGGGGGAAATAGGAACTTCCATCTTAAAATAAGTTCAGGGGCACCTGGGCCGCTCGGTCGGTTAAGCATCCGGCTTTGGCTCAGGTCATGATCTCCCTGTTGCCCCCGTTCAAGCCGCGTGTCGGGCTCTGAGCCTACAGCTCAGAGCCTGGAGCCTGTTTCAGATTCTGTGTCCCTCTCACTCTCTGCCCCTCCCCCGCTCGCACTCTGTCTCTGTCTCTCAAAAATAAATAAACATTAAAAAGATTTTAAGTTCAGACATTTTATTCTCCCGTGGCAACTGACATATGAATTACATTTGAGATGAATCTTGCAACTGACAGTGATGTGGGAGAATCCTGTTATCAGATCACTGAAAAGGTTACGGGATCTCCCCAAGATCCAGTGACAACAAAATCCAAATTTTCTGGTTTCTTTTAAAGTTTATTTATTTATTTATTGAGAGAGACAGAGAGAGAGAGAACAAGAGGGGCAGAGAGAGGGGGCAAGAGAGAGAATCCTAAGTGTGCTCTGCACTGTCAGCACAGAGCCCGAGGCGGGGCTTGAACTTACACACTTACAAACATACAAACCCATGACTTAAGCCAAAACCAAGAGTCGGACACTTAACTGACTGAGCCACCCAGGAGCCCCAATCCAAAAGTCTAAAATGAGTGGAGGACTGTCAACATTTCCTAAAATCTCCTAAGTTTAACTCTAGGGAGAGGTGAGACCTGCCCATGCCAAGGACCCCACAGGGGACCCACCTCTCTGGCTCCAAGACGCTATCCTTCTCTGAGGCTAGGTCAGAGGCTCAATGTTGAAACATTTGATCCAACATCCTTCTTTGCAAGGATAGCATCTAACTAGTAGTTCTAATAAGTATGAGAAAAGAAACAAATATACTTTGGTTTTATATGGTCATCATTTCCTTACAAGGAAGGGTTGTTGCATACCCAAACCAAGTTTAAGATGATCTTAAACTCTTTTTCTCTACAGAGGCAATAGGTAGTTTCTTTTCCACACTGTATCATGCTATAGGAGGCTTGTGCAACATCTTACAACAAATTAGAAGGGGAAATCAAGTTACCTACACCATGCAATGTGAGATATACACTGCTTTCCAGCTCTGCCTCAAGAAACACAATATGTTTTATCTGGCTAGAAAATAGAGCTGATCTGTTCTTATGAAATTGCTTGTGGCTGAAAGGAGGGAGGTTTTATATATACATATATATATATATATATTTTTTTTTTTTTTTTGAGAGAGAGAGAGAGAGAGAGAGAGAGAGAGAGAGAAAGCATGAGCAGGGGAGGGTCAGAGAGAGAGGGAGGCATGGAATCTGAAGCAGACTCCAGGCTCTGAACTGTCAGCACAGAGCCCGATGTGGGGCTTGAACCCACAAACCTTGAGATCATGACCTGAGCAAAGTCGGACGCTTAACCGAGTCACCCAGGTGCCCCAGGGGGTGGTTATATTTTTGATCAGACCTCACTAACCTCCTTCTCTGTTCCTATTCCCACTTTAACAAATAGCATATCCTCAAAGTTATAAGATGATTGTAATCTGGCAGTCAGTATAAAAAATAATTGGAATACTCAATCACTGATTCATTGTTGAAAATACCTATTTACAAGCAAGTAGCTGTAGTCTAAATAATTGTAATGTATTGAATGTCTGTGTCCTGCCACACCCCCAAGGTTTACATGTTGAAATCCTAACCCCCAGTGTGATGGTATTTGGAGGCGGAGCCTTTGGAATAGAATTAGGCCATGAGGGTGGAGCCCTTTTGAATAAGTTAGTGCCTTATAAGAAGAATATGGCTTCTTCTCTCTGCTCCCTCTGCCAGGTGAGGCCATCTGCAAACCAGAAATGAGCCTCACCAGACACCAGATTTGCCAGGACCTTCACCTCGGGCTTCCAGCTGCTGGGACTATGAGAAATAAACATCTGTGGTTCAAACCACTCACTCTATGACGTTTCTGTTATGGCAGCCTTACGTGACAAAGACAATAATAATGGAAAGGGCAGCAAAGTCAAAGGCAGTCAGAAGCATATAGCTCCTCCCTTTATGAGTGGGCCAGGCCAGGTGGGCTTGCTGACACTGTCTTCTCATCTTCAGCATGGGCCTGGCTTACAGAGCCATGAATAAGGACACAGAGCCTCTGCCATAGCTTGAGTACTAAGTGCAGGCCGGCCCTCCTGCCCTGTGCATGTCGAGGGAGGACAAAGCCTTGAGACGGGGCATTGTGCTGAGAGAGTTCACAAGCTTACGATCCAGCTGGGGTACCATGAAGACATTTTGACAGTGATTCAAAAGTTCCCGTAAAAACAGAATTCACAAAACAGTGTAAATTCATATGCGTGGCTCAGAGAGTGAGGGCTAGAATTCCACAGGAGGGAGTGAAGTCCAGAAGCTATAGTGTTTGGGTCTCAAAGAATGGGGGACCAGAGCTTGGGGAGGGGAACTGGATAGGAAAAGAGGAATTGGTATGGCTCCATTGTAAGATTTCACGACAAAATCCTGATGCAGCTTTCCTTTCTAAACACAGAAGCTGAGCCTGTGTTGTCCCCAGAAAGGGAAGTGTGCCACCACAGGGCTCCGTTCTGTGTTTCTTCCCTCTTCTGCCTTCACTCACCAGTGTTCCCTGATGGGTCCTACTGGGTGTCTGGGATTCTCATCTCCAAATTAGAAGCTTCAGCACCTTGGGGTGCCTGGGTGGCTCACTTGGTTGCGCGTGCGACTTCGGCTCAGGTCATGATCTCACACTTCATGGGTTTGAGCCCCATGTTGGATTCTGAGCTGACAGCTCAGAGCCTGGAGCCTGCCTCAGATTCTGTCCCTCTGCCCCTCCCCTGCTCTCTCTCTCTCTCTCAAAAATAAATTAACATTAAAAAATTTAAAAAAAAAGAAGAAGAAGTTTCACCACCTTGTTCAAGCAGGGATCCTAACCTAAGTGAACATGAGCCTTCTTGGGCAAACACAGATTACTCCCTATTCCTTTCCTCAGCCCATTCCACTGGTGAGAACCCTTCTTCCAACATCTTCGGGCCGCATTCCATACTCCAAACACAGAGCACCGACAGACAAACCAGGAGTTTATTTTAGATGGCATCTTTTCAAGTCAAAACTCTTGAAGGAAATTTTCTTAAATTAAGATTCCAGGGAAAAAAAATAATCAAATGATAATACAACCGCTGATGAACATTCTGGCTGATCTTTCAATAAACTGATGATTATTTGCTAAACTTGTCCACTCAGATAAAATTATCTAGTTTTAGCACTTTTTGTTATTATTGTTGCTCCTGGGCTAGTTTTTATTTTTTATCTTACTTTTTATTTTTAAAATTTTTTTAAAGTTTGTATATTTTCAGAGTGGGAGCAGAGAGAGAGGGAGAGAGAGAGAGATTCCCAAGCAGGGTCTGCATTGTCAGCACAGAGCCCAACACGGGGCTCAAACCCATGAACAGCAAGATCATGACCTGAGCCAAAATCAAGAGTTAGACGCTTAATGGACTGAGCCACCCAGGGTCCCCTGGACAAGTTTTTTAATGTGACTACAGAGGTTTTTTGTTTTTTGTTGTTTTTTTAATCTCTTTTTTTCTTTAGGCATGATTTTAGAAATCTCTCTCAACTTCTCTCATTTACACAAACGTATAGACAGATACCCTAAACCCTAAAACTACCCTGTTTAGCAAGATCTAGAAAACTGAGGATGTAGGAGGAATGGGGTGGAAGAAAGAGAAAAATTCCGTCTGAGGTAGAACATTAAAGACCTCACCCCCCAGTACCCCTTACTCATCAGCTACAGAAGAGAGGCTGGACATATGTATTGTTTCCATAAACTGTAGGGCAGATCATAAGCAATTTGTTCCTAAGAGCTATAGAGTAAAAACACACACATAAGCTTGTTTCTACGTAAATAAAAGCAAATTCAAGGATATGTTTGTGATAATGTCTGTCTGTCCTGCATTCTACAACACTTTCCGTAATGGGAAAGAAGTGGCCCATCTTAGAGCTAACACTCAGAGAATGTTTTATGACACGGGGGGTGGGGGAGAGGGGGAGATGGTAGTTGTGGTAAGGATGAAAGTGAGCAGAGGAACAGTATCTGAAAACTATCCTTTAGGGGCGCCTGGGTGGGTGGCTCAGTCAGTTAAGCGTCCGACTTCGGCTCAGGTTATGATCTCATGGCCCATGAGTTCGAGCCCCAGTTCGGGCTTTGTGCTGACAGCTCGGAGCCTGGAGCCTGCTTCAGATTCTGTGTCTCCCTCTCTCTTCCCCTCCCCCACTCATGGTCTGTCTCTCTCTCTCTCTCTCTCTCTCTCAAAAATAAATAAACATTAAAAAAATTAAAAATAAATAAATAAATAAAACCTATCTCTTAGAAAGTTTGCTGAGTGTGGTGTAGTGTATACATACCCCTACCCCTTCTTCAAGAGAATTTCGAGAAGGACTTCTGTTACTTCCAGTGCTTTTGGGATTAAGATTTGTGTTTCTTTTGTCTGAGATTCTTTAAGGGAATCTTAAGTATGATATAACCCAACCATCTTCAAAACTGTTCACCTAACCCCTGACTAGTATCAGCACCACCTGGGAACTTGTTAGAATAAATCTTTGGGCCCCACTTCCTGTCTGTGCCAGAAACTGTGCGACTGGAGCCCAGCGATATGGACTTCAAGTAGTCCTCCAAGGGATTCCGATGTGCAATGAATTTGACAACTATAACCTGTGGTGCATAGTCACTACTGAGAAACCATCTGTGGTAGAGGTTGTGGACCAGCCAGCACACCCATCCTTTGCTTGCTTTGAGTAAGACTGCTGAGGATGTTCTCCTGTGACCTTCTCCAGTGACTTATCCTTGGCTGACAGACAAGGATACATGCCTGGGAAGCCAGCCACCCACCCGCCACCCCAGCCCCAGGGTACCCAATGACTGCTTGGTATCAGGTTCTTTAGCCTAGACCCATTGAAGGGAAGGAGGGTTCTGCCCTGTGAGCCCTGTGTATCAGGTCAAAGTTAGACTTTACTAAGATCACTTCCTTGGAGATTCCTTCTCCTTCCTTATCTTGCTCTCTTCACTCTCTTCCAATTTTTTCCTAAAGACTACTCCCTCACGAAATCAGTGCACCCCAATCCCTTTCTCACATGCTGCTTCTAGGGAACCAGACTATGACATTATTAATAGTTCTAATGATTAGAAATGTTTGTAAAGCTTCTCTTAGAGTTATGATGGGTGGGAATGGTTACTGTTTGGTGGGGGGAAGAATTCCCAAATATGGGAATACCCATGGGAGTCTTCTCAAAAGTATATGAGACTATACTCTGCATCTCAGCAAGGTGAAAATAAAGGTTGGGCTTGAAACCTTTAAACTGATGGGCTAGATGATCTCTATTGACCATTCAAGTTTTGAAATGTATATGTTGTGACAATCCCCAGTAGTGAATATTATACAATTTTATTTATGTTCAATTAGATGAAGAGAAAGGACGAGAAGTCGCCAGAGGGGAAGGTATTCACATTCACTAACATAAAACAATTCATTCGACATGTTTATTGAGCTCCTATATAGGGCTTCCACAGTAAACTTTGCAAGCAAAGTCTCTCCCCTCAGGGAGCTTCTGATCTGATGAGGGAAACAGGCAGTAAACAGAGGACTATGTGTAATCTGATATCCAAGAGTGAAAAATATTATGAAGAAAAGTAAAGCAGGGGAAGGAGATAGAGAGTGATAATGGGGTGGGGGCAGGGAGCTCAGTGAGGAGGCAATATTTGAGCAGACCCTTAAAAGCAGTGAGCAAATTTCACTTTCTATAAGCAAAGTTATGAGACTATCTACTGTTCTAGACAGAAGAAACAGCAAGTATAAAGTCTCCAGGCAAGGGCTTGGTTAGTTGGGGGTGGGAGAAAGGAGGGCAGGGCGGCAGTAGATGGGTTTAGAAGGTAGCCAGGGCCCTGACCATGTAGGGGGTAGTAGGTCAGAGTGGAAACAAGATGTGATGGGATGCCCTCGGGGGTTCTGAGCAGGCAGTGGCATGAATGCATTTATGTTTGTAAAAGTCTCCTTAGAGAGAAGAGACTGCAGGTGGGGCAAGAGAATCAGAGACCACAGATAAAACGATATTGCAATAGACTAGGCAGGAATGAGACAAAGGTGAACGGCTTCCAGGAAAGCTTATTTATCTACTCATTGACTTTAATCCCTTGAGAGCTCTGAAGGGCCCTACAAGATGTGCACACCCTGTTTAAGTCTCCTTCCCTCTTTGCCTGATCACAACCTGGAACGGGAAGGAAGGATTTATGAAGGCATTGAGTCTCAGACATCCAGACCGAGTTAGGGACAGACAGCATTATTGCACAGGGTACCAGGGAAGTATTTCGATCCTGGAGCCCCACGTTGACATTACTACTATTATGTTTCACGAAACAGCTCCCTGATTCCTGTTGCTTCATACGGTACTGTGCAGGTCCGGGAAGTTTTACTGAGGGCAAGTTCTACTCTCGAAAGCCACAACGTAAGGATTTTTTTTTTCCCATTTCATTTTATTCAAAGTGTATAAATACATTGGTAAACAATACCATGAAAGAAGACATTTGATAACACCTATGCTAACAACTAAAAATTTCCACTTGGTGTTTTGCTCCCAATAAAACCTATTCTTTGTTAAAATTTTATTGTCAGTGAGTTTTTAAGTGCACGGAAAAAAGATTTCAATTACAATTTATAACTGAAGCAAGTTTGAACATAAGGAAGTCAGTTCTTTCAAAAGGAACAAAAACCCACCAGAGCTTACTTTGAAACAATATTTAAGGCTTCACTCCACAGAGATTTCTAATACTCTTTTTCTAAGTGGAATTCAATTTTCCCATTTGTAAGTTTCCCAATGTTGGTGGTTACAGAGTATGTGCCTGTGGTCAGGCGACTTAGGAAAAATGGGAAGCATGAAGGTGCTGGTTTTAAAATTAAATCTGAAGCTTTCACGTGCCTTAAGGACCACGTCCAAAAGAAATTGCTTTCCTTGGGACCAAAGGTACTATCTCGCCATTCAAAATGCAAAGGGCCAGAAGTTTATTTATACCTTCTCCATGATTTGTTTCCCAGATTTGGCTTTCTATAAGCACTTCCTTCAGGAAAACACACACTTTTCCTCCCCTGCAGCCCAATTTCCTGTAGGAGGGCCTCTTCAGAAAATGATAATCACAGCGTCCTTCTTCTGTTTTCCAGTGACACGCAGAACACTCACATTCACACATACAAAACACCTTTCAAAAGAAAGTGAGGATGAAGCAGGGTAAAGAGAGTAAAGAAATTTTCTCCTTTTCCTCAAACTGCTTCTCTTTCTTAAAAACTAGTCGCTGTTGCTGTATTTTTATGGCGTATACTGGGATTTCACATCCATTCTCCTCATTTGAGGGCAGATTCTTCCTTGGGTTAGATGTAGATTTATGTAATCTGAGCCACTAGCAGAGTTAATTCTACCCCAGGCAATTACAGGATGCCCAGGGCTGCTGTTGGGACATGCTAACCACAGACGTGTTCTTGTGTTCCAAGGTGAAGATGACAATGAGGGTGGGGAGTTCTCCAGTTGTCCGAGCTGTGATATAACCACAAACTCTGTGACGCCTCCTGTAAGGAACAGGTCTGAGCAGACCTATTGGAAGAAGGGGTGGGATAGCTGAGTTCCATAGCCTAGCTTCTTGAACACAAAGTTATCATCCAAAACTATCTGGTAAACTCTTGGAAATGCTGTGGTTTCCTCTGGATTAAGACTTAGCCGGTCCCTAGAGATGGCTACCCACTGGGAATGGTCTTGGGAGCCTGAACAGACTAAGACATTGATAATCAACTTTGTACACAAATCTTATCATGATCATATTTCCTCAGATCTAAGACTTCCCACACTGACTTTTCAAGAGGGAATAAGAAATGTCATCATGATTGAAGGCACATACTAATATAAATAATAAAAATATATTTCCATTGAATTCAAAGATATATTATTAGAAATGAATATGATCATAAAAATCCTAGACTATGTTAAGCCCTTCCTCGGCTGGCTATATTACCTCACTTAATCCTCATAAAAATCATAGCCCTCCGAGAGAGATTGAATTTTCCTCATTTCTCAGATGAGGAAACTAAGGCTGAAGAAAAATTCAGAAAAGTGTTGGCACCTGAAGTTTTGTAACTCTGATCTCATATCCAGGCCCCTGAGGATTTCTGAGATATACTGCCCTGGAAGGGAGCCACCAATGGGTACAGCCTTCCCCTTTGATAAATTTCAAGGAAAAAAGGCAATAATTTCACACCAACAGCACAATTAAGTGACCCAAGACCCTGATGTAGGTTCTGTCGTGTCTGATGGCATAAAGATCAAACCCCACTGCTTCCAAGACCAAATTTTTAGGAGACAAAGTGGTGGACTGGGAGGAACAATGGCTCTGAGGTCTGAGGAATGCAGGATTTGTTAATTACGTACTGCTGGAACTGAAGAGTGACATTTCTAATCATGTCCACATGATAACTTATAAAATAAATGGTACTGAGGAAATCGGAAAGTAGAAAACAGGTTCTTTACTTCTCAAACATCAAACTAACCTCCAGATGAACCAACAAATTTTGAATAAAAATGAAAGTGTAAAGATCTTTATGGCGATGAAATAGTTCTGTATCTTGACTGCAGTCAAGGTTTTTACTGTCAATGAGTAGATTACATCATGTGTAGATTACACGCATCTACATATGTGATAAAACAGCACAGAATTTTGCACAGACGTTGTCCTGATGTCTATTTCCTGATTTTGATAGTGTACTATAATTATGTAAGACATACCCATGGGGGGAAACTGGATGAAGAGTACACAGGACTTCTCTACTATTTTTGCAACTTCCTGTGAACCTATAATTATGTCAAATAAAAAGTAAAAACAAAATTTAAATATAATCATAAATAGAACATGGTAAAACTGAATACTGAACTTGGCATGGCCAAGGAAGAATCCAATTTTTAAAAACTGATCAATTTAACCACTTATAAATGAAAAGTTCTAATGTCCAAAAGCATAAAGTTGAAAGGCAAATATTCAGATGTTTTCCACATATACAGAAAATGAGGGTTTAGTTAAGTTAGTATCACTTATATGCTGGTTAAAAGAGTGGACTTTGGTTGAAAGGGCCAGAATCCTTGGATTAAAAATCATGGCCCCATCATTTGATGGCCGGTGACTTTGAGAAAATTACCTTCACTGAGCTTTGGCTTTACTGTCTGTGAGATAGAGATAATGGTGGTGCCTTCCTCAATGAGCTGGTATGAGGATTAAAAGAGTTAAGAATTGAATAGTATCTGGAGCACAGTAACACATGCAGCATTAGCTGGGTTCTTATAATTGTTACAATGCAATACAAGAAACAAAAACAAACAAACAAACAAACAAAAAAACAAACGCTAAATCCTTCTGTGATGCCAAGCTCTTGGCTATTCAGGATCTGGCTGGGGTAAACTCATTCTTGATAACTCTGACACAGATTTCCCTGATATAATTAAATCCTCAGGCTGAATCAGGCCTGGACATTTATGCTGACAGCTAATGATCTGTGGTAAGCAATCCTTACCCTTGTGGTCACCTGTGAGCTAGAATTTTTTGCTCTCTTCAACACATCTACCTCTGCGTTTATTCATCCCGTGTCCCATCTACTGTGGTGTTTCTAGGCCACCGTAACTAGGTAACAGGATGTTTGTGAGAGCCGCTTGTGCTGGTATCCGGTGTTGTGATTTGCATTCTCCCATGCATTGGGTTGCTCTTACTATCTCTGTTTCATGAAGAGATGGCAACTCAGAGAAGCTGTAGTCACTGGACTGCCCAAGGTCACACAACCAGCCAGTAGTAGCACCTAATCTCAAAACCAGCTCTTCTGAATCAAAAGCCTGGACATTTCCAAAGTGATGGGAAACCCTCTGACTCACAATTCTAAGTACCATGTCTAAACTAAGATTCCCAATACAGATCTATGAGGTTCCACATATTTCTGGCATGGGCTTTTGGACAACTTTGTTGACTCCTGATGGGTTTTCCTTTTTCCTTCCTGATTCTTGCCAGTGTTCCAAATAGGAGTATTTATCATACAAGTCCCATCGTGGCAAGTCAACTGTGAGACCACACTCTAGGGGGGGGGGGGGGGGGGCACATGTTGCTTTCTGTGCTCCTTATGATGTTTTAGAGCTCTGTTTCTCCAAGTAGATTGGAGGCTTATAAAACACAGGGACCACCTGTTGTCATTATCTGGTATCTACTCAAAAACAGCTAGTACAATAGACTGTAGCTTCAGGTTGTTGGCCTCTTGATCTGGAACAACGCTTGAAAAGGCACACTTGGTCCATGTTTCTATTTAAGAAGCTCTTGTGTATATGAATGACCACCTGGATTATAAGTATAGAAATCTGAGTATCAGTTACCCTGGTGCCAAGGAAGAGGAATATTTGCTTTATTGCTAGCTCTTGGAGCTAAGAATGGAATTCTCATAAAATCACTATCCAGTGTGATCTCAGGCAGGTGATTAAATTGTACTGGATCTCTTTTCCCACATGGTGAAAGGAATTTATCACTTTTAAGGAAATCTGCTCTGCAAGAGAGCACCTCCAATCCTTCCCACCTCCAAAGACATTTGAGTATTTACAGAGAGATGGGGCAAGGTGAGAAGAGGAGAGAGCTCAATGCACACATTTGGGCCTGGGCAACAACCAACACTGATGGAGAAGACAGGCAGACACAGATATGTATACACGTTCTCTCCTCCCCTCCCTCTCTCTCTCTCTATCTCATGCATACACACTCACAAACATACACATTCACGTATATACACACTCACACACACATACATGCATTCACACACATACACACAAAATGTATATTTCTCTTGTTATAATACTTTACGTAGATATTACTTAGATGCTTTTCCTTGGAATCACAAAAGGTAGGCAGGAATGGTAGAATGGCTTTGTTATGTGCACAGAAAAAAAATGGCCTCTAGTCAAAATCTTCTCGCACACTTGTGGGTGGACTTGAAAGTAAGCATGGTTTTTTACTGTAACATGTTCCGTGTTTAGCTCTGGTTTATAGGTGAGGACCCCACAAAATAAGAAACCAGCTAGGGAAAAGGCATTTTGGTGATCTTTTATGGAGATAGAAAGGCCTTATAGGTGCTTGCACGGCATTTATAAGAACACCCTGTTCCACACAGTTGTCTCAATCCTAAAAACATGGAGCATTAATGTTGATAGATCACCATAAAACTGAAAGTAATTTAACAGTAGGTTGACCCCAAAAGCAAAGAGTGTTAAAGTGAGGTGGGCACAGTACCCTTAAAATACACATAAATCTAATGTACCAAGAGCATATGCTCCAGACGGCAATGCTGAGTGCACAGGGGAGGAAAAGGCAGCCAGGTGTCCACAGCCCAAAAAGCTAAGAAGGTAATTTGTGGCATTTAGAGGTCATGAATAATGATTTCACATGGTTTTCTTGACTTTGATGTTGTTACAGAAAATCACATGAAAATGTGTGTTTTCCACTCTATTATTTCCCTCATCTGAAACAGAGCCAAGTTTCTTTCACATTAGGAGAAATATCTCAACAGGACCAACAGTTAGAAACTGAATTTTAAATTTCTTCACTCGTCCTAGCATCCTGCGTGCCCATCCAGTAAGATAGTAAAGGCACAAAAGAAATCTGGTCATTGATAATTACCTCTCTACGGCCACCTAGACAATGTGAGAGACACCTAGCTGCCTTCACGTTGCCCTGTCTCCGGCAGAAGGCTCGGGCTTCTGGTGCTGGTGAGGTTTATTCCGGGAAGCTAGTGCTTGGCCGGGTTCACACAAAGGGCCGAAACAGAGTGAGAATCACAGCCCGTGATGACGTGAACCAGGTGGGTCTCCCATGAATCTGAGTCTTATGCATTTCTAGGGCTTTGCCTTGACAAGCCTGGGCCAGTCAAGGGTCCTAACAGTGGCCCTGAGGTATCCCACAGACTCCCAGCCTGAGGCAGGATTTTTAGAACCTGTCTCACCTGAACTTGCCATGTGCCTTCAGGCAGTACATCAACTCCTACAACCCGCTTTCCTCCACTGAAAGGTAGGGGGAAGGCCCCACTTACCTACTGCACAGAACTGCTTAGTGGAGTTTTAACAAGTCAGGATGGCAGAGCATATGACGTGTTTACGATTGCAAATATACTAGTGGCCAAAAGCAGCTGAGGAGATGACATTTGGTAGAAAGGAGAGCTCAGATTCCCCTTCCATCAGTGTACCCGAATGGCTTGTGGAACTTGGACAATTCCTTTCACCACTATATGTTTCTCTATTTCCTTAAATAGCTTCTGTCATTTTCCAGATAACCACCTGGAAAATACTATGCATAGAACCTGCATAGAATCACTGTTTCTCAGGACACCTGCCTTTCATAACGTAATGCCTACCATCCGAAGCACAGTGCTAGTCTTAGGAGCAGCCAGCCTGCCCTGCTGAGGCTGCTTTGTGCCCTCCTGCCACCCAGCACCCTTCACAGACGGCCCCCCGTGGGCTGGGCCTCCGGACGCTGGGGCGGCCGATGAGCTCAGCTCTCAGAAGTGGCTGGCCTGGCTGAGACAGGGGTGCCCTGCCACACTCACTTCCTAGAGTACGAGTTCAGCCAAAGCCACATTAAAAGATGGTTGCTTAACGTTGGCAGAACTTTTCGGGAGGCACCAAAGGAGGGTGTGTGGGGGTGGGGGGAGTGGGCAACAGTGTCATAAAATGACGAAGCCGGACAAACGTTTCCTGTCCTCACATTTAAAATCTCCGATGGGGGTGGAAGGCAGCCTCAGAGGCCCGGGGCTTTCCTGAAGAAACTATAAAAGGAAAAAAAAATGATAAAGCTGGGCTTTAGCAGGCTACTACCACCCAAACCAAAGAGGGGAAGAGAAGTTTCCTTTCAGCTCCAACCCTTGCGTGTAATCTTCAGGCTTGGTTTGCTGCAGGAAGCTTTTCAGAGGGGATGTGAGGTTTGGTTTTGTTTCTGTGGTGGCTCTTTTCTCCTCCGTGAGTGGCTGTAGGTCAGATCTAGTCTTCTCGTGTTCCTACTATAATATATTTAAGAAGTTGAACAGGAATCAGTGGCGTCTTTGTGCATCCCACACCTCCTAGTGGTCTCCAACAAAATGTATTACCTGCTCAGAAAGTATCCCTTGCTATATGAATTGTTGCTGCCTGAAATCAGGAAAATAATCTCTTTGGACAAGGGCCATAACTTGGATATAAAAACCATTGACGTAGTCGATACATATGTTTTCTTCATGGGGTTTCCAGGACAAGGGAAAATCATGGAGCCTTCCCTCTGACATCTGTCAATTTTTCAGTCGCAACAAGAATATGAGTAGCTGATATGAAGCAGAACAAATGGAAAATTGTTCAAAATACTCAGCACAATTGGCCTATTTCCTTCAGCTTTCCAAGTTACTCAAGCAATAGCGTATTGGCGATATTTCTCATGATAGACTCCCTGTAGAGATTCAATGCTCAGGTCTATCATTTCATGACCACTTAAATCCTGCAAAGTAAAATCTCATGCAGGCAAGGCCTGAGAGACCCATCCCCTAAGAAAAAGATAAGCTCTGGGGCACCTGGGTGGCTCAGTCAGTTAAGCTCGGACTCTTGATTTCAGCTCAGGTCATGATCTCACGGTTCATGAGTTTGAGCCCTGCACCAGACTCTGCACTGACAGTGCAGAGCCTGCTTGGGATCCTCTCTCTTTCCCTTTCTTTCTCTGCCCTTCTCTGTCTCAGAATAAATAAATAAATAACTTTTAAAAAGAAAAAGATAACTTCTCCTGTTTTCAGAGTCTCCAGCCCTAAGATGGGACTGGAGATGTGACAGCAGACCCACTTAGCGAACGCATGTACACTGTGTAATTTAAATCACAGTGTGTAAGGCAGCCTTTCAAGAGACTCCACGCATCTTCAGAGTTCCAGGGATTGTATTTGACTCACAAAATTTAGAATTCTTCACCCACACTTATCAGTGTCATCTTCCTTCTCCTTGTTCTACCCTCCTCTATAAAGCAAGAGACACATGTAGCTGCCTACAGCAACCTCAAAGATTTCTCCAATAAAGCAATGAAAAGTGGGGGGGGGGGGGGGTAGAGAATGTTCCAGAAAAGCTCACAGAGTTTTATGGCTTAGGAGTTAAATCAAATAGCCTGGGGTTCCAATTCTGATTCTGCTAACAATTAAATAATGAAATACACCCTCTCTGTATTTCAAGTTCTTTAACATGAAGTAATTCCTTTGACCTTCATAACAAACCTCTGAGGGAGAAAGGGAAGCCTCGTCATCCCAAGTTTGCAGATGAGCAAGCCAACTCTGAGGTCTGCATAACCTGCCAAAGAGTGCATTGCTACATAGGCAGAACTGTTATCGACGCAGCCTTCTTGCTCATGGTTCACGCCATGTGGCCTGAGCTCTCTCTCTCTCTCTCTCTCTCTCTCTCTCTCTCTCCGAGTCATGACCTCTCTTACCTGAACATACATACCTACTCACTCTCCACCCTCTGCACCCCTCAGGAGCATGTGGGCCCACCTTGGATGGTCTGAGGACATGTCACTGCATCACGTGGGCAGCACGTGCTCAGTAAATATTTGGCAAATTGAAACAAACTGAATCAACCTGATCAAATTGCAAAGCAGTAAATTTTGTGCATTACCCTTCATCCTGTAACCCCTCGTTCTTAACCTCGACTCCCGCCTGTCAAAACCTATACTTCTAGATCTTTCAAATGCATAAACTCTATGATTGATAGGGACTTAAAGTGTTCTCTATCCCTGTAAGGTGACATTTGAATCTAGTGGATGTGGCTGTAATTAATTTCAGGCACAGCCAGAAAGTCTGGGATGACCTGAGAAAGTCAGGGCCTTCCGAGCAGGCCAGAAATCACATGTAGAGCTCAGTGGAACTTCAGCCTGTGCCAAAATCACAGGCATTCACAGTCACCCACCTTGGTTTTTCTCATCTATGAGTTGAAAAGTGTGAGTCATAAACTGTTGGAAGTATTTTTAACTCCCCAATTATTTGGATCATAAAATGCAATGTTTCAACCCTAACCGAATGCTAAGGCCAATCTTAGCAACCAATTAGACAGAGTTGACTTTGAAATCAAAGAACAGGTCCAAGAGAGAAAGAGTAAGCTATTTAAAAAGATTATGTGGATATCCCAATATGTGTAACTCAAAGCACCCATGAACTCTCCATGCAAACAACAAAGTACGATTGCGTCTTCTCCTTGACGTGGACTAAGGGACACTGCATCCTGAGCACCCCCTCAGCCCGGAGCTTGCACTCCACTTACAAATGGACACATGCTAAGGTGTCTGCATTCTGTCCTTGAAGATTCCTGAGGCTCACATCACCAGGGAGCCCACTCTTCAGCCTCAGCTTTTTCAGTTTACACTTTGAGCCACTAAGTTCTGTCCCTGCCTCTCCTTCCTGGCACCTCTTACAGCCTCAGTTCAGGCCCCCTGAACCTGCAGTACTCACTGAGGGACACCGCCTTTCCCTCCCCAATGGCCCCTAAGCCCTAATGCCTCCCCCAACCCCTGCCATGCCGACAACTGGCAGGCTCCCCGCCCTGGTTCTCTCTCTGTCTGCCAAACTTGCTCATGCTATACTTTGGCTCCAATGCCCACCCCAGGAACTCCCACTTGCCCTTCCAGACTCAGCTCATACAACCTGGGAAGTCTTTACTGACTGCCAGGCTGAGTTAGAATCCCTGCCCATGCTTTCCCAAAATCCTGAGTATATATCAAGCACAGTGTTAATGACACCAGATAGTATTCCTATTAACTTCTCTACTTGTGTCCTTGGTTCTCACAACGTGCCAGAACTTGCTGACTGGCTGACTGACTCACTAAAAGAAGAGACTGCAAGAAGTGTGGTCAAGAAAAGTCCCAACTTCCTTTGAGATTTTCCTTAGTGCCTAACACGGTGTCTGCTGCAGGTTCCCAGGTAGTTAAATAAAACTGAACTACATAATCCTTTCCTTGACCAGTCCTCATTCATTCGGTCATCAGGTATTGACCATCCAGGACGTCCTGTGGAACTGTGCGTAGTAGACACTGTGGAAGAAACGACCGGGTAAACCAAGGGCCTGGAGGGGTCTAGAGTCAAGAGGAGTAATAGGTTTATAAACAGTAGAGAGTCGTCCAAGTCTGAGTGAATCACCAGCAGCCCTTTGTAGGGGAAATAGGGAAGATTTAGCCATGGAGAGGAGTTTTGAGGCAGGTCTTAACTGATGAGTACGTGAATATCCTTTTTTTTTGAGTCTTCTTAGTCATGTGTGTACGTGTGCCCATGTGTTTTGAATACGTGCTACTACTTTTCCACAAAATTCCCTGGAATGAATATTTATGCAAATGCTAATTACGCACTAATTACACACTATAATCTAAAACTCCCCTAGGTTATTTCCTGCCAACACAACGTTCCTTTGCTGCGCGTCTCTTAACATTTTAGCTGTTCTTTGGATGTCAGTGGTTTTAACATTCCACAGACCCTGGTCTACCATCCCTGAACTGCTTCCTCTCCTGAGTCCTGTTAATCTCTCATGTTTATTATCACTTTTTCAGCTGCAGCCATTGCAAACAGTAGTGTGCTTCCCCCCATATAATAAATATTCATGTGCTTATGGAGTCGCAGAGAAAACGTTGCTGAGCATGAAGAGTTGATGTCAACAGTCAGGAGTGGATGAAGCACAGCATTAAATCTATTAGCATTCCCACATCTTCCTAGAGGCTTAATTGTTTCAGACAAGAGGCTGAAGCATGGAGTTTGGAGGTTTTGAGAATGACTACAAGATGGGAAGGAAAACAAAAGATATAATTGGCGAATTATGGCTCTGGGTGTCACTTCTATTTCACAACAGCGCATGGGTAAGAAGCCTTTTCACATTATCTAATTTATCCCTTCGAGACTGGGATGTCTACTGACCCCAAGCATGAGATAGAACCTGGGCAGCGGTGAGCCGAGCCCTGCTAGGAAATGAGGAATTGCCTGCAATGGGAACTCCTAGTCTGAACTCGTACCCATATTTCTGACCTCAGGCCTCTGTTCAGATGCAGCTCTTGGCTCGGGGACAGCTACTGTCATGACACAAATGGAAATTTCTTTTTCCACAATTCCTGTCTGATGGTGTCTAAGAATCAATGCAAAGTCACTTTAAGAGTGTTCTGAAATACTGCTTGCTTCTGCAGTGCATAGACTAAAACTGGAACGATTCAGAGATTAGCATGGCCCCTGCGTGAGAATGGCACTCAAATTTGTGAAGTGTTCCATATTTAAAAAAAAAAGAATGCTTTGAAATATTAACAGTTATTTGCTGGACATGAGTGCATGCAGGTGTGCACACACAGTACACTAAGCAAATGCCCAGTAGACATATGATATTAGACAGAAGTGAGAGAGAGGACGGTGACGTGGAGTAGCAGTATAGGGTAGTAGATGAGCACTTTGTCCTCAGAAAAGCTTTGTAGTCCTAGCTCTGCCACTTACTAGCCATGAGACCTTAGGAAAGCTGCTGAACCTCTCCAGGCCTCAGTCTCATCATCTCCTTAACCCAGTGGTTCTTAAGTGGGGGCAATTTTGTGTGGGCTATTTGAGGGCCAGTGACAATTTCAATGCCCCCCCCATTAATACCTCATAAGTATTCATCTTATGCCCAATACTGCCTTCAATCTTTCCTGAAACCAAGACTTAGGTCATAAAACAAAGGGATGGTCAGCACAAATGCATCTAATTTTCAAGCCAAAGCCACTACATGACCAGGCGACCCAGTGGCATTGGACTATCTAATGTCCCCAAAATGTCTCTAGGCATGCAGTCCAGATTCATTCCGCTTCTTCTTCTTTTTTTTTATTTTTTAAAATGTTTATTTATTTTTGAGAGGCAGAGAGAGACACAGTGCAACCAGGGGAGGGGCAGAGAGAGAGAGAAGGAGACAGAGAATCCAAAGCAGGCTCCAGGCTCTGAGCTGTCAGCACAGAGCCCAATACGAGACTCAAACTCATGAACTTCAAGGTCATGACTTGAGCCAAAGTTGGACGCTTAACCGACTGAGCCATCCAGACACCCCTCATTCTGCTACTTCTTAAGGCAAGATGCTAATTTTATCTTAGAGAATGCAGCATCATCTCCCAGGCAGTGACATGCTTGGAAAGGAGAGATCTGGCCACCAATGGCAAAAATTGTTTTATCTCTTTTTAGGTTTGTTTGTTTAACAAGACCAAAAGAAGACAAAGTCATATCTTTCTCACTGACTTCACCAAGGGCAGCGTTCTATTTAGACACCAGGAAGAACAATGTGGAAATTGTTCACTAGCAATGTGAATCATTTTCAGACAATCCCCAGAAAATCTGGGATAAGTTAGGTGGAAGAGAGATAGATGACAGTATGTGGAAAACTTTATTTATGAATGTTAATAAAATTTCTATTGCAAAGGAAATACTAGAGACAACACTGAAAAGCCCTACATTGAGAGTGAAGCTTATTCCAGCCTGACTCTAAGATGCAAACAAGCCAAAGACCGATTCATTAAGTGCCAAGTTCAAGAGAAAGATGGCAGGCTAGTGCTACAGCTGGAGAAGTTCCCCTCCTCAGGGTTTTGCCAAGAGCCTGCTCACATGCCTTGCAGACCATGATAGATACGTTAGGGCAGACCTGACATCCTTGCCGAGCTTTCTTCATGTCAGCTTTTTGCAGCATGGAAATGAGTTGGTAGGTTTTGGACTAAAGGCAATCTCCCTCATTCATACCTGGGACCTTTGACAGAAATTTTCAAAATGGAAAACAAAAATGGCAGCCAGTCAAAATCAAGGTTCTAATTTTTGCAACATCTGGAGATCCGTTTTGAAGACAACGGCCGATAAAAGCAGAATGGGCTTGGACTTATATGAAAATGCACCCCAAGAAATATACAGATATTTGTTGGTTACACCATGGATTCTGACATCTTTCATTTGTTTGAGCTGTGGGAATGTTTTCAAAAAGTGTGGTGAAAACATGGTGGGACAAAGATTTTGTGAGGGCTTGATATATTGACTTCTATTTTCCACAGTTTGGAATGAAATTGTTTTAAAACAGCAATTGAGGGGCACCTGGGTGGCTTAGTTAGGTAAGTATCTTACTCTTGATTTCAGCTCAGGTCACCATCTTACAGTTTGTGGGAGGGAGCCCCACATCAGGCTCTGTGCTGTCAGCAAGGGGCCTGCTTGGGATGCTCTCTCTCCCTCTCTCTCTGTCCCCCCCTTCTCTCTCCCTGTCTCTCAACATAAATAAATAAACTTAAAAAATTAAAACAGTGATTGAGACGTATACCACTCCTTACAAGTTTCCAGGTCATGGAAAGAGTAAATATTTTAACTGCATATAGTAACCAGAATTTGTGAGGAAGTGAGTTTCAGTTAAAGTATCATCAAGGTAAGATGAAGGTTTAAAAATTCTAATACTGAGAAATATGCTGAATGTCAGAGTCAAGTAAAAAGCCAGGCTTTCTAAAACCTGGCTAATCCTTATTCCATGATTATATCTCCAAGAAATTGTGCCCAAATGGTTTATACTCATGGGGAATTTGTAGAACATGGTAGCCAAACAGAGTGACCTTTGCAGCCCAAAGATCTGGGTTCAAATCCCAGCTCTGATACTTGTGTGGCTTTGGGGAACTTATTTAACCTCTCCGATCCTCAGCTTCTTCATTTGTTAAATGGGAATGATAATGGTACCTGCCTGATAAGGTCACTATATCAAACATTAAATGAGTTTAACATCTAAATGCACGTGAAGCATTTGGAAAGAACACTGCCTGAAATATTTTCAGTGTTCCATCAATTCTGGCTCTCCTCATGTCATTTCATCTTCACACAAACCTTGTGAGATAAATACCATCCATAATTCTCATCTCACACATGGGAAGATGAGGATTTGATAGGTATATTAACTCGTTCAAGGATAGACAGCTCATAAGTGGTGAAGCCAGTACTTGAAATGACCTGCTTTCAGCCCAAAGTTCACTACATAGTATATTTGGGAATATGACTGAGAAGAGAAAGAGTTGGTCTTTCCTACTAAGGAAAATAGTTGCTAGGGCAGAAATTAGCAAAATCCCTAGTCCAGGAAGTAACTCTCCATAACTTTCTATGGGACATTTGCCACTCTATTCCTCTCCCTAAAGCACTCAGAATAGGAGAGAAGGGGTGTGATTACAGAGATGAACCCTTTCCAAACTCTTTTTCCCTCAATTTAATCAGATCCCTTGCTTAACACTTAGCACAGAGCAGGAATAGCCGAAAGCCTTTCTCCTTCCTCTTCCCCAACAAAGTTCACAAGAATATGCACCTCTCATCACAATCAAGTCTGTTGTTAGTAGACTTTTGCTGACTGAATGAACATGGGCTGACTTATGGGTAAAGGCAAAGAGGTCTAAGAGGTTCTCGCAGGATTTTTAAAGGAAGGTTAATGTTGGTGCCTGAGCCCTCTCTTTACCCGTCTTTCTCTTGGGACCCTCTGTCCCCTGCCACGATCCCTGCCCACGTCCCCTACACCACACCACCCCCTACTTCCTGCCAGGAATCCAGGCTCTTTGAATTGTTCTTGGGTTGGTGAAAGTGTCCACTATGGCAACACATTCACATCAGTAACAAATGTTGAAGCTCAGTTTTTCTCATGCAGGTTTCCATCAGCAAAAGCTCCCATTCTCTTTGTACACTTTGGAAGACACCTTGTGCATTTTCAATGACTGTCCGATGGAAGTCCTTAAAATCAGGACCTTGAAGCCTTCCAACATTTGCTTCTGCTGTTCTTTCTAGACCTCGGATACCTTCTTCTTTTCCCTCAACTACCCCCCACCTGTTTGCTCTGTTAAACCGAAAAACTCCTACACCTCCTCTAAGGGGAAGAAAAATGCCATGCATCACTATAGATTTCCTAGCCCACATGAACATCTGTGTCCCCTGCAAGGCAACACTGTTTCTTTACATTCTTCAATTTC
Organism: Acinonyx jubatus; assembly: GCF_027475565.1. NCBI lineage: Eukaryota > Metazoa > Chordata > Mammalia > Carnivora > Felidae > Acinonyx > Acinonyx jubatus. Next base: position 94,281,898 of record NC_069383.1, on the reverse strand, counting down.
TCATAATCCTATCACATTTAGCACAGTGTATCATAATCTTTGTTCAGCACCTGATAAAGTCTTGAAATGTAATAGCCACTCCATAGGGTTTATTGAGAAAAACTATTAAAAGGTGACTTAGGTAGGTGAGGTTTAGTGAGAAAGAGTATAATTTTTGATATCCAAGAGATCTAGGTTTAAATTCTGATTCAATCACCTCCCAGTTGTGTGACCATAAGCAAGTCCTCTACAAACCTCTGTTTCTTCATTTATGAAATACACAGTATTGTTATAAGTAAATGAGAAAAGAATATAAACAGTTTTGCTACATGGTGCACATTTAACAAATTTTTGTGTCTCTCTTAAATTTTGCACACATTTTCATGTCTTTATATTCCTCCTCTCCTCCCCGACCCACACATTATTTCTTCTTAGAACAGAGGAATGTAGCTGTTGAAAGTTTGGATAAAAGAGTATTATAATGACAGGTTTTAGAATCCTTATAAGCAGAGTCTAAGAGAAAGACAGAACCATTTGACTTAAATACTACAAGCCTGATATCAAATATACATGGATATGGATGTAGGATCTTAAACCAATGGCCTTTAATATTTCTGGGTCCACTGACAAAGTTATCACCATTATGGAGTAAATATAGCAGGCTATCTTGGTTTGGCTCCATTAAAATTTTAATACATCTAACATGATTATTCTGATTCCACTCTCACCAGAAAGCTGGGCCAGCCTTCTGGGAAGAATTATGGGTCATGCTGATTTTGACTCTTTCCAGGCCCCTATGGCTGTGACATTTCACAATCAGGAAATAGCATGGCTTCTGATTATGATCTGGCTGTGAGAAGAAAGCTTCTGGTCTTATTTCAGTAAGTGGCTCCAGTAAAGTAATCAGTTTTCTGGAGTCTACCACAAACTCATATATATTTTATCTTACATGAGAGAGTATTGATTGACCTAAATGCAAACTTGATTTCTTGTGTCTTCAAGGAGAGGTGCAGATCACCCCAAGACTTCATTTAGCTTTGTTTTCCCCCCTATTCCTATAGACTTCACCAGGATTCTTTGAGGTCCTCAGTTCTCTAACAGAAGGGGGATCCACTCTCAGTTTTTCCTCAGTCTTTTTCTTCTGCCTCCAAGAAAAAAAATCAGAGAGCCAAAGGCAAAAGGCCCAAGTATAGTTGGTCTTGATGAACTATTGTCTTCACTGTTGGAGGAGAAACAGACTTCGTCAGTGATTTTTGGCCACAATCTTTAGGTCCTCCTAAAGATTCCAGCTTAAATCTCTCTTATTAGTTCATTAATATGACTTACACCAGGACCTATGAAAATGTGGCTTTTCAATAATTAATAGGTAACTTAATTAGCCATGGGGAAGAAGTCAGCACTTAAGACTGATAATATTTGATTTATACAGTATATTTGAAGGAGACTGGATAGAAAATCTAAAGTCTAAAACAGTTTCTTGTTTTAAACTCTCTTTTGAACAGAAGTCAGCTCACATCACAAAAATGTTCTTGTTCATACATATAATGATTCTGTAAATACAAGTTTTAAAAAGAGCTTTAAGGCAATAGTCGCAGACAACCAAATTGTAACCATTACGTTTACCATCTTGGCCCATGTCCCAAGCTCCACATGTTTTTGGCATAGTTTTTTTTAAATCAACAATAAGGGCTCAACTATGAAGATCCCTTTTTGTTGCTATTCCAAATGAATAAGAGAACAAATCCATTTATCTAAAAATGAAGTTGAAACTCTTTGGTGTATGGTGACCATATGCATCAATCCTTGAAAAGTAAAAGCAAAATATTAACTTCCCTCTCTGGTGGAACACTTTAGATTTCTGACATGAGGAACTGATCCTATTAAGTGGTAATTTACAGTGGCTACTTATTGCTTAAATGTGGAAAATCCACAGGGGTAGACATTGGAACTTAAGGAAGAGAGTACCCTGAGTACTATAATATGCACAGCTAATCCTCATCATTCACTCTGTATCATTCTCCACCATACAATTCCCTACCCACTTCCTCACCCTCCACTCCATCCACCGCACCCCCAGCTACTCAGTTAAATAAGAAATGTCTGGCAGAGTTTGCTACAAGAATGTGAGTTGCAAAAAAAAAAAAAAAAAAAAAAAAAGAATGTGAGTTGCAGCAAACGGACCTGGTCTATTTATAAGAAATGATTCTTCTGCCATTTTCTTTCTTTCTTTTTTTTTAATATGAAATTTATTGTCAAATTTTCATCTCTTTCATTCCAGGATTCCAAGAAGTTCCCCTGTCTTTACTATATGATGTCCTTCACATGATGAGAAGGAAGGAACTTTGGATCAAGAGAAAGTTTCATCTCTACGGAGGGCCAACAAACCAGCAGCAGAAAGTCTCTCTCTAAAATCCAAGAGGAAGGGGTGCCTCAGTAGCTCAGCTGGTTAAGTGTCTGACTTTGGCTCAGGTCATGATCTCATGATTCCTGAGTTCAGGCCCGTGTCAGCCTCCGTGCAGACAGCTCAAAGCCTGGAGCTTACTTTGAATTCTTCCTCTCTCTCTGTTTCCCCCCACGCATGCTCTTTCTCTCTTTATCTCTCAAAAATAAATAAACATTCAAAAAATTTATTAAATAAAAAATAAAATCTGAGAGGATAGCTATTCCATTAAGATTGTTTCATTAGGAAATTTCTAGTTATCTCATCCTTTGAGAGTGACATTCTAAACAAACCATACTGCTCCTTCTTTGCTTGGAAATCTACATTTTGTTTTGTTTTGTTTTTAATTCAGACATAAAAAGATTAAAAAAAATACTGCCTTCCCATTATTTTTATTTTCCCCAGAATTGGGGGACCCATCACTTCCCATAAACCGGACACTTAAATCTTCTCCAGAACAATGAGATGTCTGCTCCAGTGAAATCCGCTTTTCCTATTACTCGATAGGCTTAAAATGAGTAAACACAGAGGGAAAAATGCAGGGTAGTGGAAACTGGAATACATAACGCTCAGTCTGTGGCTTTCTGAGCAAGTCTTGCTTATGATGAACTTTTAAAGAAATGTAAAGTTGGGTCTGAACCTCACAGAATTGAGTCAATTTCTTTCCTTTCCTTCCTTCAGTGACAAACTATACAAGGCACAGACAAACTCCCACTCCAGCCCCCATAGGCCCATAAATTAGCCTTTAAGTAAATCCATTCCATTTCAGAATTCCACAGTGGGACCTTAGAATGTTTACTCCCCTCAAAGTTTCTTGCAGATATGAATATAGAATTCAAATACTTAATCTGCCAATTTTAATTTAAGGGTAAATGTATTTTTATTATATAGATTATTATATGAGAAAGTATAATACATTATATATTATATATAAATTTTTCATCAATTATTTTTTAACTAAAAATAGAATAAAATTTCATTATAGTAAATATGGGGAATGCAGAAAAAAATTTTAAAGGGGAAAAGTTATCCATAATCTCATTCCCAAATATGATTAGTATTAGCATTTGAGTGTATTTTTTCCTTCCTACATTTTTTTATTTTGTATATTACTTTTATTACAAATGTGATCAAAGTGCACAGAAATTTTGTATCTTGCTATCATCTCTGAAATGTTAAATACATTAACAAAATTTTTTTTTAATGTTTATTTATTTTTGAGACAGAGAGAGACAGAGCGTGAGCAGGGGAGGGGCAGAGAGAGAGAGGGAGACACAGAATCTGAAACAGGCTCCAAGCTCTGAGCTGTCAGCACAGAACCTGATGTAGGGCTCCAACCCATGAACTGTGAGATCATGACCTGAGCCAAAGTCAGACGCTTAACCAACTGAGCCACCCAGGCGCCCCCATACATTTCAATGGTTTGATGATAACCTATTATTTGTACATAACTGCTTTGAGACTTTGGAAATTGTTTTTAATTTTTTATTATTAATGGCATCTTGGGGGCAAACATAATTTCAAGATAAATAAAAGTGCCATACCAACTACTCTAGTAATTGGGAACAATGCCAGGTTTTTGATTTATTGGGACAAACTGGAACTCAGAAGCACAATGGCTAACAGGTCTTGAAGCATCTCACTTTAGATCTCTGGCAACAGACACCTCTTTGGACTCTGCAGATCCAGCTAGAATGCTGGTAAGAGAGGGAGATTGGGTCTCTAATGGCATCCACTGCAACATGGACATTAGCAAGAAGGTTCAGTCTCTTGAACCAAAATTCATCACGTCATGGGAGGCCAAAGGTCTGTACCTGCATAGCACTAATATTTACTCACTATAGCACTAAGAATAGTACTAAGATTTTACATTTCTATAACACCTGCTAGATTAGGTCTTAATATCTTGAATGTCCAATAAATTTTATTGAAGGATGAATAGCTCCATATTACCAAATCACTTCCTTGGTAAAGAAGTTCATTGATGAAATAACAAATCTGAGCCTATAATTCCAAATACACATAAAAGAAATGAACAAGAATTATTTATCTTCATCATTTTCAAGTATAGCCACTTCTCCTTTGCTTGAGACTTGTTGACTTATAGAACCCAGAAGATTCTCTGAAGATGCTCCCAAGAGGATCCTCATGACAGATCCTTAGAGGAGTGACATAAGTCTTGTGAGGTATATGTGGGTGATCAAAAGTTGAGACTAGTGCTTGATTCTCATCTAGAGATTACTGAGGGAGGGCAGCAGCCCATGACAACAAGCATGAATTAGTTGCAGTAAAGCATAGTGTTTGTGGAAAGAAAAAACTATAGTGTTTGTGTGAAAGAAAAACACATGCCCCCCCCCACAAAGAGATAAAAATTTTCTGATATGAAGTAAGGGGTAAGCCTCTCCAAAGGCAGGGGTTGGGGGCATGTCCATGCATTTTTCTTTCACATCATCCAGTTCCATAGAGGAACTGGATGGAACCTCTTTCACACCATCCAGTTCCTCAAGGAACCTCTTTCATACCATCCAGTTCCCCATGGAACTCTGAGGATGTAAAAGAGGAATTTAGTTATTCCTAAGCTCCTCAAGAAAGAACATAGAAGTTAGAAGAGGTGCATGAGCTATGGGGCTGCAAAAAGGCTACATAAACAGCTAGGAGGCACTAGTAGGCAGAAAAGGGATTGGGGCATTGTCGACTGGTACTGCTAAGGGAAAATTTACCTGACACTCTGAGAGGGAGCAGGAGTAAAGATGGAAGTAACCACAGGTTGATGATGAAGGGAAACTTCAAAAAGTCATTTGAACAGCAAAACTACAGAGAATTAACCCAAATTAGAGCAAAAAGATAAAGAGCTCCAGGAGGGATGTCTTTAGGTAAATACTAACTGATAAATAACATTTCGTTGTTATTTATCTTATCATAAGCACTACATCAGCACAGTCTACCAATATCACAGAAAATAAGACAGAACCGGAAATGAGAATACATGTTCACAGACAAGTGTCCACTGATGTCAGATCTCTGCCTCCACACCCCTCATCCACTGCAAAGGGAGCCATGCCTTGCTTAGAAAGGGACATAGACATGGTAAATTGAACATAAATGTTTATTATTAATCCCTCCCAATTCTCCATGAAAATGACAGGAAAGGAAGTTTTCTAGACCTAGAAAAGGACTAAGAAGGACTAGAAGACCTAGAAGGACTAAGAGATAAGGGAAGGAATTGACAGAAGATGAGAAATGGTAGCAATATTTTGTAAGCTGAAAATGCAGTGGATGAGCCATCATTTACTTAGAGATGGGAAAAAGCTGAAACTGTGGATTAGAGAGTGGAGCAGTGAGGAACAAGCCAGTTTAAGCTGCAAAATCCTGGAACTAGAGGCACCAGCAACCTCAAAAAAGGCAGGGGTACAGGGTAAAACTGAAAGCAAGCATATGCAGACAGTTGATGTTGACTGCCCCTCCTCATCCTTCTGGAGAGGCTGAAAAGGGCCCACAGCTGAGGACAAAAGTTATATTCCACGCAGGAAACTATTAAGTAAAAATCTGCATGGCAATCATGAGATTCCCTAGCCTCCTTCCCCAACTTGACTTCTAGAACACAGATTACCAGGCTAAAACTCCAAAGACAGAGATTTGTAGGATTTCTCTCTCAAGAACTGAACAAACCAAGAGAATAGATCTGTAGATGCAGATATTTGGGGTCCCCCAATGAAAAGCCTTCCTATAAGCCTACACTCAAGAAATGAACAGTCCATAAACTCTGCCCTCACCTATAAGCTTCCAGCTAGCCTTTTAGTGTCACCTTCTTCAATATGAATTAGGTACCCAATATGTCTTTCTATGTGATGTGCACATTTTCATTTTTACAAAAGTTAATTACTTTAACCCTTTACACATAGTATTAGTGTTTTGCACATATACTTGTAAATTTATTTCATCATAATAGCTCTAAAATGTAAGTACCATTACTGTTCTCATTTTTCAATAAGGAAACTGAGGGACCTAAAGACTAAGCAACTTGCTCAAGGTCACAAGCTATGAAGTGGTGTGGCCAGTTTCACAACCTTTAAGTTTGGAACCAAATCCAATGCTTCTAATCTCTAGATTATACTGCCTCAAAATAAATGTACAAAGTTAGACAACCAGAGAGAAAGGGAAACAATGGAAACAGGCAACCAAGGGCCAAAAGAAAAGTGTAAGTTAACTATAACACATTTACTCAATTTACTCATTTGTATTACTCAATTTATTCATTTGTAAAACAAAGCAAAATAAAATACCAAGATGCTCCCTCATTCAGAGAATGAGTATGGGAACAGAAGATTGAAGTAAATGAGTTATAAAATAAACTTATAGAACTAAAAGGAAAAGACAGAAAATAGGAGAGAAAACTAAGACGATCTACCTAGGAAAGACAGAGTAAGCTGTCATTATGAAATTACCCAGAGAAATAATACAAGAAAACCTCCAGAGTGAATGATCCCATGAATATCCAATTAGCACAATAAATGATAAAAGAGTTCCACTATGACACACCACTGATAAATATAAAAAAGATTATTCTGGAAGTTTCTAGGGAGGAAACTAAACACAATCAGAAGATAAAGATTTAGAATGACATTAGGCTTCTGAACAGCAATTCTGAAAGACAGAAGACAATGAGTGGCTTCTGACCAAGTAATGATCAAAGGTGAAAATAAAATAAAGAGCTTTTCCAACACGTGAGGTCTCAACAAAAATTTTGTTCCTTCTGTCTTTTTTTTTTCCTATAGAAAGACAGCGTTCTAGAAAATAACCCCAATTTGATGATGCAGGGAAGCTTCAAGAAGTCATTCAAATAGCAGAACTAGGGAGAATTAATCCAAATCAGAGCAGCAGGGGAGATGTCTTTGGGTAAATACTCAATGATAGATCATCTGTTTTGTTGTTGTTATTCTTGTTCATCTTACACTGGAATTTTACAACTCCATTGCAGAATTTAGGTATGAATTACTCCTACAAACATTAAAAACTAAGGAATGGATAAGCAAGGCAGCTATTAATTCAGAATAAAAATAAAATACTCCTACAACAGTATGTCTCTCAATTGTGAGAAATAGTTATTTACTCCCAATAATGTAAATACTGGCTATGGATTTAACCAAAAACAGTTACCAATTATGTTGGAAAGGAGGAAGGGAAAAATAGGTCGTAAGTTGTATGGGAGATGATTCTAGAGAGCTGAATTCTCATTATCTGTAGGACAGAATAAATATATAATGTCCACAATTCCAAGAAGTTAGGAGATAGCAAAACTGTGTTATTTAGAAATATGGAGGTAATTAGTAGAAGAAACAACTTTAAGCGTTTTCCAAAAACAAGAATTTGGGAAGGAGATGGTGGAGCAGGAGGATGCTGCTTTTTATGATAAGCCTATGAATTCTACTTGTTTCTTCAAACCATGGATATGTATTACTTTGATAAGATGGTATTTTTTTTTTAAATTACAAGGAAACATTTTAAAAGGGTGGATTAGAGTCTCAGAACTGGACTCCAAGTAAAATCTCATTGCATCTCTATCCCCTAGATACACAGAGACTCTTAGGTCCCCAAACATGTCATGTCCTATTTCCTATAATCTGTGATATTACCTTACACAGGAAAAGTATAAATGTAATTAATGTTCCAGATGGTGGTCCAAATTAATCACATGAGACCTTAGGAATGGAGAACCTTTACTGGCTGTAGTAAGAGAGATGAAACATAACAGAGCTCAATCTACCCTTGTCGGACTCTGAAGATGAAGATAGGGGGCCATGAGCCAAGGAAGGCAGCAGAACATCCCTCAGCTGATAATCAGCAAGAATATGGGGACCTCAGTCTTACAACTACAAGGAACTGAACTCTGCCATCAACCAGGATGAACAAGGAAATGGATTGTACCATAAAGTCTCCACAGAGGGATACAGCCTACTGACATCTTGGTTTTAGCTTGGTGAGGTCCATGCCAGACTTCTGACTTACAAAATTATTACACGATACAGTCATTATGTTCTAAGCCATTACATCTGTGGTAATCTGTCATGGCAACAATAGAAAACTAACACAGAGTGCCAGCTTCTAAACCAATTCATGCAATTACTATGGATGAACATTGAGTGACAGTTTGAGAGTGAATGTGGACACTCAGTGGACTTAATAAATCCATAAATTTAAAAATCACCAGAGAGATTGCTTTATCTTCTTAATACAGTTGACTAAGGTCAACTGTGAGTCAAGCAATGGAGAACCCACCTGCCCATCAAACACTAATCAATAGTTTTGAGCATGGCTAAGGATTCTGAAGGTTCCCACAGTGGAAAAGGAAGCTTCAAACACCCAAATTGCTTCCACATTCTTCTGTTAGAGCCATTCCTATCAAATGTATCCAAGCCAGTGGGATGGGTTTATGACAGAATATAAATATTTGTAAGCACCCAACATAAAATCATAGTCTCTGACTTCACAAGTAAGCCCTGCAAAAACAAGGTGGTAGTCTTGGGCACAGGTGAGCATGTGAAAAAACTGACCTGCTCAAACAGCAAAAGTTTCATGGCTAAATCAAGCTTAACTAAAGGTGCAAACTGCCCTTTATTTCAACCTGAGAGCCAGCAAATGAAGAAAATAGCTCTGATCTTTCTTTCTTCCTTTTTTTCTTGTGGGAAACTTCTTTTTAAATTGAGATATAATTATCATATAACACTGTGTAAGTTTAAGGTGTACAACATGCTGCCTTCATACATTTATATATTGCAGTACCACAGTGTTAGCTAACACCTCCATCATGTCACATAATTATCACTTCTTTTTTGTGGTGAAAACTTTAAGATTCAGTCTCTTAGCAACTTTGAAGTATAATACTACAATACTGTGGATGCGGTGCTGTGCATTCGATCTCCAAAATGTATTCATCTTCCAACTGTAAGTTTGTACCCTTTGATGCATGTCTCCCCATTCTGCCATCCCCCAGCCCCTGGTAACCACCATTCTATTCTACTCTCTGTTTCTATGAGTTCAGCTTTTTTTAGATGGCACATATATATGAGGTCATACAGTATTTGTCTTTCTCTGTCTGACATCTCACTTAGCATAATGTTCTAATGGTTCATCCGTGTTGTCACAAATGACAGGATTTCCTTCTTTCTCATGGCTGAATAATATTCAATGAGGAGTGTGATGTTGGGACCTTTTCCTGATTTTTTTTCTTGGTACATTAAAGCCTGATAAAATTTACACAGAATAATTGGGAAATTGCTTTTCACAGAAAAGTCTAGGTTTTTTTTTTCAAGCAGAAAATGCATATAAACCAATTTTTAAAATAATAAGTTACTGACATAAAGCAAAGAGAATAAACTGACAAGCTACAAAATATAAAGGAATCCTATTTCCACTATGGACGTGCCACAGGTCCACAACCTGTTGAAAGAATAGCAATGATAGAAATGGAATGGACCCTTTCAACTTTGGCACTACAGATATTCTTGGTCTTCAAATCCTTTGCTTTTGGAGACACCAAACAGTTAGTATACAATAAGAAGAATGTAATTTACATCACAAAATTACATTCACAAAATGAACAAAGAATAAAGACTATTTTCAAGCTAAGTAAAAACAAATAAAATATAAACTTCTCTCCTTCCTACCAGAGAGAGTAAGGGGATTTATTTTTGTCTCTTGCCTTAGTTTTGTGTGTAATCTCCTCAAGGTCCCTGGCACTTCACGTGTATTTACAAAGGGGGATCAGGCTGTTTTGACATTCATGTCCTAACGAAGTCTTCAGTTGTCCTTTGCTAGTGGAAAGTGTAAGTTTTGCTTAAGTTTAAAGAAAATTCATGGGCTTTCCTAATGGAAGTGTGGATGTTATCCGATGTTGAAATGGATCATGGTAATAAACTGGACCTGTGCTTCATGTCATTTCTCATTACTATCCCTAGGGTCTCACTTACTGTACTACTACCGAATTGATAGCCATCCCCAGGTAGAATGACTGTGGCTACACTGGCCACACATCCCAGCTTTGGATCAGGGAACTATGGTCACCATACACCACCAAAGAGAGCATAAAAAATGAAGACAGAGATGCGATTTCCAATCATAAATGATGTCAAAATTCCCTCCACATTGGACTTTACCAATGTGAAATATAGATTTCTTTCCTATAAAACTTCATGAGACAAGGAGTAGTTACATCCCTGAGAAGGGTATGGGGAATATAATTACCTTTGACAATAGAATGTTCCCTGGGACTTTCAAGGCAAAACCGTCAGGCCTTTTATTTTTCTTTTACTTCTTTTGTGGGTGTGCAATCCTTTCTTAAACATTTGGTCTACATATGGATAGACCTGTGATTTTAAATGGCCTAATGAGCTTCAGACAGACTTCTAAGTAACACTCATGAATAAGCCAAAGAGAGAGTTTCAGATGCTAACATTTACTGTACTAAGAATTTTTTTTTTTGTTTGCTGATTTTTTCCCCCTTTAAAAAGTTAACACTTATTGAGCATAATATATCCTGAATCTTGTGCAGGTGTTAAACAGCTGACTTTAATTTTTTAAAGAACCAAATCCATCTTTTACCACCCCCCCCAAAAAAAAATTAGCCCTATTTATTTAGGTAATTTTGACAGTAAATCCTTCCTCTCTATTCTGTCCCAGAAAAAGGACTGCATTTCTCTGTAAAAATAAACTTTCTGTGAAGATTAAGACATGACCTCATGACAACTTGGTCCTTAAAAATACGATGGGTCCATAATGTGACATTACATTGTTTCTTAACCCTTTAATTTAGGATGGAGGGACACATATTAGCAATACTGGCTTAAAAATGAAATAGTCTATCTTTCTATAATGGCATAAATGCCATGGAATGGCAAGTGGCTCTAAGTTAGGAATCGTCTAGACTGGGTATGAAATTCCCATCATAGGAGAATACTGGAGTGGGTAAAAGGGAATCAATCACAGCATAGCAAATGAGATTTGAAAACAGGAGGGGATATTTAACAAAAACAAACCAATTGAATTGGTGAGGGGTTTGGCCTTGGACTCAGGATTCTACCCTAACTTCTGAGCATTTTTTCTCATAAACTTTCTGGTGTTATCACTTTTTTAATGACTAGTTATTTTCTATTGCCATGCCAGACAAAGTGGTCTCTGCTTCCAGCCACCAAAACAGGAGCCAAAGCAACAAAACAGGAGCAAAGTGGAAAAAGGTACCCAGAGTACTACTCATTGTTAATAAAAGACCTTGACTTCCTTGAAAAACTAGATAATACAGGGCAGATGTATGAGGCGGGATGCAACCTTTGTCCAGCTTTCCGGAAAGTGGTTATTATGAGATTGCAACTTTCTTTTAAATATTCCAGCGTAGACAGTGATGTATCCATGCAGGTTAGTTTTCATCTATACCCTTGGAATGGTCATCTGCACTAATCACCCCAGGGGTGGTGAGTTAGTGTGGGAAAAATCTTAATCAGAAAACCAGTTCCAGACATAGTTACCACAAGATAGTCTTCAGCTATCTTCAAACCTGATAAATGCCAGGGGCTTTGTTGGTTAGCATAGTGAATATTGGAAATATTCTTTAATGATGATATTAGTAACAAAATATGTGATAGGAACATGGTAGGTAGGGGCATTTTTACTTTCACATAAAGAAATGACATTTAGGAATCTGGTAAGCCCAATAGCCTGTACCCTTCAGAATGGTGGCCTGGGCTCCCAGAAGAAGTCTCGTATCCAGCCTTCGATTGAAGAATCATTGGTCACCACTATCTGGAACTCTAAGAAGCTACCGAAACCAACCAGAAAGAACCTAAAAGTTATGAATAAGCAAATTGGCTAAGGTTGCTTTGCAATCAAAAGACTTGCCTAAATATTTGGGGCAAGTAAACAAATTGGTTGTAATGAGGGGTTAATTGAATCAAATTACCTATATTTTCTTCATGTAAGAAAGCAATACTTGTTTTAAAAATCCAGAATTGTATTCAAAATTACATAGTCTCTTGCCTCTGGGTCTCATATACCACGTGAGTTATAATCACCCTGGAGAAACAATTCACACCACTCACTCTACGTTAATGTAATGGAGTTTTTCCAGTGAGTTTACTCAGGAGGGGAAAGCAGGAGTTGCCCTGCATGCCCTATTTGTGGATTGTTTTCCTTCTGTTGATGACTGGCAGTTCAGAAGGATTTTTCTGGTGAAGTAAGGCTGTATGGATAATTATCTCTTGACAGCTAAATATAACTCTAGATCAAGCCTTTTTTACTTCACACATTCATTCATTCCTGCTCACAGATCAGGAGGACAGAAAACTGTAAACATGTCACCATGGCTGCCAACGAAACACTGTGAGGCAAAAGATAAAAGAGGAGCAGTACCTTAGATTTTCACTGCTGTAGTAGCCAGTTCTCAAATGGCAACCAATTATCCTTGCTTTCTAGTATTTACGTACTTGTGCAGTCTCCTCCTTGAGGAATAGGGCTGACCTGTATGATCAATAGAATACTACAGAAGTAATGTTGTGTGAACTCCAAGAATAAGTCATAAAAAAATATTATGTTTGGGTTTTATGCTTGAATCTCTTGAACGTGGGAAGCACGGAGAGGCTTAGCCAGTGCCAACTTGCCAGCCATGACTGTGGGCCACCTTGGAACAGAACTTGCAGTCCCAGTCAAGCCTTCAGATGACTGCAGCCAAGTGAGACTATAAACTCATACGAGACTACAAGGCAAAACCACCCGGCTAAACTGCTCCTGAATTCCTGACCTACAGGAACTGTGAAAGAGAATAAGCCACTTATTTTGTTTAAAGTTACTATGTTTGGGGATAGTTTGTTACATAGCGATAAATAACTAGCCACGGCTAACCCTACAGCATTTTCAACTCCATTCTTTTTTGAAAGTCTCCCACATAGAGGTTTCTAAAAGCAAGATACTGATTTTCTTATTAGCCTTTCTTTTACTAGAAGTGGCCATGGAAACTGTTCTGGCCAATGAGACATAGTCTGCTAAGAGGGTTGTCTTAGAAAAAGAACAGGTACAAACAGAGTTCACTCACATAGCTCTCCCCACCCTTCCAGGTTTCTGCTCTGAATATAAGGATGTCCAGAGGTGCCTGGGTGGCTCAGTCGTTAAATGTCTGACTCCTGATTTCAGCCGGGGTGATGATCTCGTGGTTTGTGGGTTTGAGCCCCACGCTGGGCTCTGCACTTACATTTCTCTCTCTCAAAATAAATTAACTTTAAAAAAATAAAAAAAAAAATAGAAATATTAATGAATATCATGATGTTTGGAGCTGAGGCACCTATCTTACCGCTGGGATGCAGCAAAGGAGTGTGGAGTAAACAGGAGAGAGGTTAGGTTCCTGACAACACTGTTGGCTATGTGAGGTAGCACTGGCTGGTTACATCCTACCACCTCAGAAAGTGACTAAAACAAACCCAACTTTTACATCACTGTCAGCTGGGGTTTCTACTACTTACAGCCGGCAGCATTCCTCACTGATACAGAATTTGGAACGGTGGCTGGGGGGGGTGGTGGGGAGGCTTGACACGTAGACCTGGCTGAGGGGAAGAGGTAGGACATCAGCCTCTGAGGTTCTGATTATTTGTGTTTGGCAAAAAGATTACCTTGGTTATGCAGTGATGAAGCACGTTGTTTAAACTGTTGCCTGCTGGGATGCCGACTCGGGACCAAAACAAAAGGATGTAGCGTTAAGGGAAACGCAGAAAAACGAGCTGTGGCAGCATTTTTTTCCATACATCTTTTTTGGCTGTTTCAGAATGTTTAGGAAGCTCACATGGGGAGGCAAGGGACTTGAGTGGGCACCTCAGGGCATGGCAGGTCAAAGAGGACACGTATACACTCAGTAGTCATTCCGAAGGCTGTGGGTTTGCAAGCTTGGTTTCCAGTAACAACTGTTGTGCGAAACTGAATAGGTGACTTCCAAACATGAAAGGTTTTTCTCCTTTTGTCTCTCCTCTGCTTTGATACGTAGCAATGAAGCAAACCTTTTGTAGAGTCTGATGTATACTTTTCCCATTTAGCCCACAAAAGGGAAACAGAAATGAACAGGCCTAAGGTCTCATGAAACGTATTTCACTTTTTGTCCTGTGATAGACTATCAGCCATTAGAAAGGTAGTCGTAACCGTTTGTCAAGCCGGTACTAGGTTTCAAGGCATTGCTATATGCATTACTTTATCTGATCTTTACAACAACAGTCCCTTTGCCAAAGGAGAAAATTGAAGATGCTTGCAAAGGAAGCTCAGCCTCATTTGGCTCCAGAACTCTTTGCTCATATCATTATGCTGTAATGCCTCCAAGTGTTTCTGTTAATTATTTATTTAGAATATTCCTCACTGTTGTCTGCTTTCCTGATGTGACTGGCCTCCACCTCCTCACTGGTCTCCCTGGCTCTCCTCCAATCTGGCTGCAGTCACAGACATCTTTCTCAAGTCTATACTCGCTCATGTTTATACATTGTTGTTTAAAGGCTTAAGTCAAAACTCCCTGACGTGACGCCTCCGAGTTCTGTGTCACTCACCCCTATTCCCTGCCCGCCTGCCTCAGCTCTTGGCATTCCTCCCTGTCTTGACACCTCTTTCACCTAATAGGTCCCCCTGCTCATTCTGTGTCCTCTCCTGACTGGCTTTCTCTCACTTCCTTATGCTTTTTCAGTCCTAGCTGCCCCCTCTCCCTGGGCACTGTCTCTAGACTTTTCTGGCCTGGTGACCTCCCACACGTCCTTCATCTCAAACATCACTTCTCAAGCACGTTATACTTCAACCAATTTCAGTTCTTACTGTCTTTTCTTTGTCTCTCTCTTGGCTTGACTCTATAAGTAATTTTTATCATTGTGCTCCCAGGGTTCCATTGATGCTCAATTCACTCATTCTTTTAAAAATATTTCCACGCTCAGAGCACCTGGGTGGCTCAGTCGGTTGAGCATCTGACTTCAGCTCAGGTCATGATCTCAGGTTCCTGGGTTCGAGCCCCACGACGGGCTCTATGCTGACAGCTCAGAGCTTGGAGCCTGCTTCGGATTCTGTGTCTCCCTCTCTCTGTGCCCCTTCCCCGCTTGCACTCTTTCTCTGTCTCTCAAAAATAAATAAACGTTAAAAAAAATTTAAAAAAACAAACAAAATGTTTGCATGCTCATTCAAATCAAAATTGGTCAAGATACAACCTATTCTAAAGAGCTCACAGTTTCTAAGGAACAAAAGTGAAACTGTGTTCTGTCCATTAATTTCCATCACAACCAGCACCAAATCATCACAGTAAAACTTTGTTGGCACAATGCACGCTACCCACATTTGTATAATTATAGGCAATATTCTGCTAGTTTCACAGATACAGCAAAGAACCCAAGTGCCTGGTCTAACTAAACTTTCACATTTAACTATTCATTCTCCTCATAAAATATACTCATTTTCCACACATGCGAATGATGTGTATTTTATACACATACTATATAACATGTAATTATATATTGGAAGATTCTACATATACATCTATAATTAATTATAATTATTTAACAGAACAGATTACCTTTCAACTTTAGAGTGTTGTCCGCCTAGTTCATGTCTTTTATCACCACCCTGCACTCTCTAAGTAGACTAGCTTCTGTCAAAAAGTCCTTTCCTAACATTTAGCACCCACCTCCACCTTCTTGTCCATGGATGAGAGAACTTCTCATCTGTGTTTACTAAATCACTGACTTCATTTTCTGACAGTTCTTTACTATCACCAGTTAGATTCTAACACTGCTATATACTTAAATATTATTTATTGCAGACTATCCCTATATCAATTGCCTTCCCTTAAAAGAAGTCAACCTGTCTGGATCTGGATCTTCCCCTATTCTATTTTTTCTATTCTCTTCTATTCCATTCTATTTAAGTACGCTTCATGTCCAGTGCAGAGCCCAACATAGGGCTTGAACTCATGACCCAGAGATCATGACCTGAGCTGAGATCAAGAGTTGGAGGCTTAATCGACTGAGCCACCCAGGAGCCCCACCCCTTATCTATTTCTAAACCATAACCATTTTTCTAATTTCCTGGCTTATTTTTTAATTTGCTTTAATTTTTTATTTCGCATCAGATGAAGCTACTCTTTTCTAGAAGTTAAAGCATGCATGCAGAGGCCACAGATTTGGGTCTCCATCCAGTTTCTTTCCTTCTGTGGTTGATAGAGTTCCTCCGTGGCCATCAAATGGCTCAGTATTATCATTGCTTTTCATAACTGTATAAGTTCCTATGTCTTCATAAGTATTTCAATAGAAAGTTAAGAAAGGGCACATTATGAAATGTGAATATGATGACATTCTGAACCAGACGGCTCTTCTCACCCTTCAAAGGACTTCTTTTGTCTTAGCTGGCACAAACCAGCTGAATTTCTTGGACGTCAAGTGTCAGATTAAGCAATAGTCTGTAATGGAGAGTTTCACTACAAGGTACATGAAGTTTCCACAGACTATATCCTGTGGTAAAAGTCTCTATTGCATGCAGTTACTACTTACAGAAAATTAATTATTTCCAGGGAGAAATACCATTTAATACTATAATGACAAACTTGTTCTTCCAAAAACAGAAAGAACAGTTTCACATTTTAAGCCTTGTATATTTGTTTCTTTAATAACTCAGCTTAATCTTTCATTTACTCTTCCTCTCCACCTTAATTTTAGAACTTTTGAATGTTTAAAATCTGGGCCTGGTTTTCATTGTTGTTATTGCTGTTGTGGTTCATTGTTGTTTTAAGTGACTTTGGCAGAAAATGAGTTTGGGGAACAGAAGAGGATTCTAGGTATCTGCAATGTCTTTTAAGGTAGCAAAACTCCTTGTAAAATTAGGGGAGGAATTATTTCTCCCCAATAAGATAGGTAAATTCACAATGCATACAATTTTGGGCCACGAAACATTAAAACTGGCTCCAAAACACAAGTAATTTGGTCTCAATGATTGGTTATACAAAAACAACATGAAAAAAATGTGCTACACTTAATTCCTTTATGTTTATTAAGTGATAGGTGACTATAAAAGAAGTTTATGGAAGTTTATGAATGGTATATCCTCCATTTGTATGTTTTATTTCAGTCACAGACATTTTATGGGTGGTTATATAATATTCTTCGGCTTTACATAGTGCCCTTAAATAGAATCACAAAATTCCTCACTGAGAGTTTCATTCATAAAGAAAAAAAGAAAAAAAGAGCTTTGATGCAAGGTTTAAATAGAGGAAGTGACTCAGTGATTCAGGGGGAGTGTTGGCAGAAATGGAGTAGCATCCAAGAAGAAGAAACAAAATTATAAAAGGGCATGGGAGGTTAGAATTTGATCAGTGATGTGAGCAGCAGGACCCACAGGTAGTATTCAAGAAACATTTAAGCACATAGCACTATCCAAATCTGTATTAATAGTTGAAAAACATGTTACTCTACAGAAAATCTAATCAGTGATTGAGGGGACAAAGATGAAATGTTCTCTTATCACAGAGGGGAAAGAAACAAAGAAATGAAAATGACGTGAGAAAGAAAATAGCAGATATGGAGGACAGAGATTCCGAAGTGTACATGGTGGTGGTTACCCGGTTGTATGCCTTTGTCAAAACTCATCAAGCTGTACACATTAAAAAAAAAAAGCATCGGGGCTTCTGGGTGGCGCAGTCGGTTAAGTGTCCGACTTCAGCCAGGTCACAATCTCGCAGTCTGTGAGTTTGAGCCCCGCGTCAGGCTCTGGGCTGATGGCTCAGAGCCTGGAGCCTGTTTCCGATTCTGTGTCTCTGCCCCTTCCCCGTTCATGCTCTGTCTCTCTCTGTCCCAAAAATAAATAAAAGTTGAAAAAAAAATTTAAAAAAAAAAGCATTTTAGGGGTACCTGGCAGGCTCAGTCAGTAGAGCATGTAACTCTTGATCTTGGAGTCATGAGTCTGAGTTCCATGTTGGGTATGGGGATTACTTTTAAAATGCATTTTACTATACTGTAAATTACCTAAAGTTTATTTTTATTAAAATTTTGATTTTGAGATAATTATTGATTTGCATGCAGTTGTAAGAAATAGTACAGAGAGATCCTAAGTACTCCCTACTCAATTTCCCCCAATGGTAACATTTTGTAAAACTGTAGTACAGTATCACAAGCAGGATACCAATATTGACACAGTGAAGACACATTCCTTTACCACATTGCCATAGCCATAAAGATCCCTTCTGTTGGCCTTTGACACCCACACTACTTGATTCCTGTCCCCACCTTCTCCTTAAACCCTGGCAACCATGAATCTAGTCTCTATTTCTAAAATTTTGTCATTTCAAGAACATACATTTATTCATTTATTTTTTAAGAATGTACATTTAAAAGGAATGATACAATATGTAAATTCTGGAACTTCCAGCATAATTCCCTGGCAATCAAGAAAAGTTACTATATGTATCAATAGTTTGTTGCTTTTTAAAAAATTGCGATAAAAACAAATGACATGAAATTTACCATCTTAACCATTTTAAGCATACAGTACAGTAGTGTTAACTATATGTACATTGTTGTGCAACAGATCTCTAGTAGAACTCTCTCAACTTGCAAAACTAAAACCCTATATCCACTTAAAGCTTCTAATTCTCCACCTCTACCCTAGCGCCTAGGAACCACCACTCAACTTTTTAGGTTCTAAGAATTTGACTACT
The DNA here is from genome assembly GCF_027475565.1 of Acinonyx jubatus. Taxonomy (NCBI): domain Eukaryota; kingdom Metazoa; phylum Chordata; class Mammalia; order Carnivora; family Felidae; genus Acinonyx; species Acinonyx jubatus. The sequence goes on along the minus strand of NC_069383.1, from coordinate 94,262,780 downwards.
TTAGATACTTCCTAAGTGGAATCAAGCAGTATTTGTCTTTTTGTGACTAGCTTATTTCACTTACATGTCCTCAACTTCATCCATGTTGTAGCATATGACAAAATTTTCTTATGTCTTAAGGCTGAATATTTCATTGTATGTATATACCACATTTTCTTTATCCATTCATCTACTGATGGACATTTAGGTTGTTTCCACTTCCTGGTTACTGTGAATAATGTTGCAATGAACATGTGTATGCAAATATCTCTTTAAGATCCAGTTTTTAATTATTTCAAATATATACCTAGAAGTTTGATTGCCGGATCATATTCTTAGTATTTTGAGGAACTTATATACTATTTTCATAGCAGCTGCACCATTTTATATTCCCACCAGCAGTGCACAAGGGTTCTAATTTCTCCATATCCTTACCAACATGTGTTTTTTTCTTCCTTTCTTTTCTTTCTCTATTTTTCTTTGTCTCTTTCTTTCTCTCTCTCTTTCTTTTCTTTTTTTCTCTCCTTCTTTCTCCCTCCCTTTCTTTCTTTCTTTCTTTCTTTCTTTCTTTCTTTCTTTCTTTCTTCTTTTCTTTCTTTCTTTCTTTCATCTCTCTCCTCCCTCCCTCCCCCCTCCCTTCCTTCCTTCCACTTTCTTTTTTGTTAGTAGCCATCCTAAAGGGTGTAAGATGATATCTGATCGTGGTTTTGATTTACATTTCCCTGATGATTACCTATGTTTTTGTATACATTTGTGTATGCATATGTACATGTATACATGGCCATTTGTATACCTTCTTTGAAGAAATGTCCATTCAAGTCCATTGGCTATTTAATCAGGTTATTGTTGCTATTGTTATTGTTGTTTTGTTGTTACTGAGTCATAGGAGTTGTTTTTTATTGTGGATATCAGCCCATTATCAGATGATTTGCAAATATTTTCTCCCATTCCATAGTTTGCTTGTCCACCATGTTCATTATTTCCTTTCCTGCACAGAAGTTTTGAAGTTTGATATAGTCTTACTTGTCTATTTTTGCTTGTTGGTTGTGCAAAGAAATCATTGCCAAGTCCAACATCATGACTTTTTCTCCTACATTTTAATAGTTCATTCTTTTTTGTTGCTGAGAAATATTCCATAGTATGAGTGTACTGGTTTGTTTGTTTCTAGTTTGGGGCTATTAAGAATAAAGCTGCTACAAACATTCATACACATATTTTTTTTAAATGAACATAACTTTTCATTTATCTGGGACAAATGCCCAGAAGTAATATTACTGGGTCATGTGGAATTCAAATAGTTTTTAAGAAACTGCAAAACTGATTTCCAGAGTGGCCATGCCATTAATTATGCCCATCAGTGAGGTACAAGTGACCCAGTTTCTCCATGTCTTCAGCCAACATTTGGTATTGTTACCATGTCTTGGTGTGATAAGTGGGTAGTAATATCTCATTGTGGTTGTCATTTGCAATCCCCTAATGGCTAAAGATGTTGAACATCCATGTACTTGTATATCATCTTAGAAGAAATATCTGTTCAAGTCTTTTGCCTATTTTCTAATCAGATTTTTTTTTTTTTTTTTTACTGTTTGTATTAAGCTTGTTTTGTCTTGTTTTTAAACTAGGACTACTGGTCCTTTGCTGGATAATGTGGATTACAAATATTTTCTCCCCCTCTCTAGCTTGTCTTTTATCTTCCTAACAGTGTCCTCATGGAGGAAAGTTCTCAATTTTAATGAAAGTCAATTTACCATTTTCTTCTTTTGTGGACTGTGCTTTTGTTTCAAGTCTAGTAATTCTCTGCCTAGTCATAGATTCCAAAGATTTTGTTCCTGTGTTTTTGAAGGTTTTACAGCTTTATGTTTTAGATTTAAGTTTTTGATATATTTTGAGTTAATCTTTGTATAAGTTATGAATATTACATTTATTTTGGTTTTTTTTCCCATGGGTGTCCAACTTCTCCCACACAATTTGTTGAAAAGTCTATCTTTCTTCTGTTGAATTGCTTTTGCACCTTTGTCAAAAATCAGTGGGGCATATTTGTGGGAGTCTATTTCTGGGTTCTTTCTGTCTTCCCTTCCATTGATCTACATGTTTAGCTGCCCTCCTATTCCACACAGTCTTGACTACTGTAGCTATATAAGTCTTAGAATTGAATACACTAATTTTTTTAAAAGAAAATTTAACATTTATTTATTTTTGAGAGTCAGAGCAAGACAGAACATGAAGGTGGGGGGCAGAGAGAGAAGGAGACACAGAATCTGAAGCAGGCTCCAGGCTCTGAGCTGCCAGCACAGAGCCCATTGTGGGGCTCGAACCTATGAACTGTGAGATTATGACCTGAGCTGAAGTCAGATGCTTAACTGACTGAGCCACCCAGGTGCCCCAAATACACTAATTATTTTATCCTTCTTCTTCAATACTGTTCTAGTTAGTCTAAATCCCATGCTTCTCTATAAAATCTGGAATAAGTTTGTCTGTATCTTGCTGGGATTTTGCTAAGAATTCCATTAAACCTATATTATCAATATTCTAAGTGGCATCTTTCTTACGTTGAGTCTTCCCATCTATAGACATGGCATTTCTCTCCATTTATTTAAACTTTCTTTGATTTCTTTCATCAGCATTTTCTGTTTTAGCATACCAGTCCTACATACTTAATTATTTCATTTTTATTTTTCAAATAATATAAACGACACTGTATTTTAAATTTGTTGTCCACATGTTCATTCCCAGTATATAGAAATAAAATTGATTTGGATATGGTAACATCCTGCTACCTTGCTGAACTCACTTATTAGTTCTAAGTGTTTTCTACAGATTTCTGAGGATTTCCTATATAGTCAGCTATGTCATCTGCAAAGACCATTTTAATTTTCTTCCTCTCCAATTTGTATGCCTTTTATTTCCTTTTGTTGTTGCAGTGGCTAGAACTTCCAGAATTTTGCAAATGCTCTTGATCAAGTTGGTAAAATTCTCCTCTATTCCTATTTTTCTGAAAGTTTTTTTCATAAATGGGTTTTAAATATTTCTCGTGCTTTTTCTTCATTGGTTGATATGACCATATCATTGGTCTTCTTTAGCCTATGAATATGGTAACTCTCTAGTATTCCACTGATTGGAAGACTCAATATAAGAAATGTATAGATGATCCCTATATTGATAAATAGGTTTCACACAATTCCTATCGAAATCCCAGCAGGATATAGGCAAGCTTTGATTTGCAAATATTGTACCTTGCATTTCTGCAATAAAGCCCACTTGTCATAATGTATAATTCTTCTTACATATTGCCGAATTTATTTACAAACTTTTATTTAGGATTTTTGCTTCTATATTCATTAAGAATATTGGTCTTTTTTTTTTTTTTTTCTCTTTTTCTGTATTGGTTTCTCTGTTTTTGATATCAGGGTAATATTATTTTCATAAAATTAACTAAATAATGAGTTTTATTCTCTTAATTTCTGGAAGAGATTGTATAGAATTTCTGTTAATTCTTTTTTTAAATATTTCTTTAGGGAGTTTTAAAATTATGACTTCAATAGCTTTTTTTCCCTCTAAAAAGACAATTTTTAATGCAAAGGTAGAAAAGTTAGGAAAGATAACAAAATGAAGAAAATGAATTACTTATCATGTCCCTGGTGTCTTTGGATATTCATCTATATATCTGTAACACATATTTTTTATTTGTCTATTTATGTATTTTTAAAAAAATTAAGGTCATGTTGTTCTTAAACTTACATTTGCTATTTATAATTTTGCAAACATTTGTCTGTGTCATTTATATATTCTTGTATAACATACTAAATTGATACATATTATCCTGTTATAGAAATATTTTTTAAAAACAAATCCCATATTATTTCTTTCTTTTTTAAAAATTTTATTTAAATCCAAGTTAGTTAACATATATTATAATAATGGTTTCAGGAGTAGAATTTAGTGATTCATCCCTTACATATAACACCCAGTGCTCACCACAAGTGCCCTCCTTAGTACCTATCACCCATTTAGCCCATCCCCTCACTCACCTCCCCACAAGCAATCCTTAGTTTGTTCTCTGTATTTGAGAGTCTCTTATGGTTTGCCTCCCTCTCTGTTTTTATCTTAGTTTTCCTTCCCTTCCTCTATGTTCCTCTGTTTTGTTTCTTAAATTCCACATATGAGTGAAATCATATGGTATTTGTCTTTCTCTGACTTATTTTGCTTCGCCTAATATATATGGGGAAGGACACAAACATTAAAATCCAAGAAGCACAGAGAGTGCCTATTAGACTCCAATTGCATTAATAGTTATAGGACTATTCAAATTATTTATTTGATTACTTAAGTATTTGATATTGGGTGAGTTGTGGTTGTTTGTGTTTTCTGGAGAAGTGATTTTCCGGAGAAGTGATCCATTCCACCTAAGTTGTCAAATTTATGTGCATACAGTCATTCATAGAATTCCTTTATTATCCTTTGGATATCTACAGGGTCTTGTTAATATCCCATTTCATCATTGAGCTTGGTGATTTGTCTTTTTTCTTTTTATCTTTGTCTGTCTTTGTACAAGTTTGTTAATTTTATCAATCTTTTCAAACCACCTGTTCTTCGTTTCATTGATTTTTCTCTATTGGCTTTTCTATATTTAGTTTCATTGATTTCTGCTCTTCATTAATTCCTTCCTTCTGTTTGCATCTGTTTTATTTTGCTCTTCTTTTTCTAGGTTCTTGTGGTGGGAATGTAGTTTATTGATGTGAGACTCCCTCTTTTCTGACTTTTGCATTTAGTGCTAACAGTTCCTTGCTGTTTTAGCCATGTCCTGTGAATTTTGATATGCTCTATTTTCATTTCCATTCTATTCAGTTAGTTTCTGTTTGTTTGACTTCCCTTAAGACTTTCTCTTTTATCCACTAATTATTTTTTTTTAATTTTTTTAACGTTTATTTATTTTTGAGACAGAGAGAGACAGAGCATGAACAGGGGAGGGGCAGAGAGAGAGGGAGACACAGAATCTGAAACAGGCTCCGGGCTCCAAGCGGTCAGCACAGAGCCCGACGCGGGGCTCGAACTCACGGACCGCGAGATCGCGACCTGAGCCGAAGTTGGACACTTAACCAACTGAGCCACCCAGGCGCCCCTATCCACTAATTATTTATAAGCATGTTGTTTCATTTCCCAGTGTTTGGAGACTTTTCTAGGATTATCTTTCTGCTATTGATTTCTAGTTTAATTCCATTGTCCCCAGAGTACACTCCATGATTTTTACTCCTTTAAATTTGGTGGTTTTTCTTGTGGCCCAAGGAATGGTCTATATCTGTCTATGTTCTATGGACACATGGAAAGAACATGTATTCTGCCATTGTTGTTGGATGTCAGTTGACAGTGTTATTAAGTTCTTCCATTCCCTTGTTGTCTGCCCAGTTGTTCTCTTGGTTGTTGAGAAAGGGTGTTGAAATCTCCAACTATAATTATGAATGAGTCTATCGGTTTTTTTAGTCTTTATTTTTTGAGTCTATCAGGTTTTTTAGTCTTTTTTTGAGTCTTTCGGTTTTGATTCACACATTTGACACTCTGTTGTCTGTTGCATACACATGTAGAATTTGCTATCTCTTCTTGATATATTTACACTTCTATCATTACATGATATCCACCTTTGTTCTCATATATTAGCTCAGCTCTGAAGTCTACTTTATCAGAATTAATATAGTCAATCCCATTGTCTTCTGATTAACGTTTTCATGATCTTTTTCCATCCTTTTACTTCCAACCTACATTATATTGAAGCAAGTTTCTTATAGATAGTACAGAGGTGGGTCGTGTTTTTTTAATTCACTCTGCCAATCTTTATTTTTAATTGGTGTATATAGTGATTTACCTATAATGTAATTTTTGCATATTTTATAACTTAAGTCTGCCATTTTGTGTTTTCTATTTCTCTCACTTTTTTTCTTTTTCCTACCTCCCTGTGGGTTTCTCACATGCTTTAAAAAATTCCATTGTGGTTTAGATATAGTATTTTCAAACTGTGTACCTTTGCACAGTTTTTAAATGGTTGCTCAAGATATTATATATACATATTTGGTAACTGTCCACTGCTCTTGTCACTTTACTAGTTTTTTTTTTTCAGACATTTTATCACTTTAAATGAAGTGTAGAAATCTTACCTCCTTTTACATCTGTTTGTCCTCCCTTGTATATAATTGTCTTAAGTAGTTTCCTGACATACATTTAGAACTACATCAGTGTCTGACTTTTTGCTTGAATCTTCAAACATAATTTTAAAAAATTCAAGAGGAGAAGGAAAGTCTATTGTAATTACCCATATTTTTACTCTTCGTGTTCTTTCTTCCTTGCTAATGTTCCAAGATTCCTTCTTTTATCCTTTTCTTTCTATTTAGGGTTTCCTTTAGCCGTCCTTTTAGTCTGCTAGTGACAAATTGTCTTAGTTTTCTTTCATCTGAGAATGTCTTCATTTTCCCTTCATTCCTGAAGCATATTTTTGCTGTTTATAGAGTTCTGGGTTGACAATTTCTTTCTTTCAGCCCTTGAACGATCTTGTGCTACTTCTTTCTTGGCTTCCATGATGTCTGATGAGAAATCTGCTGATATTTGAATTGTTTTTCCTCTATAGGTAAGGTGCCCTTTTTCTCTGGCTGCTTTAAAGATTTTGTTTTTCCAGGTCTTTAGTTTTTAGAAGTTTTCAGAATTATGGTGTGCTTTGGCATGGATTTTGTTTGTTTGTTTTTCTTCAGGATTTGTTCAGCTTCCAGATTCTCTACGTTTATGTTTCTTGCCAAATTTGGGAAGTTTTCGGTCATTATTTCTTCCAGTACTTTTTTAGCCTCACCCTTTTGATTTTGTCTCTCTAGGACACCAATAACAGGAGTGTTAGATCCTACAGATCCCCGAGGCTCTGTTCTTTTATTTTTTTATTTTTTTTCCAGTCTATTTTCTCTCTGCTATTCATCTGAGGGAATTTCTATTGCTCTATCTTGAAGTGCACTGATTCTTTTCTCTGCCCCCTCTGCTCTGCTATTGAATCCATCTAATGAGTTTTGGGTTTTTAAGGGATTTTTTTTATTATTCTAATTTCATTTTTTTTATTTAAAAAAATTTTTTTTAACGTTTATTTATTTTTGAGACAGAGAGAGACAGAGAATGAACAGGGGAGGGGCAGAGAGAGAGGGAGACACAGAATCCGAAACAGCCTCCAGGCTCTCAGCTGTCAGCACAGAGCCCGACCCGGGGCTCGAACTCAGGGACCGTGAGATCATGACCTGAGACGAAGTCCGACGCTCAACCTACCAAGCCACCCAGGCGCCCCTATTTTTCATTTTTTTACATCATCTATTTTTCTGCTGACACATTCTGTTTCTTAGACTTTCTATTGTTCTCATTTGTTTCAAGCACATTCATAATTGTTAGTTTAAGTATTTTAATTATGATTGCTTTAAAATATTTGTTAGATTAATTCCATTTGTTTATTTAACTCTGCTTCAGCAAAGCCACCTTCCTTCCTTCCTGCCTATTAACTGTATTTACATATTTATTGGCACATGGAGCATTAAAATGAACAATCAAAGAGATTTCATATAACCCTCCCTGCTCTGAGAAAGCCCAGCAGTTTGGAAGGGAACGGCCCCACTGTTTGCTTCAGAGGTTCCTTTCATTTGGTCAAAGGAATTCAGAGTGGCTCCTCTGCCCTCACCATCACTGATTTGAGAATGGGCACACACAGCAGCCTCAAACCTTTCAGTACCTAGTGCTCCCTGAGCTTCGCTGTAGTTCAGGGACAAGCAATGTCAGAAGTAGGCCCAGTCAAGCTAAAGCAAAGCACCCTCCATCTCCTCTGGAGATGACTGAGGAAGCAGGCAGCCATGATTGCTGCCAGCAGAAGCTCTTGACCTTGAAGGAAATCATCTGAGGACAAATCAACATGGAGAGCTAGAATCAAAGTCAAACCCTGATCCATCACACTCAGAGCTTACACTATGCAGGATTGTTCAGTTACTTAAGTAGTTCCTATCCCTGGCCATCCTTTAGATTCTTCTGGGAAGGTTAAGGATACATGAAATCCACCCAAAAGAGTCTTACTTAAGTGTTCTGAGTTGGGCCCCGGGCATTTGTATTTTTTAAAAGCTCCCCAGGTGATTCTAATGTGCCTCCAGGGTTCTGAACCACTTCAATCAATACTCTTTGTTGTTGATGACTGTGGAAGTCAGGTTCTTCCTTACTTGCCCTTGAAAGCACTCTAACGCCTTATTTCCAACATGCATAAAACTCCATGTTTTATTTGCATAAAAATCACTTGACGATTTTGTTAAAATGCAGATCCTGATTCATAGCTCTATAGAGGGAATAGTTTGCTAGGGTTACTGTAATAATGCACCACAAGCTAGGTGGCTGATACAAAAGAAATGTATTCAAAATTCTGGAATCTAGAAGTCCAAAATCAATGAGTTTGCATGGTCAGTTTCTTCTAAAGGCTGTGAGACAAGGGTCTGTTCCAAGCCTCTCTCCTTAGTTTATGGATGGCATCTTCCCTCTATGCAAATTTCTAAATTCCTGTCCAAATTTCCCCTCTTAAAAAGGAAGCCGTTCATATTGGATTAGAGCCTACTGTAATGACCTTATTTTAACCTATTTCTGTAAAAACTATTTCCAAAGGACATTCTGAGACACTGGAGATCAGGCCTTCCTATATAAATGTTGGTGGGACACAATTCAACCCAAACCAGGAGGCTTAATAATTTGCATTTCTAACAAACCTCCAGGTGATGCTGATATTGCTGGTTCATGGATCACACTGAATATGTTTCCTATGAATGAGGCTGGGTGGAATTGAAGCCCTTCTATTCAAGATGAATGGCCTTGAAACTACCCGAGGGATAACCAACTGATGGGCAGAGTGCTAGAAATGGGTTACTGGTCATAGCTATGGTACGGATTAATTTAAGAACATGTGTACAAGAGACCACCCGGCTCACAGACGACCTCCAAGAGAGACTGAGTGGGAGGGTACTTTAAATAACCAAGCACAATATACATTACACCAGAAAGTCGTAAGTAATTTTCTCTTGATGGCTTTAAAAGTAAGAAATACTTTTACATAATTTTCTTTTTTATATAAATTTTCTAAATTAAAAAAAAATATTTATGTATTACATTAATAAGCAGGAAAAGAGAAAAAATGTTATTTTTAAAAGAATTCTCCTTAATTAAAAATTAAACAAACAAAAGCAATGAAATTAATGAGGCTTTTATCTACCATCATAAAAGGGGGCAGTAATTCTTATCTGTGGTATGGAGATACACTAGTACACTAATGTTTTGCCATTATTTGGACACTAAGCTGAAATTTGTATTAATGTCGCTTCAAGTAGTAAAATCTTCCTGTGTTCTATATATGGAAAACACGACTACTACCCATTTGAGATTTTTGGTCATAAATTTGAAATGAGTCCAGTCAGTAAAGTTGTAGTTTTTTTTTTTTTTTTTTTTTTCACTAGCAACAGTCAGCTGCACAGATACATGTGTGGCATAAGTAGATAGTTGGATTTGACTAGACTTGGGGTTTTTCCAGTCAAGTACAACAACAGAAAAAAAAAAAAAAAAGAGGAGCAAAGAATGTGAGATTGTAAGTGCTGAGCACTGGAAACGAGGCCAGTAGGCAGAGTGGTAAGGGCACCAGGAGAATAATGAATTGTTGAAAAGAGACACAGCTGAGGATTAGTGGGAGACTCTTAGAAAGATAGAACCAGAGTAAGTGAGTTAGAAATATAGGAGGTGGGTTGCTCTTATCAAATTGAGTTTTCCGAGGTGGCACAGCGATCAGTGATTAAACATCTCCAATATTAGTGCCTGAATAAGTTGCAACATGTGGTAGGTCGATAAGATCATGGAAGCCAAAGGGATAAGAGAACCAAGGCACCGGGGTATTGTTTGAAGTAACTGCTTGGATGTAGAAATTGTCAAGAATGAAGGGATAAGTGGTCAAAAGTGAGATAATCATCTAAATGTTGACATCATCATTAGATATGAGATCAGAAGGCCAAGAGATGCCGATGGGAAGGGCTATGGGTAGTAGAGTCTGATGACATGCATGTCAAAGACTGAAGATGACAGGACAATTTAGAAGCAGAAGATAGAGAAAGTTTTACCCACCTGGCCTTCTAGCCCTGAGATCTGTACAGGAGGAAGTCAACACCACTGTCATGTGAGAGGGCTGTAGGAGAGGCAGTGTTCTTGGGACAGAGCCAGGTTGGTTATGGTTAGAGCAAGAAAGTCAAGGGAACTTTCCAAGAAAAGGTTGAGGGTATAGGGTAGTTGATGAGATATGATGGGGAGGTTTGGAGAGTGAGAGAGTAGGGTATAGCAAATGGGATATGACTGGTGTGGTTGCACAGCAGGAGGGGAAGCACAAGGTGAGGAGCTCTGAAGGCAACTGAGGGTGTGAGGACTGCTGGGACTGGTCTTGAGTTTGTGCACTCAGTGACTGGCAAGCTCGGGGATTCTCTGTGGCTGCTAGACATTTGAGCCCAGGGAATGTGGTGCAAACCCTTCAGGGAGGGGCTCGTCTATGTGTGTCATGCTTCATAGATGGCAATGACTAGCCATCTACCAAAGGTTCATACTCTCCCTTCTCAGTGTTGAGAGAGAGACAGCTTCCCAACCAAAGGCTACATTTCCCAGCCACCTCCTCCACCCTCACCCTGTGTTTTTAGGTAAAGGCATGAATTAGGTGTAACTAAGTTTTGGCCAACAAAATGTGAACAGGAATGATGAATGCCACTTCCAGTCTGGCCCACAAACACTTTACACGTTTTCTGTCTCGGCTCTTTCGCTGGCTGGGTGTCAAGGTCAGACTGACATGGCAGGCCTGATACTGAATATGGCAGAGCCTCTCTCAGCCTGAATGACTATACAGAGCAAGTCTCCTGGTTAGGAGGCTTTATGTGGGAAAAATAGAAATTATATTGAATAAGCCACTGAAATTTCAGGTGTATTCATTACCCAGATAATAGTACTTTAACCAATAAATATCTATCATGTGTCTCATAATTAGAGCCAGGGACCTCTTCCAAAAATTACCAAGATGTAATTTAGTAATTTACACCCACCAACCATTACCCCACATCCCTCCTCCCTAGCTTATATAAAGACAGGGTTAAGAGGAGGTGAGACCTGAGTTGCTGGCTTCATGAGTAGTCCAGTGTGTCTAAGCAGAAGGAGAGAGTGATGGTGCCCTTCACCCAAAGCCGAGTGAGAAAAAAGGTAAAAAGTGTGGAGTGATGGATGTGTTCGCTAACTTGGTGGTGGGTATCCTTTCACAACACGTACGTGTATCAAATCGTCACGTGGTACTCTTTAAATACATTACAATTTTATTTGTCAATTATACGTCAATAGAAAGGTATAGGAGAAAAAGGTATTTGAAAAAAAGAGAGAAGGAAAGAAGATATCTGCCTTTGCTATTCCTCCTGCCTGAGCCCAACAGATAAGGATCTAAGTGTGAAAAAGGATGTTGGAAGAAGGTAACCCGGAGCCGGGGCATAAACTCCTCCCTCCACTCTAAGGGAGAAGTCTAGCCTTTGGTAGGAAAAAGAGAGGGCTTTAAAATGAGTATGGGAGGGGTGCCTGCGTGGCTCAGTCGGTCGAGCAGCCGACTTCGGCTCAGGTCATGGTCTCGCGGTCTGTGAGTTCGAGCCCCGCGTCAGGCTCTGTGATGATAGCTCAGAGCCTGGAGCTTGTTTCAGATTCTGTGTCTCCCTCTCTCTGACCCTCCCCCGTTCATGCTTTGTCTCCCTCTGTCTCAAAAATAAATAAACGTTAAAAAAATAAAATAAAATAAAAAAATAAAATGAGTATGGGATTCGACTAATATCTGGCCTAATATTAAACTAACTGGAAATTTATGGAGTCATACCAATGTCATAGTAGATGGGAAAGTGGGGGAGGGGTTCAACAGAGTTGAAAACAGTCATCAGTAAACATCAAGACCATTTCCTGCTTCTAACTCAATGAATTGAGACTCCTCAATATAGTGATTATACTTCCTATGGTCATTCTAACTTGTAGATACTTAGAGGTGGCTAAGTGAAATGCCACATAGAAAGGATACCGAGAAGTCATAGATAGGAAATGGAAGGTTAGCAGAAATCCTGAAACAAATTGATAGAAGCACAGTGTGTTTGACTGTCGTTTGGGGCTTTAGTTTTTAGTAGTGGGACTGCTGGGTAGTTGAGCATTGTACTTTGTGTCCGTGGACCACGTATTGCAGCCCAGCTCTATCACTTGAGAGCTCTGAAAGCTTCACAAGTCACTTACCTTCTTTGGCCTGAGGTTCTTCACCCGAAAAATGGTTGTCTGTGTGCCTAATACTAAGCAAGGGTTTTACTGTCCTATCTAACTGAAGCCATTGTTTTGGTGAATTTGGCAGCTACAATCAGCCTTTGCTGCATTTGGTTTCTTATTCCATTAATCTGCTCTTCTATCTATTGATCAGTATTTAATATTTATGGCAATCCCAACGCTTCCTTTCTTGGAGAGCAGGAAGCATGCTTTATCTATGTCCAGACACCCAGTATAGACCATGATGCACAATGGATGCCAACTACATTTGAGATTACCATTATCATTGAGGTTACCAGCAAAACGCAGTAGGACCCACCTGGACACCGGTTATAGAATGTGCTTTCCTGAAAGACACTTGAAGCAGAAGCTGACATCTGTAAATTTACAAGGATGGTAGGCTAGTTTTTATCCTGTCCTTGTTGTCAATGTCAAACACAACACAGATATAGTACTGACACACCAGGACCACGAGCAAATTATTCCTGGGCTGACGACCACAAAGGAAATTATTCCTTTCTGACTCACCAAAGGGGGGAAAAAGTACAATACATATATACACAAAATCTATAACAGTTATATACATATAACTGTTTTCATGGAAATTTGATTTATAGCTTTAAAGAAAAAAATAGCCTTAAAACCATGTAACCCCTAATGTATCCTTTCCCTAAAGCCATAAACACACCTCTAGTTATCCCATCCAACAAAAATATACCACAGCAGGTGGAGTCACAAAAAAGTAAATGGTTTCAATATTTTCATTCATTTTAGTCTATTCCCTCAACAAAAACTTCAAACTGCAGGTGCACGCAGCATACTTCTGCTATGACAAGAGCAGTGTATCTTTGTAACCCGGGCTTCACCTAATGATGTGTGAACTAAATGCTAACTGCAGCAAAATGACTCCAAGCCAAGAAAGCCCCAGCTGAGGGTCCTGCCTGGAAGAGGGGCTACACCACAGGAACATACCAGACTAGAGTTGGATCTTTGGTCCTGGGGAGATCATCGTTCCTTCCTTCCCTTCAACTTCTAATGTTTCGAGAACAGCGCGTAAATTAAATTGGAATTTTCAGTTTGCAGACATTCCTCACTTTAGGGTCCAAATCTGATTTCAGTCTGGAGACCAGAATCTAAATGAGTTTGAGAGAGGAGTAGGCTTTACGAAAGGTCAGACCAGTCAAAGTAGAACGCTCACCAATTATTGCAGGCAAGCAGTTTCACATCTGGAATTGGTTATATGTGGAACAGAAGGAAGAGTTTTCTTAGGACAGTTGGTTTAATTACATGTTTAAAACAAGAAAGAGTAGCCTAGGATTTCGAGCTAATCTCAAATGCAAACAGGTCACTTGCAGATAATGAATATATTCGCTTCTTATTTCAATGCGAATCATTAGTACTATATCTATAAGTGGTTTCTGTCCGTGGTTGGTGAACTAAGGCAAATTTTTGAGTGTCCCTTTGAGGTGCACATTTTGCCTGGGAGTGTGAATGTTAGGGTGAACTCTAGGTGTTCTTGTCTCTTTAAGAAAGAAAAGATGCTGAGAAAGAAGCACGGTTTTGGCATCAGAATGACCTAGATTTTAATTTACTAGCTGTGTGACTTTGGGAACGTTACTTAATCTTTCTTTATCTTTTCCTTATCTGGGAAATGGGAATATTTCTTATCTGGAGGAGATCTGTGTTCTGATTATTATATTAAATTATCCAGCATATGTAAAACAATTATGAGACTGCGTGGCTATAAGTATCCCACAAATGTTAACTCTCTTGACCCTCTCTTCTTTGTTAGCTTATTCCTCTGAAAGCAATATATTTTTGGCAAATATAATGAGACAGGAAGCTGTCTGTACCCTACAACCTAAAATGGCAGTAGGACAGCACAAAAAAGTATAAAAGAAATTAAACATACACATGGATTTGAAAGTGTTCTCCTTTAGATGGCTCAGAAAAGTTCATCATTGCAGTTAAAGGCATTCCATGAAAAGTATGTCCTGACATCTATTTTTATGATTGCAGCAAACTGTACCTTTATGATTTCACCACTGCCCCCACCACCCGCCCCCCCAAAATAGTCAATAGTAGCAGATTATAATCATCTTGCTACACCAAAATCATGTCAGGGCCCTGGGGTTCGAGTGTGTCAATCCCTTTGTAACTAGTCTCTAAACCATGGACAAGTTTGTCAACTGACACTCTGCCCGGAGTGCAAGAGAGAATTCTGCTTTGCGATGAAGAAGTTCAGCGTAGCTAGGAGTGATGCTGAAAGTGACATTTCACTCCTGAGGACCGGGTTATGACCTTTCAAATGAAATTCAGCCAAAACATTTATATCACATTAACACCAACGGAAAAGAGAGAGAGGATATGATTCTACTGGCGAAGGCACCGTGGCACTGGTTGTGTTGATGGCCTCTCCCTGAAGTTTTTCTGAGGCTTGTAATATATGTCATAATATTAATGGCAATGTTGAATCCCTTCCATTTCCCCACGTGAGTCCAGGCACCGGGTCCACCTGTGAGGATGTGTCAGGGACTGAGCGCGCCTAGTGCTGTCACTAGAACGATGGAGTTCAGGGTGACATGCAAAGAGGATTTCAAAAACACCAGATGCTACAGACCCAAAGTGGTGGAACAATGCATCAGAATTATCAAAAGAAAAGAGACTTGTTTGTCCACATTTTTAAGCCCTTAAGGACAGTTTTCAGGCACTTAGTTTGGGTCTTTGTGTGTGGGAAGCCTCAAATGCAGGACAAGAGGGAGTCGATATTTAAATGGCAGGCAAGACAAGGGAGCCGCTTGATGGAGCTGAGCATTTGCTCTCCTTACACTCTGTTCTGTTTATAAACATTCCAGCTATGTGGATAATAAAAAGCCAAGCACGGGCCTTTGTCATCCCTCCATGATCTTTCTGGTACTGGAGGGTTCAGGAGGAGGTGTTGAGTTTCTGTGTGCTAAAGCTTGTCAAGGGCACATCAAAATGCAATAACGAAATCAACTACCAGACAGATTGGATGGCAGATTTTGGCAGCTAACAAGGAGCTTTCTTGTTATAGGATGTGCAAACTTGCGGATTGCACTGCAATTAGACATTTTTTTTTTCCTGAGCTCCTCTTATACTTTCATTCTCGTAAGTGACAAGAGCAAAAGATTCCTTCACACTCCCTAGCGTACTCTATCCATCTCCTTGTTGCTAAAGTAACTCGTGTCTTAATTTAACATCAAATTGTCAAAAATCAGATCAATGCTATTCCGTGTTTCGGAGATATTGATACTTCAAGGAAAAGTCGGTGATACGTGAATTAAAACTAATTCTCTTGCATTTTTTTTCAGCGTGTGCAAAATATCCTTTTGGTACTTTGTGTAATTGTTGTTGTTGTGGTTTTAACCATATGTCTCCAGTAGGAAAGCAAGATCTTTGTTTCTTAACAGCTGATGTGTATTTGCTACTGTGTCACACAGGAGTCCGTAATACTGTTAGTGACAACTAAATCATTTCCACAGAAACTAATTTTAGCATCCAGGCAGGGAAAAACAACACTACTTTTATGCTACTTAATAGATGGAGTTCATGCTAAACGGCCCAGTGAACCAGGTCAACCGGTTTTGTAGAGGTTAAAGGTGAGACACCTAGAGGGCTAAGTGGTTTCCTCAGGGATTTACAGCCTAACTGCGCCAACATTAGGACTCCATGAAGCTGACCAGGCAATTCCCAGATCATTCTGGTTGTTTATGCTATAAACAGGACTGGGAAGGAGTAAAGTGGGAACTGAAAGGGAGGGGGAAGGGGAGGGGGTGTTTGAATTCAGATTTTTAAATACACTTAGGGAATGTCCATTTACGAGTTGGCTACCATCCTCCGTCGTTGCTTCCAGTAGGAGGGTTGATGTACCCAACTGTCACAGAGAGGGTGTAACAAGCACCGAAATCACAATGCAGTTTATGATTTTTTTTACAGGATGAGAGGTTTTAATTTTAGTCAACAACAATGAAACCTCAAGAATTGAACTGTAAATCCTTAAGAGAAAAGAGGACCTAAAGAGAGGAACTAGCCCCCATATTTACCACTCCTTATTTTACTAAGAGCAAGAAGAAACGTACTTACACATCCAAGTTTTCCTTGACTCAGAAACCATTTTTTGATGCATTTAATGTGTACTAGACATACTATATCAGATAGACCAGACAATATTGGGTCTGTATCAGGCCAGACAATATGTACCAGGTTCTGGGGATACAAAAGTAAACTAGAAATCTCTGCTTAGCCACGGCCAGGTAAAAGTGATGCGGAGAGAGAGGTACCGAGACCAGCTCATGCAGGGGACCTGGTGGAGGCACAGAATGGAATTATCAAGTCTCCTTTTCATGGAGATGAAGCAGGAACTGCCTCGAACAAGCACTTTCAAGACCAGCTGGGAAGAAAGGACAAAATGGGCAGAGGGAATGCCACCAGTGAAAGCACAGCGGATTGGAATGCGGTGTGAGGGACAAAGCGGGAGCTTTAGGCAGACATGAGATTTTTGAAGATCAAATATTCCATGGCACGGAGTTTGGATAGGAAGGATGTTCGGTGGCCTTAAGAAGGGAGTGGCACAATCTATGCCTTGCAAAGGCATAAGATCTGCTTAGAGATCTTGAAAAGACCTATAAGCAGCACTGTGGAAAACATATTGGAGAGGGCAAGTTTCATGATATCAATACAGATTTTTCTTTCAAAACAGTGTTTGGCAACAGCCACCGGTGCAATTCTCCCGTCCTCCTGTTAAAATATCCATGAAGGCACAGAAAAAGTAAAACACACCTAAAACCAGTATCAACAATGTCCGGATCTAGGAAAACAGGCAATAATTCGAAGGTGGGTGGAGCTGGACTACCTAACATCTCTCTAAGAGTCTATTTGCAGCCCTGGACAGAAAGCCAGGAAGCCATTGGGTGGTAAATAGGAGGGAGGAGATCCTAGAGATACAGTGATACATTTTTTTTAACGTTTACTTATTATTGAGAGACAGAGAGAAACAGAACGTGAGCATGGGAAGCACAGAGAGAGGGGGAGACGGAGAATCCGAAGCAGGCTCCAGGCTCCGAGCTTTCAGCACAGAGCCCGACGCAGGGCTTGAACCCACGAACTGCAAGATCGTGACCCGAGCCCAAGTGGGACGCTTAACCGACTGAGCCACCCAGGTGCCCCTACAGTGATACATTTTTAAAAAATGTTTATTTATTTATTTATTTTCAGAGAGAGAGAAAGCACAAGCGAGGGAGGGGCAGAGAGAGAGGAAGACAGAGAATCCCAGGTAGGTTCTGTGCTGCCCTCGCAGAGCCTGATGCAGGGCACGAACCCACAAACCGTGAGATCATGACTGGTGCCGAAATCAAGAGTCAGATGCTTAACTGACTAAGCCACCCAGGTGCCCCTAGGGTGGTACATTTTGGAACCCTTGGATCACAAATGTTAGAGTGTTTGATGTATTGAATCAACAGAGAAATAAGAATTCAGAGAGGGAGTGAGTTGCTCCTTCAATGGGGTAGAGATGCAGCATAATTTAAGCCTAAAATGGGAGACAAATATATAAACCTGCCTCCACATGCGCAGTCAAGAAACTAATTCAGTCTCAGGTACGGAGAGATCTATCTAATCACCTTTATTTATTGAAAAAGTGAGTCTGGACCCTGTTTGAAGATGAGTAAAAAGAAAATTGACATGGAGAAAAGATTTTGTAGAAAAAAATTGCATTCAGCAGGTAGGGATGAATAAAACACTTTGTAATATTACTTTAGGACTGAGAAGAATTTCCAGAAAATGTTTGTTTTCCTCAATGAAGGACAAGAAGACAAGGCAACTATAAATAGGAACAAATAATTTTAAGGAAACAACAGGATGAAGTGAAAAATAAAATGAGGAATTAAAAGGGTGAGGATAAAATGAAAAACCAATGGCAAGGACATTGAAACCACACTACTAGAATGAACATCTTTGAAATCTGCATTGAAGTTAGGGCAGAACCAATGATATAAAAACTCAAGTGGGCATCATCATGGTGGGCATAGAAGTTTTTTTAGAATGATGGAAAATTCCAAGCAAAAGAAGGAAATGAGTGCCACAGATGATCAAAACCATAAACTCAACTTGAGGCTGAAAGTTGTTTCTGAAAAAAAGAATAAAATAAAAGAAAACCAGCAATAATCAAAGACATAAAAGGAAAAGATTTCCTTGAGATGAAGAAAGGGCAGTGTAAGCAGATTGCAACAGTTGACAGCTTATAGTTCACAGGAAAACCAGTGAGAAAGTGCAGGCCTAAGCATATCCCTAAGTTAAAATTAAGTGGAAAAAATTCCCAGGTTCAGGAATACAAAGCAACACATTTTAATCACTCTTAGCAATATCCTTTACAGCATTAAATACAAAATGACAATGAAGGGAGATCTAATTTATTGCTGAAATTTGGTTAAGGCATATCCACTGCCAATCATTTCTGCCTAAATCAGATAAGAGGTGGCAGAACATTGCCCCCAGAAGCATATGCCAAAACTCTCAGTATCAGTTTCCTCTAAAAGATGTAAGGTGATTCTAACCTGCTCAGAAGTATGATTTTAAAATGTTCTCACATGAGCAGAGCGCTAAAACCAAGATGTGGTAGGCAGCCTCTAAGATGGCCTCCAATGATCCCCATCTCCTGGTATTCATGCTCTTGTGTAATCCCTTCTCCTTGACAGTGGATTGAATTTAGTTATCCTCTTGTAGCAAATATAATGTGGCAGAGGTAGCAGAATGTTACATCCAGGATTAGGTTACAAAACGAATGTGGCTCTTGCCTTGGGCACACATTCTCATTCTCTCCCTGGCCTTGGAACTCTTGCTGCCATGTTGCTCGCAATTGGGAGTCCCACATGGTAAGGAACCAAAAGAGGCTCCCTACCAAGAACCTGTGAGGAACTGAGGCCCTCAGCCCAACAACTTATGAGGAAATTAACCCTGCCAACAAATCCACTCCCCTGGTTGAGCCTTCAGATAGGAACATATCCCTGGCAAGCAGGTGGACTGCAATCTTGTGAAAAAGACCTTGAGCCAGAGGCATCCAATTAAGCCATGCTCAGATCCCTGACACAAAAACCCTGAGATAATAAATGTTTCTTGTTTTAAGCCATTCAAGTTTTGGGGTAATTTGTCATGCAGCAGTAGATAACCAATATATAACATGTTAATACTGAGTAAATAATAAGGGGAGAGAACATAATTCTTTGGCTTCTGGGTCACTTGGTGCTCTGAAATTTCTACCATATGGCCTATTTTTGAACAACTGAAAATTAGTCTTGGTCTGGAGATGCGAGACATCCCTGATTAGATCAAGAATTTGATACATGTGCTAAATCCCATCAAGTCTCTGATCATGGACTACAAGGACTTAGAAATCAGCCAATTAGTCAATTAATCCATAAATATATCTCTTTTTAAGTATTTAATAAAATTGCAATCTATCTTTAACACTAAACAAAAATGTCCAAAATTATCTTAAAATAGAAGATATAATTAATGTAGAACACCATAATCTATTACAAGTTAGGCCTAAAACGCCATAATTTATTCGGAAGGCCTGATAGCACAGTGGTAGAGAATCCAGCTCCAGAAATAGAAGACCCTTTTTGAATGTTGGGTCAACCAGGTTTACATGATAACCTTGGGCGAGCTCCATAATCTCTCCATGCTTCAGTCTCCTCATCTGTGAAGCAGAGATATGCTTTTGCGTGTTAATACTAGTACAGCATCATGAAACCTACTCAGTAAATGTGAGGTAACATCACTGTATTTTAAGAGCTAAAAGTGGAAACGAAGGGAAAAGTAAATTTGCTCGACTCCTACTAATCTCTCGTATAGGCAATTCAGATAGTGCTGTTTCAATCTTAATTCTGACAATTAGAAAAAATATAAGACAAATAATGATTTTGAAAAGCATAGATGTAATAAAAGATACACTTTTGAAAACAATGGCTAAGTATACACAAATAAAAAGACCAAAAAAAAAAAAAAGTAACATTAGGAAGCAGATAAAAAAAATCAAGTAAGTCAAAGATGTTAGACTAATTACATTAATGATAATAACAAATGAAAATAGATTAAGCCCTCCCATTTTTTAAAGAAAAATGTCTTTATACAAAATTGTACCATTGTATATGGTTTCTAGGGCTTCTGTAACAAATTGCCAAAAACTGGGTGGCTTAAGACAACAAAAAACTATTCCTTCCATTTCTGGAGGCCAACAAGGTGTCAGCTGGACTGGGCTCCCTTAGAAGGTTCTAGGGACAAATCCTTACCTGCCTCATTCCAGCTTCTGGTGTTGCCCACAGCCCTTGGTCTTCCTTTTTTTTTTTTTTTTTTTTTTAAATTTAATTAATTTATTTTTTAATTTACATCCAAGTTACTTAGCACATAGTGCAACAATGATTTCAGGAGTAGATTCCAGTGCTTCATCCCCTAAGTATAATACCCAGTGCTCATCCCAACAAGTGTCTTCCTTAATGCCCGTACCCATTTAGCCCATCCCCCCACCCACAACCCCTATAGCAACCCTCTGTTTGTTCTCTATATTTAAGAGTCTCTTATGTTTTGTCTCCCTCTGTTTTTATATTATTTTTGTTTCCCTTCCCTTATGTTCATCTGTTTTGTATCTTAAATACCGCATACAAGTGAAATCATATGATATTTGTCTTTCTCTGACTTATTTTGCTTAGCATAATACCCTCTAGGTCCATCCACGTAGTTGCAAATGGAAAGATTTCATTCTTTGTGATTGCCAACTAATACTCCATTGTGTATATATACCACATCTCTTTATCCATTCGTCTGTCTGTGGACATTTGGTCTCTTTCCATACTTTGGCCATTGTTGATAGTGCTGCTATAAGCATTGGGGTGCACGTAACTTTTCAAAACAGCACACCTGTATCCCTTGGATAAATACCTAGTAATGCAATTGCTGGGTCAAAGGGTAGTTCTATTTTTGACTTTTTGAGGAACCTCCATATTCCAGAGTGGCTGCACCAGTTTGCATTCCCACCAGCAGTGCAAAAGATATCCTCTTTCTCCACATCCTCACCAATATCTCTTATTGCCTGAGTGAGTTGCTAATTTTAGCCATTTTGACTGGTGTGAGGTGGCATCTCATTGTGGTTTTAATTTGTATTTCCCTGATGATGAATGATACTGAGAATTTTTCATTTATCTGTTAGCCATCTGGATGTTTTCTTTGGAAAAGTGTCTATTCATGTCTTTTGCCCATTTCTTTACTGGATTATTTGTTTTTTGGGTGTTGAGTTTGATAAGTTCTTTACAGATTTTGGATACTAACCCTTTATCTAATATGTCATTTGCAAATACCTTCTACCACTCCATCAGTTGCCTTTTAGTTTTGCTGATTGTTTCCTTTTCTGTGCAGAAGCTTTTTATCTTGATGAGGTCCTACTGGGTTCATTTTTGCTTTTGTTTCCCTTGTCTCTGGAGACTTGTTGAGGATGAAGTTGCTGCGGCCAAGGTCACAGAAGTTTTTGCCTGCTTTCTCTTCAAGGATTTTGATGGCTTCCTGTCTTATGTTTAGGTCTTTCATCCATTTTGAGTTTATTTTTGTGTCTGGTGTAAGAAAGTGGTCAAGGTTCATTTTTCTACATGTTGCTGTCCAGTTTTCCCAACACTATTTGCTGAAGAGACTTTTTTTATTCCATTGGATATTCTTTCCTGCTTTGTCAAAGATTAGTTGGCCATACGTTTGTGGGTCCATTTCTGGGTTCTCTATTCTGTTCCATTGATCTGAGTGTCTGTTCTTGTGCCAGTACCATACTGTCTTGATGATTACAGCTTTGTAGTATAGCTTTAAGTCTGGGATTGTGATGCCCCCAGCTTTGGTTTTCATTTTCAGGATTGCTATGGCTATTTGGGGTTGGCTTTCCTTTATGGACAGGTGTATGACATCAGTTCCTGCCTCCATCTTCTTGCGGCCACCTTCTCTGTACGTGTGTGTGCGATTCTGCTTCTAAATCTCTCCCCACTGATAAGGACACCAATCACTGGATTCAGGAACAACCCCAACCAGGATGACTTCATTCTAACTCAGTCATATCTGCGAAGACTCTATGTCCACATGAAGTCACATTCATAGGTACCAAGGTTAGGACTTCAGCATATATCTCTTGTGGCACACAATTCAACCAATCACAGCTATGCACTATTTATAGAAGGAAACCTAAATATACCCAGAAACAATTTAAATATGTGACAATAAAGAAACAAATTAGCATGCCTCTACGTAACCAAATATTTAAAACCAACTGAAAATCAGTTGTGGAAGAATAATTAATATGGGAGAAAGTGTTAGGGATATGATATAAACTAAAAATACGGAAATATAAATAAACAGGTAAAAAGATATAATGACCTATGCACAAATATGCATAGAAAAAAGTTTTAGAGAAAATACACTAAAATATTAATAGTGGTTAACACTGGTTGATAGCATTAGAGGTGATTTTATTTTCATCTTTATAATTTTCTGAACTGTCAATATTTTCTTACAGTTATAATTTTTTTAGACTTTCACAGTCTTTGTCTGCTTTATAACAGTAAATGTAGTGTGTATGTTTCATACCTGCCTTCTGATAGCTGTGGATATTCCTGTGTTTTTTTGAAGGAATTCAGTAAAACTCACAGAATGTACAGGATTGAGATGGCTGTTTCCACGTCACATATTAGTTAAGATCACATACCAATAACCTGGGCTTATGTTCAAGATCTGTTCCCTCCTGGCTGCGTGACCTTGGGCAAGCCCTAACCTCTAGGTGTTTCAGTGTCCTAATCTGTAAGCAGGAAATATAACAGGGCTTGACTCAGAATATTGTTTTAGCAAGGTTTTTGC
Source organism: Acinonyx jubatus (assembly GCF_027475565.1). Classification (NCBI taxonomy): domain Eukaryota; kingdom Metazoa; phylum Chordata; class Mammalia; order Carnivora; family Felidae; genus Acinonyx; species Acinonyx jubatus. The sequence continues at coordinate 94,239,569 of NC_069383.1, read as the reverse complement.
TCATATATTTAACAAAAATGATGGCTCAACTGCTTTTTACCTACAGTTTGACCAACAATTTCATACAGTGTATGAAATGTAAATTTCAGGTCCAGCAATGCCATATCGTGTATGAAATTCCAATTGCTAATATTAGTAGTATTAGTAGGAATAAAGGGGTGGTAGTAATAATGTACCTTCTAGATTTCCACACGTATATTCTGATTCAGTGCATTCCTGAAATGCAGTATGATACTTTCAATTGTACACAGCCACAGAGGTCCTAAAGAGACCCAAAATGATGATAGGATAGTCGTTCCTGCCCACCCCCTACCAAATACACAGGCAAGTCTGATATATTTCTAGGTATTTTTTTTAAATATTTATTTATTTTTGAGAGAGAAAGAGACAGAAACAGAGTCTGAGCGAGGGAGGGGCAGAGAGAGAGAGGGAGACGCAGAATCCGAAGCAGGCTCCAGGCTCCCAGCTGTCAGCACAGAGCCCGATATGGGGCTTGAACTCATGAACCGTGAGATCATGACCTGAGCCAAAGTCAAATGCTTAACCGACTGAGCCACCCAGGCACCCCTCCAGGTATTTTTTTATATCCTTCAAATGATTTAATATTGTAATGATTTGATGATTATAGGCTTATAGTCACCTGTCCAGCCCCCAGTGAAATAGGCCACAGAGGATGCTGAGGGCCCTGACATTAGTACAGATAGTGTTAGAACAGATAGTATTCCTGCCGTATTGTGTCAGGCTGCAGGTGTTGAAGGTTGGTGGCCTTCCTGTGCACCCAGCCCAGCCTGCCAAACCCTGGGCATTGTGTTCAGAGCACTCTCTCCAAGAGCACAGCAGCCCAGCAGTCCAGGATTCACACACTGCACTAGCTGCTGGCAGGTATGCCCAATTTCTGAGTTGGCATCACCACCTTGCTCACCCAGACCCTTGCAGAGTTAGATGACTCAGTCATGTAACAAACATTCATTGAATGCAAGGTCTTGTATTAGATGCTGAATAAAATAGCACCTGTGGTCCAGGAGCTTAGTGAATTAAAGCACTACACAAATATAGATCTAAACATTGTAATAAGCAGCATGAAGGGTACAAAGATGTAAAAGAGCCAAGAAGAGGTGACCTAGTCAGACTGGGTAGTCGGGGGGGGGGTCTCTTTGAGGAGGTGACAGTTCATTGAAAACCTCCAGGATGAAGGGAGAAACCTAGACAAAGAAGACGGCAGGATAGTGACCTGCGTGAGGGAATTCTGCATGAAGGTCCTGAAGGGGAAAGCACTAGACAAACACAAACAACAGAAACAAAGCAGGTGTCCTGGCACAGGGGAGAGAAGAAAGATACAGGCTGGCTAAACAGAGGCCAGCCCTTGCAGAGCTTGGTCTTGTAGAACACAGTAGGAAATACATTTTTTAAATGTTTTTTTAATATTTATTTATTTTTGACAGAGAGAGAGAGAGAGCAAGCGTGAGTGGGGAGGGGCAGAGAGAGAGGGAGAAACAGAATCCAAAGCAGGCTCCAGGCTCTGAGCTGTCAGCAGAAAACCTGAGTGGGGCTTGAATTCACAAACCGTAAGATCATGACCTGAGCTGAAGTCAGATATGCAAGTGACTGAGCCACCCAGGCACCCCAAGAAATACATTTTGATTCTGTTTTATGTGCACTGAGAAGGCATTGATAGGTTTAAAGCAAAGGAACAGAACAATGCTTTTCCAAATTATGTTTTTGAAGCATTGACTGCTTTCTGGAAAATAGAGAAGAATGAAATGGGGAGACTAGTGAGGAGGCTAGGAAGAGTTCCAGATGAAGTGTAGTAGGGCCTCTAACCAGTGGGGAGGCAGGGAGCTGGATGCATTTGAGTTTTCTGTTGGGAAGGAAATGATAGAGCTTGCTACTATACTGTGTCTAAGGAAAAGGACACTTTTCCAGGATTCTTGCTTGAGCAAATGGCTGGCTGCAGGGCCACTGATGAGGAAGCTTGGAGAAAATTTTATTGGTGGGTTGCTGATGGTGGAGTTGAAAATGAGGCTAAGAGTAGAGTCTTCCATGTGATATTTGAAATATATTTCAGATATGGTAAACATCTAGTACCCCGGTGGAGATGTAAGGAGGCTGCTGGATATACACATCTGGAACTGATATGGAGGTTTGAGCTCGAGATGAAAACGTGGATGTTGGTCAGGGTCAGAACAGCCTAGACCTTGTGAAACAGTTCCCACTTTGACTTGAGCCTTGGCCTGAACCCCAACTTGGTTGGCTGAGGACTGACCTCCCACTGATCCCTTCTCCCTGAGGTGGGGGCCTTGCAGTAGACTGAGGTCTGCTCTTGGATCCCGCTGGGATCCTGTCTGACATATAGACTAAAATGACCTAGATATTTCCTGCCAGGCTTCTAGAACCAAGATCTGGCCTGCACTGGACTATGTGCCTGTGCTCTACCAGATACTTTGATTCTAAATGAGTCTTAGTGGAGGGGCTCCTGGGTGGCTCAATCGGTTAAGCGTCTGACACTTGATTTTGGCTTGGGTCATGATCTCGTGGCTCGTGGGATTGAGCCCTGCGTCAGTGACCACACGGCTTCTGCTTGGGTTTCTCTCTCTCTGCCCCTCCCCTGCTCTCTCTCTCTCTCTGTCTCTCAAAATAAGTAATAAAAATAAAATCATTAAAAAAAATTTTTTAAAGGAATCTTCGTGGAAAGGCAGTGTCTCTCCAAGGAAGATAAATCACAGTGTTTCAGGGACGCAAGGGTGAGAAAAATCACGCGGTAGAGAGCCTCTGCATTCCACTGTGTGCTCATGTGCATGAAGTGAAAACATACAAGAAAAGCAGCCCTGAGAGCATTTCTGTCATGTCTACATAGCCTCTGGCCCTTTCTGCATTGCTGGTCCTCCCACGGGTACACACTAACCTGGGGGGAGAGAAGAGAGCCATGGTCAACAGCACCAGGCCCTGGAGTTCTTCTAGGATGGTGTTCTCACTTGTCCTCCAGATCAGAGGCTCCCCGTTCTTGCTGCCCAACCCCAGGCATGGTGGGGACGGCATTTTAAGCAGAGTAGCCAATAGAAGGGAGGCGGGAAGGCACAGTGGAGCCTCAGCCTGTGTGGAAGCCAGCAGCAGTTCAGGTATGTGCTCTACACTCAGGTAGGTGTTGACAAATAGACGGAAAAGAGCAGGGCACAGCACGTGACTGTGCCGAACAGAGTGATGTCGAGTCATATCTGCTCCAGTGGATTAAACACCCTCCTCTACGGACTCAGTCAGCGGGAATACATTGCACAAGCCATGGGAATGGAACGCCAGTAGGGGGCAGGGGTGGGGAGAGGGCAGGAAAAGCACTTTGGAATATATCATGCCGGAAGCCCTGGAGAAAAACAGAGACAGAAATACACCAACAGCACAACTGAGGCAAGGCATAGGATGTGCTTCCCCTGAACACAGGTGCAGGGATGAGGACGGACCCACAGAAGGATTCTGGTGGACACCATGAGGCAGTCTGAGGCCAAGTGCCACACAGGGCCTGCCCAGGAAAGAAATAGACAGAGGAATGACAGGGACTTTCTCCTGGCGCTGCAAACTTCATGCCACAAGGCTTCCCACCAGCTTGCAACTGACAGACACCTCCGTTTGCCATGGAACAGAGGGAGGCATCCTGAGATTAAAGCGTTGGGCATGTCTGAGCACGTAACGCTGTGGTTGACCTGACTGCTCTTGTCCATTGGGGCTGAACTCCCCCGCTTTCTTGTGAAGACCAGATTCACTTCTGGTAGGTCACAGGGCTGTGAATTCACCTGCACTGCAAAGGCAGTGTGAGGAAAAGTAAGTCACCGGGACAGAAGAGAGCACGTGATCAGTAATGAGAGTGGCTCATAGATCCAGTAGAGAAATCATTGTGCACCAGCTACGGGCACAGCCTAGAATAAGAGAGGTGGTGAAGTGAGAATAAGAGGACAGATTGTTAGTCTAGACACAGAAGGCACTGCCGAACCGGCCAAGAGATCAGGGGGCGGGGGCGGGGATGTTCTGTATACTGGGGAAATCGAGAATTAATGGCCAGGGAATGAGGCTTTTGTTGTTGGAGTTTCTCCAAGGAAACTTACTCCATCTCCCACCCCTACAGTTTCAGAACTTACTGAGAAATGAATGCAAGAGTCACATGGGGATCGATCTGTCAGTTTTATTGCTAGTCAGTCTGGCTCAGAGAATGTGGCTAGGACTGAGGTCACGGTCAAGCTCCCCCCTTCCCCATACCCACCCCAAACGGCAGGTTTCGCAGACTAAGAGGCACAGCCTTCCCTGTCTGATTTCCACAAGGAGGAAAGAACATGCCCTGTCTGCAGGCAAAACTGGGCTGACAGAAAATCCAGCGGGGGTTGAGCCACACAAAGTCCAGTTCCTTTCCTCAAATTAGTCAGTCAAAGAAGTCCCCGTCTCCTCTGGGATGGGGCCTGGAAGAAAGGCTGAAAGTTTCCTCCCTTCCCAGTATCTCCAGAAGGACAGATGTTTCTATTTTATGGGCCTCGGTAGGGACGCCTGGAAAAGGAAGGAAATTATTTTCCTTGCATTATACTGGCATACACTGTCAGATTGTGCATTTTGATATTTAGAGGAAAAATTCTAATTTCTCAGTAAGCTAAAAGACCTGAAGATCGTTTGTTCCAGGGGCCTTCCATATTTGTTGTTATGGATTTTAGTTGTTGAGGTCATTCTTCAGATGGAAAACACAGGAGACGGAGCTGTCCTGGCTGAAAGGAGGAAAAAGGCAAGAGGTGTAGAAAGCCCGGGCAGAACCCACAGGGACGCCACCTCCCCTTCCTCAGGAGCCACCCAAAGGCAACTCAGAGGAACCATAGTACTTCAAGCTGTAGTTTCTAGACCTCTGAAGTAGTTCCTACTGTGCTGGGAAAATGCTAACCCCAGAAATTATGTTGCTTAGTTATTAAGAAAACTGCTAACTCAATTTGTGCAGCTGAGTCACAGGTGAAGACAGAGCTTCTGAAACCTTCATGGTGATTGTCACCTAGAGAAGGGCTTGAAAGCAACACAGAGAGTTTCCACTCACTTGGAAGGGACTGTATGAATACGGGTCTTTTTTTTTCTATCACCATACACCCCATCTAGTAATGCCCCTAGGACTTAGAGGCGGCTGAGTGTAGCTGAGGGGTTCACTGAAAAGTGTTATGAAGAAGAGCTAGGGATACCCTTTACTGACGTTGCTGCTGATACAGATCTTAACAAAAGGGTAAATAATTATCAGGATGGTTTAGCCAGAGAGAAAGGGATAGACTACTGGGGCTTCCCAGGTGACCTCCAGCGCTATAATTCGAAGAAGGTGTCTTTCTGTCTCTCCTATCCCAAAGGGACCAGAAGACAAAGATAATCAATGTTGGTCATAATAGACATCTGCTAGTTAATACCTCCTGCCCTCACTATAGCCCTGGTCTTCCAGGAGAAAGGGGTGGTAAGGGAGGCGTTTTTAAACCAGAAGGATAAAACTGATTTACTTACTGCAGACAGAATTAGGTTGAATCAATGAAATGAAATGAAATGAAATGAAATGAAATGAAAACATTGAATCATATGTTATTGATTGTTTTATAAATCATAAATGATTTTTGTTGTTTTGTTGTTGTTGTTGTTGTTTTATAAATCATAAATGACCAAGTATTGTCTCTCCAGCCTGTTTCAACCTCTATTTTGCTGTCCTGGTTCCAACCGACTTGGACCTTCCAGTATATTCTAGGCAACAGGCTTTGGTCCATGTTCATCCCTGATTCTGTTTTTTAATTTAGGAGCGGAACCAGAAACAATTGTATGGCCTTTGACTTTAGGTTTATGTATGTTCTACCAAGGGTGACTGAGGATGTCACAAGCATTGTCTCATGCCTTCCTGTCCCCAACACTGGTTCCTGTCCGAAGCCCTTGTTCACCCTACCCTCAGCTCATGCCCACACACCCACACCATACAGTGGCTGCACTGAGACCACCAACTGACTTCATATTGGTTGCTGAATGCTTAGAATACAGAACAACGTTTACCGCTGTCAAAGGTCACAGAAGAGCCAGGAATCGGAGTTTAGTAGTTCGGTATTTGATCACTTACTTTCCCCAAGAACATTATCAAATGTAGGGAAGAACATACTTATTTCTATCATCCCTCTCATAATTGTATCCAGGGAACAATCCCTGCAAAGCACATGTGTGGTTTTAAAAAGCCACCCTGTGAGTGTCAGGGGAAATCACATCATCACATGTTGGCAAGCCAGAATATCACTATTACTAAACTTACTTTACAAAACAAGGTGGGGGTAAAACCAGGGGAAGGGAAACTCGAACATCAAACAGGATTGATGGGCTTATCATCATTGCGCTACATTACAGGGTGACCTCTGCAGACTGGAAATTGGGTTACATCAACAAACCTTTCACTTTAAAGTGTGAGATGAAAGAGTGCCTCCCCTAACATTTCGCAGTATTACTGGCTCAGGTTTAAAGAAAGTATGCAGCCAGGTACCTGTGTCACATTTCAATCTGTGATATTGACATGGATGTGAAAACCCAAGCCTTTGAAACTGAGCCTTTCGTATGTTGAACAAAACCCTGAAAAGCACTCTGCTGCAAAGACCTGAAGGAGAGAGAAGGTAAGATGATAAAGGGGAAACCTTTGCACGTGGAACGTTTCTGAATTCTCCTGACATGGGCCATAACTCAAGTCCGCTAGAGTAGAGCTTAGTTCAGATAACTGACATCGGTTTGTTTGGTTTTCCTCCATATCAAGGCTTACTTACCTTGTAAAGATTCCAAAAAGTCAGTGATGTGTTTCCAAAGTAAGGAAGATTACTTATTTAACACAACCAGCCTTTTTTAAGACCAACTCAGTGGTAGTCCCCCAACACCACCCACCTAATAGCACCATCTTGTCTTTGATTTATTTAGCCAAACAGGTTTCTGTTGCCCCAGCAGACCCCCAAGCAAGCAGTGAAGAACTCAAGTATTAGAAGACCTCAAGTATTAGATACTAGCTTTAAAATATTTTTAATACAATACTCCAAAAGGAAAATGTCTCTGCCCCATACTTGAAGTTTTTAGTCTTGTATTTTTGACCTAGAAGTCAACAGATACCAAGCCACATAGCTCATCCTCTGGTTTAATCAGTGGGCATGCATGGAGGAAACAGAGAATGCAGGGGATTTCTCAACTTCCCATAAATCATTTTAAACAAGGTCCTCAAATTCTGCACAGCCGTGACCTTCAAGTTAAGGTCCAGGAAGGGTAAAAGTGACATCCTAAAGGGCATTTGAACTCCTTGAAAATGGGGCTAAAAGGCAATCTGCTAGTATCTGGTGCTGTAAAAACAAGTCTCTAAAAGTAGAACACAAGAACACCCTGATATTCTTAAAGCTTTGAAAACATCTACAGCCCAGGTCCTTCCTTGGCATCCAGCCAGGTCTCGGTCCCCTTTACCAGGAACAGAACCCCAGGATGCATTACCCTTCCTAATTCTTCATAGTCTGCTTCGTTTGGCAAAGGACCTAAACCTAACCACAATAGTTAAAAAGAAAGGCTTACATTCTACTATAAAATATACAAATCATGCGATGTATACAACGAACAAAAACAGTTTCAGTACTATTTGATGAGAGGAATTTTGTGTGGCGCTTTTTTTTTTTTTTTTTTTTTTTTTTTGTAATTCGGCATTCCAGTAATGTGAAACCACTGTTTAAGGTAGAAAATCATTTTTCAATCTCAGGAAACATCGTTACTAGCTGCCAAGAGTCGATCCATATAATAAGAACTATTTGCTAATGCTGAACACCTGCACTTTTATAGATAGCCTCTAAGGATGACTGTAGCTGAGTCTTCGAGTCTACTGATACAGCAGCCAAGCACAAACACAGAATTTTAGATAAGAACGCTTTCTGGGAAAAAAAAAAATGCTTGCCTGTGGAATTAGCCTTGCATGCATCCACACTAAGTCTAGTATGTTTAGTGGTAGACTCCAAAGTCATCACATACAATAAAGAGCAAACAAAATACGTCCAGGATGCGGATCCCAGCTGCTAGAAGCTTCCATCTTGAGGTGGTAGGATACACAAATCAAGACATACTAAAGGTATAAACATATATCATGCTTATGGAAGCCATGTGTAAATATTTATTTCACTTCCCATGGTTGGTTTTAGCTTTTTTCGTTTCACTGTTTGATTTTCTGACTTACTGGGTTTAATGGGAAAAGAGAGCCACCAGAAGTTTGAAGGGAGGGTTCATTAAGAAGGTATAAGCATTGTTTTATATTCTTCTGAAATGAAGAATTTCTAGGAAGCATCTTAAGCATGGTTTGCACATTCTCACATACGTTTTCAAACACAGTGATGTTAGAATCTTCATAGCTTGTTCAATAAAACAAACACCAGAGAAAGATGACTTTAATTGCTTATTGTTACAAATAATAGAAAGCATTTATTGAGCACCTACTAAGAGCCAGAAACTGAATGAAGTATTTTACAAACACTGTCTTTAATTCCTAATATCTTTGTAAAGCATTTGATATTACCCTCATTTTACAGGCCAAAAAAAAAAAAAAAAAGCATAATTAATGTGACTGGCTCAAGTTAGATAACTGCTAAGTAAATGATAAACCTAGAATTCAGACTCAGGTTCATCTGGTTTGAAATGCTATGGTCTTTTCTCTCTATTATGCTTCCTCTTTGCCAACATCTAGTTAGCAATGATTTTTTGCCAGGCACTGTACAGGGAATGTATGAGTTAGGCGGGTAGATGTGGTCCCGCCCTCATGGTTCACAGTTTAGCCAGGAAGACAGACGTACAACAAGTACTAATAAGTGAAATGTGGGTTATTAACAGCAGGCTAGAACATTAGGGAGCACACTCTGGACCTGGCCAAATGGTACAAATTCTGCAGGCTGCACAAGAAACTGCTGAAAAATATCTACTGAGTAATCACATTCATCTCCCCAAACTGTAAGTCATTCCACTGCTAACTCAATTCAATCTCAGTTATCTTGATGTTTCCAATTAAGTGGATATCATCCAATCAATGTTCCTTGGTTGACTGTGACTTCTGAAGGGCCAAAGAATAAGAGCCGAGGTACTAAAAGGGCTCTTAAATGCAAAAAAAGAATAATCGACCTTGGATTATTCTTTCCTTGGATTTCAATTCTTCATAATGCCCTCCTATCACCTCCTCTGTGCGTCCTAATGATATCTCTGAAGCCATCCATTATCCCTTCTCCCTGCCCAACTGAACCCTCTTTGTCTCCATCACACTACCCTGAGGTCCTTTTACATCACAGGCACTGTATCCCTAACCATCCTTCTCCTAATGCATGCGCCTTGTCCCTTCCTCACTGCTGACCCGTGCAGCACCTCTGTGCCCTAGGAATGAACACGTCCCATAGGCAGATAGGACAACGTGGTATCATTCTCGGTACCTTTGTCCTTTCCCCCCTCATGCTAAGCAGAAATGTGAGAACTTTTCTGGAAGCACTCTAATCCAGCTTTCCCCATTTTGGGACATGTGCTCAGTCATTGTGGGCTTGAGATATTTAAAGGCAGACACAAGCAAAGCACCAGGATGAACACAAAGTGCCAAATGAGCCAGAACCCTTCAATATGCACATGATGGATGACGACATGGGAGTGATGCTGTCATAGCTCCATCTAGTCTCTTCCACCCAGAAAGCATTTCTGAAGGCAAGTCAGAGTGATAGCATTAAAGGGAAAACCCTGAATTTGCTCTAACTTATCTCTAATAAGCCACTCTAGAATTTCACTTAACTGGTGGTAAACAATGATTTATGCTTCACAACACACCTCACAATCAAGGCATTGTGGTTACTAACCTGCCACCAAAAATGATTGCAAGATGTTTGAAGGCAATGGTTAGTAACCTTGCCTTCTGAAGGCAACTGACCCTTACTTTTAAGGCAAATCATTGCTCAATAGAAGTAAACGTAAAGACTTTTCCAACCATCATATTACATTCTCAAAGGAGTACATTTGTGCTGTTAGCATAATAATCAGTTAGTGTGGGGATATCACTATTATAAAACTAAGAAACCACAGAGGTAAATATATTAGAACACTTGTAAGGGTTCTCAAATAGTGGCAAAACATGAAGAGACCACGCTCTGGCATTCCTAAAGAAAGAAAGGCCATCATGCTGAAATGCAGGCAGCCAATTTCCTAAGGCCAGTGAGCTATGTGCTATGGTAGTTTTCTGACTAAGGTCTGATAGTAAAGAATTAACATCAAATATACCAGAAAGACGTTTCTATTCATGAGAGTGACCCAAGGTCTGATGCTGTACAAAATGATCCCAGGACTGAGTGTCTGCTGTTCACAGCTAAACATATTTTTATGTTTTAGAGACACTGGTTCCTATGAATTAGCCACACTTCTCCCTGATACCAGCACGGAACTCAAATGTTTTGGTGGAAGTGTTGGGCGTGCATGACAAGACTGCAAAGGTCCTGGGGCTGGTGCTCACTGGGTGGTCAGTGTTAACACGCTTCTCACCAAGTCGTACTGTAACTCCGTGAAGAATTGAGGATATTTGGCTTTTCCAGCCTTTGGTGAATAGAATGAGGAAGCTGGGTTTAGTAGTTAAAAATCTCCATGAGAACTTCCCTTTTAGTGAGGTTTCCCTGGAATGAAAGGATATTCGTAGTTCATCAAACATAAATAGGAAACGTGTGCTTCATCAGCCATCTTATTTATTAAAAGCCAGTTGGGTGGCTCACCAAATAAAACAGCGTTTTCCAAATTTTTCTAGATCTTGTGGCCCCAGGAGCACATAGCAAGCAAAAGTCACTGCTCCTTCCGATAGTAATATTTGCCCCTACCTTTGTGGAATCCGTCAGGGCAGGGAGGAGTGAGGAGTTCATAGCTTTATGAATACTTTTGGGACATACATGTGCCCAGAGAAATATTAATTAAAATACTTTAAGACCAAGGGGTGCCTGGGTGGCTCAGCTGGCTAAGCGTCTGACTCTTGGTTTCGGCTCAGGTCATGATCTCACAGTTCATGAGATCCAGCCCCAGGTCGGGGCTCTATGCTGTGAATGTAGAGCCTGCTTTGGATTCTCTGTCTCCCTCTCTCTCTGCCCCTCCGCTACTCACACTTTCTCTCTCTCAAAATAAGTAAATAAACTTAAAACATACTTTAAAAGTACTTTAAGGACAAAATAGTCAAGCACTGATTCATTACAATGGGTGTAGACCATGTGTTATACTTGTTGTTTCATGGTAGCAAAATATACATAACATAAAATTTATCTTTTAACCATTTTAAGTGTACAGTCCAGTGGCATTAAGTTCATTCACAATGTCGTGCAACCATCACCATTATCATTTGCAGAACCTTTCATCCCACCAAACAGAAAGAAAGCCTGTATGCGTTAAACAGTAATGCACCAGTCCGCCTTCCTCCCAGCTCCCAGTGACCTCTGCTGTGTTGCGTGTCTCTGTGGATTTGCCTACTCTACATATCCCATGAAAGGACTGTGGCTTTAATGTCTGTAATTCTTTCCTGCCCGTCAAAAGGTGAATCTAATTTCTCCTCCCTTGAATATGGGTCTGCCTTTGTGACTCACTTTTTTTTTTTTAACATTTATTTATTTTTGAGAGACAGAGAGACAGAGTGTGAGCAGGGAAGGGGCAGAGAGAGAGGGAGACACAGAATCTGAAGCAGGCTCCAGGCTCTGAGCTGTCAGCACAGAGGCCGATGTGGGGCTCGAACCCACAAACCATGAGATCATGACCTGAGCTGAAGTCGGACGCTTAACCGATTGAGCCACCCAGGAACCCCCTTTGTGACTCACTTCTAGTGAATAATACTTCTAATGAGGTAAATGTGGCCCTGACTGACTGAACCTAGGTCAAAACAACAATACAGCTTCTACCTGGCTTCCTCTCTTCTCACCCCGGGAACCCAGGCACCAGAGTCCACGGAAGCCAAGAGTAGGTATTCTGGCCACAGCCCCAGCTGAAGTCCCAGCCAGTGGCTGGCACTAAGCACCAGACATATGAGCAAGTCTTGAGGTAACTGCAGCCCCCAACTTTGGAGCCACCCCGGCTGACACCAAGGGAAAGACAGACAAGCTGGCCTCATTCAGCCCTCCTCAAATCTCATATTCACAAGCAAGATAAATGTTGTCAATGTTTTCTATCACTAACTTTTGAGATCGTTTGTTACACAGCAATAGATAATTGGAGTAACGACTACTCAGGGTAAATGCCGGTATGTCACATAGCTGTGTATCAGCTGAATGTCAGACCTCTGTGTATCCCATATGATGGATCAAGCAGGAAAAAAAAAAATCAGAAACCCATTCCAGGGAATTTGGAAGATAAGATGGCTTTCGAATAGTCAGTGAAACGAGTTCATAGTAACTTGGACTAGAGTGAAGGCAAGCAGAAAGCAACAGTCTTGAATCTACCAGGGTTACTGGAGTATCTACATAATAGCTAGTAATATTCATACCTTGGAAATGAATATTCATACCTATGAAATGAATAAGTCACAGGAATCAAAGGCACAGCATAGGGAATAGAGTTAATGGTACTGTAATTAGTGTTGTATGGTGACAGATGGTAGCCGTGCTTGTGGTGAGCACAACACAACATAGAGCTTGAATCACTATGCTGTATACCTGAAACAAATGTCACACGGTGTGTCAACTATACTTAAAAAAAAAAAAAGATAAGAAGTATTATTGATGTATATGTGTAACACCAGCAAAACCAAAGTGTGTTTCTCCTTGGTGAGAAAATAAAATTCAAATTTTGCCTATTTTAATTGCTTGCCCCTTCCTTTAACAAATATTGGTGATAAAAACAGGATAATAGGTGATCTTCATGGCAGAAAGAAAGATAATAATGCAAACAGGCTGTGTTCTGGCAACAATAAGACTAAAAAAAATAACGTTTCAAAATATTACCTTAATGTAAAGCTTCAATAAAATGTGTTTATAGGCAGAGTTTTGGGGTTTTTTTGTTTGTTTTAATTTACACTGATTGCCACTCCATGCTTTATCTGGCTGGGAACGCACTTCAGTTCTAGAAAATTCTCAGCTGTTATCATCTGTTAATATCTTTTCTTCATCCTATCCTCCTGGAACTCCTTTAAGAAATATATTTCAGGGGGCGCCTAGGTGGCTCAGTCGCTTAAGCATCCAACTTCGGCTCAGGTCATCATCTCATGGTTTTTGAGCTAGAGCCCTGCATCGGGGTCTGTGCTGACAGTTCGGAGCCTGAAACCTGCTTTGGATTCTGTGTCTCCTTCCCTCTCTGCCCCTCCTCTGCTTACACTCTGTCTCACTCAAAAATAAATAAACATAAAAAACACTTAAAAAATATATATTTCAGTGTGTCAATTCATCCTGACTCTCATATCTTTTATACTTTTCATATCTTTTTTCTTTTTCAACATTCCATGTAATTTACTCAGTTCTAATTCCATTTCATTAAGTATTGCTTCAACTTTATCCAATTTATTATTTATTTTCTTTATTAGAGTCCTTGTGTTCAATTTTTAACCTATATGAAAAATTCAGTTGCAAGGTTTCTAATGGGTTCTTAGCTGCATTCATACATACTACTTTCAAAAATTTTTATTTGTATTTACAATCTGCTACTACTGTTTAATGTGGATACGAGGCCCTTTTTTAATCATTTCAAAGATTTCTAAAACAATGCTATTGAAATCATTTGACAAATGTTTGATTATTTCCAAATCCTTCAGTGTAATTCCTCCCACTTATTCAATAAACTGGCTATCTGTCATAGTATTGAATTTCTACATATTTTCTTTTTTAAAATTAAAAAAAAAGTTTAATTGGGGGCTCCTGGGTGGCTTAGTTGGTTAAGCAACCAACTTCAGCTCAGGTCATGATCTCACAGTTCGTAGGTTCAAGCCCCATGTCGGGCTCTGTGATGACAGCTCAGAGCCTGGAGCCTGCTTCAGATTCTGTATCTCCACTTTTCTCTGTCCCTCCCCTGCTCACGCTCTGTCTCTCTGTCTCTCAAAAATAAATAAACGTTAAAATTTTTTTTAATTTAGTTGAAGTATATTTGGGCGATAATATTAGTTTCAGATATACAACATAGTGATTTGACAATTAAATCTCTCCTTGCCCCCCCTCTGCTTGCACTCTCTCTCAACAATAAATGAAACATTTTTAAAAATTCATCTTTTTATCATAATGAAGAAAAGGTAAAGTGAGTCTACACTGCATAAAATGATAGTATTTCCTATAATAAAGAACTGAAAATAATGCTCTGAAGCAAATGCTATAAGTAATGCAGGGGGTCTGACAAATATTTGATTCAATGTTAGTGTTACCAAAAGAATACAACTTTTAAATACATGTGCATATTTATGCAAAAGCAGAAGATACGCAGAAAATCACACGTTATATTCCTCACATGGGAAACGAACCTTTTGTAGATCTCCATAACTCTGTGTAGGAGCCTTTATATCTTTTGAATTACTGAATTTTGCTTCAGAAATTTTCATAACAGGCTCCCAGCTACATGAGAACTGCTTCTTTAGCTCTTCTAATTTTCAAGGACAAGTTCTGATTGCACCAAGCACCTGCTGGAATTTACCGTTTTTCTGATTGAAGATGCAGAGACCTTGATATACACACTGACAGTAGACTTCATATAAATACGTGTATACCTGTCATTTCATTGCGGGCAAACTTTAATATGTTCAAAAACCCTGAGCTGAGTCAGCCCATTTCAGTACAGTCCTGTCTTTCTGCAAAGAGGTCAGTTTCTGCATATGGGGTTGTATCATTTATAGAAAGTTTATGTTATTCTAAAAAGATACACTTTCAATCCTTAATATTATGTATTAAATAATTTAAAAGAAAATACAATGCAGACAATTTCAATTTCTGATTTTACTTAAACAGATGTCTGTACAGGAACTCAGAGGCAAAGTTAGTGAGTACCTACACTGGATAATACAGGGAATGTGTAAGACACAATTCATCCTCTAGCTGACTTTATACTATTTATAATATAGTTGTTTTGGGGTGCCTGGGTAGCTCAGTTGGTTAAGCGTCCTACTTTGGCTCAGGTCATGATCTCATGATATGTGAGTTCGAGCCCCGTGTCGGGCTCTGTGCTGACAGCTCAGAGCCTGGAGCCTGCTTAGGATTCTGTGTCTCCCTCTCTCTCTGCCCCTGCCCTCCTCACACTCTGTCTCTTTCTTTTTCTCTCTCAAAAACAAATAAACATTAAAAAAATTATAATATGGTTGTTTTATGCTATGTGATGAACCCTTCTAAATCAGTCTCTCTCTGTTTCTCTCCCTGCTTCTCTCTCTCTCTCTCTCTCTCTCTCTCTCTCTCATAGTTTTTGAGATATTCTCCTAGGGATACATTTTTTTTTTAACTAGGTGAAGAAAACAACTCTCTTTATAATTCAGTCTGTATCCAGACTTATGAAATGTGCAGGTTATGACATGACTTAGTGGCATTTAGAAATACTATTGTCCTTAAATTCAAGGCATTTATTGTTTAATGGCACTAGTAATTATTGTTTAATATTTCTAAGTGGGAGATTCTAAGTCTTCTCTTTTTCAAAAATACAGAGAAAATACTTTAGGTTTTCAAAAATTTCTGTGACTGACATAGAGTTAATACTCATTAGTGTTTTTTAAATGAGTGAATATGATTGTACACCATCTGCATAGGAACAGCTATATTACTTTTTCTTCTTGCTCAGGCGTAGAAGGGCAAGAAAGTCAGAAGAAAGAAATTGGTGGGTGGCTCCATATTCCCTTTTTCATTTTTGCTTAGGTTATTTTCATGCTGAGTGAGGTTGATTAGGAAATGGAAAGCGAAGTGGGGAAGGACAAATGCCTGAATAGGGATCACACACTGCTTAAGAAGAGACTAAGAGGTAGATGATTCAGATAAGGAAGTCTGGCATTTACTAGCCTTAAGCTTTATGCCTGGCATAAAAGAGCACAAATCTCATCTTCCAGCAAAAAGCAAGTCGTTTTCCAAAGAAGACATTCGAATGGCTAACAGGTGCTGAATATCCCCATCATCAGGGAAATACAAACCCAAACCACAGTAAGACATCACCTCACACCTGTTAGAATGACCAATCACCCAAAAGACAAGAGACAATAAATGCTGGCGAGGATGTAAAGAAAATAGAACTTTGGTGCAGCGTTCGTGGGAAGATAAATGGGTACAGCCACAATGAAAACCAATATGGAGAATCCTCAAAATATTGAAAATAGAACTACCATGTGCTCCAGCAATCCCACTCCTGAGTATTTATATTTATCCAAAGGTAACAAAATCGCTACCTTGAAGAAATTTGCACTCTCACGTTCACTGAAACAACATAAGAGTCCATCAACAGAAAATGTGAGAATTGTGTGTGTGTGTGTGTGTGTGTGTGTGTGTATAATGGAAAACTCTTCAGCCAGAAAAAAAGAAGGGAATCCTGCCCTTTGTGACAGTAGGGATGGACCTTGGGGGTATTATGCTAAATGAGATAAGTCAGAGAAAGACAAATACTGTGTGATCTCACTTATTTGTGGAATCTAAAACACCAAACTCATAGAAACAGATCAAATTTGTGGTTGTCAGAGGCAGGGGTAGGAGGAGGGGGAATTGGGTGAAGGTGGGCCAAACGTACGAACTTCCAGCTATAACATAAACAATTTCTAGGGATGTAACAGAAAACATGATGACTATAGTTAACAATATTGTTCTGTGTATTTGAAAGTTGTTAAGAGTAGATCGTAAAAGTTCTCATCACAAGGGAAAAACCGTAACTGTGTGAGCTGATGGGTGTTAACTAAACTTATTGCAGTAATAATTTCACAATTTATACATATCAAATCATGATGTTGTGTACTTTAAACTTACACAATGTTATATGTCAATTATAGCTCAAGAAAACTGGCAAAAAACTTTTGAAGGCTTTTGCTATCATGCTATACGATCAAGACTGGGGCAGGACTTCCATCCCAGGAGGAAAACAATCTCAGACAAGAATGGGTCATCCTGAGTGTCTAGTGGGGCAAAATTCATTCCACACATATTTATGCAAGACACTATTCTAGGCCATGGAGAGACACTGTGGTAAATGAGGCCCCGCTTGCACGGGGCTGGCATTCCAGTAAAACCAAAAGGGCTCTGGGCCTGGGAGCATCTACAATGGGTAAGGTTAGGGTCCAAAGAAAGAATCTAGTAACTTCAAAAACCCAGCTGGGTTAAAATTCAGAGGTGGGTGTAGATGTGGGGGATGATTCCAGGTTCTCAAAGAAGAACCTTCAAATCCATGCAGCAGTAAAGTAGACCTTTATTTTCCTAGAGAAGATTGGGGGTAGGGGGGGGGGCGGTGTCCTCTCCACAATCAAGGGAATCTCAGCTCTGTGGTCTCCTCACTACGCCTGTCATACTCTACTCAGGCCTTTGAGAGGGAACTGCTCTTATATCTCAGGAGAGATGGACCTCTACAGAAGGATCTGATGTGAGAAATCTGTGGTATTACCTTCTTCATGACAAAAAGTCTAAAACTAATGACTCCATTCCTGCCACAGTTATTCCAGATCCAATCCAGACACAAAATGTCAGATCACAAAGGGGCTCTTTTGACAACTTGTGGGGCATCCGCTGATATAGGTCTCCAATGAGGAAAAACCTCTTGAATGTTGAGTGTGTACAACTGAACCTAGACATTTGGTGACAGGGACAACAAATGTCCCATGGTCATCTTAACGCTCAGGTGGGTGCATATTATGTTCAAAATCCATAACCATACACATACAGCCAAAGTTCGGAAGAAAGGTGCCATGAAACATAAGTCGGGAGTGTATGTTGAAGGCTAAATGGTTCCTTGCTACACAGAAATAATGCCGAGGGAAACCCAAAACCATCCAGGGTACGGCTGCACGACACGTGTGTACAATACAGTGCTCGTGATAATGATTAGTGTTTTCTGTTTCCATCCAGTTCTGTTCTATCCTCCTAGAACATAGGGATATGGAGACAGGAGACAGTGGAATGAAGTAAAACAATGTGGGACTTTGGAGTCAGACAGATTTCAGTGTGAATGTCAAGTTAAGCACATACTACCTGACCTGGGTCACATTACACTGCCACTCTGAGCCTCAATTTTCTAATCTGTAAAACAGAGATATTAATAACTATCTCATAGGATTTTCATATGGAACAAATGAGATTTCTCTCTCTCTCTCTCTCTCTCTGTCTACACACACACACACACACACACACACACACTCACTGGGTAATCAATTCCCATTCTGTTAGTTCAGAATCCTGTGTGTACTCTATTATAAGGCTTTTTAAGTATTTTTTACAAATTTACCTTCTCTACTAAACCGAGAGCTCTTTGGAGGCAGACGTGTAGCTTATCTTTCAGGCATGAGGATTCAGAAAGTTCTTGGCATAGAGGAGGTACTCAAAAAAAATGTTCTTTTCTGTCTCTGCTTTTCTAACTTTCACTATGTTCATGTCACAAGGGCCCTTGTCTCCATTTAAGCGAGGAAGAGAGAACAAGAGAAAGACAGCATCTCAGTGCCAACATTACCAGTGCGTACATGCAAAATCTTTTCACCACAAATGACGTTACAATCAGAGGTCTGGTATTACTAGTGTTTTCTTGCCCTTGGCTTGTGGTTACTCTTTCCTAAGAAATAGTATCGTGGTTCTCAGATATCGGGTCAAGCAGATATGAAAGGATACCAGGTATTTTATAGTATGAATTGAAGACGTGGGAGATAAAGAAGGAAAAGATCTACTTCCCCACTTCCCGAGAGCCAACATGGAGCAAGACAGGTGGCCTCCTTCTTCCATGTGACTTGATAGGGAGCTGGTATCAGAGGACTCTGGGCTTGGGCTAAGGAACAGTCACTGAAGGAGCAAAGCATAAGAGGTGAAGTGAGGAAGCCCTGACGGAGAAGTGGTTTCCTGACAGCACAGAGCAAGTGGGTAGAGGACATATTGGCAAAGACAGAGTGTGGAATTGAGCTGGCTAATTGAGGGGAGGTAAGGGTCATTCTCTGCCTAAGTGGAGGCTTTTTTATTATTATTATAGATAGAGAGTGTGAGCGGAGGAGAGGGACAGAGACAGAAAGAATCCTAAACAGGCTTCACACTCAGCATGGAACTCAAGATGGGGCTCGATATGGAGCTTGATCCCACAATCCTGGGATCATGACCTGAGCCAAACTCTGAAGCCGGACACTCAACTGACTGAGCCCCCCAGGTGCCGCTTAAGTATAGGCTTAAATCAAGAAGCAGGAAGCCAGAAGTCAGGAGAAGTATAAGCAGGCTGCCCTGAAAACTTTCTTCTCCTGAAGTGCCAGGTTTTTATTTCCCCTACCGAAATCGGCCTCACAAACTTAGAGATGTTTCTTCTCAAACTGTAGCTTTTCATTCTTTGTTTGTTTGTTTGTTTTTAATGTTTATTCATTTTTGAGAGGCAGAGAGAGACAAAGTGCGAGCAGGGTAGGAGCAGAGAGA
Source organism: Acinonyx jubatus (assembly GCF_027475565.1). Taxonomy (NCBI): domain Eukaryota; kingdom Metazoa; phylum Chordata; class Mammalia; order Carnivora; family Felidae; genus Acinonyx; species Acinonyx jubatus. Next base: position 94,220,034 of record NC_069383.1, on the reverse strand, counting down.
GAGGGAAACACAGGATCTGAAGCAGGGTCCAGGTTCCGAGCTGTCAGCACAGAGCCCAATGTGGGGCTCAAACCCACAAACCGTGAGATCATGACCTGAGCAGAAGTTGGATGCTTAACCACCTGAGCCACCCAGGCGCTGCGGTAGCTTTTCATTCTAACTCTGCCCTTTGCAAGTAGAGTTCTGCTTATAGACTGAAAGAGCTTTTAAAGAGTCATGAATATTTTCCTCCTTTGATGTTTAACCTGGCATGTCAATTTTATATTTGGATAAAATACATAATACCGATTCACAAGATTGGTAGTTTTTGATCTATAATCTGACTGATGAGGCCATCTTCAACTCTGATCACCAATTTTGAACAATACCTTTCCTGGCTCATTCTTCAAATAAAAGAACCTGAATCTCAACTTAGTTACTAACATACTAAGTGGCCTCAGACAACACATTCTCCCTCTCAAGGTCCTTCAAGACTGACCCCCTCCTCCTGTGACACTCTTACCCCCTATTCTTGCCACACAGGATTAGTGGAGGTCCACAAACATCATCTTGAGAGCTGTGGCTTGAAAGCCCCTCTGTCTCTTGTGTCTTTGGGAAATTGAGTCTACCTTTAAGGCTACCCTCAAAGGTCTTCTTCTGTGAGGCTCTCCCCAACCATCTAATGATGCTTAGGAAGAGAAGAAGGAATTTTCTCTTTGCTCCTGGCTTATTACTTATTTTCTACATGGGAGACTTTCTGAGTTCAAATGATTAGCTAAAATGTTGAAATAATACATACCCTGAGGGGTGGCACACAAGGTTTTTTTGCTGGATAAATATACCATTCTTTGATTTCAACTACATACATGACGCTTAGTGAGTGTCAGGCTGTGTGTTTGGCTGGGCTTATGCGAACATGAAAAAGGCCTAGCTCCTCATCTTGGGGATATCACGGTTTAGTAGAAGCTGAGTAAATGGAAAATTATAAGATGATGATGCAAGGACTATGATAGAGAAAAGTAAAAGTTGCTAAGAGATGATACAGAAGAAACAAGTCCCAAGCAGAGAACACAGGGAGAAGGGAGGAAGGAGATCCTGAGCAGCAGCATCTGTGGGGTGAGGATATCTGGGCAGACGAAGCAGTGGGCTGGAAATCACAGCGTGCACTCTGGGACTGAATGCTGTTCAGTGAGGACACAGCACCGGCAGTGAGAGGACAGAGCTGACCGCAGGGGAGGAAGGTGAGGGCTGTGGGTCCTGTTCTGAAAGAGTGAAAGCAGGTGACTCCATCCCATGTGTACCTGGAGGCTGTGAGATGGTATGGGAAGAGGGAGACCTCTTAGGACTGGTATAAAACATGTGAGAAATGATGAAGGCCTAAATAAGGCAGTGGCAGTGAGAGTAAAAGAGACAGCAGATCCAAGGAAGATTTGTTTGTTTGTTTTTTAAGATTTTATTTTTAAGCAAACTCTATGCCCAACGTAGGGCTCAAACTCACAACCCCCAAATCAAGGGTCACATGCTCCACTGACTGAGCCAGCCAGGTGACCCCCAAGGAAGCTACTTGCAACATTCTCTCTGTATAACTTAATGACAGTTGAATGTGGGGGCTACGAGACAGCCAGGTTCGTTTCCAACAGGAATGTCTGCTATTGTTGAGAAAGAGGAGGAAGGGCCAATTCAAGGGGTGAGAGAAGGAAAGATATGAGTTTAGTTGGGACATGTGTAAGATCCTGTGGGACGCCCAAGGAAAAATTTCCAGATGACAAAGGACTGTATGTGTCTAGCCTATAGTAGAGACAATTAGACTAAAGATAAGACTATTGGAAAAGCCAGCATGTACGTGGTAGCTGAGTTCTATTTAGAAGCAAAAGAAGTAGGTATATATAGAATGAGAAGTAGGTCTTATATGTGTCATCATATGTGACTATGATGGAAATCCATAAAGAGACATTCAGAAACCAGAACACTAAACTTTGTCTTGCCATAGAATTCCCAAGCTCTACCCTTCACCTTCAATCTCCTTCATAAATTCCCCAAGGAAATATAGGCCCATGTTCTAATGCCAGAAGCAGATACAAAGGATCTAGGGCCTTTAAAGTAGGCTGAGAAGGCTGTTTAGTCCATATGCCCTAAACAGAAATACAAGTCTTAGTCCTCTGTATCTGCCCACTCCAATGTCAAAGGAAAAGTAGACTGAGGTAAACAAGAGGACAAAGCAGGGGTTTTCCCATGGTCTACAGCAGAAACTGTCTAATCCAGGCACCAAGGAGTTCTCAGGATAAGGTATTTCCCTGGAAGTAATGGCCCCAAATCCATGTCATTCCCAGTTTCATAGGAGGAAGAGAGGTATTGTATGAGGGTAATAATCAAGAGATATATTGAGAGAGAGTCCGCTGCACCTGGATCTAATAAATGTCATTGCCCTTGATCCCACTTAATCAGCCCTCTTCCTTGGGGATGAAGTTAGGAGTCGGAAGTTACTACGACTTGCCAAGAGCTCCCCATTGAACCCAAAAGGCCAAGCACGGGACCCTAATAAATAACTAAATTTTAGGGACCAGTAAAACAAGAGGAACTTTTAAGGGGGTACCTGAGAGGGAAGACTAAAGGGGCAGAAGGAAAACTAGAAGAGGGTGTATGTGCACTTCCAGAAGTCAGGGGAGGATAGAATTTAGAAAGAGAAAGTGGTCAAGAGAGCAAAATATGACTGGTTATGACCAGAGCGGTCAAAACCTGCCTCAGTGTAAATAGTTTTCAGTGGAGAAGTGCAGGATCAGACCCGTAACAGTTGAGTGCAGGCATGCACACGACTGGCATATATACTAAGATCTGCATGGCTTAGAGCATGAACTGAGAATTCTACTTTTGCATGACAGCTAGACAGCAGTCCTTGGAACTGGCTAATGGCCAAGTCATAACAGAATTCTCAGCTAAGTAAGAAGGCACCTCAATAACATGGTCTTTGCTTAGTTAGTGCCCAGATGGCTCACTTGAGTTTCTGACCACCAGATGGTGAAGTATCACAAGTGTTCTACTTTTCGATGAGCTGTGAACCTATACATTCTCCTTTCCTGCTTACCAGTTGGACAAATGTGGGTTAGTATTTCTTTTGGAACTGGAGATGAATAAACTTTTTATCTTAAATTTCATTCTAAACAAAGATGAGGAGATTAAAGAATGCCGCCCCACCACGCGCGGGTAGGATCTCAAATATAACATGTCCAAAACTGAACTCACACACTTACACACGCACCAGCAAAGAGGCAGAAAGACATGGAGAGAGAATAAATTATGCCATCTGGTATTAGATTAAAATAAAACACCTATAGTGAAATCATACTAATAATACTTCTGTGGGATGATGTGAATACTGGATTCAACTTCCGGCTGTGCCACTTACCAGCTGTGGATCATTGGCAAATTAATCTCCCTGCTTCCGTTTCCTTTTTGGTAAAGTGGGATGATGGCAATGATACCCAGCTCATAGAATTTTAAGAATTTAAATATAAGAACACATATAGCATGGTTCTTGGAACAAAGTTAAGGCTCAATAAGTGTTATCTACTATAATTACTATGGCACTTCAGAATCTGGTAGGGCTTCCAACTGATCAGTATGACTGTCAATAATAATTACCACATATGTACTAGGTCAAGGTCATTTGCATTAATAGAACACACATACACTTGCATATACATGTATGTAACAAGATAGCTTCTCCAAAAAGGCAGTCTCCATATTATAAAGAGCTTCAATCTAAAAATATATTGATAAGAATGTTTTTTGATCTTGGAAATGTTTTTTCCCCTCACAGAAACAATGACTAGAATAAAGTATTCGCAGAATTCGAGGACTCAAATTAACTTTTAAATGATGACACTTCTGAAAATATAATAAAATGAAGTGCAAACATTCAAGCTGCAAGGGAATTAGCAGATGCTGAGAATACATTGGTCCAAGATCTATTCTAGCTCCCTTCTAGTTAGCAAGAGATTGGAGAGTTAAAATTTGGGGGAAAAAAGAAACACAACAACTAGAAGACACTCTTGTAACTAGGGTTTCAGGCAAGACTTAGTTTCCACCAATCAGAGGACCTTACATGAAATTCTGATCTCGAATAGTGAGTCTCATGGAGAGAGAAGCAAGTGTGGGGCATCTCACTTTCCGCCAGAGACTGTGTTGTTCCTGGATTAGGTTCTTCCTGGCTTAGCAGCCAAAGTTGCTTTCCTGAGGGCAGCAGAGGAAGCAGAACCCTCGAAGCAATAGCCTCCTTACCCTCAGTTTCTCGCAGAAGTGGTGCAGCTTTTCAGCAGCACAGCGGAGAGGTTCTGTAATCAATTCTGCCTCCTGCAGTGGAGCCATCCCTGACCAACAGAGACAAGTGGAGTAAATACAGCTTTGGACAGGAATCCAGTCACTGCTTAGGCAAGTCAGACTTACTGAGATCCCTGTATAAGAGTGATATATGCTAATTACTACTGCAGTTCCTTCTTCCACTTCAGAGCCCATGGAAACCCAACAATCTTTATAAAACAACTTTTTATAAAGAAACAACATGGGATGGGAGGGTGGAGGTGGAAGAATAGAGGCATTCAGGGGTAGAAAAGGAGCAGAAGCAGCTATTTGCATGTATTGATTATCTTCAATGTAGCTACTTGTGTTTTTTAAATGTTTTATTTATCTGTAAGAAAGAGAGCTAGCATGCACATGTGTGCTAGCAGGGGAAAGGCAGAAAGAGAGGCAGAGAGAGAATCCCAAGCAGGCTCAACACTCAGCACAGAGCCTGATGCGGGGATTGATCTCACGACCGTGAGATCATGACCTGAGCCAAAATCAAGAGTTAGAAGATTAACCTACTGAGCCACCTAGGAGCCCCTGTAATGCAGCTATTTGAAAGACAGGCACTATTTGTACAGAAACACTCAAGCAAAATAGATGATAGAGATTAAGAGTGCACTTATTATCATGATGAGCACTGACTAATGCACAGAATTGGTGAATTGTTTTATTGTATGCCTGAAACTAATATAACACTGTATGTTAACTATACTGGAGTTAAAATTAAAAATCTTGAAGAAGAAGAAGAAGAAGGAGGAGGAGGAGGAGGGGAAGGAGGAGGAGGAGAAGGGGCTTTTGAAAAGTCAGGATTCTTAGATTCCAATACAAGTTAACTCACTCAGAACCAATGGTAGTGGGTGGCACCTAGGAGTCTGGCAATTGTAATGGGTATTGAGGTTTGAGAACCACTGCAGTATAAGTATAGACAGCAAATTTCAAAGTTTTTACTACTATCCACTTTCAGAAATAATTTAGAACCTGAAGGGAGAAAGAACACTTTATCTTGGACACAGGTTTCCTTTTAGCTTGTAGTTATTGATGTTAAACAGGAGCAGGATTGGTTGCCTGATGAAATCTTTCCATTCAAGGTGACAGGAGCCCTTGTGTGTGTCTCAGCACTAGCCGGAGGGCCTGATTCGGATGTCTCACCTCTCAGCTACCACCCACTTAAAGAGAAATTAAATGGCAGAGTCTTATGATTGAACAGTGTAGATATTTTGTGCCTATGGTTATTGGGAGGAGAAAGCTGTCAAATCATGGGACTGATGCTTACCACCCAATGAAGCCGCAGGAAGCACCTTGCATTTGAATGAGCCCATTTAAATTACAAAACATTTACAGTAAATTTGGAAATAAAGTCACTTAATATAGTAAATGTTGGCATGCCTGAGTTGCTCAGTCAGTTGAGTGTCTAACTCCTGATTTAGGCTCAGGTCATGATCCCAGGGTCATAAAATCGAGCCCTGCTCCATGGAGCCTGCTGAAGATTCTCTCCCCTTCTCTCTCTCTCTCTCTTTCTCTCTCTCTCTTCCTCTTTCTTTCTCTCTCTCCCTCCCTCTGCCTCTCCACATGCTCACACTCTTTCTCTCTCTATAAATAAAAAAATATATTTTTAAAAAATAGATGTAGTAAATGTTGATCACATAAAAATCCCAAATTCCAACTGGCCAATAAACTGCTACATTCAGATGAACACAGGCCACATGTTTCACTATGAGGATGTGAAAACCATCTTTAATTCCTTCACAAATTTTGAGACCCATCCTGCCATCCAGCCCTGACAAAAGGAGTTTTACCTCACGGGGTTCGAATCCACCTCCAGCCTCTTCTCTACATGCCTTTGCCCCTTCACTGAAACCAGGAGCTGGATAACAGCCCTCTCCTTGCTGGCATTTAGAAAGACCTCTATTTTTTTTTTTTTTACAAGAAAAATGCATATAAAAAGTTAAAGAAAACTGAAAAAGTAGAACACATTCATCCTATCACCTTCCTTCAACTTTCAATGTTGAAATCACTTGGAATTTTGAGCAAATACAGAGTAAATATGCTGATATGAGAATGTCAACTACAAAAAGGAAAGAAACTAATATTCATTACGCATTTTCTGAGTGTCAGGCACTATGGCGGGGAAGTAGGTATTATCGTGCCCATCACACAGAAATAGAGGCTATGTAGAAAACAAGCAACTTGCCATCAGACACACAAGAAGATGTAAACCCAGGATGGAGGCCCATGACTGGGCCCCTTCCCCACAAGCTCTGTCATTATTGTTAAAAAAAAAAAAAAAAAAAAAAGTTTACTTAGCACATTTCATTTCGAGATACAGATATCTAAATATACAGTTAACATGACTTGCAGATAAGCTCGGTTCTCTGCTGTATACTGGAAAAAGCACATATTCCCAGAAGGGAGCTGAAAATAGTTGCATTCCTCGGAGTCTCTCAGGAGGCAGGAAAAAGACATGGAGCCTGAGGAACTTCCCATGGGGAGCAAGGGGTGCTAGAAGGTGGACTGAAACACTTAAGGAAAGAAGTATTCTTCTGACCACTGGGTGGTTGAATAACGTAGCACTGTAGTCAAGAGCATGGCAAGTCTGTGTGGGGCCCAAGCAGGCTGTCCTAACTGTGAATCTGCGGCAAGGTGCTTAACCCCCATCATTAGTGAAAAGAAAATAGAAATAATGTACTTCACAGAGTGTGAGATTTCAATCAAATGACAAATGTGAAGTGCTTCGCACAGTGCCTGATGCTGGTTTTTACTACTGCCTATTAACAGTGCAGGAAGAAGGCAAATTGTTTACACACCCTTTACACAGGCCCCTGACTCTTCTCCAAGAAGGGTTGAAGTCAGCCTCCAGTCTGGGCTTGCTGATCCCCCTGGCCACACCCCTCCAACGGGGCTATCCTGTGTTCATGGAGCTAGGGGGAACCCTCTCAATGGCTTACCGTGGTTTCTTCTGGAGAGAAAACTAACCTTGTCTACAGAAATACCCTACTATGTTGCTCATTGCTCTGGGTAGAAAAGTTGAGGTTCTGGGGTACGTGGTTAAGAAGGAGGCAGGAAACAAAACCTAGCTGAGGAAATGCAGAGGGATTTTGAATTGAGGGATGGCAAGGAAGAGAAGGAATCTGGGAAGAAGAGAGGGGAGGGGAAGGAGGGAGAGAAGGGAAGGGGAAAGGGAGGGAGGGGGAGAGGAGGAGGAGAAAGGAGGGAGAAAGGAAGGGAGGAGGGAAGGAGGGAAGAGGGGGAGAAGGGAAGGGAAAAGGGAAGGGAGGAGAGAAGGAAGGAGGAGGAAAGGAAGGAGAAGGGAAGGAAGGAGGGAAGGAGGGAGGAGGAAGGGGAGGGAAAGGGGAGGAGGGGGAGGACGGAGGGGAGTAAGAAGAGGGAGGGGAAAGGAACTGAGAGGGAAAAGGCTTGGACTGAACGTGCCTTGCAGAAGAATGCCCTGCAGGCTGCAGTCAGTTAGAAATTCCTGGTGGCAAAGAGACTTAACATGGTTTCAGAACAAGGATGCTTAATCTTCCATTTAAATGTTTTGCTGGGATGTCAACCCTCTCCTGTGGCCTGCAGGTCTTCACTATGGAACAGTTCTCTGCGGGAGTGAATTGTGGACGAAGTGAGGGTGCAAGTGAAGAAAAAAGAACTGAGTTCCCCTCGAGGTCAGCAAGCAACACAGAGGAAAAGGCAGCTGTGGGAGGTAGGATGCAGCGAGGTTAAGAGTTTGCCAGGGAAAACTGCCCCCTGAGAGTAGGTTCGAGAATGTACAGAAATCTGAGCGATGGCGCTGGAAACTTCCAGGAGATAGGAAATGGGGGGCAGAGACAATTTTACTTAAATCTCAAAGGACAGGGTGACCTCAGAGACAAGGGAGACCTCAGTTAACATCTGAGTTATATTAGCATTTCCAGATCAGGGGGGAAGAGATAAGAATATGCTGTGATAAGTGGGATCCTAGAAAGCAGTCATTCTCAAAGCGTGTTTGTATTTTACAGAGAAACTCTTCAAAGGAAACATTACTTGGAAGTCCATTGTGAAAACAGATAAAAGAATATTTGCTCAGCTTGATGTGTGTGCACATGCATGTGGTGTGTGGGTGAGAGAAAGAGAGAGAGAGAGAGAGAGGAGAAGGAAGGGGACACAGAACCCTACCTACTTGCTTCTCCCACCGTCCACTTTCCTGTCATCTGTCACCTTTAGAGCAGCTCTTCCTGTGACTGGGACCTCATCATCACAATTTCACAAACCACATACAACAGTGCATCTGGTTATTCTTTAAAGATGAGCACATTGAGGGACTGAGAGCTGGCTCAGTAAGTAGACCATGCAACTCTTGATCTCGGGGTCATGAGTTCGAGCCCCATGTTGGATGTAGAGATTATTTAAAAATAAATTAATAAAAAATTTAAAAGATGGAGCACATTCATCAAGCACACAGGTCTCCATTCAGTTTGCCTTTACTCATCGAGTGGGTCTAGGCAAATTACCTTAACACTTTTTTACTCTTCATATAGATAGCGGGTGTATCAAAGACCCCACAGGCTTATTGTGATGATTGAGTGCAAAATTACATGTAAAGTATTGTAAAAAAGTCTTGGCACAGAGTAAATAATAAATGCTAACTGTTATTGTTCCTTTAATATACTTCCTTTGCAATGAAATAATACAGAGATATTAGATTATCAAATAATTTCCAGGTTGGCAATTACTCAAAAGAGGTCTTAGCGGAGAGGAAAAAGGGGATGGTCCAACAGAAGGAAGATACTGGGGAGATAAACCAGGGTGGGGGCTCTGGGGCAGCCACAGATTGAGAGGAGAGTGAGGGACGCACCTCCATCCCAGGGGAAGGAAAGTTCTCCTTCCCAGAAGAGTACCCACTGATACCACTCCAAATCAGAAAGCACTTAAAACACACAACCAAAGTTACTCCACTACCTGGTGAACTCAAATCCATTTGACTGATTTGCTTCAAGCCACATGCTGACTCTTTCTAGTATTTTGGTCCAAGGACCTTTATCTATCATTAGCAGAAATAAAGTATCTGAGACATCAAAACCCAATGTCTCAAGGGGCATGGTATCTTGAGGCAGAAGGCAGAGCAAAGACATTAGTAAAAAAAGAAGCACTCACAACTCCACTGCTCCAGCTGTATTCTGAAAGGAGAGAACCAGCCATTACAAAACATCATTTTATCCTCTGCCACCCCACAAAACTCTTGACTGCACACTAAAAAATGTGTGTGTGTGTTCCCAAAACTTAAAAGACACATATTGTCTGAGTTAATGATCTTCCAACAAAATCCAAAAGCTGAAATAGTGCATATTTTCTTTAAAAAAATTCTTGGAATTGTATTGCTTTTCATAAAATTTATTAGCTTAATCATTTTCTATAAAAGGAGATGTTAAAAAGTAGAAGGAGTATAAAAATGATTTGTGGAGGCTCATAAAGCAATAAATTGTACTTTGCAGAATGCAAAAGATGGGAGAGAAACTCAGCTCTCATCCATCTACAGTAGCCACGTGAAATCCAGGGCAGAGTACAGTTCTGCACAATGCACACTGTTCCAAAGCAGCCTGGGCAATTTAGTTTTGTGGGGTATGCATTTGGGGACAAAGTCTGGAATCCTGGGGCAGGCTGAAATAGAGTAGCATTGCTGACGCACTTTTGGAAAGAAAAGTAAGAAAGTAGTTCTAAGACTTGGGAAAACAGCCACAGTTAGACTCTGGAGTCCCTGGCATGGGGAAATGGGCAAATGGAGAAAGAGTTAAAAGCCTGGAGGATAATGAAGTGTAGCCTTCCCTTGTGGAACCAAGGAGTGGTTCCATATGTCTTTATTGGCAGGGAGATTTCTAGAAAATCCTGTTATCAAGCATCAGAGAGTTTGGACAGAGATCAAATGAATTGCCCAAGGTCACACACTGTGTCAGGGCAGACCCAGAGTTAGAACTCATAGCCCTGAAGTTTCTAGTCTATTGCTTGGCTCCTTAAACCACAAATGCTTGTCAAGGAAGTAGTCTCCCTAGAGCTGAGGCAACACAGCTGGAGAATATTAACCCCAAGGTTTAAAACACACAGGATTTCACTGGATCATGGATCCACAACCTGTTCCAATGGATACACAGGGAAAGCTGGAGAGCAAAGGAGGGCGGGGCAGGACTGGCTGAGGAAATAGGGAGTTTAAATTAGGTGATCAGATCACCCCACCTAACAAACCATCACCCTTAACACACACACACACACACACACACACACACACACACACACGTTATTGGCTGATAAACTCAAAAATACTTGTCTGCAAGAAGAATCACTGTTTTAGAATAAGTCACTGATGTGTGTGTGTGTGCGCGCGTGTGCACACACATACATGTATTCCTTAAACCCAGGAAAAAGACTCCTATTAGATCATTAAGAAGATATGAGTAATGAGAAGATGAACAAAACAAAACATGGGGGCAGTTAAGTCTAAGATCATTGAAAAAAGTACCTTCTACCTTCTAAATGATCTTGTATTCTTGGGTTTGTAACCTTTCTTGGCCATTAACTCCATCAAGAACTTAATTAAGGCTGTGGTCCTTTCCCAGGAAATTGCTCATGGACCCAGACTTCCAAATGTAATGTTAAAATTTCAGGAGTTCACAGATTCCAGAAGTCAACAGACCCCCTGTATGAGAAGCTCTGTTGTAAGAGACTTTGCAATGCTCAGAAGAAGATGCGAATCGTGTTGACTGGTCCAGTGGTTCTTAAAACCTGTCCAAGCCAGCTGCCTCATGACCACATAGGACACTTGCTAAAAATACAGATAGACATCTGAGTATCTTTCAGATCTGGATCAATCTAAATTTTCAGGTTTATAAAGGTGGAGCAGGTACCACAAGAACCAGTATTTTAGCAAACGTCCCAGATGATTCAGATACACAGTCAGATTTGGGAACTACTGCTTTGGACAGCTGCTTGATGATGCTGTTAACTACTTGGAAACAATGTGATAAAGGTAAACAAGAGCTGAGAGAGGAGGATGTAAGAATAATGATCGTATTTTCCAATCCTGATTTGGTACCAATGGTCTAACAATGGCGAAAATATTTGACATCTGGCCCATCCTAGGAAATCTGGGACATATGGTCATCGTGATATAAGATGAAAAATGTCTGAGAAATCACTGCTTTAAAGATAAGATGACCAGATGGTCTAGATTAAGATGGAAAGTTCCATCATTTCACTTCACATCCTGCATCCCTGATTTTCCCTTGCTTGTTACCTTCTCCTCAAGCTATTGAAACACCCTTCTTCCTTTTATCTCCAGATTTCTCCAACTGTTCCATATGTCAGGAAACCTCACTCTAGCCCCTTCTGAACAGCCTCAGGGCTGGCTCACAGGCCAAGACCAGCCTCCCCTATTGTCTGCTGTGTAGGCAAAACCCCAGAGACTTAAACTGGTTCCTTCTCCTTAGGTACCTACTTCTACACACTCCACCCTTGAGACTCTGTCCTCTCAAGCTACAAGCCAGGGAGCGAAATGCAGCTTAGCAGTCCAGCTGACATTGGTCCATCATCATCACTGATCAATACAAGGAGAAAGACAGGGGAAACAACAACAACAACAACAACAACAACAACAAAGTAACAAACACAGGAAAGCTCCCTGTTCAGTGTTCTTTCTATTGCATTCCTTGGCCTGGAATTGCTGACTTTCTTGTGGACCTTCTATTTCTCGTTTCCTGTTTATTTCTCCACCTGCTGCAATCATAAATTATAATAACAAAAATGTATATAATATGCATTCCATATGTAAATATAAATAAGTGAATATAATAAAAAGGTCTTAGAATACAGGATGAATAAAAACGCATGATAAATTGTTGGTGCTTACTTCAAGAACTGTTTTACTGTTTCGGAATAGCAAAAGGAAACAGACTGCAAAATACAAAACATACTTCTCACTATACTTACCATAGTGGTTTGCCATATGATGTGTACTGAAAATAGATGCTGAATTAAATCAAAAAAGTTAAAAGACTGATAAGAGAAAGAGCTCACCAGGACTATGTCCACCTAAAAACCCAAGTTTCTCCCCTCATTTTACTATTTTGTTCTTCTTGCTACTTAGCTAACAGTGAGTAAGGCCTTTCCAAGGCCTTGGAAGTTAATACTACCAATCTGTTTGTGTTTGAAAGGATTATTTTTATCATTAACATCATTATTATAGCCACTGATTAAGTTCCATGCCATCTAGATAATGTTAGCTCATGTAATTTTTTTCAGAAATTTTGTGAAGTAGGTACTGGCTTCCCACACTTTGACAGAGATAAAAAATGAGGCTCAGAGAGGTCAACTACCTTGAGCAAAGTCACATAAATTGTGTCAAACCAGGGTTGTGCTGGTAAATGTTTACCAAGCAACTCTTTGGGGTCAGGGAAGAGTTCCGATTTATAGTATTTGCTGGTTCCCATGGTATAAATACTCCCAGCAAGGAATTTCAAACTGCCAAGGAGATGTTACTGAGCATAGAGTTGGGAAGGGATGGGGCTCAGTGACATCTTAACTGTGGCAGCGCTCCCGCACACCATGGCTTGAGTCTTGGCCAGCCTTATTCAGAATGTGGAATATTCACCCACTGCTCCATGCAGGTGACCATCTGAGTGGGGGAGTTGGACCCTGGCCATGTACCAGACAATTTGCAGACACCAGATTCTTTTTTCATTCACTGAAAAGGTGAGGGAAGGCACCAAATTATTCTGTTGTTACAGTACAAAGTTAGAATCAAAAGTGAAAACTCTTTGTAGACAACTTTGAAAGCTGAATTACAAGTAATAGAGCAAAAATATCATATACAGGATGACAAGTCTACTACTAATGGGGAATATCAGCATTCTTTTGACATGGGGCTTAGCTTCTTTATTTAAGACTCTTTTCCCCCCAAACCGAATGTTTTAATTCAATAAAGCAAAGTCATACTACCTAGTCCTCAGCTATAACATACAGAGTTTTTCCTCTTCTTTTCTTTCATCTGTACACCACGTTGGTTAAAATAATTCAAATGTCATTGACTTGTTACTCTTTGAAATACTCTAATATTCATCTCTTAGGACAAAAGTTATACATCAATACCTGTCTGCTATACCTGTCTAACTCATAACTACTGATGAAAAGGAAAATGAGAAAAGCACCTCTCCATTGTTTTTTTTTCAATGTTTGTGTGTGTGTGTGTGTGTGTGTGTGTGTGTGTGTGTGTGACAGAGAGAAAGAGAGAGAGAGAGAGAGAGCTCAAGCCAGGGAGGAGCAGAGAGAGGGAGACACAGAATCTGAAGCAGCCTCCAGGCTCTGAGCTGTCAGAACAGAGCCCGATGCGGGGCTCAAACTCCCAAACAGTGAGATCATGACCTGAGCCAAAGTTGGATGCTTAACCTACTGAGCGACCTAGGTGCTCCAGCATCTCTTCATTCTGAAAAATGAGACTATGGCATCCATCAGTGCCATTGCCCAGAAAGAAGCCAGTGGATGAAAATGTAGGTCTTCAACATTTCCTTTAAAACTAATCATTAGCCTGGTCATGCATCACAAATGAATGTGAGGGAAAGGAATTTTACAAAAGCTTTGCCTGGCTGACAAAATCTGTGAATTACAAGGTAAGAATTACTTCATGTATGATGGTAAAAATAAAATAAATCTTCCCTCTCTATCTGACTTTAAAACCTATTTCATGAAAATATGTCCTCATACCTGTTAAAAATTTCGAAACAAAAGTCGTACACCTAATAGAGAGGTCATTTATCACTAATGTATGAAAACTGGCCAACACAAAAACAATAAATAATAAAAGTGTCAGAATGATTTCCTTCATCTAGCTTTTCATGTAAAATTTTTAAGTACTCTGAGTGAAGAAAAATTAATAGATGAATAACATTTGGCAATGTGAAATACAGAATATATTTTTCAACTATTTGTCAGGGTATTTCTTTAGCTTTCATTGTAAATATACTGGCCTACGATAGCATGAAGAAAATAAGACAGATATTAAATATTAAAGAATTAATGGACAAGGCAGTAGTCATGACTAATAATTTAGCAGTTTCAGTAATTTAATAAAAAGCAGTTCTATTCATGAGAAAACAACGAGCCTAGCAGTATCTTTGACGTATGGGTTCCTATAGAAGCAGAGATGCCTGTAGGTCTTTATAAATAACAGAATCTCATCTCTGAAAGGATGTGTGGGCAGCATCCCAAAAAGCTACCTAGCCAGTGTGGGATTCCCACGGTATCCCTGGCCAGAGTGTGAGAGGTGATGGAGTGGTTGGGAAGAGAAGGGGGGCCGGATATCTGCCTCTCCTTAAACACCACCATGGAGAGAAAAATGTTCAACTCTGCAACACAGTCTAATGTTGGATGATTAGCTCTGATTATGAGAGTGTCCATTTTTCTCAATAAGACTCTCTAAGTTCAGACTACCTGTCCTATTTATGCCTCCTAGAAGACAGAAGCAAAGTAGCAGAAACTGTAAGATTTAAAAGGAAAAGATCAGATTTAAATTCTGAGGTCATTCACCATTAATGGGCTGAGATCAAATCACTTAGACTCCGAGCCTCAGTTTCTCTATCTGCAAAACAGTGATAAAAACAGCTCCCTAGGATTGTGAAGATCAAGTGATATAATTATGTGAAGTGCTTTATAAATTGTAAGTTGCTCTACAAATAACAGACAATGTGAACTCCAACAATTACTTCTTACTGTTTGCAACTATTTGACAGTCCCTAAGTTATTTAAAAATAGCTACCAAATGCCACCAAGGGTTGTTTCTGGAGGGTGGAATTTCAAATCAGAATGAATCAAGACAGGTTGCCAGCCTAGCTGTCTCTACTTAAGTGTTTGTAAGTGACAACAAAGTCATTTGGTCATGTACAATTCTGAGACAGACTATGGCTACCACTCCAAGGACGCACATGGTTGCAGTAGAGGTCTGGTTAGATGCTCATGTATTTCGGCAGGAAGGCTAAAGCATTTCCTGTTGGATGAGATGTGGAGTGTGAGAGGAAGAGTCAAGTGCAGCTTCCGGATTTCCGGCCTGAGAAGCTGAAAGGATGGGCCGGCCACTAACAAACATGAAGGGTAGAGCAGGTCTAGCGGAAAGACCTATTACATTTGAGATGTTTACTAGATATCGAAGAGGAGACGTCAAGTAGTGATCTCACAGAATAAGAATAGAAAGACCAAAAAGAAAGACATCAGTGCTATATAATGTTGAAACCAATTCAAGAGTTCTTTGAAAATAATTCTTGTGATGTCAGCTTTGCAACAGGCCTAGAAAACAGTTGGTCAAAATTAAAATGGGAAATCAGTGGAAATCTCCAAGAATGGCTTCTAGAAAGAGAATGAAATGGATTACAAGAAATACACAATGTGATTACAGAGCAGAGTTATAATAAAGTAGAAATATATTTTTGTCTGAAGTATATAAAAGGCAACTAAAAACAGGAAGAAAAATATTATTGAGATAGTCTGATGGAATACATATGAAGAACCTGAAGTAAGACATGATTTCCAATAATTGGTAAAATGTAAGAAATAAGAATTTATTTGACTTTTTTTTTTAAGTAGCGTAGGGGGCATGTCACTGAAACCATCAAGAAAACACAGTCGTTTCTTTCCACTTAGAAATATGTATATAGTTATTGATTTTCAATATTTAGAATAAAGTTATAGGTAAAGATCTGAAGAAATAAAATTTCTGAGGTGTTTTAAATCTTCTTAGATTTGAAAACTTAACTCCTTAATACGACTAAAAGTTATTTTTATGTATGGAATCCTTAGTGAGGGTCTACAGTGATTTGTTTCAAGTAACTAATTCTCTTTTTTCCTTGAAGAGGTCAGTTAATAATAATTTTTTTAAAAGAAATCTAACCAGTGGAATTTATAGAGGAATTTTACCGGACATCTGAGCTCTTTTACTGTGAGAATCAAAACTTCTTCTTTAAAAAATATGTCAAAAGCACACATTTCATGGGCAAACTTCAGATAGCATAAAAGTATAAAGCTTCAAGCCCAACAGAAACCTTGGAGGAGATCTTATTCAAAATCAGGACTAGATGGCCTTCCAAATGCTTTCATCTACCCTTGATCATCCAAGAGCATTCATTAAGCCCCAGTATGACAAAGGTGTTCCACTGGACATTAAAATGATGTTCATCCATCTTTTAAAGACATACCCCCAGTCTTTAGGAATGCCTTCTTCAAAATAGAAGTAGAAGCAAATGTCTTTGGAATTTTTTTTTTTTTTGGTCAAACATTCAACAGGAAATAAAATAAAGGTGAAAAATGAAGTTTGAGTTTAAAAAAAAAAAACGTAATATTCATTTGCCTTGTAGCATGGTATGAAAAACAGTCATAACTATTCCTGACCTTTAATCCACTAAAGATATCCTTTTCATATTTGAACTGGAAACTTTATTGAATATCTGGATTCATTCATAGGCAAATGGAAAAATCTAGACTTTGCCATAGCAAGCAACATTAATCAAATAAAAATATCCTGATAAATGTGTTGTCCTCAAGCCCACACCATGCGGAATGGACTGCCACTTAAGCTTTAAGCTCTCCTGAGAGTGCAGGGTACAATAGGGGGTCACAGCCCACTTCTACTGAAGACCCTTGCCTGGAGACCATAAAGGCCCTTAGTCCACTGCCACCTTCAAGGTCTTCTCTCTCTCTAATAATCCCACAGTTACATTGTCCACTATACACTTGAAATGGACTAGTTAATTCCCGAAATACTTTTCTTTTCCTCTGAAGATAACTAGGTTTGTACTCCTATTCCATCACGTACTAGCTCTTGGAGCTTGCACAAATCACCTGAACTTTAGCCTCGATTTTCTCAAAACAGACTTCAATACCTAGTTCTTAGGTTTCTTTCAAGAATAAGGAAGATCCTACAGCCAGATATGTAAACGTACTGTGCAGTATCGGGACGTAGTAGGCATTCAGTTAATACATAACTGCGGTTTGCAGTTATATATTTATTATAGTTTTGACATTTTAGATAGTCATCCTGGAATCAAAAGTGTACAAGTGACCTTTGAGGGAAAGGCAGCTGTTCCTATTTCCAAGAGTTAATTAAGTGCATTAATTAAGTCCTAATGATGGATGAAACATTTTGAATGGTGGGTGACTTTCAAGACTGAGAGCAAACTCTTCTATATCACCAGCAATAATAATTTGCTCTACATTCTGTGCGGAGAAGAGGGTTCATTCTTCACATTTGAAAGAGTGTCAAAAACAACGAATAGGATAAAAGCTGAAGCAGGGAGGAAGATTTGATTTTTAAAATAAAGCTTATACTTGGTCTTATGATTATATACAGCAAAGTGAAAATTATTTGTATTTGCTCTCAAATGACACTTACGTGTTCCCTAACAATCTAGGAACTGCAGTGTAACACAGAACCCACATTTCCATGCACTAAGGAACCTACGAGGTCATGTATTCTGCCCCACCTCTTCTTTGAACAGATGGGAAGTCAAAGCATTGGCAGATGAAGTTGATGCCACAAATATGTGTCCAGTAGCTGCTCTGTATCAGGCATGTTGCCTGTTGGGATACGAACTTAACAAGGCCACCAAGACCTTTTGATTTTCTGTCTGATTATCTTCTTATTTTCACGACAGCAAAAATTAATTCCTACCTAAGAATTAAAGGGCATAAATTAAAATATAACCATAATAAATTATCCCATTTAGTGTTCTGGGGTTAGGAGGTTCTGGCAAAATGGTTTTTTGGGTCAATGGGGATGTCCAAAAATATGTTTGTTTCGATCTCTATTATAAAAATTATCAGTAGTTTATTAGTCTATATTGTACTGCCTTCCATTGGTAGAAGGAGGATAAAGAGGAAGAGAGGGGGAAGAAGAGGAAGAAGAAGAAATACAACATCTTTGATGGTTGAGGGGCTTGGGTACCCTAGGTGTCTCTCAACAATCTGACTGTAGATAGAATATGTTTACTATTGGATTAAATTTCTGGTGGATTCAGGATTTGGTAGAGAATCAGATTGTATTTTTAAATTAATTCTATTTTTCTTTTTTGTCATTTTCCTCCTTTTCTTAAGTTTGATACTGGGAAAAAACATTCTAATAAGTTCTGAATTCAAGATTTTTGTATTTTTAATAAGCTGTGGTATGTCACTTATTTAATCTTTAAAAAATAATAGTGCAATTACCATTAAGTTCTGACACCTTTCCCTAACTATTTCTATCTAAAAAAAATGATGACTATATAAATTAGCATTTCTCAGAGCATGGTCCTCAAACACTAACTCTAAGACATTGCAAGAAATAAAGATGTCACAGCATCCTGGAGTGCTTGGGTGGCTCAGTCGGTTAAGTGTCCAACTTTGGCTCAGGTCATGATCTCACGGCTCATGAGTTTGAGCCCCATGTGAGACTCTGTGCTGACAGATCAGAGTCTGGAACCTTCTTTGGATTCTGTGTCTCCCTCTCCTCACTGACACACTCTCTCTCCCGCTCTTTCTCAGATATAAGTAAACATTCATTTTTTTTTTTTTTAAAGAAATAGACACATCTTATGATCATCTCCTGATGAGTACACGGGACTAGCACAGTCTTACAAAGTCCAGCAGAGAAGAAGCTTGGGTATGCTGTATAAGCCAGTGTGTCCCAAATGAATGTGAAATCATGCGCTCTTCTAGCAGAGCATCTATTAATATCCTCTGACCTGCCATTGTAAACAGACTGGGGAAGCAGGCAATAGCCACACGTAAACATGTTGTCTTCTTGAATGCAGAACTCAACAGAATGAAGAGAAAACAAGAAAAATGAAGCAACAATCCCTCAAAGTCAATTGGATAACAGAGTGGGTTTTGAAACAAACACTGCCTTGGGTTTGCTTACGGCTTTTTATTTATCGTA
This sequence comes from Acinonyx jubatus, assembly GCF_027475565.1. Classification (NCBI taxonomy): domain Eukaryota; kingdom Metazoa; phylum Chordata; class Mammalia; order Carnivora; family Felidae; genus Acinonyx; species Acinonyx jubatus. The sequence goes on along the minus strand of NC_069383.1, from coordinate 94,200,800 downwards.
TTCTCCCCTTCCCAGAACAGTTTTCCTGAAGGAAACTCTAGGCTTTCAGAGAGCAAGTACTGTAAAAAATTTTAGGCACAGATAAGCCATTCAAAACCCTGAACAGAAACAACTTAAAAATTAATAGAAATCAAAACTATAACCCATAGCATTCACTACTGTTATTTAGAAATACTGGGTGCATGATAAGGCTGGGAGACATCAACAACAGTGCATGCTGGCTGTTGTGAGCAGGCTATACCACTTGGCTTATTGTCCAAGAATGAAAGAATCAAAGATGGGGAAGGCACCGTGTCACAAGGTCATTGTATATGTTCCTTGTCTCTCTCTCTCTCTCTCTCTTCTCCTTCTATCTTGGGTCTGGAAAATAGTCATAACTGAACTAAGTGAATTCTGATTCCCCACAAAACCAGAGAAGAAGCTGTCTAAACATGGTTTGTAAATGCCCAAAATAAATGTAGCAATGTGGTTCATTTTGGCATTTTCAGTCAGTTCCCCCACCAGCTACTCCAGCTGTGTAAGTAGCCTCATCGTGTTCTCCCTCAAGCCCTGTTATAATAGCCCACACTCTGACTTTCAGAGTAAGACAGTTTGGTACACATAGACTTTGAAAGTCTGATATAGCTTATAGAAGTATTCATTAAATTGGGCTCCCAGGACTTAATCTGTGACTTTAAAATTCAAAGTATACTTGTGAAATGCAAATGTAAGTGTCTTTCTAATAACCATGATAATGTTAGCTAATCTTATTTGGATGCTACCATATTCCGGAAACTACACTAAGAGCTTTAGATAAGTTTTTCTCATTTAATCTTCACAGCAGCCTTGTAAGGTATAATTTTTCCCATGAGAGAGATAAGAAACCCAGGGCACAGAGAGTTTGGGTAAAGTTCCCAAGGTTGCACAGCTCTCACGGGATAAAGATGATGTTTCAATTTAGACAGGCTGACTCTAAATCTCATCCTCTTAATTCTGATACCTTGCTGCTTCTCATAAATAAAATAAAAGCTTCAGTTCGGATTGGCTATCAAAGCAAGTAAAAACAAAAGTGTCATTCATAGATGTCTTGATTTTTCCTGCTTGCGTGGTGGTTGAGTATGGGGTCTGAAGCATGATAGCCTCAGTTCAAAGCCCTGCTCTGCCTCTAACCAGCCGCATGCCTGTGAGCAAGCATTTGACCTCAGTAAAGTCTCAGTCCCCTCCTCTGTAACACAAAGATAATAATAATTAGCATTTTTGAGCACTTACTGTATGCCATACATTCCAAGCCCTTTGCATTTATTAATTCTACAACATAGTTAATTATTATCTTTACTGATACCTAAGTAATAGCTAAATTGAATGGTTTAATGCATGTAAAGGACTTTAAAAATTGCCTGACAAAACATCAATAAATGTCAGCTATCAGACCCATCATGCATATACACTTAATCATAACATGATTTTTGTTATGGTCTTTGTTAACACACAGGGATGTTGTTTACAAATCTGTGGCACATTATTTTTAAAAGGGGGGTTAATTTAGGTTTCTGACAATGCTTTAATGTAATATAAATGTATAAAATATCAACAATAAAGAATGACGGAGGAGGTAGCTCTTCTATGATAGTGGCTTAAAAACAGCAGCTCTGGGGCACCTGTGTTAGTCCACTGAGCGTCCAACTTCGCCTCAGGTCATGATCTCACGGTTCGTGAGTTCAAGCCCCACATGGGACTCACTGCTGTCAGCACAGAGCCCGCTTCAGATCCTCTGACCCCCTCTTCTTCCCCTTTGTGCTCTCTCTCCCTCTCTCTGTCTCTCTCTCTCTCAAAAACAAATAAAACTTAAAAGAGTTTTAAATAAATAAATAAATAAATAAATAAATAAATAAATAAATGCAGTATCTCTGTCTATGGGCTGCCCAGATCAGAAAATGCGCTCTACTATTTAATAGCTGTGTGACCTTGGGCAAGTGGCTTACCCTGTCTGTGCCTCAGTTTCCTCACCTGTAAAGTGAAGATACTAAAAATGCCTAGAGGGTTGGACAATGGAGATAATAATAATGTTTGCCTTCTAGGATTGTGATATTTAAGTTAGATAATAGATGTAATGTACTTAGAGGGAAGCCTGGAAGATATTCCAAAAAAAATGTTTGCTATAGTAGTAGAAGCTATTACTGTTCCTACTACTGTGAAATTCTACTACATAACTCAGTATATCTTGTAGTTTTTTTTTTCCTCACAGAAGTACTGTGGAGAAACAATGGAACACATGGAATGTGGGGATACCATCTGATTTAAAATAAAATCAGTGCTCCGTGTGAAGACCCAAGAACTTTGTCTCCTAAAGTTTGCAGAAGGACAGCCAGGGTGTTTGAGTCCGCTTACAATCACTCTTGCCATTAGCAACCTAAAATGGAAAACTTCATGGGGTATTATTTGTTCAGTCGTCACCAACCATCATGATATAGCATGGGGACATAAATGGCACTCTAAAGAAAGCTGAGTTTACTGAGAAATTTGTTGTACTTGAACAAGGGAATGACTGAATTGTTTACGGATTCACGACCTAATTGTCTTTTCATTTTCTGTGTTGGAAAAGGAATTAGACCTCAAAGCATATGGTCATTCTGGAATTTTATTGCTAAATCTGATGTCTCCTGACTATAAAAATGTATGAGAGAGCCAGGAAATGTACATCAAGTATACATGAAAGTGCCCGCTTATACTATTAACAGTGGGAGGTCAGGCTTCATGCTACTGGAACTTACCATGCTCAGGAGAAATGCCTGAAATGCATGTCCTTCCTCAGAGTCTACGTCCTTCCTTCCCAGCCTCCCCAGCCTGGGTTCTGGATCAGAGGAGGAGTATCCACTGAGATGGAGACTCTGACGTGCACTCAGTGGCTTTGAGAATTACAGTAATTAATCTTAAACTGACATGGGGCAACGTGGAGGTTCATGGTGGAATCTGAAGTCATAAGCATGAATAAATCCCCTCAGCACGAAGCGGGTTCACATAGCAATAAGATGTTAAAAATCAGGATCATCGTTCAAACCAACACTCTGATCCCAAGGGAAGTCCAAAATCATGGGGATTTTCTGGTCTCTTCTAAGAATGCCCCCTCTCCAAACACTCAGTTTGGGATTTGTATTTTCCAAAAGGGAGGAGACCTCATCTGTTTACACCTCATGTAAGCTGACCCATGTTTTTCCTACCCATTACGAGTCAAATGTCTGGCTCCTTTGGGAACTGCATCAAGGTTTAACTGGATTTTTTTTTCTGATATATGTATGTATCTATTTATTTGTTTTATTAATACCCCCTCTTCCTCAACAAAATATGAGATAACTAATTAAAACCAAAATCTAAAATTCAGGGCCAAGAAAACTAAGACCCAAGCTAAAGTATCATAGGCGAAAATAATCGGGTCACAGATTCAATGTTAAGCTTCCTGATGGTCAAAGCAAGTAAAGAAAAGAACTGTAAGAATGAAGTTAAAGGGACTGAAGATATGCAGCCGGATTTAACGGGATTATTTCAAAATTACAGGTCAGACTATTTCAATGAATGTGTGTCTACTTAAGACTCACAGATGAATGTTTCCTTCACACATATCTCTTCCAGAGCAATATCCTGCAGCCTTTTCCCATAGAAAGGCCTCTAGGCTCTCTAGAAGGAAGGTCTCTATGAACAATTGCATTTCAGTTTTTAAACCAAGGAAGTGGATTATTTCCAAGTAATGACCCTTATATTACCAATAATGCATTCTTGTTTTGCTAAAAATAAAAGCAAAACAGAACAAAACAAAAATCCTCCCAGTTTTGAAATGTGGACTCACCAAGAATTTGGAAACAGATAAGTTCTCATTTGCTGATCCAACATAACACACACAGCAAAAGCTGAGTAAATATGCTAGATCAAAATTAGCCCCAGTTCCTCAAGTATCAGCTATATAACCATAAGCCACAGTCATGGTTTTCATATTATTTATTAAGGATTTTAAGTGCAATTTTAGAAATATTCATATATAAATAAAAGAAAGTTTATTAAAGAATAAAATCATAATAGTATGTGTATCATAAGGAATAAGAGAAAGAATTTAACATGCAGTGAGTAATTACCCTGTATACACCATCCTGGTCTGTGGTACTTACACATATTATCTAATTTAATCCCCACAGTAATCCTATCAGGTAGACACTGTCATTATCATTGTTTTACAAATGAAGAAACCAGGGCTCAAAGAGATTAAAAAATTCACCCAAGATCACAAAGCCGGCAAGAGAATATGGCCCCCGCGCATACATAATTGCGAAGCTCATGGTATTCCCAACACACATCAGAACTTTCTCACAGCCAGGCACATGATAGTAGGCCCATTTGCTAAGTGTGGAACCCAAAGAATCAACAAGTCAAACTGTCTTTCTAATGTATAGGAGAGCCAGAACTAGAACTTGGAACTTTTCTACTACATCATAGTTGGTATGATTGAAAGAGAAGAATTTGTAACAGTGGTTTCATTGATAGAAAGTTGGTGACACTCTACAGACAGAGCTTAGGTTAATAAATCAAAATAATGTGCTTTCTTTCTTTGTTTGTTTACCCATTTTGGCTCATTGGTAAATAGACTTTGTAAGTTTATTTATGAATTCAACTATTGTACTAGAAGTACAAAGGGGTATAATTGAGATAAACTAAAAACATAATAAATGGACTAAAAATATACCATTTTCACAAGGGAAACCACAGTTTTCTAGGCTGCAGTCCCTGGAGCTAGAGAATATACTTCTAATGAGCTTTGAGTAATCACATAAATTGAAAACCTAACCTTGTAATGCCTGATAGTGATCTAAACTACTTAGCTATGTTTTGTATTATACCACAAAACAGTGGTTTGTTCACGAAATGTAACAAAATATCTTGTGTTACTCATACTTTGGCCTTAGGCTTACATGTGTTGAAACCATAATCCCCAACGTATTTCAGAGTATGTTTGGACAACCAAAGTTACTCTATGAAAATGACCCAAAAGGAAAACCCTATTCCATTAAAAACACAAATTGCTAAGAGTTAAATGTTTAAGTATTGCCTAGAGTGTATAAAGAAGATTTAAAATATAGTGCTCATTTTTCCCACTTAAAAAAAAAAAATGAAAAAAGAACATTCAGGAACCATGCAGGAAAGTTGTAAATTAGCTATATCCTGATCTACTTCATATATGTTGCATTATGTAATGCAGAAGAAACGAGATACTACAGCCCAACAAAGAGCTGTTTGATACCAAGAGCTTCAGACTCAGAGAGATCACCCTGGTTGGTAAATGTAGACTTGTCAGGGTAATGTCAAGGTTAGGGTTAAGGTGAATGTCAAGGGTCACCATTAGACTTCACAGTTTGAAGATCCTCAAGTCAAAAAACCTGAAGCCCATCTTGGCAAAGTTTATGGAGATTACTCAGGCTGAAAATTCTCCAAGGACAGTGCTATATGGTAGTTAAGAAAGTAGGCAGCGGAATCAGATAGAAACGACGTTTGAATACCAATTTTGTAATTCACTAGTTCCACCATCTTAGGAAAATCCCTTCACCTCTCTGAGCCTTAATTTCCTCATCTCTAAAATGGGAAAAAGTGCTTTCTTCCTTCACAGGGTTGAAAGGATTAAATGAGATGATATATGTAAAATATTTAGCAAATCTCCTGGCACTTGGTAAATGCTCATAAGTTTTAATTATTATTATCATCATTATTTATTATTGTCATTTTATGAATAGCCGTTGTGCCCTTAGTACCTAACATAGTGCCTATAAATAGTAAGGGATCAATAAATGTTTGCTAACAAAATCGAGCTTTGGGGCTAATGGTTTGAAATATTACATTCGTCCACTTAATTATAAAGGAAACCTTCAAAGCACCGCTCCTCAAACTCTGGGAAATATTGGGTTGGTCATCAGATAAGACTGGGAAATCTAAGTTAAACAAAATCAGTATTTTCTCTCCTGCAGAACCTCTCGGAGCCTTTAAAGAGACAGCATGAATTATGAATCTCCTAAAGAGACATAAGAGGCAGCGTGCAGCGTTTCTTAAATTTACTGTGCAGTTTCCTTGTCTATCAAACAGAAGATTTTACAAGATCTCTAAATTCTTCCCTCCTCGTTAAGAGATTAGAATTCTAGGCATTTTTCAGAACTAGTTATGCATATGAATAGAGATTAAAATAAATGCTGATCCCCTTCCCCTTGAGATCATAACAAATTAGATCTTTTCCCACTTTTCCATTCCAAAGCCCACCCAAAAAGAACTGAATCTTTATGCTTTATCATGTATATAGCTTAATCCTGGCTTTAACTTGCATAGATCAAGTTCATTGAGAGTTTATTTTTAAGTCATTTCTGATTTAATATGACTTTTTAAAAAAATGTATTAGATGCAAAAGCTAACTGGCTGCATAATGAAGACTGGATCATGTAAGGAGCACAGGTTTTTCTTTTTCTGTTTATTTTTTTAAACTACTCTTAAATAGGTTTTTCATTAAGAGAACATGTTACCCAAATCCACATCCTCGACAACATTTAATATTTAAAAAGCAGGTTATGAAAGGCACTTAGGTGGCTCAGTTGGTTGAGTGGCAGACTCTTGATTTCAGCTCAGGTCATGATCTCATGGTTCCTGAGTTTGAGCCCTGAGTCTAGCTCTGCACTGACAGCACGGAGTCTGCTTGAAATTCTCTCTCTTCTTCTCTCTCTGCCCCTCCCCTGCTCACAGTCTTTTTTATTTTATTTTATTTTATTTTGTTTCGTTTTAAAAAAATAAAAAATTAATAAAAAGCAGGTCATGAAATTGTCACCTAACTCAGTGGAGTAAAAGAGAAGTGTGAGACGTTCCGTTTTTGCCTATCTTCTGTCCACGCAGAGTTCTTGGACACTCTCACTGATTCCTCAGGCTCCAGCTGGTGAATCTCAGATCTCCCTGTTAGCCATACCCCCTTTCTGAGCTCATGACCTGCATTGCCATCTACTGAAGGGCATATCCTCACATGCACTCACCTCGAATTCAGCAGGCCCAAAGTGGAGCTCACTACAACTACCCCAAATCTTTTCCTGCTCGGCCCACTATCACCGTCACCTGGCATCCAACTTGTCTTCATTCTTTCATCTTCCTCATTCTTCCACAGCCAGGTCCACCTCTTAAGAGGCTGTCCAGTTAACCCTTTCCCCAGGATCCCCACTCTCTGTTTTGTTTTGTTTTTCTCTTCGACTCCCAACAGTTTTCTAAATAGCCTCCTCTTGATACTTTGACATTCCCCAACCCTCTATCCATCCTCTACCTTCCTGAGATATTTCCACAGTGAAAAGCAGTCATTTTGCCCTCCTGGTTATGGCCTTTCTGTGAGGCCCCACCGCCCGCTGTACAATCCTATCTGCTCAGCACGCTGGATCCCTTTCTTTCTTAATACCTTTTATGTTGCAAGTCTAAACACCACCCTGGAGACTGAGCCCCTCGACATTCTGGGTGTCTCTTCTCTCCTCTCTTTCCTAGTTCTCTATACAACCCTGTACAGTGCCTGGTATATAGTAAGTGCCCCTTAATGTTTGTGAAATGACTAAAAAAAATAAGGCATGAAATTCAAATAAAAGTTTAAGCTCTGATATTGGAATATTAATGTTAGAAAGAACTGAGTTAAACATAAGGAAAAGCATTCGCATATGCCAAAGTCTTCCACTCTCTCCAAAATATGACATGTTAAATAGAAAGTGTGAGTTAGTAAGTGATTCTTCTTGTGATCCTATTTACTCTGAGCACAAAGACACTTTGATGTATTGTGCCATTGAACCGAATGCCCTGACAGTATGATTAAAGCCACAATCAGCAGAGAGGAAATGGGTGAGTATGAGGTTGACTAGGATAAAACATAAAATGAGTTGTTTGTTTGCTCAGATTAGACTTAAAACTACCTTAGAAACCCAACGCTCTGTTTTCATGACCATCATCTTACACCAGCAGAGCATCACCCCTGAGAAGAAAATCTGCCCCTGGGGTTAGCAAAAGCGTGAAGTTCCTTAGGCCAGGTGCCGTGGGGCGGCCGCTAGTGTTGCTCTGACCAGCAGAGGGCGCACAGCCCCCAATACCTTGCCAGACCGGTCAACACAACCGGTGGAGCTGGGGTGAAGTTGTTCAATAAACCAAAACCTCCAAATCCGGGTCAGTGCGCCTGGCCTCCTGTCCTTGCCTGCTCCCTGGCGCTCCGTTCTGTTCTTCCCACTGACAATGAGGTGTCAGTGAACTTCCAGATCTCAAGCACACCAGTTTTGGAGTAAATGAGGAGAGGGCAAAGGGGAAGCTGTTCACTTAAAAGTGTGTTAATTTCTTGGAAAAGAAAGCTTTAACTCACTCCTACTTAGCAGGACAGCTACAGAAAAGCGTCCTACACTGGTTATATCATACATTCTGATTTCTTCAGGCTTAGAGGTGGAGGTTTGCAAAATGCCCCTCCCCCCAACATGAAAGCAATTACTTTCTGCTCTTACTGATTTGGTTTAGATATTTTAGGTATCAGAAGTGTGACTTTAAGGTCATCAGGCTATTAAAAGGCTGAATGGGGGTAAACTCCTTCCTCTAGGTAGATATTTACATTTTATGAGGGCTAACGAGTAGAAGCAGAGAAAAAATATCACATACTCTCACATTCTAGAGACAGATGCTTCTGTTGTTAAGAGTAAGGGCCAGTGATCTAGAAAAGGAAAATAAAAATAAACTGAACAGATTCATGTAGCTCTCAAGGAACCCCACAAGGATTTGTTTGAGGAGAACAAAGGAATATCATAGTCCTTATGGGGAGTCTGTCTGCTCGGTTAACCCCAAAACCTGCTAGGAAGGAGCAGATAGCAAGGGTCTCTTGTTAATACTCAGAAAGAGTGTGCGGAATATTGTCTTTTTCCTTCAAAATCCACCTCAGGCAGACGTGAGAGGTCTACCTGGGATTTTACCCATGCACAGGGCTCCAGAAGCAGAATGGGGAATGGCTGCTGGAGGCCCACAGGTGCTCCAGACGGGGAACAGAGCTGGGGAGTAGTGAAAGACAAGCTGGGTATACCCCATGGCCATACCCCATGGTCGTACTATGGGGTATGATTTTATCCCCGTGCCAGAAGAAACGCTTGGAGAGTTTTAAACAGGGAGTGAGTGACCTGATCAAACTTGCATGTTGGGAAGTTCACTCTAGAAATAAAAGACAGTGGGTCAAGCTTATGCATATCAAATATGAAATGTGAAATTAAATGCCATGCTTACTAATTATGATAAGGCCTACCAAGATCATAAATCTATTTTTGAAAAACCAGAGTGTAGCAAGTAAGAATGGGGAATTTCTTCCATTTCTGCTCCACTTGCTTTACCCTAAACCCAGGGCCCCGTGCCTTGCCACCATTTTGGTGGACCAGAAGTTCTTAGAGCCAACTGAACTCAGAATAAAACCTCAAGTGACCTAACTTGTAACACTACTTTCCAATTAGAAAAGTAGTGTTATTTACAGAGGGACTTAACCTCACAAATATTTATGGAGCTGCTACTATGCTAAACCACTGTACTAGACTCTTCTGGGAACTCTGGGGCTAATAAAATGTAATCTCTGTCTTCTAGAAACTCACAGACGACTTCAAATCAAGTAAAGAGGAAAACACTTTTTTCACAGGTTATCTTAGGCAAATAAAAATACCAACAAAAGCACTTTATGTTGTCATTGTGCATTTGTATACATCCATATGTATCTAAGCCCTCTTAGTCTCGAAAACCCAATTCTCTAAGCATGAACAAATAGTTTGAATTTAGGGGGAAACAAACAAATTTAAATCCATATTAAGTCGTATTTCTCCTAAAAACAGGCTGGATATTCTAAAAACACATGAGCACCAAACTAGAGAATGACTACAAATGAAAAATGTACCTAATTCCTCCTAAAATTTAAGTTCCCAACAAGCTCAGATGAGAGGTTTTTGTTCCCTCAGACCTATTTATGCTTAAAATGGCTTGTCCAGCCGGCTTGCTCCAAAATCCCATCATTGCTGCAAGTCTGAAAAGCAGTCACCCAGGGCATTAGGCATTAGGCCTGTCATTTTCAGGAAGCAAGTGGGCAAATCTTAAGGGCATCATTTCTATTGAAAAGGATGATGGGGGGGAGGGGGAATGCCTGGCTGGCTCAGTCAGGTAAGCCTCCGACTTCGGCTTGGGTCATGATCTCGCGGTTTGTGGGTTGGAGGCCCACGTCAGGCTCTGTGCCGACAGGTCAGATCCTGGAGCCTGCTTCAGATTCTGTGTCTCCCTCTCTCTCTGCCCCTCCCTCACTCAACACTCTTCTCTCTCAAAAATAAACATTAAAAACATTTTTAAAAACATTTTAAAAAATGAATGAAAAAAGAAGAAAAGGATGATGGGGCTACTATAAACAATGCCTACGATGGGATTGCTAATTCCTGGAAGGGAGACAGAGTGCACATAGAAATAACTGAAGTAGATGGCAAAAAGAATTGAAGATGTCAGAAGGGAAGGAAATGGTTCTAGTAGGTTCTCATGAGGTCACTAGGACTTCCTACTGCTTCAGTAACTCATGTTTTTGTGTTTGTCTGTTTGTCCCCATGCCTGAAGTAAGTATACAGCTATAGCCATACAATCTAACCCTGTATTATAGCAGACAGGATTAGGGAACAAAGGAAATCTTTTTCACTCAGCAAAGCTGAGCTGAGATTATTTAGTACAAACCACTTTTAAAAGTGTTGTTATATGTCCCAAGTGTTGTTATATGAAGAGGCCTTCCAAATAATGACATAATTAACATTTTAGTTTCAGTACACAATTGAAATTGTGTGTCTATAAAAGGCCAAAGGAACTATTTCTTTTTTTACAAAAACGTTTTGAATGTTTATTTATTTTTGAGTGAGAGAGAATGCAAGCAGAAGAGGGGCAGAGAGAGAGAGGGAGACACAGAATCTGAAGCAAGTTCCAGGCTGACCTGTCAGCACAGAGCCCAAAGTGGGACTTGAACCCACGAACCGTGAGATCATGACCTGAGCTGAAGTCAGACACTTAACTGACTGAGCCACCCAGGGGCCCCAGGAACTATTTCTAATGAGATATGCTTTAAAATGAAAACTTCCAGGCAAAGGGCAATTTTCGACTTTCACATACACTTGAACTTGGCCATTTGAATGTTTAGATCTGATTGTGTGTAATATTTTCTAGGCTTGGGCTTTCTGCAGCAAACTGCTATCATCCAACACTGGAAGGGGGTAGAGCAAGATTACTGTGATACTCCACGTGATGGAATCTCGTGTTAATGAAGTGCAACGTGAAGCCAGAGAACTGCGTGGTTCACATAATCATTTCCGTTACACACGTGAAACCTTCAGAAAATACTTCTAAGCAATATTATTTTATCACGCAGAAATCGATGACACTAGCGACACATGGATTTGAGATAGAACTGTGCTGGATGGTCACAGCCCACAAGAGAGCCTGGTACCTGCAGGCCCACGATCTCTCCCTCTGGCTCCAGAACAGATAGAGTAGGAGCTTCAGGTCTACACTACAAGATTCAAGATAAACTTGAGTCCCAGGGAATATTTGTAGTGTACATTCGGGTGTCAAACACTACAGGTCTCTAACTTGTACAATTATTACCCTGGAAGCTATTTGTTTCCTTTTGTACCATCTAGGCTGGAACGTGTTTGTTCTCCAATTACCGCGAACAGTTCTGTATTTTGTGTAAACATGTGACCTAAGAAACATAGTCCCGTCCTCCTCTTCCTAGAATTCGCACCAGATTCGTAGAATTCCGGGTATGTTGTTATTAGAATGAAAGAGGTACATGTCATGTTTCCACCAGGGAAAATACTGGAACGGAGCACGGAACACAGGTAACAAAAAATGTCCTTGAATGGCACCCATATCAATGTAAAGATGGTTTCAAAACAAAACAAAACTGCCTTTGATTAGAAAACCCCACGCACATATCTACTTCCTGTGCACACAGTGAATGCCTGTTCAACTGGATCTAATCCACAAGTTAGGAAAAACCTGGACTCTTTACAAATTCTGAACCTGTATGCCCTCTTGACCAACAAAAGTGGTTCACCTTGATTTTAACAAATTCCACTTCTCCCCACAGTATTTGAGGCTTGATTTTTCGAACCACATAGGAAGTCGAGTACTAAGTCGTCTGTGTCTCCTTCCGGAGAAAGAGGAATGGGGACTGTTGCAACTTTATCCCCTAGACTTATGTGAAAGCCCTGGAGAGTAAGCTGATGCCCAGAGGTTCTCCTAAAACATGTGACATTCGCAAAATTAATGCCTTGGATGACATTCTTCAAATGATGTCACCGTCATCCTTGATAACCGATTCATCTAGTGACAGTGATGTGTTGGATTCTGGGGAAGCGATTTTGCAGCCTACCCTCTTCAGTGTGGTTAAGAAACACTTGCAAGAAGTAACTTTTATGTGTGTAGGAATCCAGCTTGAATCTAAACTGGGGTTTAGCACACCTGATGAAGGGGTGGGTAAGAACTCTGGCTCTTACGCTTTTGTTGCTGGGATTCTTTTGCTTTTATGTGTGGTGGGCAGGTTCCTAAAAATGAATAATAAGATGGCTTTTATACACATCCAGGAAAACACTGTGACAGGCAGAACAGTCCATAGTCGGGCGTCTGGATGGTTCAGTCGGTTAAGCTTCCAACTCTTGATTTTGGCTCAGGTCATGATCTCATGGTTCGTGAGTTCGAGCCCCGTGTCGGGCCCGGTGCTGGTGTTGCAAAGCCTGCTTGGGGGTCTCTCTGTCTCTCTCTCCTTCTGCTCTCTCTCTCTCTCTCACTCTCTCTCAAAATAAATAAATAAAAACTTTTTAAAAAATTAAAAATAAAAAAATAAATTAAAAAAAAAAAAAAAGAACAGCTCATAGTCTACAGCAGGTACAGAACCCCGGAAAGGAGGGCTGCAGGGAAAGCTGACGGAGTGCTTTCCTGATCAGCACAAGGAACGCCATTCCAGGGCCAAGAGACAAAGTGTAACTGCAAAGAAGAAGAAAGGCAACTTCTTCATTTGTGTAGAATCCAGGATAGCTTTCCCACAAGGAGACATGCAGGGACCCCAGCACCTTGAAAGAGCTTAAAGAGGGCAGGTGTCAGCTCTTTTCAGGCACACACCAGTATTCCTATGGTGGGCCCTGGTGGCCACATAGGGCACTTACCCTTAAGTGTCCCTGGGGTTTGCACCCCAGCAAGGGGTTCAGGGCTGAAGTGGGGAAAATAAGAAAGGACTGTGTAAGAGTGTGATTAGAAACCAGGAATTATACTAGTGAGTGGAGATGATATTTCAGTTTATGAAGTATTATCCAGAAGCTGGTAAGCCTAGGGAGACTTGGTTAGAAATCAAAAACAATTGGATTTTAAGTTTGCTTCTAGAAAGAGTAAGAGAGTTGTGTGTGTGTGTGTGTGTGTTTTAATATTTATTTTTGAGAGAAACAGAGAGACAGAGCATGAGAGGAGGGAGGAACAGAGAGAGAGAGGGAGACACAGAATCAAGCAGGCTCCGGGCTTCGAGCTGTCAGCACAGAGCCTGACAGGGGGCTGGAAGTCACAAACTGCAAGATCATGACCTGAGCTGAAGTCTGACTTTTAAACAGACTGAGCCACCCAGGCTCCCCTAAAGAGTAAGAAAGTTTTAAGAAAATCAGATGGGCAGTTTAGGGGAAGAGAAAAAAAAGACTTATAATCAGTAAGGTTACTTATGTTACCCAGAATCACGTTCACACGGGAAATCTTGTAAAATGAACCCATCCAAAGGGGGAACTGTACAGCCTTCTGAGGGACAAGCTTTGGTGCTGAAGTTAATGTAACCCCTGAAGCAAAAGCAAGTAAGCCAGTGCGATCTGGTGTAAAAAAGCATAGCTATCATCTAACCTCCCACGCTTCATTTCCTCTACTTTAAATAAAGACATTCCTAACCCTCCAATTTATCGTCAACAATCGAATTTCCTAATTAATGAGAATGTACAGGCTGCCCACGACTTCTCCACAAACTCCCCCTGACATGGTGGTCTCCTACAGCAAGGATAAGGAGGGATGGCAAGCAAATCTCAAGCACCAGCTTCTGAGGCTTCCCTGAAAGTATTGGTTTCAACCTCCCTTTCTTGCATCTGACCACAAAGTCAGGCTGCTTCCTGTGGCTTCTGAAAGGGGCAGCAGAAAGGAGAGACAGCATTTTATTTAGGGGGAAGTGAGGAGGCAGGCGAACCATGTTTAGGCTGTGCCCACCTCTGCAGCCACTGTCACGTTGAGAGCTGTGGATGGAGAAAAAATATGGTCTTGGAGATGATGGAGATGATCTCTTTAGGAATCACTATTCCTCTGTCGGTGTTTTGAAAATTCCATATGCTCCCTCTTTCCAATTTAGTTGAAAGAGAATCTTCTCAGTTCTAGAAGTCATTATCACATGTGAAAAGTTTGGAAATTGGCACCCTGTACTACAAAGATGCTGTGTTTGGGATGGTCAAAGTTATCATCTTATATCACCTGCTTTCCCATCTGATTATCCACATCATGTCCTACAGTGATTTCTCACTCCCCATGCATCCCAACAAACTCCTTTCCAGATGTATGTCTCATTAGATCCCCCTGTCTGCTCCAACCCCCTGGGAAAAAAAATCATATACTTTGAGGCTCAAATCAATTATCACTTCAATAAAGCCTCCCTCCTATCACCTTTCACAAGAGCTTCTGCTTCTATAAGAATGACAGAGCCTGATGTATACATTAGAATTTACTGTGTATGTACCTGTCTGTCTCCCTGAGCAAGGATCAAGGCGTTGATTTCCTCCTCCTTGGTGGTGAGGATTATCGGACTGTCACTGATAAATCATGACTCTAACTATGATCAGCTGACACTACAGAGAGGGACCTGCTATGGCCCAATACTTAGGAGAGAGGTGTGGTTTCAGTATAGTGAGTGCTGTGGTCCACTTACCCTTCCATACTGCAACACTTGGGCAACAGCTAAGGATGTAAGTGTGGATTGAAGCAGTTGGAATCTGGGCATGTGGCAGTACTTACACCTATGGGGGATCTGGACCAGCAGGAGTATTATCACTCTAGAGGACAAAAAAGCCACTTTGTGAGAAACTGGGGGCAGACACAGAGACACTGTGGTAGACACAGAGAAAAGGCAGTAGTGGACTTTTCAATCTTTTTATGACCTTTTTGGATAAAACGAAACACTGCATTTTGGGGGACAAATTGACGGAGAAGGCAGATGATAGTCTCTGAGCATTCCAAAAATTAGCTAGAAAAATATTACCTGCACGCATCATGATAGGCTAGGTGATGGCACCTACAGTAATAACCCCAAATCCCAATGGCTTAAAACAGCAAAGATTCATTTCTCTCTGGTGCTATATGAGAACTTTGGGCCAAAAGTGGACTCTGCTCCTTTTAATCACTCAGGGGCCCAGACTGATAGAGAAGCCACCATCGCAAGCATTTACCAGCCCACGGCACCAAAGAGGATGATAGCTATGTAGGGTCTCAGGCCCGATATTAAATGTTCTGGCTTAGAAATGACATACGCTCTTCGTTCACAACACGTTGGCCAGATCTAGTCACATGATCCCATCTCACTGTCGGAAACCAAGAAGTGCAGCCCTACCATGTGGCCAGAAGGGAGAGAGCTGGAAATATTTGGTAAGTAGCGCTGATGACTAGCACATGACCTTATTTGTACCCCAGGCTTGTAAAGTCGATAACAGCTCTTACAATAAATTGAACTGTATTGTACTGGAACAAGTTTTCCTATTGATTTAGTTTAAGTGAATACAATGCACATTGTTCATAGATGTCTTGAGGGTCTCTGTATCCAGTTTGAAAGATTCTAGAAAAGTCTATTTGAACGTGCAGTGGCACAACTATACAGTTATATCTTCAAGGACGTTGGCTAAGGAAGCCTGATCAGACCAGTCCCTGTTGTTTGACAAACATGTTGGGGAAAAATTAGTCCAGTCATTAACAGATTTTGATGAGTTAAGAATTTCCTCTTGAAGGAAGAAAAGTCTGCTAGAAATCGAAGATGGATGAGAAAGGCAAACATCTGAGATCTGGTTCCTCATTTTCCACCTGCCTGTTGCTTAACTTCAGAGTCTTATAAGCTTATGTGCTTCAGTTTTTCTATCCAGATGCAGATAACATTATTTCATACAATTATCTGATATTCATTTAATATCCACTGGATACAGGCACTTGGCTGAAGCGTTCATTCATCACTTCATTGGTAATACAGAGACTAAGAGAAAAACGCATGATCCTTGACTTCATGAATCTTTTAATATATTTACCACCAGTGATAGAAATCACTTGATTCTAAATAATATAATGTGGTAATACATGATTAGCATCATATGAAAATTACTAAGGCTTTCACTAATGTGCTAAATGCACTGATATATAAGCCCCTAAAGGGAGCTCATAGGAAAAATAAGTGATAGGGGAGACAAGGAATACAAGAGGAATACAAGGAACACATTAACACCTCACTGTTAGAAAGATCTTCATCCATCGCCAACTAGTAGATCCCTAGCGTGCAATGAAATATGTCCAGGTAAAAGATACGTGAAGTCAAACCTGACAGTGTGTGACCCATTTATGGAACTGGAACCTTACGTTTTCTGAGCTAGCTCATAGGGCCTTTAAAGGTTTTCCTTTGATTTCCTAGGTATTCAATTTAGAACAATTTGGTCTTGTTTTAAAGGCTCTAATTTCCTAAACAATATATGAAAATGTACATTACAGCAGCACACAACATTACCAAAATGTTCTCTCTATATTTGCAAAAGCAGTTGCAGAATTTTCTCTGTGCCTCTGTGGTCCTCTTAATATCGGTAGTACCAACGTGTCTTCAGAGGACTTGGTGTACTCCCAATGCCTATTGTAGTTTTATTATTTAGCTATTTTTATTGGAAGGAGTGAGTCAACTATCAAAACACAAAGGATCCTTTTAAAGCTGCAAAGAAAATGTGCAAGAAGCAATGAAAAGGATAAGAAATGATTTCTAAATTAAAGTTTGTTTTATTATTAACAATAACAATAAAGTAAGTCACATAGCTCCTAAGTCCTCCCAGATGAGACATCTGTAGGATTCTCTGGTCTGAAGAGAACCTTAGCTTATAAACATGTCAGTCATGTTCTGAATAAAATGAACATTTCACACTACATGGGAATGTGACTATTTGCCCTTCAACATGTCCAAGATTGAGTGTTATTTTAAGATGATCTTCCATCCAATTATTTGTCCTATTTAGGACACTTTTTTCCTATTTAGGTCCTATTTAGGACACTTTAGGCAGGAGAAGAGGTGCCAGTAATTGCTTTTGATGAATATACATTGTTTAAGCAACAAAGTTTAAGATCGTAAGCTACCAACCATTGGTACAAACTCTAAGTCCTACCCAGCTCACAGGTGTGAATAGGCTATGTTATGTTTCAGCCTTCATACAAAGGCTTCATACAAACACTCTCTCCATATTTTGGTTTGCCACATTTCACCTTTAACAAGTTGTGACCACTGAGTGATCCTGAAGAAGACAATGGTAATATACTGTAGCTAGTTCCTAACATTGAAAATTCACTGTATTCTTTTTTTACGTGGAAAAGGAAGGAAGGGAGGAAGGGAGGGAAGGAGGAAGGAACGAACGAACGAACGAATGAAGGATATTAAAAGGAAAGGGTATATCTAGTAGCCCAGTAAGATACACAACATGCAGGGAGCCACTAAAAGTTCCTGAAGTTTCTCCTTTTCCACACCTCTGTCCAAGAAGTAATGCGAGGCTTTGTCCTCTACCTCTAACATGTTTCCAGTCTTACCAACATCAACTTGCCAACTACCTACTCCCAACTTCCTATGAAATGCTTTCCAAGGTTCACAGGCTCTACACCACTTGCTTCTCTGCCCACGGCATTAACAATCCTAATAATATATTATAGCAGAAATTAAGC
Organism: Acinonyx jubatus; assembly: GCF_027475565.1. Lineage (NCBI taxonomy): Eukaryota > Metazoa > Chordata > Mammalia > Carnivora > Felidae > Acinonyx > Acinonyx jubatus. The sequence goes on along the minus strand of NC_069383.1, from coordinate 94,182,797 downwards.
ATCGCAATACATTTCCTGAAGCATCCATAGAAGGAACGGGGGGAATGGAAAGAATGTGGCCTTTAGTGTCATACAGATCCGTCACTTTGTAGCGTTATGACCTAAGCCAAATAACTTCACCTTTTTTAGGCACCCGTTTTTATCTACCATAATGTGGAGGATAGTAGTTTCATCACAGAATTATGGCACATAACATGGAGGATAAGATATTTAAAAGCACCAGGCACACTGTAAGCTTTAACACTTTTCGTTTCATCTTTATAATATGAAGTATACGGAGAACACTCTTTTCTCCAGAGGTTTGACCAAAAAAAAAAAAAAAAAAAAATCCCTTCTTGTTTCACTATCAACGCCAGAGGATACTCCAAAGCAAAAATGATTCAGTAATGACACAGAAAGAGGAGACGGTCGATAAACAACTCCTAGGAGAAAGGATGCATTAAAGGTGTGATTTTCATTCTAGACCAGCAGAGTGGCCTGCGGGGTGGTAGGGCTGGGGAAGCCCAAGCAGATGAGACTTTGGGTTTCTTGCCCGACTTCAACCAAAGCAGCTCTACTTTGCTCTGTTTGATACCGACCGTGTATAAGGGTGGGATCAGAAAATGCGCCAGTGATGGTCTAGTTACGATTTTCTTGTCGGTGCCACACACCTGGCCGTACTCCTGTGAAGGGAGGAGTTTCCCCAGAAGAAGACAGCTGTTCTCACTGTGAATAACCCTGGAAAAGTTTCACAGTCAGACAGGCACATCTGGGGCCAAGGTTTGGCTCTGAACCCCAGCCTGGAGGCTGAGTGGTCTGGGAGGTGGAGAATGAGCCACATCTCTGCCCTGTGGGGGAGGCCGGGAGAGGCTGGCACTGGCTTGAGAAGGGTCTGGGCTGGGTCTGGACTTGTGCTTACTTTTGAGAGTCATTCCCTGTGCTGTATCCTCCCTCTGCCATCCCCAGATCTTGGATGTGTCTCATACATGAGACACGGTAGACTCTGATGGACTTGTGTCCGTGTGTGGGGAAAAGTAGTCCAATGTACTTCTTTGGAAACCCAAGTGTGGAGTGGCAGTCGTTGTCGCTGGAAAAAGGTACCTAGCCTGGCGTGCTCTTCCAAGGCCACCATTTGGTGACTTGAAGAGTTTGAGCCAGATAAACAAGAGGCAGGGAGAAGGAGGAGCTTATTCTTGGGCATGTATGAGGCAGAAGCAGACAAAATAATAATAAATTATCACTTATACGGCATTCTATGTGCCAAGCCCTAAGTGCTGTACAATGATTTACTCATTTAATCCTCACTGGAACCCTACTAGGTAGATATTCCCCTTGTTTTACAGAGGAGAAAACTGAGGCATAAGGATGTTAAGTAACTTACCCCAAGTGGGGTAATTAAATTGTTTGAGGACATTTTGAGATAGGCTAATTGTCAGCAATTTAGCAAGTGGAGGTGCCCACCATAATAACTGGGTATGAAAAGGAAGTGTGATTGTATTTTGCAATTATGATGGAGGTGATGATATAGCAAGGATTTTACACCACATTTTATTCGAAAAAAAAGTTCTGAGATTTTTTTAAGTCAAAAATTTCCTATTTAAGATTTTTTTTAACTTTTTAAATTGATTTTAGTATATTGTTTTCAAACTTCCTTACCCATGAACCCCTCAGACAGGCCAGACCCTTGGGGTAACAACTCTCCTGGTTCCCTTTTGCCAACACCAATTTTCTGGTCACCATCAAAATCCACCTATGGGCTCTGAAATCAGCATCCAAGGATAATACACCTTTGTATTATCTCTATGACCCTGAATTCCTAACAGTTCCAGGAGCCTTCTGCCTTCTTACCTGGCCGTGTCCTTCATCATCTTTGTCTTCTTCCTCTTTCTGTCACTCAGTCACTTAGAGTCTGGCCCACAGCTATGCTTTTGTCAGAGGCTCTGATCTAGATTAATCACCTGGCTCTTGCTGTGACCTTAATTCTAAGCAGGATATTTCATTTAGCTCTTTGGAGAGCTTTTTGATGTAAATGCAAATGGAAAAAAACCACTGTTTATAACTGAGAAATGTGGACAACAGACATCTCTAAACTTTATTCGCCATTCTCAAGACCCAGAGATGAAAAAGAGTAATGAGTTGAAGACCAGCCTTACCTCCTTGGTAATGGGGGAAAGATAGGGAATTACTACCATCTCGCATGGGTTCTCTCTCCCTCTCTCTCCAGACAACCAGTGATTGTAGGGCTTTCCGTACTGTAGCCCGCACACGCAGGAGCAGCAGGCTTCATTATTTTATCTGAGTCTCTGCTCCAAGGGAATGAGGGAGACAATGGGACATGGGGGCTCTGTCTTTTGAGCCATCAGTTTTCAATAGCTAAATGGGTCCAGCTCCTGATTATGGCAATTAGCAATTCACAAAAGAGAAAGGGACTTGAATGAAAATCAAACTCAACTTTTCAACAAATGTTTAAACCTGTCCTTTAACATTGCCAAAGATTTGTCTTCCCATGTAAGTTTGATACCTCCTGCCACACAGCTAAAACATTCTCTCCTTTTGCAAAGTTTTTCTCTATTTTGTGAAAAGAAATAATTAGAAATGGGTAGAAAAGGCATCCAAATACTTCTCCAAAATGCTTTCAATCTAGTAGAAGATCCAAAACAGAAATTATAAAATCAACAAAGTTACCATTTTGTTCTTTGGTTTTAAGTTTTCATTAAGTGTCTAAAGAAATACAGTTATGGAGATATTAACATTGCCTTAACACAATTAAGAGACAACAAGTTCTCTGACCCTATTTATAATCTAATCTCTTTCCCCCTATATATCTTTAAAGTGAAATTACAAGAAGAAAAATAAATGGAGTAAATATGAAAATGTTGCCTAGGTTCACACACACACACACACACACACACACACACACACGGGTATATTATGTATTTAAATGATCTATAAGATTATTAAATGGAGTGACAAGTCACTATGATTTTTTAACCAGTTCAAAAAGCACTTTTATTTAGATTATTTTAATTAGAACCTCTTTGAAATTTTATTATATGTAGATGTAGATATATAATTACATATTTATTTGTACCCCAACAGAAATATTGCCTAGCTATCAAAAATATCAGATGTCAGCTTTCCCTGCAAATGTATGCATTATACCACTCAGGATTCTAGGAAAAACAAAAAGTGCATGACTGGAAGATAAAAATCAGAGAAAAAATACAACATTTGTTCAGTGCTTTATAGACAGCAAAGTGTTTTCATATTCACTACTTCAAATTCCACATTAGTAAATGGAATTATTCAAAAAATAACATATCCTGTAATTTACACTTTCCCTAAGAAAGCTATTTTAAGATTAACCAGGATTATTAAAGTATTATTATGTATGATAATAAAGCTTGAACCCGGAAAAATGCTTAAAGCAGAAAACCCAGAAAAATACTTAAATCATAATCACTAATTAATCTTGTTTATAGTTCTTTATTAAGATTAATCACTCTTTACGCATAAAACCCTAAGCATTAGAAATGTGATCATGGGAAAGTTATTTAACTACTCTGTATGTCCGTTATAAACCAATTCTTCAATTATAAAACACAGATAACCCCTTATCTGCCCAGAGACAACAGACTGTGCCATACAGTATTTTGACATCCTCTCCGCCTAAATATTTAATGTATCTGTGATTTTATGAACACACAGCAACATGAGTGAAGACAAGGTCATGTGAGCCTTTTACATAATCAATTCTGCATGACAGCTTTCTTAGAAATACAAATATAAAAAGAGGAAATCAGTATATGCAAAAAGATCCATTGTACTATTGTCTCATATAAATGGCTTAAAAACAAGAATTTCATTATGTACTGGGAAATTTTAAAGCAAGCTTTCAAAGGAGCTGGTGACCTCATAGGGTAGTTATTCTTCACTTAAACAAAATAAAAAGAAAATGGGATAAGTCATCTGACATCTTACCATTCAGGTTTAATTAAAATATCTCTTCCTCTTCCACCTCGAGCCTCTTTCCCATGCCAATGGCAAATAAACACCAAGTTGAATACACATTTACTGTGTCAACTCATGTTAAATATAAATTTAACTGCTTTACAGACACACACACACACACACACACACACCTCTTTTAAAGTCTTAAATGCCTACATCGCTTTTTTGTTGTGTGTGTGTGTATAAATATATGTACATATATAATAAATATGAAGATATGTTTAGACACAAAAAATTTAGAATTATTTATTTTTGAAAATAGCTGAGTTAGAGAAACCAACCATATTCCCACCTGCCTTTGTGAAAATAAACTTGGATCTATTTGTAAGTCTTTCTTTCTTTTTCAGTCAAGTTTATTCAAGTGCAATTCACATATAGTGAAATTCACTCTTTTTTGGTTCACATTTCTGTGAGTTTGACAAATACATGGTCAGGTAACCACCACCACAACAAAAATGTAGACTATTTCATCACCCTCCACCCCAATTTTTTTTGTTTTCCTGTAGTCACTCCCTGCCCCTCACCCCTAGCCCATGGCAGTCACTGATCTGTTTCTTGTTCCTATAATTTTACCTTTTCCAGAATGTCATATAAATGGAATAATACAGTGTGTGGCTTTTTATTTTATTTTTTAAAATGTTTTTTTTAACATTTATTTTTGAGAGAGAGAGAGTGTGTGAGCAGGGGAGGGGCAGAGACAGAGGGAGACACAGAATCCAAAGCAGGCTCCAGGCTCTGAGCTGTCAGCACAGTGCCCAACGCGGGGCTCGAACTCACAAACCATGAGATCATATCCTGAGACGAAGTTGGACGCCCACCCGACTGAGCCACCCAGGCACCCCAATAGTATGTAGCCTTTTAAATCTGGCTTCTTCCATTTGGCATAATGCATTTGAGAGTCATCCATATTGTTATATTTATCTGCAATTCTGTAACTGTTTATAATGCTAAGGAGTATGCCATTGGTTGGGTATATTGCATTATTTGTTTACCCATTTACCAGATGAAGGACATTTGGGATATTTTTTACTTGCCAGTCTTTCTTAATATGTCAAAGCATGAGACAGTATAGTATGGTGTTTAAGAGCCTAGTTTTTTGAGCTAGACAGACCTTTGTCCAAATCCAAAGTCTGTCATATATTAATTTGTTCCCTTAGGCAAATCACTTATATTTTCTGAGTCATAATATTGGTGTGAAGATTAAATTAGTGTGTGACTTGTAGTGTGAATTAACAACTGCTATTATTATTACTATTATCCCTAGTTCTCAAACTGTTTTACTTCAAATCTTCAAACTGATCCCAAACATAACATCTTCAACCACCTCAGAGCTTCCACTATATCCCTTTATTTAAAATACATCACCCCCAGGGCGCCTAGATGGCTCAGTCAGTTAAGTGTCCGACTTCGGCTCAGGTCATGATCTCATGGCTTGTTAGTTCGAGCTCTATGTGGGGCTCTGTGCTAACAGCTCAGAGCCTGGAGCCTGCTTCAGATTGTGTCTCCCTCTCTCTCTGCCCCTTCCCTGCTCACACTCTGTCTCTCTCTTTCTCTCTCTCTCAAAAATAAATAAATATTTAAAAAAATTAGAAACACATCACTCCTTCTTTCTGCTTCCCACCCTTAAGACCCAAGTTCATCTTCTTCCATAAGGAAAGCCACATGTTCCAATTCATAGCCCACATTTATCTTTCCATTCTCCACATTCCTGTAGCACACATTATCCAATCTGGTGGCACATGTGGCTTTTTAACTTTAAATTAATTACAGTTAAAATAAAATTTAAACTCAATCCTTTGGTCACAGTAGCCACATTTCCAGTTCTAACTTGAAAAGGTGGCTAGTGGCTGCCATATTAGGCAATGAAGATACAAGCACACCTCGTTTTATTTCACATCATTTCATTGTGCTTTGCAGATACTGCAATGTTCACAAGCTGAATGCTTGTGGCAAACCTTCATCCCGCAAGTCTGTTGGTGCCATTTTTCCAACAGCATTTGCTCACTTGGTGTCTCTGTCTCGCTTTGTTAATTCCTGCAATATTTCAAACTTTTTCTTTATTACTGCACTTATTATGGTGATCTGTGATCAGTAATCTTTGATGTTACTATTGCAATTGTTTTGGGGTACCATGATCGGTGCCTGTATAAGATAATCAACTTAATAATACATGTTGACTGCTTCACCAACCAGCGGTTCCCCCATCTCCCTCCCTCTCCTCAAAACTTTGTATTTCCTGAGACACAAAAATATTGAAATTTACCCAATTAATAGCCCTACAATGGCATCTAAGTGCTCAAATGAAGGGAAGAGTCATACGTCTCTCATTGTAAATCAAAAGCTAGAAATGATTAAGCTTAGTCAGGAGGGTATGTCAAAAGCCAAGATAGGTGAAAAGCTATGTCTCTTGTGCCAAAAAGTTAGCCAACTTAGACATACAAAGGAAAAGTTCTTGAAGAAAATTAAATGTGCTACTCCAGTGAACACATGAATGATGAGAAAGCAAAACAACCTTATTGCTGATATGGAGAAAGTTTGAGTGGTCTGGATAGAAGATCAAGCCAGCCACAACATTCCCTTAAGCCAAAGCCTAAAAGTGCAAGGCAGAGCAGAAAGTGCTGATATAGAAGCCACAGCAAGTTATCCAGAAGATTTAGCTGAGCTACTGACAGTGGCTACGCTAAACAACAGATTTTTGATGTAGAAAAAAACAGCCTTCTACTGGAAGAAGATGACATCTAGGACTTCCATACCTAGAGAGAAATAAGTACCTGGCATCAAAGTTTCAAGGGACAGGCTGACTCTCTTCTCAACTGCTAGTGCAGCTGGTGACTTTAAGTTGAAGCCAATGCTCATTTATCATTCTAAAGATCCTAAGAACCTTAAGAATGATGCTAAATCTACTCTACCTGTGCTCTATAAATGGGACAACAAAGCCTAGATAGCAGCACATCTGCTTACGACATGGTTAACTTAATATATTAAGCCCGCTGTTGAGACCTATTCAAAAAAAAAATTCCTTTCAAAATATTACTGCTCATTGACAAAGCACCTGGTCACCTAAGAGCTCTGATGAAGGTGGACAATGGGACAATGATTAATGTTGTTTTCATGCCTATACTAAAAACATCCATTCTGCAAAACAAAGATCAAGAAGTAATTTTGACTTTCAAGTCTTATTTTTTTAAAAAAATACATTTCATAAGGCTATCATTGCCATAGTGACTCCTTGGATGAATTTCGGTAAAATAACTTGAAAATATTCTGGAAAGGATTCACTATTCTTGATACCATTAAGAACATTCATGATTCATGGGAAGAAGCCAAAATATCAACATGAACAGGAGTTTGGAAGAAGCTGATTCCAACCCTCATGGGTGACTTTCAGGGGTTCAAGACTTCAGTGGAGGGAATGCCTTAAGACAGGATGGAAACAGCATGAGAACTAGAATTAGAAGTGGAGCCTGAAGATGGGACTGAGTGGCTGCAATCTCACCATACAACTTTAATGGATGAGGAGTTGCTTCCGATGCAAAGAAAGTGGTTTCTTGAAATAGAATCTACTCCTGGTGAAGATGCTGTGAAGACTGTTGCAATGATAACAAAGGAGTTACAATATCACATCAACTTAGTAGATAAAGCAGCAGGGTTTGAGAGGATCGACTCCACTTTTGAAACAAGGTCTACTGTGAGTAAAGTGCTATCACACAGCATCACATGCTACAGACAAATCGTTCATGAAAAGAAGAGTCAATTGATGTGGCAAACTTCATTGCTGTCTTATTTTAAGAAATTTCCACAGCCACCCCAACCTTCAGCAACCAGCACCCCAATCAGCAGCCATCAACATTAGGCAAGACCCTCCACCAGCAAAAAGAGTATGACTCCCTGAAAGCTCAGACAGTTGTCAGCATGTTTTAGCAATAAAATATTTTTTAATTAAGTACACTGGTTTTTTAGCTATAATGCAATTGCACACTTAACAGACTATACTATAGTGTAAGCATAACTTTTATATCCACCAAGAAACCAAAAAATTCATTTGATTCACTTTATTGAGATATTTGGCTTATTATGGTGGTATGAAACCAAACCCACAGTCTCTCAAGGTATGCCTGTATAAACTATTTCAATCATTACAAGAACTGCTGTTGGACAACATTAATGACCATTTAAACTATACAGTTCCATTTGTGACTGGGTTACATGATATAGTCATATTCTCAGTTTTTCTGTGCACAAAACTAATAATTAGCAGACAGTGAGTGAGCATCTATTCTGTGCCAGACACTGCCAGGGACCGAGGACCTGAAAAGCTGCCTTGTATTACAATACAAGCATACAATGTTGTAGCATTTAGGTGATGCCTAGCCACCTGAATGATAAATGCTGAAGAAATTTAAAAGAAGCAACAATTACCAAGGTCTGGCTAGTAAAAGAAGTGGGTCATTAAAAATTTAGGACAAAAATGATAAGGAGAAATCCAGGTATGTAAGAAGTAGGTGGAATCCTATCTTCTACTTTTTTATATTCCTTCCAGAGCCTCAAGCCCAGTCCTATATGCACTGATGGGGTTATAACTAACACACCAAGACAGGGAGGAACCAAATGATCAGGAACGGGAATAAATACAGTCACGTGACAGAGGGTGCCATGTGATGGACAACCATGTGATGAGCATCCAAGAAACAGATGCTCAGAGCAGATCAAACCAAGGGCAGATTGGCAAAGCTGTGCATAGAACCAATCCAGAGGTAAGGGATAAGAAGCAAAGTCAAGTCAAGTTGAAAAAAATGAATAGATGAACAGAGAACAGGAAATCAAAGTGATACTGAGATAAACATAGGAGGGGGGCAGTGTCCAAAGATTAGCTCATTGCAGCCAGGAGCAATTCATCACCTAAAAGATTGAAGGCTATGAGAACGGGTGCCCATACAGGAGGCCCGGCTGGGGAATGCAGCCAGTTTGGAAATGCGGTTCCAGCTATCTTTTATCCCTGATGGTTCCAGATGGGATGGTTTGTCTTCCTGTCTCAAATGCTCAAATGACATATGGAAGTCATACAAATCTTTTGGATAGGCTATGTTTATTGGCTAACGGCAAGATAGCTGAAGCCTTTGTATTAATATTTTTGAATTAAGCATAAAGGCAAAAATCTGCAAAAGCAATATTGAAATGTAAGGTATAAAGTAACATCCTTAAATTTACTGGCTTTCTGCAAGGCCCTAGCTGCCCCTAATGGTGTCCCTCCTTTTTTCCATCACCTTATTGGGCTTATATTTGGCCCGAGTGACTTCCTCAAGGAGCTGGTTACAGAGACATGGCTTCAGCTGCTTGTTGGGTTCCACCACATATGTTTTGCCAAAAGATCTAGAGTCACAAAACAGCGTTCTTCCCGGCTTGTCTGAAGCAAACTGAATCTTAACAAAAATGTAAACTTCTAAAGTCCAAGCTTTGGATGAGAAATCAAATGTGTTTTTAGAAGAAAAGGCAAAACAACAATGAAACTTGACAGCAGTAGCTCTGTCACTTCTAAATGATCTGCCTTGAAGAGACACTGTAAGTCTCAAGAACCAACCCAGTTACAATGTCACCCCGCCTTTGGGCACAAGGCCAAGACTCACTGTCTGAAACCACAATGCTCACATAATCTTCAGAGTCTCTAGAATAACCACACTTGGCCCGAGTCACCAATGGACAGGAAGCTCATTAAGAATCCCCCATTTCCCCCCCCACTATCATCTCTTACCACAAGAAGCCACCTACAACAGTGGGAACTGGGGCCCCTATCATTCCAATCACATCTACTCAGGGAGCAACCTGGGAACCACTGGAGGGTGAATTAAAAGGCAAACCAACAAGGTCAGCTTGGATGTTGTGAAAGGATTAAGCCATGACATTGTCATCTGGGGTGCACTTGCATTAGAAGACCCTGGTTTTCTCATTTCCCATGTACACAAGAATGTCAGGAATTCCTCCTGAGAGGGAGCAGAATGCCAGGTTCTCCTGGGAAGCCAGAGTATTACCTCAGATACAGAGAACTATAACGGCAGGAGAAAAGCAGCCGGCACAGATGACAGCACAATAGGTCAAGATCAAGATACACATCAGAATCGTAGTTCTATCACCTTCTGGTTGAGCGACCTTAGAGCAATACCTTAATTTCTCCCGCCATCAGTGTATTCATCTGTAAAGTGGGATAACACATTCCTTAACTACTTTGGTGGGGTGTTGTGACAATCAAATGAGATAATGGCTGGGAAAATACTTCGCGATCTGTACATTGCTATGCACATGGGAGCTATTATTTGGTCTTCTTCCCTAAAATACTGTGCCTTGGAACTCACTTAGCCTGGGGTTTTCCAACCACACTTCTAAAAGAACATTTTTGGAGCCACTCAAATGAAGACTTACACAAATATGAGAATCTGTTTTCTGCTTCTTTTTCTCTGATCCAAGGAACTTGCTTCCTTTCACAGATTTAGCTCTTTATGTCATTAACTAAATTTAAATCATGCCTAAAGACTTACTTGTTTGGCAGCACAGTTTCATATCCTGTTTGGTTTAATTTTTAAAATTCTTTTGTAAAGCACTCCAAGATGTTTGCATGAAGATCACTCAACAAACGGAAGCCTCTCTTGAATACACACACAAGGACACACCCACATCAAGGGGAAGAAACATAATACAGACTTTTGTTAACATGGTAAAACAAGTATACAGAAAACAGTTCCTAAAATTACATCCACTGCCACACTGTATGGCCATTTCTTGGCTGAGAGATGCTTAACCCCCTCAAAACCAACTGGGAAGGCTAACGTGATCTTCTAGAATCCAAGTCCGCCAGCTCATATAGAGTGTAGATTTAAGTGTACAGCTCTACATGGACCGGTATTTTCCATGAAGCCGGCATCCTGGCAAGAGAAAATTCCCTAGTGTTTTGCCATTTATCAAGAGACTAAACATCAGATCCTGAACTGTGTTACATAAGCACAATACCCTCATTGTTAGCAGCTGTTTGTTGGTCACCATTGCACAACTGACCAGGTGCATGGCAGGATGGAGTCTTGTTCTTTATGCAGAGATTCAGGGTAGATGGGCTCGGGACTTGTTCAATGATGGTAAAACACTGATTCTAAGCCATCAGGATTATTATAGTGCATAAGGTACTTTGCCAACTTAACGCATACGTGGTAGAAGTTAAAGCATGCTGCAGATACAGGAAGTGCCACCGGTTTAATTTGGAAACATTGTTTTCAGTTTTCTATGTTGAAGAATTGATTTTAAGCTGAACTGTCTGGATGTGAAGGTAAAAACATTGAGTCAGTGTGTCACTGAAGGTCATCAGGCAAGTCGAAGGAAGATCTGTTTTGGAAGATTGGCTGTGAATTAACAATGGCAAGGATATTGACCTTTCATGATCGCTTTAAGAAAAATACATAATGCTAAAATGTGCTTTATTAGAAGAACCAAGGAAAGATCTATCCATGTAGGACAAAAGAGTTTTTTATAGAGCACTAAAAAATCTATGTCCTTCTACAGTCAAGAAAAAAAACTCTTTTACTTTTATATTGTCTTATTATAGGAATTCAAAGGCTATTTTTTGCACCTATGCACTTCACTGGGTTTTAGGTTTTTTGAAGTACATCTAGCTTTACTGATGTAGCTAGCCATTCTGTGAATTTTTTGCTTTCAAAAGCTTCAGATAACCAGTTACTTGTTATTTCAGAGAATTATGTGGTGAAGCAAGTTACTGAACTGCCAATTTTTGTGTGCAACAAATTGTATTTGCATAGCGAGTCACTTTTTTGTACTTGTGTTGGTTTACTTTTTAAGGAAGATATACCTATATATAAAAGAGAGCTAACGTAAGGGTCTTTGGGGAAAAAAATGACAGTATCTAGGAAATATTAATAATAGCAGCATTATTATTATTACTGAAAATGCCACACAGTGACTTTATTAAACCCTTGCTTTCCTAACCTTTTTGGATGTAGAGCTAATATATACTGAGCATGGGCTCTGTGATAGGCATGAAGCCAGCAGCCCGCTCAACACAAGAGCATTCGTTTCCCCGGTGCATAGACAAGGAAGTTAAGGCAAAGTGGGGAGAGAAAGCTGAGTCATTGGATTCCAGAGCACTTGCTGTTACCCAGCAACCCAATTTTGTGTTTGCAGCAGTAGCTGGCAGAGGGGGAGGAGACCTTCAATAAAAGTCTTCTGTTAGAGCACTAGAAACAAGTTCTAGTTCAAAGTTTGGGCCACAGTGTCTCATCAGGGCAGATAAAAAACCAGGGCCCACAAAAAAAAGCACTATTAAATACCAAATTATGGGTAAAGTTTATAGCACTTGTAGTAATGAAAACCAATATTTAGGCCCTATACCTTGATTATAATCGTTTAGTGGCACGGAAGTTCTGGTTGTGAAAACAACAATGGGATTCAGATACATCACTGTTGGAATATTATTTAGCCACAAACAAGAATGGAATCTTGCCATTTGAAATGACATGGATGGAGCTAGACAGTATTATGCTCAGCAAAATAAGTCAGTGAGAGAAAGAAAAATACCATACAATTTCACTCATATGTAGAATTTAAGAAACAAAACAAACGAGCACAGGGAAAAGAAACAGAGAGGCAAACCAAGAAAGAGACTCTTAACTATTGCGAACAAACCGATGATTACCAGAAGGTGGGTGTGGGTACGGGTGAAATAGGTGATGGGGACTAAGGAAGGCATTTGTTGTAATGAGCACTGGGTGATGTATGGCAGTGTTGAATCATTCAATTGTACAACTGACACTAATGTTACACTGTATGCTAACTAACTGGAATCTAAATAAAAACTTTAAAAAATACATCATTGTTGAGAGACACCAAAACCATTACGCAATTTGTTAATATGTCTTCAATGAGGAAACAGCACACAGATTATACCAGTAAAGTGTATACTTCATAATCCTCCCAGTGCGATCATTCTGAAGGGGATGACTCTATTTTCAGACCCAATTATAGATGTAGGTTTATAGTCTGTGATGACCCTATTTTCCGGGTGAGGAAAGAGGATTTCTTCTGTTTGCCTATTGTTTCTGGAAGCAACCTCTCTTAGTGGCTTTTCCCTCTATCCTTATAAGAGTTGGTATATGTTTGTCCAGGATTGGACTTTATAATGGAATCCGTGAGAGATTGTGTGTGCCCCTGATCCATACTCCCAGTACCAAAGTATAAAGAAGGAATATGATGTTTCCTGAAGTTCTGTTTCCCCAGATTAGTCATGTAGGAGGAGGGATATTTACTTCTGTGCCCATTGGTCTCCTGTCTTTAGCTTCATAGATGAGTCTTGACAAACATGGAGGCGACCGTAACTCTTTGAGATTCTCTCCACTTACTTTGAGGTGGACTTTTCCTTCCCGTGCTATAAATGCCAGGCTGAGTAGAACCTCCCTAAATTAGATCCTATTTTTACTACATCTTGCAGAAATTATTCAAATATTCTAGCCTGTGGGGATTCCTATTTCTTATTTCCTGTGCAAGTACAGTCTTTTACCTGATATGTATCAGGAAAAAGATTATACACACACATACACACACATCATTTGGGAGGTAGGGTATTAAATGTGTAGGATAAAATCACAATTTTGAAACAAAAATAAAGTAATCTTTTTTAGGCTTCCTCCACAATTACCATACTTAAGAGGGAAAATTAATTTCCACATCTTTCTCCAAAAATACAATAAAAACTAAAATAAGTTACTGTCCTTCTTCTTCCTTTAGCTCTGAAAGTAAAACAAAATATGCCAAGTTGAAGATCTTCTGGAAACCCTGAAATATAAAATAGTCTTTGGCTGGCTGACTCCTTCCAAGCTTAAATGTCACTTAGCTGCCCATCTCTCATTTAAATGGTATCCTCCACATGAGTTTCTCATAGCCCATGTAGATTCAAGTAAGACCACCCCTATTGTAATAGAGATTTTAATCCCTGCCTCCTCCACTTAATACTAAACTTCTAAAAATTTTAACCATTATATACCCAGTGCCATCACAGTACCCGGGCACATAATACAACTCAATAAGTATGTATTGGGGTGCCTGGGTGGCTTGGTCAGTTAAGCGTCCCACTTTGGCTCAGGTCATGATCTCACGGTCCGTGAGTTCGAGCCCTGCGTCGGGCTCTGTGCTGACTGCTCAGAGCCTGGAGCCTGTTTCAGATTCTGTGTCTCCCTCTCTCTCTGCCCCTCTCCCATTCGTGCTCTGTCTCTATCTCTAAATAAATAAATAAACATTAAATAAATAAACATTAAAATTTTTTTAAAAAAAACTTTCTTCACTGAAAACATAAATATTTTAAATGTTCATAGGACATATTTTCCAGGCAGAATATTCACTACCTTTGGCAGCCTAGAGTTTGTCATCTCATTTAGACAGATACACATATACATAAATACTATATACATAATATAGTTAGTATATATGTAACATATATACTATGTCTATAGTATAGATATACTGAAATGGAAAAAATATATCTTGTTCATGCTCATGCTTCAACTAATGGATTCTGTCTAAAGTTTGCATTGCAAACACAAAGCTCTAGGTTAAGCTTTTCTCAGGGTGTAATAATTAAAAACATAATAAATACAGATAAGCTAGTCAAACGTCTCCTTAATGTTTGTTTCCATGCAGTGTCTATACTGGCTATGAGGATCATTTCAAATGGATGAATAAATCGCTTTATAATTACTCCTTTTTTCTATAATAAACCTGACCACATAGGGCTATTCTCTCAGAAGGAAAGACAGTATGAAGAAATGCCAACTCTACCTAACCCCTAAACCATCTTGCTCCAGTCCAGGCAGGACTCCCTCAGATCAGTAAAGGGACTACTCGCTTTGGCCTCACATGAGGTGTGTTAGCTACAGTCTCTTAGACTCGGCAGATAGATTTGCTTGGCCTGCAGTGCTCTGGTTCTGATCTCCCTGAATGAGTCTCCCTTTCCCTGAAATTTCTGCCATCGAGATTTAGTCACTGTCTGCTGATTAAAGCCCCTAGACTGTAGACACTCCACGTGCTAAAGCACACCCACACCACTGATGTCTGTTTCTATAAAAATGGATGAGTGTGCACTTGTTTATGTGTTTTCTCTGTGTGTGTTCCTGGGCCCTTTCATGTGTGTGTCCAGCTGAACTGAAGGACTGGAGAGTACTTCCTGCAGCCAACTACAGCAGGAAGGCTCGGCTCTGGGCTTGGACCACCAGGAGGATCCCACCAAAGACCCACCGCGTGGGAGAAGAAGTTGTACTGTCTCACCGCTCCTCAACAGCACTAGGCTGCAAGGGAAGGCAGAAGAAATCAGAGTCCTGAAACCATGGCTTGGGTTGTTTTAAGGCAGAGGGTTGAAATGTCATTTCAGTTTCTGTAAATCACTGGGTCCATTCAATGGTGTAAATGTGTTGTTGATAGCTGCAGTGAAAAGACAGGATGCTAGTAATGGTCTTTGAGTGGCAAGGTGTTTCCCTTTTATTTTACCATTTACTTTCCTGAGGTGTAGGCAGAAAGCACTATTTTTTTCATCTGTTGTTAGTATTGTACTGTCCCTAGTGCCTAACATAGTGCTTAGCACATTGCAGGCATGGACTAATATTTATTAAGTGCTTACATGGTCTAGATACTATTCTGAGATATGGGGATATGGTGATAAGATAAAATTCTTACTGTCATGGAGCTTGAATTCTATTTGGGGGGTGGGGTAGTAGGAAGCAGAAAACAAATAAATAGAGAATTAAAGAAAGAAGAAAAGATGAGAAAGTGGTACATGCTATTAGGAAGCGTCAGGGTGAGGGGTTGAGGAGCTAATTTAAATGGAGTGACTAGGATGGGTCTTTTTCACTGAATGACTGGAGACGGCCACAAGAAGATCACAATACCTGTCCTTTGTGGTTGCCCATGAGAATCATTGGGGATGTTAAGGAATCAGAAATTCTGATTTCACTGTGCTCAGATGGTGGGGCCTGGGTACTGGTATATTTGAATGTTCCCAAGCCAATTGTAATGGACAGCTAGGAATGAGAACCACTGAAGAGAAAGAACCTTCCAGGCAAAGAAACTGCTAGTACAAAAGTCTTCCTATGGGAGTAAGGCTTGTAATTAGAGCAATGATTAGAATATAACCCTTGATTAGATCATCTAGAGGGCTTTAGTCCATGTGCCATTAGAACATCCTAAACCCATCAAATAAAGATTATGGAGCAGTGAGGGCCAAGCAAGCATCAGTGTTCCAGAAGACTTTGTAGAAGACTGCAATATACAACTAAGTGTGTGCCACTTAAGGTGACCAGTTATCTTGGTTTGCCCAGGACGTGATTTCTAGGACATGGGCCTTTAGTGCTAAAACTGGAGCTGTCCTTGGAAAACTAGTCAGACAACTGGTTCTCAAAGACTGGTCCTACTGAATCAGAAATGCTGGTGGTGGGACGGGGGGCGGACAATCTGTGTTTTAGAATCACATGATTCTGATGTGGGCTGAAGTTTGAGAACCCCTATGTTAGAGAAGAGAACTCTGTGTCTATAATATAGATAAAGTTAAAGAAGTAGACACTGGCTAGAAGAATGAATGAATGAATAAAGGAAGAGACAAATGAATGAATGAACTTACCAGGATTCTACTGGGGGATAAGTATTAAACTCTCCTTTGATTTTAGGAACATGTAAACTGGAGAAAAGGCATATTGTGCTCAAGCAATAAAACAATTGTTTATGGTTTTTACACAATCATAGGCAAAAAAAAAAATCAGCATAAGGTTTAAACTACTGTGAAACTCCTAAGAATAGAGTAATAGCATTATTAATATAATGCTAAAAGAATATTACTCAGTCAAAAAATGCGTAATTGTTACATTCTTCTGAAAGAATTAAAAACTGACAAATGCTCTGTCTTGCCATCAAGGGGCTGCCTTTGTACTAGAAATGGGGTGGCCCAAATTCACTTCTTTTCCCTCCATTCCCCAAATCCACTCCAACCCAAGCATCTGTCTTGAGCCTAGCAGGTGGCGAGGCCAGCAGGCAGTCAAGCAGGATGAAGGAGATGTCACACTGTAGATACATAAAAGGGATTGCTCTCCTTTGGACCTTCTTGATTCCCTGGTGACCAACCAAGCAGTGTCTTGACTTGGTTCTGAAAAGCTGGGCCTACTAGTGTCCTTGAAGTCCAAGATACTGAAGAATATTGAACAAGTAGGCTGCATGCTTGGTGTGGAGACCAAAGAACGGAGTGGATTTCTAGTGTTTGAACAGAAACCTCATCACATGCTTGCTGCTGCATTGAGGTCAGAGACAATCTGCCCTCAACCATTCCCCATGACCACAACCACTTGGGGTCCCCTAACCAGAGGACTTAAAAAACAAAATTAAAAACCACCATAATTTTTAAACTAAAAAATTGTTATATAAGTTGAAGGAGAAATTGGTCTCTGTCAAGAGTCAAATTAATAGCCTAGAAAATCAAAGAGAAAACATGCAAAAAGATAGAAATCATAAGGCACAAAAAAAAAAACAAAAACTAAAGACAAATCCACAAGCCCTTAACATCCAAACAGCGGGCACCCTGGGAGGTCAGGAAGAGGAACTAACAGACGAAAGATAAGTATTGAACAAATTTTTAAAAAATCCTCCAAAATGAAGAAAGACTTGAAACAGTAGACTAAGTTTCAAATAGAATTGATGATAAAATACATTTAGACACATATGACTTAAAAAATCCTTAAATCCAAGGATTTAAAAAACAAAATCTTACAATCTTCTAGGTTGAAAGAATGATTTCCTTACAAAAAGACAAAAGAAACAGACATGAATCAGACTTCTCACTTGCAAACCTAGATGTTAGAAGACAGTAAAATAATATAATCTATAATACAGATTATCTAAAGTAAAGGATTGCAACTCAAAGAACTTGCACCCATTATTAGGCTTGAAAAAAACACCTCGTGTCTTTAGATATGCAAATATTCAGATAACAAATAAACCATATACCCAACTAAAGAAAATACTCAAAAAACAAATCTATTGAAACACTGAATCTAAACAGAAGTCTCAAGATTGAGAAAGGAGGAAACATTAATTAGAAACACACATACATACATATATATGCACATATACTATCTCCATATAATTAAATCTACAGATAATGATACACTGACAGACTATCTAGAAATGTGTAAAGTGCTGCTAAATAAGGACTCCTGAGATAAAAGAGATATATACCATGAGAGAAAATTTAATTAATTCCAGAACTTAAAATATTACATTATCTCAGTACAACCCAGAAGTTTGGTAAAAATATGGGGAGAGAGGAATAGACAGTAAAGGTTTTCTATAGGTTTCATTCATCAACCTGGAAGAATAGAGTATGTTCCTAAGAGAAATTCTGGTATCTTGATTTCATCTGATAATTTAAAAATATGTATAATATTGTGAGTATTAGAGAGTGAAGGCAACCACTAATGGAATATAAAAATAATTTAGAAAAGGGAATAAAGTAAATGAATTACAGCATCAGAAAATTGGCATAAATTTTTCAAAAAAAGAAAAGAAGGAAATAAATATTGAATGTAAAACAAAAATGGGGAAAAAAGAACCCTAAGTATATCAGTGGTAAAATAAATGTGAATGGGCACATTTTCCCACTTAAAAGCAATTGACAGATTATATTTTTAAAAATTAATCCAAAGTATTAAAGATTTAATATAAATAAATGAGCAAAAAGATAGGCAAATGCAAATAAAGAGAAGATAAAAGAGCCAATATTAATATCAAAAATAAGGAGAAATTTGAAGACAAAACACTAAAAAGTTCAACAGATATGTAATGGGGGTGCCTGGGTAGCTCAGTCAGTTAAGCATCCGACTTCGGCTCAGGTCATGATCTCACAGCTTGTGGGTTCGAGCCCCGTGTCGGGCTCTGTGCTGACAGCTCAGGGCCTGGAGCCTGTTTCAGATTCTGTGTCTCCCTCTCTCTCTGACCCTCCTCCGTTCATCCTCTGTCTCTCTCTCTGCCAAAAATAAAGAAAAACGTTTAAATTTTTTTTTAAAAGAGATATGTAATGATAGAGGCATAATTTAGTTTTTAAAATATATAAATACCAATCTTGAATCTGGATATATGAAAACACAACAAAATTAAATACTTAAAACAAGAAACAAAACCAAATAAACACAAAATAGATCCATGAGAAAAGGATACAATTCCTATTGATAACTTAGAGTCATCCTGGCCTAAAGAAACAGAGATCAGAACTCGAGGAAACTACAGCTCCTAAAAGTGAAGAGGGAACCCCAGAAAGGAAAGAGCCTGAAAGGGAAATGTATAAATTCTGCCCAAACCATGATGACCCTGACCTGTCCATGTAGCACTGACAGCTAAGACTAAGAAGAACTGAGCCAAGATTTGAGGTGCAAAGGAGAGAGATTCTGCAGTTTGAGTCCAGAAAAACTTAGAGCCTGTTTTGAAAACCAGCACTCTTCAGAGGAGTATACCAAAATACAGAATCTCTACAACAGATCATTCACAATGACCAGAAAAAAAAGCAATTTACTCACCATTCGCCTCCTCCCTAACAACAACAACAACAACAACAACAACAACAACAGCAAATACTCAGGAAAATATAACATTTTCAAAAGAAAAAAAGAAACAATGGAAATGACCCAGATATTAGCAGTTACATTCTGAGATGCTTCCATTCGATCTTCCTTTCCTGTCTCCTCCACTCAGGGTAGATCTGTGCTGAGGTTGAAACAGCTCTCCCAGCCTTTCTCAGTTCCCTCTCCATTTTCTCTAACAGGTGTTTCCTCTATTAAAATCCTTGCAAGTTCAATTTCATCTTGGTGTCTGCTTCTCTGAGGACCCAATTAGGCAACTGGTCTGAGAAATCTAAAAGTCCAAACTAATGGTATAGTAATGGTTCTCAAACACTGGTGGTCTTGACACTTGCAGGTATTGTTAGAAAACAGCTTGCTGGGTCCCACCCCCTCCAAGGGATTTTGACACTGACTTTGCATGTCTAACAAGTTCCCGGTGATCCTGATGTTGCTGGTCTTGGGCCACACTTTGAGAACCACTGGTCTGAGTTCCAAACATGATCGTATGGTTTCCAAACTGTGTCCTGGGGAAATCTGATGCTTGAGGATCAGCTGTCAGCAGAAAGGTGAAGCTTCGGAGGCAGGGCTCCAGACCCTCGCCTCATTTCATTCAAAGCAGATCTGCTGTTATCAATTTTATATATTGATATTTGATTTGATAAAAGGGTTCAAGTGATAAGAAATACATTTGAAAACAGTGGCTCTAACAAAACTCAACCAAGCCTCTTCTTATAAAATGAGGACAATGCTGGCAATTCTCTCCCTCTGGTCTGCTTGACCAACAAGACTACACTGCCCAGTAGCTTTTTGGAACAGCCCTCCCCTATGACCTCATTCTAACTTTCACATAATGCTCAGGTTTCCAAGAGCCTTCTGATTTCCCAAATTCACATGTTCTCTGCTCTCAAAGGACTGAAGAGATTTTTTATTTTACTTTTGGGGGGCATAAACAGCTTTTTAAGAAGCTCATAAGCTGCATTGAAAAAGCATTTTCTGGGGTGCCTGGGTGGCTCAGTTGGTTAAGAGCCTGACTTCAGTTCAGGTCATGATTTCGCAGTCTATGAGTTTGAGCCCCACATGGGGCTCTGTGCTGACAGCTCAGAGCCTGGAGCTTGTTTCGGCTTCTGTGACTCCCCCTTCCTCTCTGCCCCTCCCTTGCTCATGATCTGTCTCTTTCTCCCTCAAAAAATAAATACACATTAAAAGAAATAAGAAAAAGGAAAAGCATTTTCCTCTGGATAGCAGACCCCTTTCTCTACTTTCTCTCTTGCCTTTTCACAAACTGTCACCTTCATTTGACAGCTGCAAGGCAGAAGACAAAATAGATGGAGTAGCCAAAAGTTACGAAGCTGCCGCTAACATTCAACCTTTCAAGCTGCTGCTCTACCAATGGATAAACACCTTTTGTTACTTAAAAAAATTTTTTTTAATGTTTGTTTATTTTTGAGAGAGAGACACTCTCAAAGAGAAACAATCTCTCTCAAAGAGAGAGACAGAGGGGCAGAGAGAGAGAGGGAGTCACAGAATCCAAAGCAGGCTCCAGGCTCTGAGCTGTCAGCACAGAGCCAGATGCAGGGCTCGAACTCACAGGCTGTGAGATCATGACCTGAGCTGAAGTCGGACACTCAACCGACTGAGCCATCCAGGTGCCCTTCACTTTCTGTTACTTTCAATTCTTTCAAACACACTCCTGTTCTGCCACTAGCACTGGGCTGTTCAAAATGCTAAATAAGCTTTATGAGCCTTATTTTTTAATCTTCTGTGAATAAGAGGCCCATCCTTTCCGCTCCAGTGCTAATTGACAAATGCCAAATATGAGCAACAGCGAATTAAAAGACTGTTTTGTCCCAGTTCAGCAATCCTGTCTACTTTTCACAACACAGGGCAAGGCTTACACGTGACATACCTATTCAGGTACAGGTGATTCACTGTGAGGAAACCTTAGAGACTTTTAACTTTTCTGCTCTTTACCACCCTCTATATATCCACTTAAAGAATCAATAGGACTTCTGAGATTAAAAGATGAAAAAAAAAGGAGTTGAAGTTCTACATTTGATGTTGATTAGATGTTCTGGCAAAAAATGTAGTGGGAAAGTGCAAAGAGACAAATTCAAGATTTTTAAGCAACTAGTAATTTAAGTGTCATCCTCTGTCTTCCGTGATCCTCAGAGCTATCTTTTAGTGGTTAGCATACTAAACTTGTTGCCAATTTAAAAAAAAAAAAGTATTGGTGGTAAGAAATTACACCAAACAAGTTATACACAGAAAGAAAGGCAATAATAACAAAGTAAAGATTAGTCCCCTTCTTTCAAAAGTGTAACAGTTACATTTTTCATATTAGTGGTGGTGACTTTTGAACAGATATATACAAGGCAGACAACCCAATGAATTTATCCCCAAACTTCCAAAACTTCTCTCAACTTTCGTCTCCAAAGCCACTCTTGTACCTTATTGCAGTATATTGTATACTACATATACTATATTATATATTATACTTGTATATAATTGCATACTTAATTGAAGTATAGCACACTGAAGAAAATGCTTAATGATACAAGAATGGATGTAATTGGGAAAAAATACTTGAGCACTGATTCCACTGGTTGAATTTGAATTAATTTCAGATTCAGCCACTATATGGATGTTGGACAAGATGTGTACTTTGTGCAGTTCAGTTTCCATAGCTATACATTGAGTATGATAACTTAAACCCCTGCGATTGTTGCAAGGATTTCATTGAGATGTCTATAGGAGCAGCTGCTATAGTTATTTGTAATAGTAAGTGCTCAATAATGTCACTTAATTGAAAGTAAAAGCTGTTGCTCCAAAAATCTGTGAGACTGAACTAATAGACAACATATGTGTTCAGAAAACAAAATTAGAAATAAATGTTAAAAGGGTTTTAAATTATTTAGAGGTTTGTTCTACAAAGGATTCCATTTTCTATATTGTGGAACTGGGAGAAAAGGGTTAAGTGAATTGGGGTGCCTGGGTGGCTCAGGTTGAGTGTCCAACTCTTGATTTCAGCTCAGATAATGATCCCAGGGTGGTTGGATTGAGCTCAGCGTGGAGCCTGCTTGGGATTCTCTCTCTGCACCCCTCCCTCATCTCTCTAAAATTAAAAAAATAATAATAAAATTAAGAGTTAAGTGGATGAATAAATAAATCAATATAACACAATGTAAAAAGTGCTCATAGTCACATATATAAAGGATTGCTAGAGCACAGAGAAGGGACAGCTGGCACGGGAGAGGGGGTGAAGGGAGGTGGTTGTCTGGGGAAGGTTTCACTTTGCACAGACACAGCAGAGGAGCTGAGCCTTGGTTATCAGTGGGGGTTCATCAGACAGATGAGATGACAGGAGGGGGAGGGAGCAGCGAGCATACCAGACAAATAGAACTTACATGTGTTCACATAACTTATGACTTCAGCATAACATAATATCACAAAGTCACCATGGAAAACAAGAA
The DNA here is from genome assembly GCF_027475565.1 of Acinonyx jubatus. Classification (NCBI taxonomy): domain Eukaryota; kingdom Metazoa; phylum Chordata; class Mammalia; order Carnivora; family Felidae; genus Acinonyx; species Acinonyx jubatus. Next base: position 94,159,702 of record NC_069383.1, on the reverse strand, counting down.
AAAGGAAACATCATAGGTCATTAAAACTGGCCCATTTATAGCAGACAATTTTAAGTGGAGAAAAAGAGGAAAAGAGAGAGATATATCAATGAAGCTCTCAAATCACGTGCTCCAGAGGAAAGAGCACAGGAGTTCAAGGACCTGGTTCTAGTCAAGCTCTGCCAGCCACTACCTGCGTGATCTTGGGTAAGTCTCTTCAAACCCTGAGCCTTGTCTTTCTCATCTCGCAAATCTGAGTTGGCTTATCAGATCATTAAGGTATCTGTCATCTCTTAAAAACCCCAGGAGACAATGAAAACTGAGGCTCTGCTTTTCCATACCTATTCATGAAATACATCAGTCAAGTCTCTAGTGCTTGTTTAAAAAAAGCAACCCATTGTTTGGAAAACTCACTTCACAATAAAAAATTGTGTATACATACATTTCATGTGTGTACATATACACAAGTATATAGGCGTGTGTGTGTGTGTGTGTGTGTGTGTGTGTGCATGTGTGTGTTATTACAGTTTATTACTTAGGGGAAAAGTAGGCTGGATTAAGTCACACCTGGTTAAGGTGGAAGGGGAGGGAGAGAAGGGAAGGAAAAGGAATTTGAAATGTCTGCAGAGCTCGTTAGTGCCTTGATACCAAATGATTCAAGGACATCTTTGGCTTTGATTCAAACAGTTGTTCTGTTCTGAGTAACATGACGACAATCAAAAGATCCACAGGTGGACTCTGGAAAATCTTGTCTGATTCTTCTGTTATAAAAGTAACAGTTTTGCTGTATAGGTTGTGGAATGCAGGACCATTCCAGAATGAGTCCTGTCAAAGTCAGAGACTCAGAGGAGCGGCTTTATGCCATTTTGGTTAAAACAACAACAACAAAAACAAAAACGTGAGTTGTTTTTCAGTTGCTCCGGTATTAGGAAAGGCTGAGCAAGCGATATTGAGACGTCACACCTCAAGATGAAACAAAACGTGAACGTCTGTGCTCACACATTGTGACTGGACGGGTGTCTCGTTACTCTCATCTTCCTCAGCCCCAGATTTTGCAGCCAACTCTCCAAACGACTCAGACAGATCTCTTCATCAACGTGAATCACTTACCTGTGCAGCTTACATCCTGTCTCTTCTTGTTCCAGAGACTTTGATGCCACAATGAATACTACCAATGACACTATTTTATTTAGAAGTAAGCAGACACGCCGGGTCTTTCCCAGACGCGCCCTTTGTTCTTTATTAATCACAGCATCTAAAGCCAGTGGGGACCTCGCACATCATCAGTTTAGCTGCTTAGTCTTAGGGAAGAGTTAACACTTTAAACACACAATAATATGATGAGATTAAAATCAGAAACTTCTTCCAGAAGTTGTTAAAGCTTTTCCCCAGATGCCTTTTTCCACCACTGCTCTTTAAACTAAAGATAATCCCCATTAAATTTAGGCCCAGATTAATGCAATAAATAACTTCCACCACTTCCTCATGATCTTCAAGGCTCGTTCTAACACAAGAGTACCTGCCATCCTCATACAAGACCTCCCAGCCCATCTCTTCATGTTTCCTTCCTTGACCCCCGACAAAACTCTCCAGCATCATCTGACCACAGATGAATGGACCCTGAGCCATGTGAGAGCTAGTGCTCCCAAAATATTTCTAGGGATGAATTTATTTCTCTCCAACTATAGACGATAAGCTCCAAAATCTTTTCCTTTGGGGATGCAAAAGAAATATTGCCCTTGCTGCGAAACCAATTTTCTCCCCCAACCACCCCGCATCCTGAATTTTTACAGGCAATTTTCTACACTAAAATTTGCATGCATAGTGTAAATTTTTCAGGAGCTTTCCTCCTCGAGAGCCAAGTTCATATGATACACCTTCCAACAAACACTGACCACATCCTGACCAAAGCTAAGCACTGTGTAATGCTAAGCAGACCTGAGCCTGCAGGAAATAAGATGCCACATTCGGGACAGCTGTCAGCACTTGTCTAGCACCCTGCTTCCAAGCATCCCTCCCTGCAATTAACCAGGAGTGAGATCTGGAGGTGAGTAGACAGCTTCACACTCCAGAAGCAAAGGGAAAAAGTCACTGGATGGCTCTCTTAGAAATATTTTGCTGAGGTTGACCACTGTCTGAAACTATTTCATTTCTATGTGTTTCTGACTAACTGTTTTCTCCTGAGACAGTTGAAGACCATCTTACACATTCTTACATAATCTCAGAGAATTCTAGAACACCACAAGTTCATGCTTTATTTTTAAGAAACTGGTGCCTGACAAAAGCTTTTCTGAAGACAGAAGAGCAGCTGGGTGATGACTCCTGATACATTTTAGCAAAGTTTAAGTAGGATTCAAGCCAACGGATTTTAGTCATTGATGCATTCATTCATTCAATAAACATTTTCTTGTGTACCTAGTCTGCTCAGAATGCTGTAGCAAATGCTGCAGAGATATGAAAATAGAAGAGACTCCTCTCAGAGTTAGTAATGTGTGTCCGTGCACGCTGCACACTCCTGTGTACAAAAAGTTTAGAGTCTAGAATTTTGAAATGAGAAAATAATTACAGGGTGCCTGGGTGGTTTAGTTGGTTAAGTGTCTGACTTCGGCTCAGGTCATGATCTCACAGTTCGTGAGTTCGAGCCCTGCATCTGGCTCTGTGCTGACAGCTCAGAGCCTGGAGCCTGCTTTGGATTCTGTGCCTCCCTCTCTTGCTGCCCTTCCCCTGCTCTCTCTCGCTCTCTCTAAATAATTTAAAAAAGAAAATAATTACAAGCATTCCCAAAATACAAGAAATCATTAGGGAACCCAAAACTGTACATTTCACTTGTGTTCACATCTCCCCCTAATGCATTTTATAGTCAGATGAAGAAAAATGTAAGAGAACAGGTGATTTATAATTAAATATGGGGGCGCCCGGGTGGCTCAGTTGGTTAAGCATCTCACTCTTGACTTCTGCTCAGGTCGTAATCTCACGGTTCTTGAGTTCGAGACTGCATCGGGCTGTGCGCTGACAGCATTGAACCTGCTTCAAATTCTCTGTCTCCCTTTCTCTCTGCCCCTCTTCTGCTCAAGTTCTCGCTCTCTCAAAAATAAATAAATAAACCTTTAAAAAATTTATAATTAAATATTGATCCTCATTTAGACATTTAGATTTTCAAAACTTTAATGTTTTTAGTTTCTCTTACTCAATATGGAGGCATTGAGGGCGCTGGTATTTAAAGAAGTAGTTAACACTTCCAGATGATTAAGATGTGGCAAGCTTAACTATGGAATGCACAACAAAATGCAATTAATTTTTAAAGATCTTTTATAAAACCATTGCAGGTCAAATTACAGACTGTAGGGCATTTATGGGGTGTTTTGATCATTAGCCAGCTTTTACAGATGAAGACACTGAGGTCTAGAAGAAAGTGGTCCGTTTATAAAGGCTTATAGATTTTGCCCAGAGGAGACTTCTCCTCAAATTCATGGTTTTTTACTCGTACCTTAGACATGATTCTAACTAGTTTGGTTATCTGATCTTTTGCCTCAACAGAAAGCAACTTAGAAAGAAAGAAGATGAAGTTACTGGACTCAGATGCAATCATTGCTGCACAGTCAAAGAATTAACAATAACGCACGAAGAAACCAGAGGAACAGCATCAGCAGCATAAAATAAAAACGCCACACGCATCTCGCAACATACAGTAACTCGGTGACGTGTAAGGTGAGGGCAAGAGCTCTACACGTTTCACGAACAGCCCCGCGAGGTCTAACTGTGCTCCAGTCTGTCGTTTTCAGTCCATTGCTCCATTCTCTTCCTCCTCACTAAACTCCTCCAGGCGAGGTGACACTAGGAAGTGTCACTGGATGGGCACTAGGCAAACGTTTGCCAAATAAATAAATACAAGAATAAATATCTATAATGTTAACTCTGTGTCATTCTGATAAAGCTACCTCTGGTCTAAACTAGCTTTTTAAGCGAAGAGTGAGATACGTAGAACTGTATGTCTACCAGCAATATTTAAAATATTTAAAAGTCTTAAGGATAAAAACAGTAGCAACTTCAGGTAACTGGCAGAACTCTTATTTCCCGAAATGGGATACAGTTTACCACTGAACGACTGCTCCAATGCAGTAATCTCTCTCAAAACCCACATTTTCCTTACTGTATGCAAATAAGGTTTGATAACAACGTGGCTATGCAGCCTTCGCCTCTATGGAAGCAAGCTGCATATCGTCAACTCTGGATGCCATGTTTCAGATTTTGGTGGAAGAACTGTATCAATTTCTGCCTATTACTTTTTCCAATTAAATAAATGAAGGGCAGCATCTACCTTATCATTTAGGTTGGGGCTCAAAGTTTAATGAGATTAAAAGCTTTTCGGGGCAATTATATGTTCAGAATAGACCACAGGTCAAAGGGATCAGATGGTCTGATTGTTTTTCATAATGTAACTTTCACCTATCAATGAATGATTTCCAAGTTCATTTTTTATGATCTTTTGACATTCAGATAATTGAGATTTTTACAGTAAAAATTCAAACCCCCATTTACATCTTCTCAGTGACTTGCTAATCCAAGTTGCTCAGTACAGAAGTCTAAAGAAGATTCCTCTCTGCCCCGGCTGTGCCAGTTCAACCTGGGTTGGGAAACATTGAGTTCTGACACTCTTAAGAGCTACCAGGATTCTGTGATGGAAATGAAGCTGATGGCTCTGTCAGGGCTGTGAGAAGCAGAATTCGATCCAGCTCATTCCTGCAGGGAGGTGCTGGCTTTACAGGGCTGCAGACAATAAAAGCAAATTTGGCGGATGAAAGGAGCAGATAGAAGTCAAAGGCACACAGGAAGAGAGAGCAAGCAAAAGGAAGACATTCACACTTTTACTGATCTGGTGAATGCTGCCTTTGCCAAAGGTTCAGTAACCACTGGAGGAAAGAAGGCCCGTAAGTGTCTCCTTAGGATTCCGCTGTTTCTTACAATCTAAACTTCCTGCCTCCTCATCTCACCTCTCTTATTTGATATTTCAGGTATTTGTAATGGAGTTACAGGTCCTTGGTAGCATATATGTCCTGTGCTGAAACTTCCTTTTTTTCATTTATTTTTGGGAGAGCATAAGCAGGGGAGGGGTGGGGAGAGGGAGACAGGGGATCCAAAGCAAGCTCTGTGCTGACAGCAGCAAGCCTGATGTGGGGCTCGAACTCACAAACTGCGAGATCATGACCTGAACCCAAGTCGGATGCTCAACCGACTGAGCCACCCAGGTGTCCCTGTGATGAAACTTTTCATGAGCCAAAGCCCTGTTCCTCAAGTTAGTGAAATACCTCTTTTTTAAAAAGTCATCTGGGGCCAGTACGTATATTCCCTATAATCTTTCAAACAACCCTCCAAGTAGATATTATTATTTACGTTTTGCAGACGGGAAGAACCGAGGCTCACAGAGAAAATTAACTTACCCAAGATCATACAGTTAGTGAGTAGCAGAGCCAGGATTTAAAGCCACACCCTTCAGAATTATACTATTCTCTTGCCTTCTACTGTTGCTGATAGAACAGCCATTCTCACTGAGGAAACTATCAAGCATTTCTGCCAGGGGAAGATATTTTCCTTTTACAAAATGTAAAGTAAGCAAAATCTCCATAACCATGTCAAACGCTTCTATAATCTTGACATCAATAATTAACAAGTTTACCTGAGACTATGTCCTGGGTTTCCCAAGAGCCGTCATGTGTCCACAGTGTCATTTTCCAGCCAACGTCTGGACCGGCGTGTTTATACTCTGCAAAGGTGATGAGGCCAACAGTGCTGCCCCCTGGCCCCAAGAGAACTTGGAAGTACTGTCCCTGGGTGGGCTTGGGGGGGGAGGGCAGCCAGCCTCTGTTAGCTGACAAGCAAATTCTCTGGCAATCACTGAAATGGATATTTATGTTCTTTAAGTTTTGTTCAAGTTTGCCCTTTAAGGTATGGAGAGAATCCTTTACAAAACCTTCATAGATTGCTAGTTTGGGGTTACCCATTTGTTTGTCCCCTGATCTTGAGGGGTGTGTGTGTGTGTGTGTGTGGCTGATAGGTAGATAGATGTTCTCAGGGTGCCTGAGGAGCTCAGCTGGTTAAGCATCTGACTCTTGATTTCAATTCACGTCATGATCTCACAGTTCATGAGTTCGAGCCCTGCGTCGGGTTCTGCATTGACAAGGCAGAGTCTGCTTGGGACTCTCTCTCTCCCTCTCTCTTTCTCCTCCTCCTCTGCTTGTCTGCTTGCTCTCTCTCAAAAATAAATAAATATTTTTTAATTAAAAAATAGATAAATGTTCTCACTGCTGTTATATGTTATGCTTACTGTGCACCCGAAAGATGAATTTAAAAAGTAAGACATGTGGTCTGACCTTACAAAATTAGCCAGTGTCTTATCTAACTCAGAATCTGTCTTTTCATGCCATCATAAGATACTCCACTAAGTAATAGTCTCTGTAGCTTCAAAGGGTCATAGTGTTGCTGTTGCTGAATCTGACATTCTGTTTGACATTTAAAAAATTCTATTTATTTATTTATTTATTTATTTATTTATTTATTTATTTATTTATCTTGAGAGAGACAGACCATGAGCAGGGGAGGGTCAGAGAGAGGGAGAGAAAGAGAATCCCAAGCAGGCTCTGCGCTGACAGATACAGGGCTCGAAATCATGAACTGTGAGATCATGACCTGAGTCCAAATCAAGAGTTGGACGCTCAACTGACTGAGCCACCCAGGTGCCCCTTATTTGACATTTTAAACTTAGGGCTATCTTCTTCCCCAGGAGTTACTAAGGTCACAATTACGGTCTGGTTGTCGTGTCTGCTGCGGGCCTCACAAGGTAAGAAGCTGACCTTGTAGAGTGTTGGAATGTAGGCCAAAAAGAAGAGATGTAAGAATGGCTTTCCAAGCCAGACAAACTTACACGACACTGATGTTCCCTGAGTCACTGCTTTGAGAGCCCTCGTGATGAGGTCAGTTGGACCAAAGGCCTGAGGATCAGGGAGGGAAGTATGATGCCCATATTGAAATGCCCAGAGTCGGGGAGGCAAACTCTGTTCATGTTGCATTAATATTTTCAGTGACTTCTCAGATAATGTTCAGGCCTATAATGATTACAGTGTGGTTAGGAAATGAACAGTAATGAACAGTGTTGAATCATTTCATCTTCTAAGAAAAAAACCAAGAACAAAGTCTAATGATTATCCCTAGCAAGTAAAATATTGTAGACCACAAAATGACTTGCCATTCTGATCCATTTCAAGCATAAACAAACACATACTTGCATGTACACCCACCCCTACACGGAAACCGTCGTCAAAAGCTGAAAGAGTTAATTTAGGCCTTGGAGAAAACCCACTTGAAGCACTGGTTCAAAAGCTCTTAAATAGCAGAAAAATCAATACACTTTTATCAGACTTCAGTGTTTATAGAAGCAATACAAAACAGGATTTTGTTAAATGTATATATTATGCCAGATCAAACTATAAGTGAAAACATCTGTGTCCAAGTTAATCTCAGATACAGCATGGAGATTATTTGAATTGTGTGTTTCCTTTTGTGACCTTTTTAGATGTGGCTTTGGGAGGGGACAGGCGGGGGAATAATTTTCTTAAGCTTTTAGTTGCCTGCAGTGGTGCCAACAGTCAAACATAACAGCAATATTTTTTTTAAGATACCCAAATGAATAACAAAAAAATAAAGAAAACCCCTTTAGTAATTTCAAAATAGTGTTGTATTGGGAATCTTAAAAAATAAATTATAGACACATAAATATAGGTATGTGGATCTAAGACTGCTATAGGCTATCCATGACATAAAATTTTCAATTAAAACCACTTTTATGAGCAATAATCACATTCTGAAAAGGCATACACAACTTGCTAGTGGATTATACTACTTCCCCGATGAAATGAACCTTAAAACATAAGCAAATATAATGTACTTAGTTTAACATGCACTGATGTTTTTAACACAATAAAGTCTTACAGAAAATGTCTCATAGAAAGTTCTTAGTTCTCGTTTAGAGGAGACAAGAAAACAAGAACTGAAGTTGATGGAAGCTTTCCATTTTTAGATCTGTTTTTAAGGGATCAGACATCTGTAAATCAAATCCATTTGATTGAAACAATAAATTTGAGTCAATTCTGAAATTTCATTTCAAAAGTGTAAGAGAGAAATTCATGGGACCCCTCAAAGTAAATGACAAGCCCGGTCTCTGAAATATGTCAGGAACACATTAACACCATGTAAAAATAACAGCAGAGCCAAACCAAAGTCACAACGGCCAAATGTCCCGAAAACAAGGCTCTAGGAAAGGAACTCGTGGATCTAATATTAGTTGTATCTTTGGTAGGTAACCGGGACTTATGATTGAATTCCCTCCATAAGCATTTTTGGTGTAATCATGCTATTCCTTCCTTGTTGAGCTGATTATGTGCTGGGCAAGAGACAAGGACTCAAGGTTAAGAAGACTGAATTGTAGACGCTTCAAGTAAACCACAGTCTTTCAACAATCTATAAATATCTTAGGTGCTGGAAATGTTAACCATGAACAAAATAAAATAACTGACTTCATGGAGTTTATATTCTAGTGGAGAAAAAGGCCACATACACATGTATACACACATGCGCACACACCATTTATGTGTGTGTGTGTGTGTGTGTGTGTGTGTGTGGCCAGGTGCTTATAGGTAATATGATGAAAGTGAAGCCAGAAAAAGGAACAGAATATAAAGAGTATTATGTCAGGTAAAGCACCTCTGTTGAGGTGACATTTGGGCAGACCCCTGAATAAAGTGAGGGAGTAAGCACCATGGTTTCTATAGAAAGAGTATTCCATAAAGACAGAATAGCAAATACAGCAGTCACCTCTTATCTGCAGGGCACACATTCCAAGACCCTCAGAGGATGCCTAAAATCACAGATAGTACCAAACCCTATATATACTATTTTTTCCTATATGTACATATCTATGATGGAGTTTAATTTATAAATTAGGCACAGTAAGACAGTAATAACAATAACTAATAATAAATTAGTTATCTAGATACTAGAATTATCATAACAATCTACTGTAATAAGAGTTATGTAAATGTGGTCTCTCTCTCAAAACACTTTCTTGTACTGTAATTCTTCTTCTTCTTGCGATGATGTGAGCTGATAAAATGCCTGTGTGATGGGAGAAAGTAAGGTAGATGACATCAGCCTTGTGACATAGAGTTAGGCTACTGTTGACCTTCTGACACTATGTCAGGAGGACCATCCGCTTCTAGGCTGTGATTGGCTGTAGGCAACTGAAACTGTGGAGAGCAAAACCATGTGTAAGGGGGCACTACTGCACAAGAATCCTGCAGCATGAGCTTGCTAAGCTTGCCTGAGGACCATTAAGGGAGTCAGTGGGGCTGGAGCAAAGTGACGAAGTTGGGTGGAGGCAGGAAATAAGAAGAGAGCTAACCTGGGCCACATTATGTTGAGCCTTGGAAATCCTGCCAATTGTGATGGAAAGCCACCGGAGGGCCCAAGCAGAGAAGGGACATGATAATCATGGTGTCCAAGGACCAGGGCAGGTCACAGCAGCTTCTAACTAAAGCCGAGCCATAAAATCCTTAACATGCAAGTACTTACAACAGTGCCTAGCATGGACAGATGTTTACTAAAGATCTGTTGAATGAAAGAAAGGCTGAAGGAATATATGATGTGATGGTAACATCATATCACCCCAATAAAAATTTATCCACCATTGGATTAGACCTTTGTTCCTTTAATTAAAAGCATGTTCCCTGCTCTACCGCAGAATGCATCTGAGCAGCATCACAACGTGGTCACTGTAAGCCATCAGTGTGTTTCATGAATTGGTTGACAAACAGATTCTGCCCAATGTGACCAAAAGCAGAAAGCAGTTTTCATAAGCCTCTGCATAAAAAGAGATCTGGGAGACGAAAGCTGTGTCTTAGGTTCTTGATAGGAGTTGAGTAATAACAGAATTGGAAGGACGCCACTGAAAGGGGAAGTAGGAAGACAATGACAATGATTCTGCCTATTTTTCAGTGGCCCAAAGGCCAGGCCTGACAATACTTGCCCACATCTACAGTGTACTCGCAGTGCCCACCCTACTTCTGCAGAATCCAGGGTTTCTAGTCAAAGGGCGTGGGTATCATTCCTGGATTATTTTTATACTCATAGCACAGGAAGTTCGATGTGGCTCTACTTCTAGGAGAACACGGTTAGCAAGTGCCTTTTATGTAGACCAAACTAATACTGGGGCCCTTTGGAGGATAGAAAATGGTCTTCATTCCTAATATACTAAAAGGCTGCTCTTAATTCATAAGTATGTCTCTTAGATTGTCCAGTTTGGTAACAAAAAGGAAACTTGATTATTAGAGAGATCTGAGTCCATCCATCCTTAAGTATAGGAGTTTAGGCTCCTATGACAGGCCATGTTAACAAGGACCATTGGCCCAGGGCTTAGTAACAGCAAGCCTTTTTTATGTCACAAAATTATCTTCATTCTCAAGATGTTAAATCATCTAAAGTCTAAAAGGAATGGACAAATCTCTAGCCCAGAAAAGAAAAAAAACCCTGAGATTCTAATTAATGACTTGAGGAAAGTAAACAGAATAAATTAAAATGAATTCCTACATACAGAATAATTTCAAGTACATTCCTTTCCCCCAGTATACATATATTAGTGTTGCTTTAAATTTTAATGTTTATTCATTTTTGAGAGACAGAGACAGAGCATGAATGAGGGAGAGGGAGGAGAGGGAGACATAGAATCTGAATCAGGATCCAGGGTCTAAACTGTCAGCACAGAGCCCGATGAGGGGCTCAAACCCATGAAATGCGAGGTCATGACCTGAGCCGAAGTCGGATGCTTAACCGACAGAGCCACACAGGCACTCTAGTGTTATTTTATTTTAAAATAATTTTTGGGTGATGTTAAAAGTTATACAGGCTTATTGTTCGAAACTTTGCATATTTTTAACAATGAAATTGCCTACAATTCAACAACTCAGATCTAAGAAATAGTAATATTTTGGTATGTTTCCTTCCTTCCAGTTATTTTATGTACATGATATATAATACAAATATTTTATATTAAAATATATATAAAATATTATATACATATATAACATAATATATATAACATAACATATAATATATTTTATATTATATTTATACAATATATATTTTATATGTATTATATGAATACAAATATATAATGTAAAATATATTTTCTATATTTGTATATATTTATATTTATATATATATATCTTACATATTATCATTTATAATATAACATTTATATTATATATTATATAAATATTTTCATTATGTATTATATAAAATATATCATACACATCACACATATATATGTAATCTCCACTTGTATTATTTATGTAATGATCAATTCTCTGTCTTGTTCCACAAAAGACTTAACATTGATAATCCAGTGGGCAGTTATTGCTTCTAAATGCCATTTATAACAGAGAGGATTCACATTTCACAGGAAAATATTTTGAGTTAGTACATTAGGTTAGGCTTGAGTTCAATGAATTTCTTTGCAAAACTGTGTGATATAGATGGATTGTCATGGCCAAAATGGTGATGGAATCTGCCAAACTTTCTATATCAATCCTATAACTCAGGGGCTAGCAAACTGTACCCCTGGGGTCAAATCTAGCTGTCACCTGTTTTTGTAAATAAAGTTTTACTAGAACACAGCCACACCCATTTGTTTTGTATTAACCAGAGCTGCTTTTGTTCTACCATGGCAGAGTTAAGTTGCAATAGAATGGTCTTAACAGAGACTGCAAGGCCTGCAAAGCCTGAAATATTTATAGTCTGGCTGGCCCTTTATAGAAAAAGTGTGCCGACTACCCCCACCCCCATCTAACTCACAGAAGAAAAATACAGTGTGGGTATCCAACTCTCCCCTCCTCCATATTTATTTTGGCTTGGTTAGGTTTTTAACTGCCATAGTCCGAGTTTCCAAACCAATATGTCCATATTGAATTTTTAGAGGTTTAGGGACACACTACAATTTATTTTGCTTTCTGCTTTATTTACCCTCAGTTGCAAGGTGGTGTCCTTGAGGTGCTGAGGGTTAAGAGAGGTAAAGGCAGCCTAACAGAAACAGTTCTGATTTGGGGAATAATCTAGAAGAGCCTCTCCAGTATATACCTATGGTCCTCGTGTGACTACCTGCCAGAAGCTGTCTTTTCAGATCATGTTGTAAAGTAATTGCCAGATCCTTAATTAGCAAAATCAGTTCTATAGAGGGAGTACTGCTTCCAAGTAGAATGCAGAAACTCGCGAGAAGTTCTTATCCTAACAATGAGAAAAAGCCAAATAATTTACAAACCAAGACTTTTCTTGGGTACTTCCTAGAGCTTAAAGAAGCAGGGCAATCAGGTGAACCAAATTCCAAGTGGATCACCCCTCTGGGAAGAGGTGGGACACAGGAAATGTTTCTCCTTTGGCAGAGTGTGGGAAGAAGAGATGTCTGTCATAAAGGCTAAGAGAAAAAGAGCTAAACTTTTAACAAATTCTTCAAATCTGACCATGGGCTAGCATGACAGGATAACCGGAAGCCACGGGCAAAGGGGGAGTCTGCACCCTAGCAAGCTCTTCTCCGTGGGTATCCACAGGACAGGAGGCTAGAGAGAGCTCCTGCCATGGCATGTGCATGCAAGTGGCACTCAGCTGCTAATAGGGGACAAGCGTTAACCACCCTCACTTCCCTGGACCCGCCTCCCACGGGAAGACAAGCCCTAAAGGGAGGCAGGGAACGCTCTAGGAGCGAAGGCAAAGATCCATACTGTTATGATGCACTCGCAGTGTCTTCAGGCTCATCACCTCTGTCCCATACAACTGATCAATACCCGTCCCTTCTTAAAATTTTTCAGTCTCTCCATATCCTACAAGATGAGGTCCAAACTCCTCAGTATGGCAGAAAAACACCTACCTTTCAAATGCTTCCCCCAACTCACCCCTAGGCCCACCCTGAATCTTATGCTCCAACCAAACTGAATGAATTGTGATCACACCATCACCAGCAACCTGCAAACTTTTACACTTCAGTGCCTAATATGACTCAGTCACTCCTCCTGGAAGATCCTTCCCTGCCTCTTCTATCTGGTAAACTTGCATTTGCTTTTATGCTTTAGCATCTAGTTTTCTGTGAAATCTCTGAGCACTAGCCCCAATGTGCTGCCCATTATTTCCCTGCTAAGCTGTGATCCCATCAAGGTAGAGATATTGATCCCATTGTGTGGTATTTCCAGCAGAAACTTCAGTCCCTACCACAAGGCCTGGCACATAGTAGATGTTCAATATGTGTGCTGACTAAATTTTAAGCCTGACATGAAGGCCCGTGCACAACACCTCTTTCCACATCTCAGATACAATAAATGATTAAATGTTAATGATCAGTGTTCCCAATGGGAGGCATCCCAGTTCTCCAATTTCAGATGAAATCTATTCTTCTGTCTCTATTTAAAAGTTCTGAAGGAGGGGTGCCTGGGTGGCTCAGTCGGTTAAGCGTCTGATTTCAGCTTAGGTCATGATCTCACAGTCAGTGAGTTTGAGCCCTGCATCTGGCTCTGTGCTGACAGCTCAGAGCCTGGAGCCTGCTTTGGATTCTGTGTCTCCCTCTCTTTCTCTGCCCCTCCCCAGCTCATGCTCTGTCTCTCTCTGTCACAAAATAAATAAACACTAAAAAAAATTTTTTTAAAGAGTTCTGAAGGAGACTTTAGGAAAAGGGAGCTGAATTTTCTCATTTCACTTAGAGGACAGAAAACCTACATAAAGTCTTTTATAAGAAAGTTTTGCCAATACAGCCCTTGGTGAGGTAGAGGAGAATCATCATGGCATCATGGCACTGGTAGAATTCTGTAGCAAGCTGCTTTTACTTACCTAGGTCAAAAGGCTTGTATCTAAGCCTTACCCATTCATGAGTAATTTCTGAAGGGTATGTGTTCAGTGATAGCACTCCTAAATGAATCCAAACACAGGCGATGCTTTAAAGAAAGAACAATGTGGTGATAATCACCATTTAATTTCAAGTGTTGCATATTTGTTTCAACAAATTTCAAAACATTTCCCAAGGGATTTTAAAGAAAGTCACCAAGTATGTTTAACAAAACAACATATGGAATGCTAATTTTGTTGTGATGCTATACTCTAATACAGCAAGAAACAGATTTTTCATAAAATCAGCAGATTTGCAAACACTAATTAAGAAACACTGAAAACTATCAAGGTCAATTTAAAAATCCATTTGAAAACAAATATTCCTAGTCTTGTTAGTTCTAGTAATTTCCCACTAGGGATTTACTGCTCATCAACCAACTTCCACCATGGAAGTCTTGCAGTAAAGGGAAATAAACAAAGGTTTACTTTTGATTTTCAGTACAAAGCCGAACAGTAGGGTTTGGAGGGTTGAGTGGAAATAACCAATTTGTCTCTATCTGTATAATCTCTACTCAGGAATCCAAGACCTTGGGTATAGGATTTCCATTTGGCTTAAGATATATCACCCCTAAGAGACTTTTTGGGAGTTCTGTGCATGCCATAAGGAGTAAGCTGTGATGCTGTTAACTCCGTGAGAATTAACTCTCTGCCTTGAGTGGAGAGAGCAAGTAACCCCAGAAATTAGTTTGATAAGTAAAACCTTAAAGAATACTGCCCTCTTCCCTGTACCCATTCCTTTTTCTGCCTCTCTGTTCATTGGCCATGTCACTGTTTGTCAGGTCCCTCCACTCAAAAAGCAGAGAGAATATATATAAATATGTACGTACGTATGTATTATGGGTACATGTATATATATGCACATGTGTGTGTGTGTTGCTTTCCAAATGCTCAGGTTTTCAACCAGTGGGTATTGACCAAGTACTCACTTGGTCAACCTAACTGTATACTCAAAGCTACTCATCTCTTGTCACAGTTAACTCCATTCACAATGGATGAAGAGATGTGTTGTGCTTACACTGCCCGAGAACAGATCCACCAGTAACAAGCATCAAGATGTCTTCAACAGGATAATTTACAACCAACTCCCTTTTCACCTAAGACCTCTAGACCAATAACAAAAGAAGAGCCGATTTGAATCCAAATTGCAAAGATAAGAAATATACTATTGCATACAGAAATTTTGTATTGAATAGTTCAACATACACTATTTTGTCCCTTAATGACTTGTCTTGTTCTGAAAAAGGCTTAGAGTAGAATAGTTTTGTTTGAAATAGGTGTGAGACTGGCTGAATTTGGGAAACTTATTGTTAAATGCAATTTGGGCTAAAGTTCCTATTGTGTCCCTTTTGATGAAACTGGATGTGAGTTAACATATATTTGAATAGGTCAGTCCTCTGACCCAACAGATTGGCCAGAGGAAGACCAAAAAGTCTTAAAATAAAGATGTAAATATAACAAGCAAAGACAAAAATATATCAAAGTAAATGTCATGAGGGTTAGTCAAACGTGCTGACTGATTCCTTGAGGAACACTACCTCATAAACAAATGAACCTTCTCTTCTCCTTACTTCTTTCATTTCACTTCCCTATTTATGATAAAAATGAGGAGAATCTTGGACTGTGGAGTAGGAAGAACAATCTTAGCCAATGAGAGGCTCTGTTAGATTTCATTTACTCTTACATCTAAGGTTTTTGCCTACAGACACAAAGAGCACAGCAACTAAGACACAAGACATTGGTAGTTTTAAAACATTATTTATCACTAAGTCTAAAACACTCAAACATCACAGCACAGTGATTGCCAAATCTAAATTAGAGTCTGTGGGATTTTTAAAAGTTTCTCTTCAGGGGAACATTCCAGCTCTATGGAGAGGTGTGATAACGTAAGAAGATGGAGCATCTGGCTGGAGACCAATTTGCCTGTGAGCCCAAACCAAGTGGACCCATATGGACAGCTTTTATAAAACCATAAACGGTAAAGCTGAAGAAAACTCTAGGCTCAGACTGCTTTATGGCATCAATAATTAAACTTGACTCATTGCACTCAGGGGGTTATAACTAATTCTGACTAAAACTAAAGAATTTTCAAATAATCTATTTTTCAATTTATTCATGTTTATCCACAGTTTTTTCATTTCTCTGCTTTTGTTTGGATGTTTAAAAATTCACAGCTACTCAAGCACTTTGCTTAAATGCCCATAGATGAATCACATGTCTTTCTTCCATGAGAGAGAAACGAAACATTGAGACAGATAACAAAGTCCCAGAGACAGAACAGGAATAGCAAAATGAAAGACTAGGATTAGTGCATTTTCATTTTACTCTGATAAAATACACATAACATAATATTACCCATTTTACCCATTTTTGAGTATACGATTGCATTAAGCACATTCATAATGTTATACAACCATCACCACTATCTATTTCCAGACTGTTTTTATCATCCTAAAGGGAAACTTTGTACCCATTAAACAATAACTCCCCACTCTCATTCCTCCCCCAGTAACCTCTGGTCTACTCTCTGTCTCTGAATTTGTCTATTCTAGGTACCTCATGTAAGTGGAATCATACAGTATTTGTCCTTTTATGTCTTGCTTACTTCACTTAGCATAATGTTTTCAAAGTTCATCCATGTTGTGCATGTACCAGAATTTCATTCCTTTTTATGGCTCAATAAGTTCCATTGTATGCAACATTTTGTTCATACATTCATCTGTAACGGACACTTGAGTTGTTTCCACCTATTGGCTATTGTGAATAATGTTGCTATGATCATTGGTGCACAAGTATCTCTTAGAGTGTTTGCTTTCATCTCATTGGAGTATATACCTACTGGATTACTAGACCGAATTACTGGACCATATAGTAATTCCATGTTTAAATTTTTTTTCTTTGTTTTTTCCCCATCACCTATTTCAGCCATCTCCCCCCACTACCTCCCCTCTGGTAACCATCAGTTTGTTCTCTATAGTTAAAAGTTTCTTTATTGGTTTGTCTCTTTTATTTTCTCCTTTGCTTCTTTGTTTTGTTTCTTAAATTACATGTATGAATGAGACCATACAGCATTTGTCTTTCTCTGGTTGATTTATTTCACTTAGCATTATACTCTCTAGCTCTATCCATGATTTTGCAAATGGCAAGATTTCATTCTTTTTTATGGCTGAATAATATTCCATTATATATATAATATATATAATATACATTATATTGTATATATATAATGGAATATGCATATATATATATATATATATATATATATGCATGACACCTCTTCCTTTATCCATTCACCAATCAATGAACATTTGAGCTGCTTTGATATTTTGGTTATTTTAAATAATGCTGCTATAAACACAGGGGTTTGTGTATCCCTTTGAATTAGTATTTTCTCATTTTTTGGGTAAATAGTAGTAGGATTGAGTAGTATGATGGATTGTAGGGTAGTTCTGTTTTTAACTTTTTGAGAAACCTCCATACTGTTTTCCATGGTGGTTATACCAGTTTGCATTCCCACCAACAGGGCACCAGGGTTCCTTTTTCTACATCCTCACCAACAATTGTTGTTTTTTGTGTTGGTTTTAGCCATTCTGACAGGTGTGAGGTGGTATCTCATTGTGGTTTTGATTTGCATTTACATGATGATGGAAGTGATGTTAAGCATCTTTTCATGTGTCTGTTGGCCATCTGGATGTCTTCTTCGGAGAAATGTCTGTTCATGTCTTCTGCCCATTTTTTAAATGGGTCATCTGTTTTTTGGGTGTTGAGTTGTAATAAGTTCTTTATGTACTTTGGATAATATCCCTTTATCAGATGTCATTTGCAAAATCTTCTCCCATTCCATAGGTTGCCTTTTAGTTTTATTGATTGTTTCCTTCACTGTGCAGAAACTTTTTATTTTAATGAAGTCCTGATAGTTTATTTTTGCTTTTGCTTTCCTTGCCTCCAGAGACAGATATACAAAAATGTCATGGTCAATGTCAGAGGAATTACTGCCTGTACTCTCTTCTATGATTTTTATGGTTTCTGATCTCACATTTAGGTCTTTTAATCATTTTAAGTTTATTTTGTGTATTGCGTAAGCAGTCCAGTTTCATCCTTTTACATGCAGCTGTCTAGTTTTCCCAACACCATTTGAGGAAGAGATTGTCTTTTTCCCATTGTATATTCATTCCTCCTTTGTTGAAGATTAACTGATCATATAATTGTGGGTTTATTTCTGGGTTTTCTATTCTTCTATTAATCTATGTGTTTATTTTTAAAATTTTTTGGTAAATGTTTATTTATTTTTGAAAGAGAGAGAGAGAAAGAGAGACAGAGCATGGGCAGGGGAGGGGCAGAGAGAGAGGGAGACACAGAATCTGAAGCAGGCTCGAGGCTCTGAGCTGTCAGCATGACCTGAGCCAAAGTCAGACGCTTAACTGACTGAGCCACCCAGGCGCCCCTATGTGTCTATTTTTATGCCAGGACCATACCATTTTCATTACTACCACTTTGTAATGTAACTTGAAATCTGGAATTATGTTACCTCCAGTTTTATTCTTCTTTTTGAAGACTGCTTTGGTTATTTGGGGGTCTTTAATGGTTCCATACAAATTTTAGGATTGTTTGTTCTAGTTCTGTGAAAAATGTTGCTGACATTTTGATAGGGATTGCATTAAATCTGTAGATTGCTTTGGGTGGTATAGACATTTTAATAATATTTGTTCTTCCAATCTATGAGCATGAAAGTTCTTTCCATTTCTTTGCATTGTCTCGAATTTCTTTTATCAATGTTTTATAGCTTTTAGAGTACAGATTGTTCACCTCTTTGGTTAAGTTTATTCCTAGATATTTTATTGCTTTTGGTGCAATTGTAAATGGGATTGCCAATGCTTAACTTTTTGAAAAACTGCTAAACTCTCTTCCACAGCAGCTGTACAATTTTACATTCCCACATAGCATAAGGGTTTCAATTTCTCCATATGTTTACCAACACTTGTTATTTTCAGTTTGTGTGTTTATACTTATTCATGTGATTATTGACTATTTGCATATCTTCCTCAGAGAAATGTCTATTTGAGTCCTTGGCCAATATTTTGAATTGGATATTTTTTTGTTGAGTTGTAAGAGTTCTTGATATATTCTGGATATCAATCCCTTATCAGATGTATGATTTTTTAAATATGCTCTCCCTTTCTATGGGTTGCCTTTTCACTCTTTTGATAGTGGTTTTTGGCATATTAAAGTTTTTAATTTTGATAAAGTCCATTTCATATATTTTTTTTCTTTTGCTGCCTGTACTTTTGGAATCATATCTAAAAAGTCATTCCCAGACCTAAAGTCATGGATATTTTCCCCTATTTTTTTTTCAAACAGTATTGTAATATTAGGTCTCACATTTTAGGTTCTTAATCCATTTTGAGTTAATGTTCATATATGGCAAAAGCTTTTGCATGTGGATATCCAACACTTTGGTTGAAGAGATTGCCCTCTCCCTGCCATTGAATGGCCTTGGGACCTTTGTTGAAAATCAACAATTGATCACCTATATAAGGATTTATTTCATATATGAGGGACAGCGATGAACTGTCTGTCCTTATACTGGTACCACACCATTTTGATTGCTATAGCTTTGTAATAAGTTTGGAGACTGGGAGGTGTGAGTCCTCCTACTTCATTCTTCTTTTTCAAGGTTATTTCAGCTATTCAGAGTTCCTTTAGGACTTTTATTTCTTCAAAGAAAAAAAAAAGTGCCATAGGGATTACACTGAGTCCATAGGTCACTTTCAGTAGTACTATCATCTTAATATTGTCTTCCTATTGTTGAACATACTATGTCTTTGGATTACTTATGTTTCCTTTCATTTCTTTCAATGCATTTATTTTTTTATTTGTTTACACAAATATTTAATTGGCATTTATTCTGGGAACTACACTCAAATGCTTTACAAGTATTGATTTATTTATCCCCTCTTAACATCCCCATAAAGAACGATTTTAACTCAATTTTATGAACAAAGAAACTGAAACACAAAGAGGTTAAGTTACTTGCCCAAGGTCACAGAGCTGAGAGTGGCAGAACTGGGATTTAAACACAGGCAGTCTGGCTCTGGAGTCCAAGCTCCCCACTATAATGTTACTTTCCTTTTCAAGCATTCATTCATTCAATAAGCATTTCCACAATACCAGAAGCAGGCCCTGAGACAAGAGTTCATGCAGAAGTGATTTATTAAGGAAGTGCTCCCAGGAGAAACCCACTGAGGGAGTAAGAAAAGCAGGATAAGAAAGGAGAAGATGGCAAACAGGAGTGTGATTTCAGGTGAGGTCCCTGTGTCAGCCTCATCTCATGAGAGCTGTGCAGCATGTGTGTCCCCCTCAAGGCAAGGGCTTTTGTACTCCTGCACTAGCTGTAGGTCATTCTGCCGGGGGGTGCAAACTTCCAGACAATTCTAGCTCTTCATGTGGTTGAGATAAGTGGCTCTGGTGGTTCAAGTTTAGTCCTCTAAAGAAAGTCAGAAATTCAAGTTGGTAGGAACAAACCATACAGAAGTGTGAAAGATGGATACACAGAGGTGGTAAATCTCCAAGGAGATGTGGGTAGAGCATCAACAGAAACAGTGTGTGTGTAAAGCACTGTAGTGAACTTGAAGAAGCGAGATAAAAGAGACTAATACCTTTGCCTTCAAGGAGCAAAGCCAGGACATGCATACTTTATATAGAGTAGATGGTGGTAAATACTATGAGGGACAAATAAATTGCTATGAAATTGGGGAGAAGAGATCATACAACAACGGTTTCATGCCCTGGCTGAGGGAATCGTAAAAGACCACTAAAGCAGTGGCATTTAACCTGGGTGTTCCAAATGGCAAGATTTAGGGAAAGCCTTCAAGATCAACCAAACTACATGAGCAGCTGCACAGAGGTATGAAGGCATAGAGCACTTTCATAATCAGATAGTATTCAGCAAATATAAAGAGTTCCAAATATGTATGATTTCCCACCACCACCCCAGAAAATGTTAGAAATGCAAAATCTCAGCCCCCACTCTAGACTTACATGGATCAGATACTCTGGAATGGATCCAGTGGTCTACTCTAATGAGCCCTGCAGGTGACTCTTCCACTCCCTCTCTTAAGTGAATAACAACAGCAGGGATGAAAGTGGATCTTGGACTAGACGAAGGGACAGCCATGCCAGAGAGCAGCCTGAACTACAAGCTTGATGCTCAGGTGATGAAGAGATCCATGAAGCCAATTCAATGAAAACAAAAATGATAGAGAGGAACAATTTCACTGGCCAGAGGGAAGGGCCTGGACCACCATAAGGGCCATCCTCCCCATTCGTCTCCTGGAAGTCTAGAAGTTCTTGCTGTTCCTTCTTCCTTAAGGACTGGGGCAGCTCCAGGGGCTCACAGATACTCACACAATGACAGGCTAACAGTTTTTGCCAACAGGCAGCACTGCCATATTTTGGAATTGTGTATCAAATGCCGTATGAAAGACCAGAGAATCCCTATAAGCAAATGGTTTAGAAGTGACCACGAATATGTAATATATAAAAGTATGCTTTATGAAAGAAGAACAGTTTGGTGGGACAGGGTATGCAGAAAGGAGTCATGGAAATATGATTTTAGGAAGAGGCATTCTAGATCAGGGTGAGGAACCATCAGGCCCGGGCATGAAATAAACAAGAGCTGGGGCTTTAGGTAAGTGTCCTTGGCAAGGGAAGCAAAAAGAATTAGAAGAGATCCTGGAAAAAAGGGAATCTCTTAGGAGGCTCAGAAGTAGAACTACGGCAAGGCAGAAAAACACATGAAAAATTCTAGAGATAAACTTGACAAATATTTAACCACGGAAAGACAAGGGAACATTTTTTCTGCAGAGTGCTGATATCAATTAATGTGCCACAGCTCTTCTACAAAAGTTGGATTTTTTTTTTCTGAAACCAAACATTCATTCTTAGCCACAGAACAACAGTCATTAAAATTATCCCCACGGCAAAGCAGGGGACAGAGAAGCTGCAACCATGCAAATGCTGTTTAACTCTCATATTTACCATAGGAGAGCTCGTGAAACATGGACAAGCTAAATGACTCCAGGGGTCTTTAAGACACACGCATGGGATCACACTTTGAGCTTAAGTCTATAAATACATCCATTCCCTCACAAAGCTGGCAGGTTATTTTAACAAAATGCTGATTAGCAGGCCACTACATTCTCCAGATCAGTTGTTAGAAAAACACTTACCCTCAGAGTTAGACATTGTCTTATTAATTGGCCCATCATAACAAAAGGTAACATCTGCATAGTTTTTATAATTTAATAATAATGGCAAATATTTAACAAGTGCTTACTACATACCAGGAACTTTGTTCTTTATATGCATTGTATTTTTTTTTCTGAGACACAGAGAATTAAATGAATTGCTTGAGGGTACACAGCTTTTTTTTAAGTTTATTTCTGAAGGAGAGACAGAGCATGAGCGGGGGAGGGGCAGAGCGAGAGGGAGACACAGAATCCGAAGCAGGCTCCATCCAGGCTCTGAGCTGTGAGCACAGAGCCCTACACGGGGCTTGATGACAAGCCGTGAGATCATGACCTGAGCCAAGGTTGGCGCCCAGAGTTTACACAGCTGTTAAGAAGCAAAGCCTGGATGTAAATCCACACATGCCCACTCCAGGGCCAGAGTTCAAAGCACTAAGCAAGGTCTCTTCATACATTATATCTTATAATTTAATCCTTTAAAGAACGCTTTGTGGTACTCAGTATTATCACCATTTTACAGGTGAGGAATACGAGACCCGGAGAAGTCAAATGTCAAGTTCAGCAAGAGTCTACCTGGAAGGTCTAACCCGAGTTGTCTCAGTTCGGGGTTGTGCTGTTCCCCTACCTGCTGTGGTGGTTACTGACTGAGATCATCCTCAGTATTTCCAAAACATGCCAGTATTTTCTGAGAAACACAAGCAGAGCGTTTGAAATACAACATGGCTGACAGCACTGAAGATACATACAAACGCAAGCATGCTTGGACGTGAGCGCATGCACACACGTGCACAAATGTGGAAGCTTGGTAGGTAGGGGTGATAGAAGTGTGGGGGAAGTGTCCACGCTTCAGCTTTTCCACGACCAGTTAATGCTGTATCAGCCCGTGTGGGCATGGGAAGATCTACGGAGTCATGTATCTATAAGATACACATGCACATATAGATACCTGATTTCAGAAAGGAATGAGAACAATCACATGGGCTAGCTGTGATTTCTGGAGATCCAGGGAGGAATTACCATCTGTTATAAAATATAATCAATCATATTGATAAAAAAAAATCCATGGAGCATTTACAATGGCACTAAGCAAGAGCTGCCTTATTCAACCTCACCCTTCCAGGTCTAGTCTATACGATGGGCTCAGAGACAACATCAATCTAGAGAACAATCATATAAATTTTGCTAACTAAAATTGGTGTTACCTGAGTGTTATTTTTCTAAAAGAATTAATCCTCTTGGTTAATTCCCAGTCATTCCCTACCTTTTGGCTATACCCTCGGTCCATCTCTCTCTTTCTTCAAGGCACCAATATTCGTTTTAAAGAGAGGAAGTGTAGCATGACATAAGTCAACTCAGACACATTGCAAAGTATTTTGTAAAAATCTGGGACACAAGCCCAAAGGGAATTATTACCTGTCCGATTGCTTCCATAAATCATTGTTGCCATTACGAACGTTATTTGTCAATATTGTTTTAAATGAAATGCATTCCGAAAGTAAACTATCATCGGCTCACAACACAAGCGGAGATCACCCTTCCCCACTCTTCAGGAGAACAGCCAGAACCATCCCAGACCCTGAGTACAGAATGACAGATGTGAGCTCAGCCAGGTACGAAGTTTGCAATCACGGCCACAGCTTCATATAAACAGAAATCAGTACGTCCCAGATCCTGTGATTAGGTCAGGAAACCTCAAATCCCTGAACCAATTGATTAATACAGCGATGATGGGTTCAGGAAACAAAGCGAGAGGCGGGGGGTGGTTGGAAGCGGCTGTGTGAGAAAGGCTATACTTAAACATAATTGGCCCCTCTCCTTCCTTGCCTTTGGGGAAAGTGTGATGGAAGATGCTGCCCAGGTAGCAGCCTCTGTGTTTGGGCAAAGTTCTAGGTTATCGTTTATGTATCCGTCTTGCACTTTGATCTCAGTCTTGCTGACAAAGAAAATGAGGAGCAAGCAGGGCAAACCCCCAGCTCATGGTAATCTTGACGGAGGACACGGGGGTTGAACAGTTCCATGAAGCCTGGCAGGTCAGCGCCGGACCCTGTGTGATGGAGCAGGGGTGTGAGCCCAGGTGAGGGGACTCCGGGCTCACCCTCACCCGGTGCGGCCCGGGCCCTTAACCTATTTAAGTATCAGGGGGAACTTAAGAACAAAAGCATGCAATGTCAACGTCAGTCAGGAAATGGTTACAAATTAGAAAAAGAAAGAGAAATTGAGGGCAGAGGGCCCTCTTCTGCCACAGTAATAAAAGCAACTTCCTCTTTACCCTAATTTCGGAACCACAGAGTAGAATTCTCTCCATATGAAATTCCTTACAAGTCGCAGGCTGCACTAAACCACTGCCTGCCTGTCCTCTTCGATGCATTCACAGCATAGCCGCGCAGAAACAGATGTTACTGCTTTGCTAGCACGCTGTCAAGGGAAAGTGTCAATGTGACATGGGAAACAGCGACCTATGACCTCTAGAGAACAAGTCTCAAGCATCTCATAGATGCTTTTGTTCTCTAGGCAACCCGGATCCTTAGAGTTTGAGAAAGCGCTCCAAGATCGCCTAGCTGAAGTTCAACAATTCTGATAAACTCTGTACTTGAGCTGAAAGTGGCCTCTCACGGCTTGCACACCTGGTGTAATGCTGGCCTGTGAAACCTCGTGTATTCCAGAATCTGTCGTTCTCAGGCTCACTAACTGAACACCATCACTGCAGAGCAGTTTCCTGGGCTGGGTCAGAATTATTTTTAAAAAACTTTTTTTTTAACGTTTATTTATTTTTGAGAGACAGACAGATCATGAGCAGGGGAGGGGCAGAGAGAGAGGAAGATGCAAAATCCAAAGCAGACTCCATGCTGTCAGCACGGAGCCCGACGTGGGGCTCGAACTCACTGACCGTGAGATCGTGACCTGAGCTGAGGTCGGACGCTTAACCGACCGAGCCACCCAGGCACCCCTGGGGCAAAATTATTTACATTCTCCTTCTGTGCGTCCAAGATTCCTTTATATGTCTGTATTGCGGCACTCATCCTACCACACTGTAAACATCCAGATTCACGTTGGTCCCTCCAACAAGACTGACTTCTGTACGGACAGAAAGTATGCTTTCTACTGTCTCATGTCTACAGAACTCAACACATACCATGTTCTGTTGGGGTGCGTTCTGTGAACAAATAAATGTACTCCAGTCTGCCTTGTCAATACTCATTATGACCCAGCACAATACATATTGATTTCTCTTTCTGGTTGACATCGGATACTTCCTCATGATTGAACCAAACTGCTTCATTTACGTTAACACTAAATGTGTTTTCAAGTCATATGCGAGTATAGGTTGACCATATTTGTAGCGATGATGGTATTCCTAGTAGCATGCAGACTGGAAGCCGATTCTCTCCCTCCAAAGAGATTGTATATTCTGAGGGAAAATAAATAAAACTTTACATTCAGCAGAAACTGAGTTGTCTTTTATACCAGAAAGCAGCTTTTCAACACAAAGGCCAGAACCCTCGCTGAGGATTTAACCAAAACAGATGAGGGGCAGAGGGGAGGTGTAGAGTGGGGAACAGGAGAGCAAGAAAGTTGTAATCTGTAAAAACAAAAGTGGCCCGAGAGAATCATCAGGAGGGGGTCCTGGGGAGACCTGTTGGCCAGAGAGCATGCCAACTTGAATGTGGAAGGCCTGAGAAGGGCTTGGTGAGGGCCTCTGAGCAAGAAGTCATCACAAAGACACAGGACACCTGCAGCCGATGAAAGGCAGGAAGCAGGCTGCCAAGGGGGGAGAAAAACCACAAAAGAGACAGAAAAAGCAAACAGGCCAAATGAGTAAAAGGGAAAGCAAGAAGAAGGGAAACACTTCCTAGCCAGGAGAAATCTAATAAGATAGTGAATGGGTCCTGAGGAGAAAGGTGAAATGTATGTGAACCTTGCCAAACAGCTAGAGCACCTTGCAAGACAGAAAGGGGAGTGTGAGAGTATTGGAAAGAGAAAGGAGCCATGGCTATTCTGGCGAGGGACAACTTCCCAAGTGAAGTGAAACCAAGGGCCAAGAAGAAGTATATTGGTGTATTTGTACTTGTTGGTAATGTTCATACAGTTATTTCATCATTTTAGTTCATGCTTTCTCCACAGTGTATGATTACATGGTTCTCAGATAAATCTCTGTTGGTTTTTAAGTCTCAAGATACAATGCCGTAAGGATATTCTTGTCCCAAATGTGAGGGCAGCAACAGCTGTATTCCACCCAAATGGGAATAAATAGTTTTTGGTTGGATCTGCCTCTGTTCCTGTCTTCCTGTCAATAAAGACCAGAGGTGGAATAGAGAAGAATCGGTCCATGAAAGCAAATGCAAATTCATAAAAGACTAGGTGTTGAAGAGAAGATGAAATCTAGACTGTTAGACCATTAGCACCTGCTAAATAAACATTAAAAAAAACCCCACACAGATAAAATCCAGGACAGTTTAAATTCCATTAAAGTATCTCTTCCTCAGGTGTTAGAGCCACTGTTATAAATAACAGTTCCTTGTGGATAGTCACTCTGAACCATTGCTTGTATTCTCAACTGTTCTCTCACCTCCAGTGTCTAGCCCTCGCAAGTTATCTTCTCTGACAAAGTCAGAATATCAACCTGAGAGATAAACCCAATCATGCCATTCTCTGTTTTAAATCCTCTCCCCCTGTAGAATGAATCCTGAGCTGCTTAGAATGACATTGAACAGTCGTCAGAATCAGACTTCAATCTACAGGTCCATTTTTTTTCTTCTACCATTTTCCTCCTCCCTCATCTTTTTTTGTTCCCACACTACACAAGACCCTTCAACATTCTAAGAACAAAAATATATGTTCAGATGTTTGTATGCCTCTTCATGCTCTCCCCAACACTTCCAATTCACTTTCCACTACTGACACATCTAAATCCTACTTCTCTTTCAAGGCCCTGCTCCAGTGTCTTTTTCTCAATGAATCTTTCCTTGACCCTCTTAGTCAAAGTAATTATTCCCCTTCACACATCTGAATTATGTTAATGCCTAATTGGCATCACTAGAGAGTTGTATGTGTCCAAATTTCCAACTGGATAATAAACACCTCAGGCAGAGTTTTACCATCTAGGTGTTTTCCTCCTCAACAAAATTTCAGCCTATCCTTGTATTTTGTTAATGCTTGTTCTAATTTCATACTCAGTTTAAATTTAGTGATCACTCCAAGGCCTCCTAATATTTATTCATAATAATCACACGAAAGAGTTCTATTTTTAGAATGCAATATTTTCCATCCATAATTTCTTAATCAAATCTATAGAAAGTTTAGATCATCAGACCAAATATCAAGTGAAAGTCCAAACAAAAAAGTGACAGTGGATGCCATGTTAACAAAGGGCACAATCCATGTCATTAATTAAATGGAACAATTTCAGGGCGCCTGGGGGCCCAGTCGTTTAAGCGTCCAACTTCAGCTCAGGTCATGATCTCATGGCTTATGAGTTCGAGCCCCATGTCGGGCTTTGTGCTGACAGCTGGAGCCTGCTTCAGATTCTGTGTTTCCCTCTCTCTCTCTCTGCCCCTCCCTGGCTCATACTCTGTCTCTGTCTCTGTCTCTCTCTCTCAAAAACAAACATTTAAAAAAATGGAGATATTTCTTACAGAAAATTGTATCAGGGAAAGCACAAGAGTGCCCCAAATAATTTTTTATCTTATATGTATGACACAGATTGTTGGCTATATCTTGAGATGTAGAAATAGTGTCTCTTTGTGCCTCACTGCACCCTCAAACAGGACCACTGCAATAATCTACACAAAGAAAAGTATTCAATAATGTGTCAAATGATTGAAAGATTGAGAAACTCACTATTTATGTTTAATTTGTGAGCTACCAAATTTTCAAAGCTGATAGGAACTACATAAAATAATTTCTTTAGGACTTAGACTATCGAACTAAAAATAGCCTAACAATGCACAGTAAGTTTTATTAACAATTCAAATCAATTACAATAAAACCTTGAATTGCTAGTAACATGTTCTGCAAGATGAACAAACAATTCTAATAAATTTTAACTTAATAAACAAGCGATGTCTTGCCATATGAGTAGTACATGACACTGAACATCACATGATCACAACTAAGCCAGTGGTTCTTGAAATTCACTTTGACACACAAGTGCTCTGGATCACAAGCATGTTTCTGGCACAAATTATGCTCTCAAACCAAGGTTTTACCACTCTTGATATGTTTATATCTTTATATAAAAATATAAAATATGACTCTTCCCTTCAAGATGCTGATAGCTTATCTGGTGGGCTAAAATAAATACAGGCAAGAAAGTAAAGAACATAAGACAGTATAAAACCAAGGTCACCAAATTAAAAGATTTGCTTTAGGAAGTTGTAAAAAATATAGTTAGGAGGAGAAGGTGAAAATTAGGCAAAGTAGTTTAGAGCTGATGTGATAAAGAAAGTAACAATTCACCTGTGTTTTTTTATAAAAGAATAATTAGGGGTGCCTAGGTGGCTCAGTTGGTTAAGTGTCCAACTCTTGGTTTCGGTTCAGGTCATGATCTCCTGGTTTGTGAGATTGAGCCCCACATTGGGCTCCATGCTGACAGTGTGGAGCTTTCTTGAGATTCTCTGTCTCCTCTCTCTGTCCCTTCCCCGCTCACTCTCTCCATCTCTTTCACAAAAATAAATAAATAAACTTAAAAATGAAAAAAAAAAAAAGAAGAAGAATTAGACATGTATGCAAGGCTACATGTACAAAGTGGTATCTCAGAATAAAATGGAAATTATCTTGGTATCTGATACCGAATTAGTTAACAAATTATGGGGACGTTCATAAAGAAAATACTGTGAAATGATTAAAAATAATCCTTCCATAGGTATATGTGTGTGTTAGTGGAAAATAATACTCAGGATGAGTATTACATGTAACATTTTATAAAACTACATACACAAAAGTCTAAAAAGCTATAGAGGTTACCTCTGACTCTTGAATCAAGGAAGACACTTATTTCCTTCTTTTACTTATCTCCATTATCTGTATTTTTTATGATAAACATGTATTTATTTTATAACAGAAATAAATACTATAAGATTTTCTTAGTGCCTCAGAGCAATTTGGCACTCAAAGTCAGCCTTCCCTTCTCTCTGTGTCCAAGAGATGATATAATAAGGTTAAGTCCAGGAAAGAGTTTTGAAATGATAATAAGCTCTGATAAAAAGGAAGAAGGAGAAGGAGAAGGAGAAGGAGAAGAAGAAGAAGAAGAAGAAGAAGAACAACAACAACAACAAGAACAACAAGGAGAAGGAGAAGAAGAAGAAGAAGAAGAGGAAGACATAGCCATTATACCTTCTGAAGGAAAGTATGATGGTTAATTTTATGTGTCAACTTTACTGGACCATAAGATGCCCAGGTATTTGGTCAAACGTTAATGTGCATGTATCTGTGAGGATGTTTTTGGATGATATTAACATTTGGGTCCATAGACTAAATAAAACAGATGACCCTCTCCAATGTGGTGGCCCTCATCCAGTCAATGAAGACCTGGGTACAATGCTGAGTTAAGGGGGGGCTTCACCTGTCTGACTGTTTGAGCTGGGATCTCAGACCTTCAGCTTCAGACCAGAACTATACCACTGGGTGTGGGGGTGTACATATGTGTATCTCCTACTGGTTCTGTTTCCCTGGAGAACCCTAATACAGAAGGGATTCTTGATAAGAAATAGGTTTAAAGGGGTGCCTGGGTGGCTCAGTCAGTTAAGCGTCCAACTTTGGCTCGGGTCATGATCTCATGGTTTGTGAGTTCGAGCCCTGTGTCAGGCTCTGTGCTGACAGCTCGGAGCCTGGAGCCTGCTATGAGCTCTGTGTCTCCCTCTCTCTCCCTCTCTGCTGCTCATGCTTTGTCTCTGTCTCTCAAAAAAAAAAAAAATTAAAAAAATTTTTTAAAGAAATAGGTTTAAAGACAGTTAATCTTATAAGTGATGTGTGGGATGGACTACAGGTGAGAAAGGCTAGAGGCTAAGAATCCAGCCAGAAAGATGCTTCAGGGATTGGGCAAAAAGGATGAGGGATGGCAAGCGTGGAGGGGTGCAGCCAGCGGGAGAGCACAACTATGGTGTTGGGAAAGTCAACAGGGCTGAGTTCTAATTCTAGCTATTATGCCTTGGAGTGAATAAATCATTTCCTTTCTTGAAGCCTCTAATTCTTCATCTATAAAATGAATTGTTACCAGAAATCCTCCAGGGTCCTTTTTCTTGTCTATAAATCTCAGATTCTATTATCAATAGGAAACAACACTTAGATGCTTTTATTCAAACTGTGAAAACACTGGCTTAACTTCGTTCTTATGCTATACCGAATATCCCATCAGTGCTCAATAAATAATACATTAAGCAAGCTCTTTTGGACATCATGGTTTAATTGTAGGGCCTGAAAATGCCCTGCCTTTTGGCAAAGTCTCTGCAATATCAATTACTTTATTAACTTTGCAAACATATAAAGGAAAATGGCCATGTCACTTTGAAACAGGCCCATTTTAATCTAATTCTCTTTCTTAATCACGGAAAAAGCCAATTTATGAGAATAACACATTTCATATCAGATAATTTATTTATAATGAAACATTAAGTAACTTCAGCACTTATGCAATTTGAGGATATTGCACAGGGGTTAAGTGAGTTCCAGTAAAGCAGACCGTCATGCCAGTTTGATCCGTGTGCATTCCCTTCCCATAGGTCTGCTATACCTAATGGTTACCTATATCTGAGTCTAAGACAGCCTAGGAAGAAAGAGCCTTGTTAACTTTATTGCAAATAGAAATCTCATGTCAAAGTTGAGGGACCCTTACTGGAGTACTGTACTCGAAGATTAACTTCCCTGGATGTTGAAACTCATGTGATCCATATTATATATCATTCTGATTTTATAGGTGCATGTGGTTAAATCCATCTCATCAAATTAAAGCAACTTACAAACAAATCACCAGGCCACAGAAGATGTAATAAGCCCACAGGGAATATATTGCCTCACCCACACTCACCAATGCCATCTTTACCCTAATTGTATGGTTCTCTGGGTATTGCTCGAATCACAAATTTGAAAGAATACACCATGATTTTTCTGTGGCTAGCATACTTAGTTATTCTCTGCATGCCTGTACAAATCAATAGAAAAAAAGAAAGAAGAAAATGCTAAATCTAAATCTCTAAATATGCTAAATCTCTTCAGCCTGTTGTCTGATCTCTTAGAACCTGGACACACCGGACCAGCTTTTACTTTCATAAAATTCGTTTCCTTCCTCTGTCTTGGACTCTTTTTACAATTAAACCTGGATCTAACAGCATTTAGCGTCCTGAAGCTTTCAGGTAAGGCAATATTCTACATCATATTTTATTTCTGGTCTTGGCAGTAAACTTGGAAGTAGCTATTAAGTCCAGATTTCTCATCTGGTCAATGCTTGGAAAAAGTATAGTAGGGAGAAAGAAGAAAGAAAGAAAGAAAGAAAGAAAGAAAGAAAGAAAGAAAGAAAGAAAGAAAGAAAGGAAGGAAGGAAGGAAGGAAGGAAGGAAGGAAGGAAGGAAGGAAGGAAGGAAGGAAGGAAGGGCCAGATACCTTGACCAACAGGAACTATATGAAATCAGAGGAAAAATACTCCACTTGTGCTCCAATAGGAAAGAAAAAAGGGAGGCTCAACATTCCCATCATCAAATGAGAACTTCTTCCAGTGGAGGGGCTCCACGGTAAGCCTTTCGCAGACTTCTATCTAGGCATACTGAACGTGTCATAATGCCTTTCAACTCTTACCTCTTCAGTCCATGCTATCAACTGAGATTTGGCAGATCTCACCTATTATTTCTAAAGGGGGGGGGGGAAGAATTTGTTCCCAAAATATCTGGTTGTCTATCCCCACCTGCCTTCATTTATACAACAAGCCATCTAAATCTCGCAGGCTATTTTTCCACAGGCTTGTTTATAATGTGGTAATGATTATGCTAATACCAGCTGGGAATACATCGACGTGGACATGTTTTGTGAGTTTGTTGGGGTGGGGGAGGGCTACATAAGTGCACGAGGACAACTCCTCAATAAAATTATAGTACATGTGTAGCCCTTTTTCCATATTTACTAGTTTGTTGTAAGCTCCTTCTCAAATGGGAAATAGACCATGTTTCCTTTGCAGAGGAATAGTTATTGAATAACGAAGACCATGTGTTCTTGCTACGTCTTATTCATCTGAGTACTTCTGCAACTCTTTTCTAAACCAAATTAATAACAGTATACTAAACTTATTTCCCCAGTGAAAACTTCTGGCTACTAACAGTGTCACTATATGCAGCTCACTGTCCCCAAGAGCACAGGTCACCACTACGCAACCAAGTCCATGATGGCATCTGAGCGAGGAGAATGCAGCTTTCACGGTATGCAAGGGAAAGCAGACACCCTCTAATTGAATGATACTGTTTACACAAGCAATAGAGTATTACATCACTTTCCCTACAAAGAGAAGAGAATGTAAAATTTCAGAAAAGACAGATAGCAATTTCATGTGTTGCTTGTCACCACAGTCCTCTCCAGCATAATAAAACACACATGGAAAAATCCCTTGTAGCAAGCCTGCTGCATAGCCAATTCTCCCTTCGTCTGGGTGGGGCAGGGGGGTGTATGTGTCTGAAGGAAATGATACCTCTCCTTCGCTCACACACCCACTTGCTGCACAGAGAACTTCAAACGGCATTTCTGAGAAGTGTCTGCTGGATGCTGGGGGCATGGAGGCAAGAGGCTGGCAGCGAGCCTCCTGGGTGGTTAGGGAAGAAGGAAGTACCTCCTTCCTACAGATCAAGAAAATGCACAACCACGTGATGGTTAAGCACAGGACAATCCAGTGTTTAGAGAAACTGCCCTTCTTCATTTTTACCTCCCTCCCCAGAGTCAAGTAAATTGTAGACAAAGACAATACAATTCTGGTAGTGAACGGATCTCAAAAAAGGATTCTTCTAATTTTTCTACTATATTACAAATTACAGCACCTCCTTAGCACGTATGACTTTTGCCACATCCATATAAAGGCATTTTTCTGTACCCATACTTGGAAGCAAATAGACTCCTTTATCTCAACAAAACTTTCAGTGAATGTTACCAGTTACAGAGGTTTTGTAACACGCTTGTATTTCAAATACGGCGTTTTTGTTCCCAACCCAATATACAGACATGTATGCTTATTATTAAAATGCACTCTACAAAATCCCTACTGGGGGGATTTTAGTTCCATTTGGACATCACAACTGAGACATTCTATTCCGTCCACAGCATGTTCACTCACTCCAAGTAAAAATTCTTTCTGGTGTTTCTGATATAAACTGAAAAAGTTCATTATAATTCACACATGAAAAATCTCTTTAACAGTTGGAATCAGAAGTAGTAAGAGTTAACGGTCCAGTCCAGTGGATATACTTTTGCAGGTTTCCATCTGAAAGTCATAACATAACCTTTCATTCTGTGTGTCATTGGTACAGAAGGTTTTTCAAGGCAGGGTTCTTCAGCTTGCAAGATGTTAACCAGATGTACTGTAGAGCCTTCCAGGTCTAAACTATGAAGAGTCTGTTTTCAGTCTGTGTGTTGAATCCTTCGTTTGTTTTATTCTTTTATCAAGATCTTCAGGTTTGGGTATTTCTTTTGTTAAAATTATTTTGTTGCTCTCGATTGTTTCTTAAGCTGCGTATTTGCTTAGAGCCAGATTTTGAAACATACTCTTTTTGAACTAAGTAAGGCATACTAATTTAAATTTTGCCATTGAAAAGTATATTTTCAGCAGGAAGATCTCTGCTCCCTATAGCAGGTGCTGGAAGCCCAATCCCAGATGTTCTGATGTGTAAATAGCAAAGAAAGAATTTGAGAAATGGGTGGAGATGCAAGAAAGAGGAAGGCATAAATAAAAAACAGACCTGTCGAAACTTCATTTCACTTGAGTCTATCACTAAAAGCCCTTTCTCAACACTCTGGCCTTTGTTTTCCATTTGTGTGCGTCTATACGCAACCGTTTCTCTGTTTGCAAATGCCACTTCCCAAAACATGGAAACTGTCATAGTACTTGGCCTCAGTGTTCACCTGGCTATTCATTTCCAACAAACCAAACTCTACTCCTACATCGACCAGAGTGATATGTCCTGATATGTTCCAGTTGAGTATGCTGAGATTCAAAACCCTATCTTACAGATGTGGTCATTCCTCTCATCTTTATGGCATAGAAGCTTAGGGTTTAATCAAGGCAGCATGATAAACAGGGCCCAGCTAAAGCTTCGACCTCAGTCTCCACAGTTAAAAAGCTAGTTTTGCCCCTTTTGTTCTTACCCACTTGTTACTTGAAGGGATTTCAGAACACATAGCTTCAACAGGGTTAAAAGGGTGCTTATAAATGTTTTCTCCTTATTTAGCTTGATGTTGGCACAGCCCCTCCATCATTTCAATGAGAGACACATGAGCAGAAAGGCCTTTATAATATAGGCAGAACTTTATAACATGGGCAGCTTCCTTCTCAAATATCCTTTTGCTATCAAACTAATCAGTAGTAAGGGATAATTAAAGCCATACACAGCATAGGGCTGAGTTCTGACTACTTTAACCCCTTCACTACCAGGCCCTTCTACATCTACGCTGACAGAGGAATAGAGAGCATGGCCTTGAAAGGGAGGCGAGCATGGGGGTTAAGGGCACAGGCTCTGAAACCAAAGATACCTGGCTTTTTGTCATGTATCTAGCAATTACAGGATGTGCAGCTAGAAAGTTACTTACCTCAACACACTTCCCCATCTGTAAAGTGAATGATGATGATTGATGATGATTAAGAGTAGAATATCTGTATCATCTGGCCATTGTGAGGATTCAGTAGATAAGGTGCATAAAAGACTTAGCTTAGAGCCTGACACTTAGCTGTTACTACAGTGCCGCACCTGTACTCTATGCATCAGCCAAAGTGAGCCCTTCTCTCCTCACTGAACCCTTGTCCCTTGTCACTGTATTGCCAAGCATTTGCTGGCCCTGCTTTCCCTGGAAGGCCCTTTTCATATACCCCAATATCTATACCCTGTACTGGCTTCCCGTCTTCTCTAACCTCTGTTCAGATTTTACCCATCCTTAGAGACATATGTCAAGTGCCACTTTTCTCTGAAGTTATTTCCTGAACTCATCAGGTTGTAACTCTTACCACCTTGAATCTCCATGATTTTTGTTTTGCTTGTTGTAGAGCATTGAATTCAACATGCTCCTCATTTAATGTCATGTCACAAAGATTGGTTAATGGATAGGGGCATCTGGGTGGCTCAGTTAAGCATCTGACTCTTAGTTTTGGCTCAGGTCATGATCTCACGGTTCATGAGTTCGTCAGGCTCTGTGCTGACAGTCTGCTTGGAATTTTCTTTTCCTCTCTCTCTCTCTCTGTCCTCCCCAGCTCACTCACGCTCTCTCTCAAAATAAATAAATAAACTTTAAAAAAAAAAGATTGGTCAATGGATAGTCCCTGTGTTATATTTATTTTCCCTTTTATTCCCAATCCCCATTTCAATTCTCTTCTTCCCACAAAAACCCATAAATATGTATCTTTTCATTAAGTGTTCTTGGGAAATATACACTATTTTTATGCAAGCATGCTAATTTATTTAAATAGATACCATGATAAATTTTACTCTGCTTCTTTTATTGTTCCATGCTGTTTCGTGACCCTTCCATGTTGCTTCTGGTATTTCTAACTGCTGCGTAATACTCTATGATTTGCATTGCCCACACTTCACCTACAATTTTTTTAACGGTTTTTGTTTTTGTTTTTTGAGAGACGGAGAGAGACAGGAAATGAGCAGGGCAGGGGCAGAGAGAGAGGGAGACACAGAATACAAAGCAGGCTACAGGCTCTGAGCTGTCAGCACAGAGCCTCATGTGCGGCTTCAATCGATAACACGAGATCATGACCTGAGCCAAAGTCAGATGTTCAACCGACTGAGCCACCCAGGAACCCCTCACCTACACTTTTGACAATATACTCCTGGCTGCCAGAAATGAGTATGTTCATACATGGCCCCTTATGGCCCTGTTTGGGAATTTTATTGAGATATATACTGAACAGAACAAATGCAGTATCACAGGAAGAGGTAGGCCTATTGACTAAGTAATGCTACACTGTCCTCAGAAGGTCTGCACTGGCGTGCACTCTCACAAAGGTGCGTGTTGGCCTCTATATCCCCACATCTCTGCCAACTTCTGGCTCTATCCAGACTTCTAATTCTTGTTACTTTATTCAGTGCAAATAGACATCACTGTTTACATTGGCATATTTCTGCTTACTAATACATTTATTCTTTATGGTTCTATTTTTTTCTTAGACATTTAGCTTACATAGCCTGGAGAATTTTTAAATAAAATACTTGCTTTTTTTCTCTTTACCTTCTGCAAGATCATAAATTCCTCTAAGGTGGTTTGTTTTGTTTTTTTGCTCATTTTTGCACTCCCTACAGTGCCTACCACAGCACCTGAGGAGAGACATAAAATATACGTACACAAAAACACACTGCAAGCACGGAACTATGAGTGGATGGGAAAAGTTACAAAGAAAAACGAGTGCTTTGAATTCTAAAATAAGTTGGCTATGGTTCACCCTCTTCTTGCTAAAACCATGATTTCCCTTGGCCAGCTGAAATGAACATGGCAGCACCCATAGGGACGGGTAAGAAAAAGGTGAGGAATTCTAAAGTGGAGATTCTACTGAGATACATACTAATCAGATGTGCAAGTATATTCTCTTCACTACTCACTTTGAGGACCTAATGGAAATTAGACTGGCAGCTTCATCCTGGTAACTCCCAAAGACCTGCTCTTAAACACAGGAGCAACGATTGGTTAAGAAAATGCCCCGTTCGCCAACATCAGTATGTCCTAGAGAGTAAGTAGGCATTTACCAAATGTTCAGTGCAGACAGCTATACTTTCTATGACTTCCCTGGTAAGGACAGAGCAACAGTGGTCTCTCGCTTCCATCGTGAACGCTTGTTGGATGTAGATCACGAAAGCTGCCAAGCCACACATTATGGTGATCAAAACAAGGTCTTTGGAGTCAAACAGACCTGGTTAGAATTTTCACTGCCACACACTAGTTACGTCCTTTTTTTTCCTTCTTCTGACATCAATTTTGTCATCTGCAAAATGTGGGCCATGACACTGGCTTTAGAGGGTTGTTTTAATACCAAATGAAATCATGGTGTAGTGCTTGACAAATGGTGGCTATTTTATTATGCCTGGTATTTCTTCAACTTATTCCACATTATGAAGATTAAAGCAACAGATGAAGGTATGCTGCTAATATCTGAAATAAGTATTGGAAAGAAATGTCTATACCTATGATACGTGATTCAGTGGGAGGTTTCCCCTGCAAAATTGAATTGCATTTGCTGTAGTGGGGAAAATATACTATTTTAAGAAAGGAAGATTTGATTCCAGTTTGAGCCCCAATTATACTACTTCCTGGATGTGGAAATTCAAGCAAGTGAGTCCCTTGACCTCAAACCAGTACCTACCACACTGTCAACAGAGATAATATTATCTACACCACAGAGACACTGTAAAAATTGGATGTAACAATGAATGTGAAAGCACTTTGCAACCTGCAAAGTAGCATAAAATATGTTAAAATCATTGATTTCCAAAGTCTGACAGGCACCTTGGTTATTACTGGCATTTAGTTAGTGCTAAAACAATACCATGTCCTATGATTGAAAATGTCAGGAGCATTTTTCTAGGGATGAAATAATGTTGGCAATTTTTTTTCCATTTACCTTATTGAGAGGCGTTCAACTTCTACTTCGTACTTTGTGAATGAGAAGATTCTGCCTAACATTTGAGACAAAAGGAAAGGAATCACCCTTTCCCTAACTCTATAAGGACTAACAAGAAAAATATCTATTTATAGAGTCAGTAAAGGAGTTTGCTTCTCCAGAACAACGGTTTATTTTAATTTTACGAAAACCGTGAGGCTTGTAAGGGATCCAGTTTCCTTCTTTTTGCTGGCTGATAGAACTCTCGGAAAAAAAATGTGAGGTCACTTCTGAATGTGCTGGAGTGCACAGCATTTTGTATTTTGTGTTCTCAACTCTTCCCAGATATATATATATATATATATATATATATATATATATATATACACACACACATACTTTTTTTTGCCCAGATTTTCCTACTTGCTCTTTTACCTTCTTGAGTAAGAAAGTTAAATAAAGACCCAGAACAATCTCAATGATGAGGGAGGGGTGAGTTTGGAGCTTCATAGAGTCTTTTAAAGGAGAGCTACCTTTCACCTGTGTGTCTTCCTTCTGCCCCTGGACAGTCCCAGAGCATCTCATTCAGTATTCTTCATCTGCACACCCACTGTACAAGTTCAGGGGTCTTCTGTGTTCAGCGTTTCCTCAAGAAAATATCTCTGGTGAGGGGTACCTGGGTGGCTCAGTCGGTTAAGCATCCGACTTGGCTCAGGTTGTGATCTGGTGGTTCGTGACTTCAAGCACCATGTTGGGCTCTGTGCTGACAGCTCAGAGCC
Source organism: Acinonyx jubatus (assembly GCF_027475565.1). Taxonomy (NCBI): domain Eukaryota; kingdom Metazoa; phylum Chordata; class Mammalia; order Carnivora; family Felidae; genus Acinonyx; species Acinonyx jubatus. Next base: position 94,120,955 of record NC_069383.1, on the reverse strand, counting down.
TGGAGCCTGCTTCGGATTCTGTGTCTCCCTCTCTCTCTGTCCCTCCAACACTCACACTCCATCTCTCTCTCAAAAATAAATAAACATTAAACAATTTTTTTAAAAAAGAAAATCTCTCTGGTGAAATTTCCGTACTTGTTTCTTACCATTCCTTTGTATCGTCAATACTGAGCCTTCAACTTTGTTGTTTGTGTTGTTGAGAATCATTTCTTAAAAAATTTACCCAGATTACTAGCTTCTATATTCTATGCCTTTAATATTCGAAAGGACATGGCCTATCTACATGCAGTGCTTATATAACAAAGGTGTTTATTTTGTTTTACACAGTTCTAACCTCTGACTGGAAACTTAGAGGCAAAACGACCAGCTCTAATTAAAAAAACAAAAACAAAAAAAAAAAAAACAACTTAGTGAGCAAAACTATAATCTTATCTGGTTGAGTATATTTTAGGGAGGAGGAGAGAGGATTATTTTGACTGCAGAGATCATGTCATAAGCCTTCATTTCCTACTGCAGGCTGTGCACAAACTTTAAACTTTTTATATCATTAATATCTCCAGGACATTTATTTGGTAATCAGTAATAATCCTAACATTTGCATCCTTCCAGTTGCTTTCAAACAGAGTACCAAAGTCTAAGCATTAAAAATTACTAATCCTAAGTGGATGAATAGGTGGTAATGATTTCTTACATCAAAAAATACCAAGGCTAGACGATACAACAATAATAATAGTCATTATTGTCATTAATCACAGTAATAAAACTGAACTACCAAAACACAATACATTGTGCTTCACTACAGACACATTCTCTTACTTGATTTATTATGAGAACGACATCAATAATAGAATTAAGTTGATCACCTACAGATGAATGTCATTGAGGCTATAGAAGGGTTACAGTTCATTAGGAAAAGGAAACAGTGTTTTGTAGATATCCTTGATTTTTATTCTAACAAAAAAGGAGTACAGAAATTCCAATAGATGTAACAGAGCACACTAAAATGATTCATAATTATTAATTATATAAAACATGTATACATTATTTTCTAAACTTCCCCAAATAGAAATTCCCTTGCTCAGAATGTAGTCAGTCTAAAACTAGACATGCTACTGTGTTTTGGCTGTTTCTTTTTTTTTTCTTTTCTTTTTTTCTTTCTTTCTTTTCTTTTCTTTTTTTTTTTTTTTTTTTGAGAGACAGAGAGAGAGTATGTGCAAGTGAGGGAGGGGCAGAAGGAGAGGGAGAAGGAGAATCTTAAGCAGGCTCCATGCCCAGAGCAGAGCCGGACAAGGGACTCGATCTCATAGTCCTGGGATCAAGACTTGAGACAAAATTGAGTCAGATACTTAACCAACTGAGCCACCCAGACACCCCTTGACTCTTTCTTTTTAATCTCCAAAATTCTTAAATGTTCACCACTGATAGTTTCTTATCTGTATTAAACATTATTAGGAAAAGTACTTAATAGTCATTTGGGTTATATTAAGTTCAAAATCGTTAAGATCACTGACAAGAGGCCAATACATCTGAATGTTAGGGGGACCCCACAGTAAACGTTTTATAATGGTTTAGTCAGAGCTGTAGAACCACAAAAATTATTTCTCAAACAAGCACATAGGATTTAGTCTACATCTACATCTAAGATTCTAATGGATGTCTGTTTTCTACTGTTTAAATTACTCCCTCCAAACACCAGAGTTGCACATGGGATGTATCCAGAATTATACTGAAGTTATTAGTGGCTACTTCTGTTAATAAAGATGAAGCTTTTAGGATTAATCAATGAAGCCTAAAAACTACTAAACCACGGGGGAGGGGGGATCATGATAAGCTTTAATTGTGGATTTTATAGTTTTACCCCAAACTTTAACAAAAATATGAATAATAGCTTCAAAACCTTTTTTTTTTTAATGGCAAAAGTTTCCCATCAGATTCAGTGACCCACATTTATAGGGAATGCAGCTTTCTTGAACCGGGGGCTCCAAGGTCTGCCACGCTGCTCTGGCAAAAGGTACAATTTTACTTCCCGAAGAGAAAACACAGGCTTAAAGGTGCTATGGTATGAAACTGCCAGAAAGAAGTAAAGAAGAGGCTCATTTCTCAAAAAATGTAGAAAGACCAAGACCTGATGATATTATTTGAACTCCTAAATGCAGCCATTCCTGAGACCAAGAATGCCTCCCAGACTTTGACAATGATGTGAATCTCTAATTTCATTCCTTTCTCTTTAATCCATTTTGAATTAGATTTTGGTCACTAACCAATTAAAGAGTCTAAGATGTTGGTACTCATTTTTTTTTTTTTTTTTAGGCTTGGTAGCTTATTTCCTATTGTTCTGTCAGATGTCACTTAGAGCATAACTGAGACCTTAGAATTTTCTGCTGCTAATTTCCTTAAAAACTAGATAATCTTCTTTGAAATGCATAAAGTAAAGATAACCAGGCACATTAAAAGAGTCTAAGAAGCTCTCCTTTAGAAGAAAATTTTCCAGCTTCTCTCTTCTCCCCAGGCTGAGAAACACATCCCTCTCTCAGCTCCCACGGCAGCACCCGCATGGTAACTAGTGACTTACGCATCCGCAGACTCCTTGGGGACCAGGACCAGGTCTTTCATCTCTGTATCCCCAGAGCCTAACCAAGTACTTAGCATGTGGCAAGCCTTCAGGAAGTGCTTATTAAGTTAATGGGTCTCAGCACGACACGGCTATTTGCCTGGCCCTAGCTGGCTAGCTCACCTCCAAGTCTGAGAATAGCCAACCAAAATTTTCCATTCTCACATTCCTCACAATTGCCTTGCCTTCTCCTCTTCCCATTAACTAATCATTTTGCCCCCAACCTCATTTTGAGCAAATGAACAAAGCATGAACTCTTTCTGCGTATCTTTTCACCTTCACACCACCCATCTCCCCTTTCTTTCTGCCAATCTCAGGGCATAAAGTGCCTTCTCCTTGGTTCTCTTTCCTCTCCCTTCCCATACCCTGCATGGTCACCATCTTTTTTTTTTTAATTTTTTTTAACGTTTATTTGTTTTTGAGCCAGAGAGAGACAGAGCATGAACGGGGGAGGGTCAGAGAGAGGGAGACACAGAATCCAAAACAGGCTCCAAGCTCCGAGCTGTCAGCACAGAGCCTGACGCGGGGCTCGAACTCACGGACCGTGAGATCATGACCTGAGCCGAAGTCGGCCGCTTAACCGACTGAGCCACCCAGGCGCCCCAGGTCACCACCTTATTCCACTTGCCATGCTCCTTCTTTCTCCAGAATATGCAACCTCTTCCTCTCGGCTGTCAGTGCCTTCTCTGAAGTGTGCAAGTCTCCCCCATCCTTGATCTAACATCTCCTTTTTTTTTTTTTAATCCTTCCAGAAATTATTTTTTTAATATATGAAATTTATTGTCAAATTGGTTTCCATACAACACCCGTGCTCATCCCAAAAGATGCCCTCTTCAATGCCCATCACCTAACCTACCCTCCCTCCTACCCCCCATCAACCCTCAGTTTGTTCTCAGTTTTTAAGAGTCTCTTATAACATCTCCTTTTAATCATCCCTCTGACCTTCCATTCACAGCCAAGCTCCTGGAAAGATTGATCCAATGGGTTCACTCACTCCCATGAATACCTAAACCCCAATGCTACGAGCGCCCTGCCTCTCCCATTCCACAGAAATCTTTCTGAATAAACAACACCTGTCAAGCATTTGTACAACTTTGCAAACTATTTGGTCACTGATGTGGGGTTCCTATGAACTTTAGTTACTTGGCAAGAATATTAAAATAAAACTCTGTGTTATAATGTTTCCCTAAAATGGGGAAGTCAAGCCATAGTGCTAACGGCAAAAGGATAACATAACTGAGCATTTTGTTAGTGTAGATCTGCTATCAATGTATTCGTAGATAACAGTGCTATTGTAAACCTGGATTCCATATACAGTGTGAGAGTCATAAATATAAGTAATACTGTATGCACAAAATTATTTCTAAATCATAAAAATTTGGGGGTGCCGGGGTGGCTTAGTCGGTTGAGCGTCCGACTTCGGCTCAGGTCATGATCTCATGGCTCATGGGTTTGAGCCCTGCATCGGGCTCTGTGCTGACAGCTCAGAGCCTGGAACCTGCTTCCAATTCTGTGTCTCCCTCTCTCTCTGCCCTCCCCTGCTCATGCTCTGTCTCTTTCAAAATAAACAAAGATTTAAAAATTTGTTTAAAATAAATAAGTAAATTATAAAAATTTTAAAACAAAATCTTTTTTAAAGCATCTTAATATCTAGATAAGTGATAATCAGGATATTACATTTAAATGTATACAAATTTGTTCTCACATCAAAAATTTAATCTATAGAGAACGGTTGCTCACAAAATATTTTAAAATATTCACAAATCATTCAAATAATTATATTTAAAATCATCGCAGTTTTGGAATGAATCCCTTTGTGATCAACTGTCACCCACAAATTATAAAAACATGTTAAGAAAAAGAAAGAGTAGGCGAAACTTATGGTTGAAAACATCTTATTTCTTAAAAACATGTTTACCATTAAGATGGCATCAATAATTTTTTAACTGTGATTAAAGGTTTTGGGAAATTACTGAAAATCAGAATGGAAGATAAAATTGTTTTAACTTAAGAAATAAGTTTTTGATTCTGATAAATTTGCCCAAATTCCATATAAAATCACTGGCATAACAAAGATCAAATTCCTACTGAATACCATTAATGAGATTTAATGTTCTTCAGTCTATTCAGTATCAGATGTGACAATAGGTACACCCCAAAAACAGAATCTATTTGTATAAGATACAGGCAATTGACATCAGAAACCATACTAAGGAGAGACCTTGGAGAATAGTGGGATCATCCAACTAAATTTTTTTTTAATTGCACCAATTCAAAATTATTTTCCTAAAACTTTAAACCAGGTCTAATACCATGCCATTAACACACATACACATTTTGCTGCAAAATTTAAGTGTATTTACTCTGTCTTACATGTCTTTTGGATTGAGAAGTGGTAAAGTTTCAGAGGAGACGGCAAGAACTGGAAAGCGTTCCCAATACTATCAGCTCCTTGTGTGCATCTGCAGAAAGATTGGCCATTTGTCAAAATATCAACAAGTAGAGATTAATAATGTGCAAGAAGCTACATAATTTTTAGAAATGTGCTGGACTTGCACCCTAGTGCATTATTAGGTGTGATCGAAACATTCCAAAAGCTATGAAAACATCGGATGTTGTAGAAAATGATTTTTCAATCAAACAAATAGGTGGCTGATAAATCAAAGGATTTGGTGATAGTGTTGTACAAATCTGAATTTACTTTGGGTTTAAAATTTCTTTATCATATGCTGAGTCTTTAGAAAGACTTCTTTCTAAAAAGGTTAAACACAGAATTACACGTATTTTCTTACTTTCAAAATTAGAAGTGATTCTTCAGCTAAATTTTAAAATGGATTTTGCAAAAGAGTGGAAAGCATATAAAAAGTATTCTCTCCAAACATGTAAAAATCAACAAAACCATCTTCTTAGATAGGACAAGATTATAGTTTTTTGATTTAGGTATTTCTCCACAGCTCCCATAAAAAAAGATAAATACTGATATTTAATTACTATTCTGAAATATGTATTGCTTATATTGGATGCAATATTATTCCAACTTAAATTTACCTTTCAAGGCCAATAATTTGAGCAAAATGAAAGAGCTACCCTTTAAAAGAAATAAACGCTGAAACAATTGAAGATTTGCAAAAACTCTGTAGATGATACAAACATGATTCACAGATTTTAATTTTACTGATAACATAAGATTAAATTTTTTACAGTTGAATTACCTTTACACATTCTGGCTCTTTGTTTATTTAATACAAACTTCATAGTAATGCACCCTGCATTTCATGGCTATTGCATGGTGTATTACTTTAGCTTGTACATATATAGTTATTACATAGCAACTCATATTCTATTCTGAATTATCTGAAAAAGTTTTGGAGTTTGAGGGGACAGTTTATCAAGAGACTTAGTAGCATGTCACAAATCTTAAAACACAGAAATTGTTAACCAACTCAACTGAACTTAAAGATAGCTATTCTATTCATTCATATGAGCTGAGAGAAGTGATGATGTGATATTAATTTAATTCCATCATAATTAAAATACTGTTATAATTCACATATTAAACATTTATTTATAGGTCCAAAAGCTTTATTGTTGTGGAACAATGTTGATACTATTGTTTGGATGAGATAACGGAATCAGTATGTTACTTTATGAAAATCCTCTCTTAATATTAAAAAAAAAACCTTATTTTGTCAAATGTTAACATGAAATGTCTTCTAAAACCTCTTGCATGCTTACTGAGGATCAAATCTGGAGAATTCAATCCTACAAATTAAAAGTAATCTGAGACCACACACACACATACGTGCCCGCACACGCACATGCACACACACACTCAGTTTGGGGTGTCACGCTTGAAATGTTTCTATTTTTTAATGTCTATTTATTTTTGAGAGAGAGAGAGAGAGAGACAGAGACAGAGTGTGAATGGGGGAGGGGCAGAGAGAGACAGACACACACAGAATCTGAAGTGGGCTCCAGGCTCTGAGCTGTCAACACAGAGCCCGACGTAGGGCTCAAGCTCACAAACCGACATCATGACCTGAGCTGAAGTCGGAGGCTTAACCGACTGAGCCACTCAGGCGTCCCTTACACGAAATGTTTCTTAATCTTTCCTGATTTGGTCCCTTTAAGAACATAAGGAGTCCTATAGGTTCCCTCCCTCCATTCCAGACATATTATATACACACAGACCCCTGGCTAAAGCCTAACATGGGAACTCTCCTAAGGAAAATGGGCCCCAGGTTAGTCAATTTTTCTTCAAACAAGATGATTTTCCTTTTGTGGTCCCCAAAGGATCATAAGACATAGTTTAGTTTTGTTTTGACTTGTTTTGTATTGTTGTAAGAATTCTAAAATAAATTCTTCTAGTGTTTCTCCTGTGGTAAAGTCACTAGAAGACATCAAACCGTTTTGGTTGGATCCTTATTCTTGAAGAAACCATGCACAGATTTTAAACAACCTCATAAAAATCCACATGAGACCACCCGTCCAGTCTGCCCCATTCCTTAGACCCATTCCCTCGGCTGTTTGATCTCATCTCCTAGGCTTTTGGAAGGAGGATATTCAGAAGGACTAGCTAAAGACTGTCCCATACATGTGGCAGAAACATATTTTTAAAATTTCACATGCTCAGTACAAACTGTAAGCACATCACTGTGGAGGTGACTGGGAACTTCTTCCTTGTTATAATAAGAGCAAGAACCATTATTATTATTATTATTATTATTATTATTATTATTACATTTTTGAGTAGTTTAATTTTCTAAACAACCACAAAGCAATTCTAATTTAATTCTTTCTCACATGTTATGGATAATTATATCGTGGGGGGGGGGGGGAAAGAGGCCACGAAGAGACTAAAAAAAAAAAAAAATCCTGTGACCTCCTCGGCTGCATCACTGAATTTGTAGTCAGAAGACCCCCCCCCCATCTCTGCTGCTTACTGTGTGGCCATAAGCATGTCTAAGTTCCCCAACTCTGCTTCCTCATCATTAAAACAGGCATAATACCACCCACCAGACAGAGTTGTTGTGAGGTTTAAACTAGATAGCTCATAACCTTTCTTCCACTCTAATTTTCAATCCTTACACTAAAGTGTCTCTATACTTCGTCAGCATGCATCTTGTGTTCTAGTCACACCAAACTCCTGAAGCTTCTCTAAAAATGTCATCTTCTGGACACCCGGGTGGCTCAGTCAGTGACACATCAGACTCAGTTTCAGCTCAGGTCATGATCTCACTGTTTGTGAGTTCAAGCTCCACATTGGGCTCTACACTGACAGGGCAGAGCCTGCTTGGGATTTCCTCTCTCTCTCTCTCCCTCTCTCTCTCTCTCTCTCTCTCTGTCCCTCCCCTGCTCATGCTCTTTCTCAAAAATAAATCAATAAGCTTTAAAAAAATGAAAATGCATAATTAAAAAAATAAGTTAAAATGTCATCTTCATTCTTTCCCTTTGTTTCAAAATCCTTCTTCATCTGTTTACTTGGATAGTGTAGATTAATGCATCAACACTCAAGAAACCCTTTCCTGACCATCTCCAAGTTGAATGAGCTCATCCTCCAGGCCCCGCGATCAACCTGTACAAATGTAATATTTACCTGTCTATTGGTCCAACTCCCAGACCACACTCTACATCCCTCGAGTTCCTAAACTGTGCCCTCCATCTCTTCCATCTCAAATTTTGTACCTAGCACATGCCTAATCCACAGTGCGGGGTGTGGGGGGACTCAATGGATGATTAAATGAACATACGACATACAGAAAAGAATTGGGCTTCGTTTTTGTGATATTAGTAGATTCGGAGTAGGTTAGCACAATCTGAAACTTAAACCCTTAGAGATGGCGGAGCCTATGCATGCCCTGATATCACTTCATTTTTGTGATTTGAACAATAACTGCTGGTCTTCCTGAGATATGTTTTATAAAGAAAATGAAAATCCTCATCAAATGAATCCCACATATGGTCAGCACACTCTCTTAAGAATGTTTTATCTTGTTTGTATTAAGTTAGCATCAAGGTCTTTCAGCTTACAAATCCCATGAAATAGGAAAACTGACATACAAGACTTCAATACACCACAAAGCTAAATTGTAAGCATGCTTTTCTCAGGTTTCAGTGTGGTCACTGAATTCAACTGCTTAGCAGTAGAATTTGAAGGCTTATATATACTTCCTGCTATTGGCCCGTATGATTCTTTATTAAAACAATTATATCTTCGTGCCAAAATGTACATAGTCTCTTTCAAATAACAGTAACGGCAGAGAAAGAAAACTAAATTCAAATAGTCATTTTCTGTAGCTAAAAATTACAGAACTATTCCCAATTTGATAGAAGTTATAATTAGAACCATTCAAAAGGGACAAAAAAATAGCAATAAAGCAAGAAACAAATAAACCCTAAGAGTGAATCACAGTACTTTATACCAAATAAACACATACATCGCTGGGGTTCTTGTGCTAAGGAACTACATGACAAAAGGGTCTGACTGCAGGCAGATGATTACGTGGGCAGAAACATGCGGGATAGAATTTAAAGCAGAGAAATTGGAGTCAGGTGAGCAATTAGGTTAAAAATCTCCAGACAGTGGGACTCTGGGGGCATGTGGTCCGTTGTGGGGCTGAATGAGCTGTGTTTATACTCCCGCATTTCTAGACCTTGGGAAACTCAACCTTTCATGTAGAATGATGATCTTAACTAATACTCAGTGTTGTGGGGTGAAATTTCTGTTCTACAGTTCACCTACTTTACCTTCCTTCACTGGTAACGTTTTCCTTCCAAGTCTCATTCTTACTGATGACACAACAAACAAACAAAAAATCTTTTAACTTGACAACTGAAAGGAAAATTTTTTTCCTCCCTCATCCTTCTTCCCAAGGTGGCGTTGTCTGTGTGGGGAGGAGCATCTGGTTCCTGTATCCCCTGGGTTTTCCCTGGCTTCGCTGAGATGTCCTGCAATGTGCCGTCTGCTGGGAATCCTCTGTTAGTGAGACTGATTTCTCTGACCTGGTTTTTGATGGTGTCGGCCTGGTACCCACTGCTGATGGCCATGAAGCTTGCCTTCCCTCCATTCTGCATCCTCCAGCACCTGGCCCTTTGGTCCACTTGTCCTCTCAGAATGGGAACGGTGGAGAGCAAATGGGGAAGAAGAAGCTTTCAGCTGCTTTCTCTGCTGGACATCTTGCCACGACGAAGGGTCTGCAACTTTCCCAGGCTTTTCCCAAGTGAAAGGGAATACTGACTGCCGAATTCAGACAGATTTATTAATATTTAATTCTCCCCTCCCAGTTTCAAGATCCCACCATACGGTCACAGGATGCGGAAGTGAAAATGTTCTGTCACCTTTCTGGACCTACTTCTCTTCCAGTGATTCTCTCCAGTCCTGTGACATTTGCTCCTTCTCATATGGTGGGAACGCCCATGAGTTCTGATCTGTGCTCTGCTCTGCTCTTTTCTGCTCCACGACCCCTCCTCCAGGTTCTGATTTATAAGAAAACCATTACATACGCCCCTCTTTTTTTTTCTTCCTCAAAAAAGAATGGCTTCTGCAAATAAAAGGTGCTTACATAGCAAGACTATGATCTTGCTCTCGATGTGACAAATTCTATTTGGAACTTCAAAGCCGCATTATAACTCTGCTGTTCTCAGCTGGGTCTTTCCTTCCCAAGAAATAATGGGTGTTATTGATTTAATGAGGCAGGAGAATCAAGGCACAAGTAGGAACTTGTCATTAGGAATCCAAATACATCATTTTATTATCTCCAAAGTATCTTCAATGTGCATCTCAAGTCCAAATATACAAACAGTTCAGAAGAACTCATTTCTATGAAGTTATATTTAACTTGAGCCATTCTTAATGGTTTCAATAGAATTAACAAGTTGTGCTTTTTTGTGCAAACTTTTCATTCATCAGAGAAAACAGAACAGAAATAAAAATCACAGATCTCACTAAACAAAAAAATCCAAAGTCTACTGGCCTAAAAGAATTTCCCATTGTTAATGTGTGGGGCAATTACTGTAAAAGAAGATGGTTTCTAACATGGAGAAACAGAACTCATGACCAAAATATCACTTATTTGATTCTCATAAGGATGGTTCTGAATTTATAATATTGGAGCCATATTAACTCTCCACCATTCCCAATGATATTCTAAATAGCCATTGACAGGGAGGTTGTCATAATCTTCCTTCTCTGGGAGAAATAAGTAACCAAACCAGGAAGTCCGACAAAGTAAGCGATAAAAGCTAACATTGACGGACTCTGCTATTCTGTGCCAGAAACTGCTCTAAGGCCAGTACGTGTGTTATTTATTCTTTGCCATCGTGTTTCGAGGTACGTGTCCTCATTTTGAGTTGACGAATTAGGAAATGGAAGCACAGAAAGGTGAGTGGCTTTCTCAGCAGCACTCAGTAAATAAGTAGTGGAGTCAGAACTTGAACTCGGGCAGACTCATCCAACCCCTGTGTTAGTGCTGCCTCACAGGCGAGGAAACGTGAGGGCACTGAATGTGACAGGTAAAAAGAAAAGAACGAGGCACAAATGGCTCTGCTATCTTTATAAGGACAAAAGAAGGGACTGAGATTCCATATTAGAGTTGGCATGCCTAATAATTCCCAGAACCATATGTTTCAAATGACCTGATCATTGGGTCTTTCGTTTCTGATCATTTGACATTTTTAAGCATGAATCATCGAATGAAAAATATTACAGGGCTTTCTTTTGAACACATTGTTTATTTGTCACCAAGAGATCTCAGATATACTTTAAACAAATTCCTTCTCTAAAGGAAAGACTACATACCCTCATGAATGGCATAATCCAAAAATAGAAATTATTTAAAACAGCTCTAACACCTTTTCTAAATTTCCTACATTGTGAAATGACAGCAGTGTCTCCCTTTCAACACTGCCTTCTAGTCAATGTAAAAAGAAATAAACCATCCCCACATGCTCATATTTGGTGTTTACTTTTCCGTCAGTCATCTAAAACGGGATGCAGGAAAAGGGATGTGTCTGTCTCTGTTAGAGAGAGAAGAAAAGTGAAGGAAAGAAAATCTAATGCAACAAGAGAGTTGCCAGATTTGGAACTGATTGAAAGAGTTTCGTGTCACCAAACATTTTTCAAAGACCGATCAATCTGCAACTCTTTTTATAAACCAACCTGTAATGACTGGTGTTTCCACACATTTTCTTCACACAGTTGCTTCTGAGTTTGGCAGTGCCTTTGATTTGAAAACGAATTTCAAACTTTAGATGATCACACAGAACCTTTTTGGCATCACGGAAAAGAATATTTAGATCATAAAGACTTAAAGGAATGTAAGCTAGAGTTCCAAGTAGTTTAAACTTTCATTACAGAGATGCCGAAAGCCACATTGCTCTGCTTACACAAGTATGTTTATAAGTGATGCCATTTGTAACTCTGACTAATTAAATGAGAATTTAAAAGGGTGTGAGAAAGAAAGGCACGGATTTAAAATTAATATTAAGTGAAAAATATAAATTCTGCAGTATAGCAAATACCAAGAGAGACCCAAGCATCACCATGAGATTGCTCCTATTCACATCTTCTGGCATCAAGGGAAAACCACCTTGGAAAAACCAACAAATCCTTAAAATAACAGAGAAGTGCCAGCACTAACAGTGGTATACTTAGTAATCCCTGGGAAAATTCAAAGAAAGTAGAGTAATGAAATTTGTCACCTGCTGACTGGTTTCTGCTGCTTCAGAAAACAAAGAGCCCAGCAGACCAGGGTTCAGAATGTACAGCCAGAAAAGAAGGGAATTCCTAACTGCAAAGTAACTGACTCCATTATGAATACAAATCTCATTAACCTTCCTCCCAGTCCCCAAACCGCTGTTCTCAAAAACTTAGTCCCCAGACGGCAGCATCAACATCTTCTGGGAACTTGCTACAGACACAAATTCTCAGGCTCCACCTAAGACCAGCTGAATCAAAACTCTGGGGATAAGGCCTGGTAATCTGTGTTTTCATCAACCCAAAAGATTATCTTAATGCACACTAAAGTTTGAGATCCACTGCCTGGAATGGCACCACACGATCCGTAAAAAGTAGAGATGCCCGTCTTCAGTCTGTGAGTCTTAACAGTTCATAGTTACTGAGGGCTTCACTGTGAGCAAAGCCTCTTCATGACACATACATATATATATAATGTGTTTTATATATATATATATATATATATATATATATGTATATATATATATATATATATATATGTCTTTATGAGTTATACGTATTACTTAGATTCACCCATGTAATCCTTATGGGCAACTTTGTAACTGCTATGCCCATGCAACTCACCAGCTCAACAGGGCACAGTGAAATTAAGTCCTAAGAAAAGCCAGTGCTACTATGAAAGCAGTAAGTTTCTTGAATGTCCAGCTACCGGTAGATGCAGAGGCAAAAGCAGAGGAATGAAGAGAGAATTTTCATGTGTCTCTACAGCAACATTTACAGCTAAAAAAATCTTCATAATATTTTGAAATTTCTTTTGAAAGACAAACAGGTCAAGGTCTAGTCTTTTCCCCTTCCCCTCCAGAATGGGATCTGGACCGAGTGCAGCTAGCCAGACACAGTGAGTAGTAGTTTTGGTGGTAAGTGAGGTGGCAGGCACCATACTACACTGTCCTCAAGTCTGACCAACACATTCCTCAAATACCGTCTTTTCCATCCCCACGGCCAGCTCCACAGCCTTAGGAAATCAATGGATATTCTTAGCATCACTGGACAGGAAACATAAAATAATTCATTTCTGATTATTTGACATTTTTAAGCATAAATCATCTAATGAAAAAATTAGATGAAAATAAAGAAACAAAACATGATGGGGTCGAAGTGTTTAAATGACAGCTAAAATTTGGGGGGGGGGATAGCAGCCTCTTTTTATCCCCTTATTTAGTTCTGTTACCTCTTTTAGTGATCTAGGCTTGAAACCTTGAGGTCTTTTCGAGCATTCCTTTCTCTTTATACTCTCATCCAAGAAATCGCCAAAGGCTAAAAGGATTTTGCTCAGACTCTTGTATATGTCACTTGCTTCCCATTCCAATTTCCCTTACTTTATCTCAGGACCTTATTATCTCTTCCTAGATTACCACAGTGGTGTCTGACCTCCTGATACTTATCATGGAGACAGCTCTCAAATAAAGCCACTTTTATCACAACACTTCCCTGCTCAAAACCCATCCAAAATACTCCGTTACTGACAAGGTAAAGTCCAAACTCCTTAAACATAAATATAAGCATCTTCACAGCTTGGCTCCAGCTTTATCTCCAATGGTTTCTTTTTGTGAATCCTAAATTTGAATCACAGTTGTATATTCACTGTCTCCAAAACATTTCATGGATGTTCCAGTAACTGTTCTTCATCCTTCTTCACAGCTTCAGACAAACAATAATGTATGTAAAATGCAAAATGAGAACAGGCATTAAGGCATGGAATACATTAATGTCTGTTTACTATCCCAGATTTAATTACAGACTAGTGCTTCCAATTTTATTATTCTGCCATATTGAATTTATAACCATTAGAAGAAAATAATAAGTGTCTAAAGATTTAACATAGGTCTTTGGTTAGCCTATATGGCAGCATTTGGATTAAATATGAAGCCTGCACTTTCAGATGCCAAAGATAAAAATGTTGATATAGGAAGAGGGCTTCTACTCTAGAGTCCTGAGGTCATGAGGTGAAGCAAACATCCAACACCCTCCTTCCTCTCTCCACAGAACCACCACCAAGGAAGTTTTCCTGGGATTTGACCAGATCTGTCGCTGAAGGAACAGGATTTCCTATTTATCCTTAGGGAGTAACCATCCAACTACCAAAACCATTCAACAGAGTCCTTCAACTCTAACTAACAAGAATCACCAACATTTAAGGGAGACCAATGGAATGATAAAAAGGTTCCAAACAGAACAAATCCCTATGAAAAAAGAATTTCTGAAAGAAATAAAAAGAACTTTTCAAAGGACCGTAATTATTATAATCAACAAAACTAAAGAAAATATTGCATTCTTTAAAAAAAAACATTGTGGATATGAAAGAAGAATAGGAAGGAAAAGGAAGAGAAGGAAGAAAAGAGTTAGCATTTTTGGAAATTGAAAGCAATGTGGCTGAAATAAAACAAATCAATAGATGAGTAAACAATAAAGTGGATATGAATGGGAATATGAGTAAAGTTTCAATTAATGATTCAGAAGATCATAAGAAATCTTCCAGAGTAGAGTAAAAGGGACAAAAAATTGGCCTTAGCAAAAACATTAAGAAAAAAAAAAAACATAAGGAATCAAATCATGTAGTGTAAGAAACAAAATTAGCATTCTTTACCAACAGTCTGATGTCTAGCAAAACATTTAGAAAATTATTAAAATAAATATGAGTTGACTAAGCCAGATGGAAACAATGTCAACATAAAATCAGTAGTTATCTTACATGCTAACAGTCACAAATTAGAAGATGAAACCCATAAAGATTTCATTCAGAATTCAAATAACACTCATATAATAACTAAGAATAAAGATCAAGTAAATGTGCAAAAGATATTTTTAGAATAACTGTCAATCTTATGAAGGACACATAATAAAGCTTAAATCCTAGAGAATACCATGTTTCTGGGTAGGAAGATTCAATATTGTAAAAGTGTGAATTTGCCCCAAATTAATTTATAAATTAAAGAAAATCCTTCATTATACTAAAATCTATGTAAAATACATTCATGAAATGAACAAAATCATTTCTTAAAAAGAAGAAAATTTAGCCTGACATACTATGCAAATACAGTATTTAAAAATCAGCAAGTAATCTAGAGATACATAGACTGGACAGTAAACAGAATAGAGAATCCAGAAAAAGATCCATGCATACATGAAATTTATCATGCTAATGGTAATATTTCAAACCAACAGGAAAAAAAAAAAAGACTAACAACAATAAATGACATTGGGATACATGGCTTTTTACTTAGTTAAAAAAAACACTAAGTTATATTATTATCTTATCCCACACCATAGACAAAAATTCTTGATATG
Organism: Acinonyx jubatus; assembly: GCF_027475565.1. Lineage (NCBI taxonomy): Eukaryota > Metazoa > Chordata > Mammalia > Carnivora > Felidae > Acinonyx > Acinonyx jubatus. The sequence continues at coordinate 94,105,302 of NC_069383.1, read as the reverse complement.
ATAAACAGCTAAAAACAAAGCTATAAAGTGTCAGAGAAATAATGAACTTTAATTACTTTGAGAGGGCAGACCTTTTTACATAAGACACAAAGCTCAGTCTCCATAAAGGAAAAAAAAAACCCGACTTATTCAACTACACTAAAAACCAAATATTATATTTGGCAAAAAATAAATAAGTTTTAAAAAAATTTTTTTTTACATTTTTATTTTATTTATTTTTGAGAGAGACAGAGCAAAAGCAGGGGAGGAGCAGAGAGAGACAGGGAGACACAAAATCCCAAGCAGGCTCCAGGTTCTGAGCTGTCAGCACAGAGCCCAACGTGGGGCTCGAACCCACAAACTGTGAGATCATGACCTGAGCCGAAGTCAGTCGCTTAACTGACTGAGACGCCCAGGTGCCCCAATAAATTTTTTTTTTTAACACATAAAGCTAAAAGGCCAGCATCACTCAGGAAACAAGTTTACTGTTTATAACTAGAAAAAAGGATTAAGATCCATAATATACAAAGTTAAGAACCTCTTAAAACCTAAAAGAAAAATGGGCAAAGGATTTTAACAGGACAAATGGACAGAAAAAAGTTCTCATTCTCATTTTTAATCTAGGAATCAAAGAGCTAGTGCTAATGTTTATGAAATGCAAATGCCACCGCTTTTTGAGTCACAGGAGTGAAAGCTGCAAAGATGGATGGCCTCTAGTATTGGTGACGGTGTGAGAAAACCATTCTCCATTCAACGTTGATCGGAGTACAAATCAGCACAGCCCTCTGAGAAGCATTTTGGTTGTTTTTACTGAAATTTAAATTGTGCTTACTTGCTCTGCCAGAATTAATACTTCAAGGAATTTATTCTAGAAAAACTTGCACATTGTCTTACTCCATGCATCTAAACATTTCAAGCCACATAAGCGCCATCTAAAAAATTTTGTTATTCCCGTATACCAAATGTGCATCGTTTAAAAATCATTTGATATTTAAATAATTAATCATTAATATAATGTAATATATAAATAATTAACGATTTTAAAACAATTAAAATCATGCTTTAAAAACACCGACTACATTCCTTCCCATTGCACAATTACCCTTAACCATTGCATAATATTTACATGGAAATTCTCTGCCTCTATTTTTAGATACTATGTGCAACTTTATTGGGTCCGCTGAGTCAATAATTGTTCTGGGCTGCAGACCACTGCCATAGGCAAAACAATAACCCCTCAAAGATGTCCACACCCTAATCCCCAGAAACTGTGAATGTGCTATTTTACATAGCAATAAGGGCCTTCTGAGTGTGATTAAATCAGCAGGTTTGAGATGGGGTGATTACCCTGGGTAACCTGGGTGGGCCCAGTACAATTACAAGGGTCCTTTTAAAAGCAAAAGGAAGGCAGAAGAATCTGCTTCAAAGTGAGGTGTATAACAAAAGGAAAGACTCAAATGTCCATTGCTGTCTTTAAAAGGTGGAAGGAGACCATGAGAGAAAGAATATGGACAGTTTCTAGAAGCTGGTAAAGGCAAGGGAATTAATTCTCCCCTAGAGCCTCCATAGGAATTTAACCCTGCAGACATCTTGATTTTTAGCCCAGTGAGACTTATTTCAGATTTCAGACCTGCAGAATTATAATAAATATGTATTGTTTTAGTATGTAAAAAAAATTGTTTTAGCAATAATAGAAAACCAATACAATCAGACACTGTTACAAATACTAAGATATCTTCCTGCCTTTGAGATCACAGTCCTTCCAGTGGAGGAAATAGATATAAATTACAATTCTTAAGATACATATTAAATGTCAAAGATATAAGACTTTCTGATTCTTTTTAATGATGCATAGTTTCATCATATCTGCTGATAGTCTCACTTTAGAAATCTGTAGATGTCTGCATGGTACATAAAATTGATTTTGGTGGTTTGTTATTATTGACCGAAAGTAAATAAACTTACAACTTTGTCCTAAATATCTTAGTCTTTGCTATTAGGACATTCTTCACATCTTTCTGACTTCTATAGATAATGTCATAAAATTATTTATTATTAAAATAGGGATAAAGGGACATTCACTTTCTATATTTCATACCCAGCTTCACTTGAGAGTTTGGCAACATTGGTTGCCTAGGTGGCTCAGTCAGTTAAACATCCAACTCTTGGTTTCAGCTCCGGGCATGATCTCAGGGTTTGAGTTTGAGCCGCTGTTGGGCTCTGCTGCGGGCAGCATAGAGCCTGCTTGGGCTTCCCTCTCTCACTCTCTCTCTCTCTGGCCCTCCCTCGCTCGCTCTCTCTGTTTCTCTCAAAACAAATAAATAATTTAGAAAAAAAAAGAGTCTGGCACACATTAATTATAATACATTATTGAGCATCTATGCATAAAATATAGTTTAATAGATATTGAAATTTTTAGAAAGCAAACAAAATGTGTCAGTTAGAACTTCTTAAATGGAATTTAATAAATAAACCACATGGGAATTTACTCCTGGGGAAGAGAATTGCTGGCATTGCCCCCAGGTGTTATGGCCAGCCGCACCTGCAACAGTAGTGTGAACCTGCCCGCAGCAGGGACAGAAAATGATTAGCAAATAAATGCGCAAATAGGAAGAACTTTGTTAGCTTGGAATTTGAAGGTTCTTCCTAGAGTAACTTCCAGTAGGTCTACTCACCAGCCACAACTAAAAGGAGAAAGGACAACTCAGTCTAGTTACTCCCTTGATGGGAAATTTCAAATATTTATGAGATGCTTTCCCTTGTGGTATATTTAACATTCCCTACACAAAATTTTCTCCAAATTAAATTGTTTTTATGCGACTTTCAGTATCAGTCAGGGTCAAGTCAAGAGACAGAAAGCACACCATTTCTCTTTTCAGAGACAATCCAATAAGAATTCCCCCCAAAGTTGTTAGCAAGGTAACTGAACGGATAAAAAGAGAACTCTAGGGCCACCTGGGTGGTTCAGTCGGTTGAGCATCCGACTTTGGCTCAGGTCATGATCTCACGGTTCGTGAGTTTGAGCCCCGCCCTGTGGGGCTTGCTGCTGTCAGCGCAGACCCCACTTTGGATCCTCCATACCACCCCTGCCCCCGCTCTCTGCCCCTCCCTTGCTCACACTCTCTTTCTTAAAAATAAATACAACATTAATGCACAGTGTTGAATGGTGTATGTGCACGGTGATATATTTAATCTGTTAAAAATGAGAGGGAGAGAGAGAGCAAGAGAGAGAGAGAGAGAGAGAGAGAGAGATCTCCAAGGTATTACAAAGTTAGCAATTCCTAGGACTAGGGGAAACAGTAGAAAATGTCGGCATTATTAAACCTAGGCCCTTAGAGATAGAAATGGCAGAGTTAAAACTCAGACCCCTGAGAAGGTGCTGGCCACTGAGAGCCGGTTTCTCTGAGATTGGACATTTTGCAGTTAATTCTGCAAGTGCTGGAAAACTTCAAACTTGACTCAGCTGCCGCCACATAAAAGCCCTGCTGCCCGCAGGGGAAGGGTTGCTGGCATGATGAGTTCAAGAGCCACAGATGAACTGGAGTCCACGGGAAGATGCAGAAAAATAGTAAAGAGGAAGTCTTTTTCTTGCTCCTCCCACCTTGCTGACTCCCTCTAGTGCCTCCTCTGTGCCAGCTTCAAATACAAGTCAGGTGGCAAAGCAGAAATGTGGTTTATTTATTTTTTTAATTTTTTAAAAAGTTTTATTTTGAGAGAGACACAGACAGGGCGAGTGGGGAAAGGGCAGAGAGAGGGAGAGAGAGGGAGAGAGACAGAGAGACAGAGAGACAGAGAGAATCCCAAGCAGGCTCCACGCTGTGAGCACAGAGCCAGATGCTGGGCTCGAACTCCCAAAACCACCAGATCACGACCTGAGCTGAAAGCAAGAGTCAGATGCTTAACCGACTGAGCCACCCAGGCGCCCCCAGAAATGTGGTTTAGAGTCCCAGCTCCAACATAACAAAGCAGAATACAAAAGCATGGATATGAGGCTGAGAAAGAACTTAGTAACTGGCTCAGCCCTTCGAGGATGCACATTCACATTTCGTCTAAACGACAATGACACAATTCCGTTTCCACATAACAAGATGCACCTGTTAGTGCAAACGAAGACACCCTCCCTTGAAAATTAATAGAGACAAAAATCTTAACAGTCATGGCACCCATTCCTGTGCAATGCTACTGTATACCAAATCTGGCCACAGTCCCATCTGAATTTTCTCTTACCTGGTACCAACTGGAAAATAATCTCTAAAAAGCTATAAAACACAAAGAGGAAAAGACACATCGCTGCTACACTATTTATGAAATTGGTCATGAGTCTGTCACTGATTTTATAACGTCCTTCTTTTACTACCTATTCCAAGTTTCCTCCCCCTCAGCCAAAACTTCAGTAAGTCAGTGTTCTTATCTGATGAGGTAACTTGAACCCTCATTCCTGATGTATCTGAATCCTGTTTCATTGTAACTTTTACCTACTGGACATGGAAGTACTAAGAGGCTCCCAAGAAAATGTGCTGGTTTTCAGACATGGTCTTCCCTGCTCTCATTGTGTGGTACCAACCCTATCTTCCCTTGGCAGTCAGGATCAGCCACCCCAGCTAGCAGCTACCTTTGTTACTTGTTGCTTCAGTGGCATTTGAATCCCTACATAGTCAGGTGGCTGACTCATCTTCAGTTCAATGAATTGGTACTGGGTCACCTGGTAGAGGCTCTCTTTCCTTAGGAAATGTGACTATTAACCAGCAGAGCTTAATGTTGTAGAGAGAGAAGCCAAAATTCTGAGAATGGGCTTGTAGATATTACAATGAGTGGAGCCACTCCTAATTCCTTGGTTTCCAGACCCATAGAAGACACAACACCAGAAGTGGGACTCTGATTCAAAGCAGATACTGCATTCTGTAAGACAGTGCCCATTCTTCCAGGTGCGGTCTCCATTCTACCCTTCCATGGGGAAAGCTGCTTCTGAGTGATGAGACAAGGGCTAGGACAAGTTAATTTCACAGGCTTGAGCCTATCACCACACAATTTTGTGGTGAGATGCTGCACGATGTTGTGCAAAGTATCATGATAATGGATAATACATTCTTGTGAATCCCTGGATGCTGGCAAAGACATTATGGGCGGGGAAGGCAAATCCACATCAGGATTACATGCCAGTACAGGGAGGGGGGAAATCATGCCACCTCCATGATGGCATGTGCCCAATGTAATCAACCCACCCTAAGTGGTCTCTGCTATTGGCAGGGTAGGCACTACACAAGGCACTAAGCCTTCATGAGGAGAAATCTATATTGTTGAGCCCATTCATAGCCTCTATCCCTGCATATGGCTACTTTATACATGGATCCATTGAGCAGGTACTCGGCGGGGGGTGGGGGGGGACTGAGAAAAGAGGTTTACTGACATCCATTAAAAAATGCCTCATTTTGTCTGCTTGATTATTGAGAGCCGTTAATGAGCATGAACATGGCACACAAATATCTTCACACTCTATACCTACTCGGGGGGTGGGGGGCTGGGGGTCACAAATAAGACAACAGAAGCCTAGAGAGGTTTGTCAATTTCAGGGAAGTTCAACAACTTGTCCCAGGTTACAGAATAGAAACTAGAGAGACAGGACCCTTCCTCAAATCCATTTGATTCAAGCCTACACAATCTCTCACTATTCTACAGTGCCTCTAAAAGAAGGAAGAAGAGGAACCAGAAAATTAAACTTAAACAGAGAAAGGACATGAACTATACTATCAATAAAGCTAAAAACAACAACAACAACAACAACAACAACAAAACACCTAATTTTTAAAGTTTATTTATTTTTGAGAAAGAGAACACAAGCAACAGAGGGGCAGAGAGAGAGGGAGGGAGACAGAACCTGAATCAGGCTCCAGGCTCTGCACTGTCAGCACACAGCCCAATGTGGGGCTTGAACTCAGCAACTGTGAGATTATGACCTGAGCTGAAATCAGACACTCAACCGACTGAGCCACCCAGGGGCCCCGAAAACACCTAGTTTTTAAAGGTGAGGCTCTTCGCCAAGGTCAATGTTGCAAAGAGTTGAATAGACAAGATATGGGGTAAAAAATAGACTAATAGGAAATCATTTTTCACCTTTCAAATGAGAAATGGAGATATTAACCAAGTATCACTGGGTCCTGCCAGGTGTTGTAAGGAGATCAGCAGGATAATCAAAAGACAAGGAGGGGATAGCGGTGGGTGACAACAAAAAGAAGACCAGAAAGGAGTGACCAAATAGAGAGGGCTGAAGGGGGGCGAGGTAACATTAATAAAGGTCGCATTAACGTTATGCATGTATGAAGGAAGTATGCAGAGACTGGGTGAGCAAAGCCAATGTTAAGTCCTGTATATTCTCCAAGTGCCCTAATAAAGGAGAATTTATAATGGCATCTACTTCTAGAACCACTTAGATTATTAAACAATAGGTGAGTTCACCCAGCAACAGTGAGCGGGTACGTAGGAGGCACTCAACAAATAGGAATTAACAGTGACAAGAGTAGTGATTAGAACAGTAGCTTACGTTTATTGAGGCCTTAACATGTACCAATACTGTGCTAAGTGATACTTGTGCTATCTCATTTCATCATCCCAGCGACCCTACAATTGTCAGTATTATATTCACCAGTTTATAATTGAGGAAATTAAGGTTTAGAGATAAGTGACTTGTTCAAGGTTACGTAATTAGTGACAGAGACAGCTAGAAAGCCCCTAGAAAAGATCATTTTAATAACCACCAGAATTGCTTCAGTCTGTCTCATCTTTAGCCTTTCTAATTATATTCAATGCTATATGTTGAAAATTATGGATATTCCAGTTTTGTAAGGATATCATGTGTTTTTTAGTATTTTATTTTTATTCTATATGTCTAGGACACTTGGTATTAGAATCCTCTACACGTGAATTGGGTGCCAAGCCTTATTTGGAACTTTCATTTTCTTCCAGCTCAATGTAAAAATTCCTTATTATCTCCTTTTGATTATCCATTCTGCCTGTATTCAGTAAGCCAGTTCCCCATTGTTTATTTCCATAGTCTTCCAAACTTTAAAATTAGAGGTTACTCAGCTTCCTCTTTTTAAAGACAGTCCAAATTCCAAAGTATCAGAAAGTATGAATCATATGCTTTGGTAACTGTCATTTACTCAGTCCCTGGAATGAGTAAGTAGTTGAATGAATTTTTCAACAAAGTTGAAGTCTGTTGGACACCTTTATAAATTATCCTAATTTTGCACAAGATAGAGTTCCATGAAATTCACACTGACTCTGTATCGGCAATGTAAGTAAGATTCCCCTACTGGAAGGAAAATCCACATGCATTATTAAGCAAAAATAATCTCGTTTTTGTTCACTATTATAAGCTAATAAAATTTATCAATAGCTTGTCTTAGCTTTATGAATTACCTCCATTACAGTACTTTTATTATGAATTCTACTCTTCTGGCAATTTGCTTCGGAGATTTAAATCAGACATATGCTGTCAGGATTCTTCTTTTCCTTTCCTTTTCTCAGTTCAAAGAATTTTTTTGTACCTATTGTCCATAAAGCATCTTGTGATGTCTTTTATACAATGTTGTTTCACTTCATTTTTTGTTTAACTATTTCAATTATTTATTTTGAAATAAGTTCAGACATAGGAAAAATTAAAAAAAATAGTTACAAAGAGTTCCTATGTATGCTTTACCTAGCCTCTCTTAGTGCTAACCTCTTACATAACCGGGTACAACTGTCAAAACTGAGAAACTAACATTGGTACAATGCTATTGACTAAATTATAGACTTTATTTGGATTTTAGCAGCTCTTCCACTAATGTCCTTTTCCTATGCCAGGATCTAATTCAAGATTACACCACCACCACCATCATCATCGTCATCATCATCATCATCATCATCGTCATCATCGTCATGATCATCATCATCACGGGTGATATTACCAGACTGCAGAGTTAAAGTGTGTCTACCAGTTTTCACTGCTGTTAACTTATATTCTTCTTAGCGTCGTTAATAAATATTTGGGGGAGGATGGTGATGTACTGAAAATATCCTGCTTCTCATTAAACATTCACACACTAATATAAGCATTCACTGGTGGATTTTGCCTACTGTAATTACTCTTGTGATGTTTTAATGGTGATTTTCTATTTCCTTCATCCCTTCTACATTTATTAACTATAATATTTCTGTAAGAAAGACTTGTCCCTTATTCTTACTTATTCATTCATTTAATCATTTATTATGTCAGCGTGAACAAATAAATATTTTATTATTTGAGGTATGATTCAAATACTTTTGGCTTTTTGGTTTTTATGCCTTTGTTTGGATTATTTGGTATTCTACATGTTCTAACTTTGACCATGGAAAGTTCTTTCAGGTTAGCTCCCATATCCTTTTGATATGTCCCCACACTTTTTTTTTGGACCTCCATATTTTCTGGCATCACCAGATGCCCAGGTTTATCCTGAATTTTTCCTGCACAAGCCCTGGAACCAACTATTTTTCCAAGAAGCTCTGATACTATGTAATAAAAGAATAATATTTAGAGAGCAAGACCTGGGAGTTAAGTATGTTCATGACAACTGTGGATTCCCTGCTTCTATGACCTCATGTGTATGAATGGTAACTACTCATGCACATATATCTGTATTTGTTTCTGTATTTCTGTATCTGTAAAACAACAACAAATGAATTGATATTGATTCTAATCAAGCACCAGAGGACTCATTCTATTATTCTTACTGTGTTTATTTATAAATTCTTTTACAACAAAAGAAACCTGGCTTTCATTATCTACAATATATCTGCTTGCCTGTTCGACCCTATTACACATATGAAAGCGGTTTCAGAAGTGCTAACCCAAGCCCATTTGAAAAACAAATTTACCAGCTACAGTACATTGTTTGTATGTGGTAATTTTTGTCTTTAGCCTTACAGTATTCAGTCAAAAAACTGGCTTCCCAAGTCAGGTTAGCTCCTTCCTTCCCTATCCTCTGTAGTATAGTTATGCTGTTCATTTGTCACAGTCAAGATCTGGGTTTCTTGACATCCTGGTTGATTTTTTATCAATTTTGATACTCTTCATATGATAGAGTGGTATGAGTTTTGACCAATACATAAATTTCTGTATTACCACCACAGCACCATATGGAACAGTGCAATCACCCCCAAAATTCTCGTGTGCTGTCCCCTCATAATCAATCTCTACCTCAACTCTTAACCACTATCAATCATTAAACTGTTTTCCAACTCTTCATTTTCACATCTTCTGGAATGTTACATAAATGTAATTAAATAATATGCAGTCTTTTGTGCCTGGCTTAAGTGCAGCAAGATGTACCTAAAATTTACCTGATGTGGGTGTGTGTGGCAGAGGTTGGTGGGGGCTGTTTGGTAACTTCCAGAATGATAACACAAATAGGTCCATGGATTCACTCTTCAGTGAAACAACCATAGCTGGTAAAAACCACTTTTAAAAACAACCATTTAAAGTTTCTATAAATTATCCTAAGAATATACAGCAAAGGAAGAAATATTTATTCAATAAAAGCTACTAAATCTCAGGAAGAAGAGCAAAAGTCTGTGGCATTTGGGCCACAACCCACTCCCTCCACCAGTCCCCCTCTTTTAACCACCACTGACATCAGCAGGATAAAACTCTACTCCCAGTGGGGGCCTCTAAGAACACAGGGCTCCCCATCCACCCAGCTCCCAACCAAGGGCTACAGTGTCTCTCCAAAAGTTATAGGCCAATAGCATTTCTTTTCTTTTTTTTCTTTAATGTTTATTTATTTTTGAGAGAGAGAGAAAAAGAGAGAGAGAGAGAAAGAGAGGCAGAGAGAGAGGAAGATACAGAATCCAAAGCAGGCTCTCAGCTCTGAGCTGTCAGCACAGAGCCCAACATGAGGCTTGAATTCACAAACCATGAGATCATGACCTGAGCCAAAGCCAACACTTAACCGACTGAGCCACCCAAGAGCATTTCTCATTGCCAAACCTCCCCTACTCCCAAGCTCAGTACTGCAAATTCTCTATTTCAGGCAAGAAGTGTTAGAGGTATAGGGCTATCTTTTTCCACACAGCTCTGACTCATAGAACATGGTTTTGACCCCAGGGATGACAGGCCAAGAATACTGAGATCCCAGTTACTCTTGTCCCACCTTGCTCATAGAACAGAGATTCCCTAACTGGGAAAGGCAAACCAAAAAGACCAGAAGTTACCACTCCCACCAAGTGCTCTGCTCATAAAGCAAGGATGACACTCTGAGAGAAGCCACCACTGTCCCTGACTAGATCTCCAGAGCAGTGCCTCAGAGATTTTGCCCACAGACTGAAGGAAGTGATAAGAACAGGAAGATCAAGAGTTCTCCCAAAGGAATTGACTGTATTTGGAAAGAGTATGGGGAAGTCTAGGACTAAGGATGCTCTCGAAAACAATGGAGATCTGCTGATAGGCAATTAATAGGAGGCTAGTAGCTATATGAGAGCAAAAAAAGTAAACTGGAGGCCACTTTATTTCTCAGAAGCAACCAAAGAGAAAATTAAGTAGAGTCCCTCTTGGGTCAGAACAAAACACAAAGGTTGGCCTCAGAAAACCATCCCTACAAAGGGGAACCAATTTAGTTGGATCAGACTATGGGGCTATTCATGCTCAAAGGCATTGCTAAAAACAATACAGAAAAACCAAACAATAATAGCCTAACACCCAGATGTGATATCCACTGAGGCAGATAATTTAACAGAGAGATTAGGGAAAGTCAAAGAGAGCTCTGCTAAAACCACTGCAGTCCTAGGTTGAGACTACCTATGCCCAAGGATACACCTTCTGAATGTCAACAGTAGAGGGTTCAAACTGCAAGGGGAAGAGGGAGAGGAGAGACTTCACAGAATCAATCCAGAAAAGTCATTAAACAATAAACAAGAAATAACAACAAGCATTGCAGAGGCATGGTGAGGGAATCTGTACCCCAAACTGCTTACAGTACAGTACCTAAAATGTCCAGTTTTCAACAAAAATTATGACACATGCAAAGAAACATGAAAATGTGACTCATACACAAGAAAAAGAGTAGGCAATAAAAACTACTTCTGAGAGTATCCAGATGTCAGACCTAATGGATAAAGATTTCAAAATAGCCTTATAAGTATGTTCAGAAAACTAAAAGGAAACCATGCTTAATGAATTACAGGAAAGAATGATGAAAATATCTTGCCAAATAGAGAATATCAATAAAAGAAAATAAATTATTTTAAAAGGACCAAATGAAACTTCTGAAGCTAAAACAGTAGAATAATTGAAATTAAATATTTACTACAGGGGCTAAAAAGTAAATTTGAACTAGGAGAATAAACACTGAATGAGCCTGAAGATAAATTGATAGGGATTATGAAGTCTGAAAAAACAGAAAAAAAGAATGAAGAAAAATAGACTCAGATAAATGTGACAGCACTAAATACAGCAACATAGGCATAATGAGTGTACCAAGGAAGAAGAGAGAAAGAACGGGACACAAAATGGCTAAGTATTTCCAAAATTTGATAAAAACATTAACCTACACATCCAAGAAGTTCATGAGCTCCAACTAGGATCAATTTAAAGAAATCCACACCCAGACACAACTTAGTCAAAATGTTAAAAACCAAAGACAAAAAGAAAATCTTGAAATCAAGAGAAAAACAACTTGGAACAAAAAGGGAACACCAATAAGATTGGCAGCTGATTTCACATCCGAAACAAGACAGGGGTGCCTGGGTGGCTCACTGGGTTAAACGTCTGACTTTGGCTCAGGTCATGATCTCCCAGTTCATGAGTTCGAGCACCACATTGGGCTCTGTGCCGACAGCTTAGAGCCTAGAGCCTGCTTCGGATTCTGTATCTCCCTCTCTCTCTCTCTCTCTCTCTCTGCCCCTACCCTTCTCACTCTCTCTCTCTCTCTCTCTCTCTCTCTCTCTCTCTCTCAAAAATAAGTAAACATTCAAAAAAAAAAAAAAGGAAAGAAGAAACAATGCAGTACAGAAGGCAGGGGATGATACATCAAGAAGTTTCACAAATATTTGGGGAAAAAAACCCAAAAAACTGTCAATCAAGAATCTTACATACATACATCTTGCAAAATTATTTCTCATAAATTATTTTTCAGTTTTTTAAAAATGTAAATGAACTAAAGACATTCCCAGATAAACAAAGACTGAGACTGTGCTGTTAATAGACCTTATAAGACATATTAAAGGAAGTCCTTTGTGTCCATATGGAAAAACCAGTAAAGGCAAGTATCAAAATATAAAAGACATAAGAAATGTATATTTCTTCTTCTTTCTTATCCTAACTAAATAAAAAAAAACCCTATTACACATATACATGTATGAGACCAACTCATTATATCATATAGAGTTTTGAATTCATTACATGAGGCCAGTATTACCCTGAAATAAAAACAAAACAAGACATAAGAAAACTACCTGCATGTATACATACTCTTATGAAAACAGACCCAAAAAATACTCGACAAAATATCAGCAAGCCAAACACAGCATCAAATAAAATGAATTATACACCATGACTGATTGCAATTTATCCCAGGAATGCAAGTTTGATTTGACAACTGAATACCAATTAAGGTAATACACCATATCAATAAAAAAAGACAAAGAACACATAATCATTTCAATAGATACTGAAAAGCAACACTTTTTTATGATAAAAGCATTCAACAAACAGTAAATTCAAAGTAACTTCCCCAGTCCTGATACAAGGCACGTATGAAAAGACCACAGCAATGTTATACTTGGAAGTAAAAAAATGAATGCTTTGTCCCTTAGATCAGGAACAAGACAAAGATGTCTGCTCTTGCTACTTCTATTCAACATAGTACTGGGGACTCTACCTAAGGAATTCAGGCAAAAACTGAAATGAAAGCCATCCAGATTAGATAGGAAGACAGCATGACCTTATATACAGAAAATTCCCAAGGAATCCACAACCCCTCCTAAAAAATACTATTGGAACTAGTAAGTGAATTCAGTAAGACTGAAGGAAAAGTCAATTTTATTTCCATGCAGTAATAACTAAAATTACAAAAGTAAAATCGAGAAATAAATTCCATTTATAGTATCATCAAAGAGAGTAAAATACTCAGGCACAAAATTGGCCAAAGAAACACAAGACTTGCACATTGAAAACGACAAAATATGTTTGCAATAAATTAGACTAAATAAATGGAAAGACATAATATCTTCAAGGATCAGAAGACAATATTGCTAAAATGGCAATGCTACCAAATTGATCTACAGATTCAGCACAATTCCTATCAAAATCCCAAATAACTAATTAGCATAAACTGACAAGCTACTCCTAAAATTTATGTGGCAATGCAAGGGATCTGGAATAAAAAACAATCTTGGAAAGGAAAAACAAAGTTGAGGTTCTCTTCATTTCAAAACTATGACAAAGGCACAGTTCAAGACAGTGTGGTACTGGCAAAAGAACAGACATACAGATTAATGGAACAGAAATAAACCCTCACATTTCCTATGAATTGATTCCCAACAAGGGTGCCAGAAAATTCAATGCAGGAAAGAATAGTCGTTCAATAATTGGTAGCGTGCCACTGGCTATTTATATGTAAAAGAAAAAAGTTAGACTCCTATCTCACACCATATGTAAAGACTAACTCATAGAGTTAATTAAACTAAATGGATTAGAGACCTAAATGTAAAGGTAAAACTATAAAATTGTTAGAAGAAAACATATTCATAAATCTTTATGTCCTTGGATTCTTGAATACAACACCAAAAACACAAGCAATGAAAGAAAAAAAAATAGATAAATAAGACTTCATCAAAACTAAAAGTACTTGTGCTTCAGAGACCATCAAGAAAATATAAAGACAACCCACAGGATGGAAGAAAATATTTGCAGCTCATACATTTGATTAGGGACTTGTATCCGGAGGATCTAAAGAACTCTTTATTTTTTTTATTTTTGAGAGAGGGCAAGCACAAATAGGGGAGGGGTGAGAGAGAGGGAGAGAGAGCACAGAGCCCGACCCCAAGGTTTGATCTCACTAACCATGAGATCATGACCTGAGCTAAAATCAAGAGTTGGACGCCCAACCAACTGAGCCACCCAGTTGCCCGTAAAGAACTCTTTTAACTCAATAATAAAGACAAATAACCCAACTGAAAAATGGGCAAAACATTTGTATAGGCATTTATCCAGAGTGGACATACAAATGGTCAATAATCACTCTAGAACATTTTCAACATCATTATCATTAGTGAAATGCAAATCAAAACCATAGTGAGATACTACTTCATACCCACTAGTATGGCTATGAAAGGAAAAAAGGAAAGAAGAAGAGAAGGAATAAAGGAGGAAAGGAGAGAGGGAGGGAGGGAGAGGGAGAAGGAAAGAAGGAGGATGGGAGGGAAGGGAAGAAGGAAGGAAAGAAGGCAGGGAGGAAAGAAAGACTAAGGAAGGAAGAAGGAAGGAAGGAAGGAAGGAAGGAAGGAAGGAAGGAAGGAAGGAAGGAAGGAAGGAAGGAAGGAAGATAATAAGTGTTGGCAAGGACATAGAGAAATTGCAACCTTCATGCACTGTTTGTGGGACTGTAAAATGGGGCAGCTACTTTGGAAAACAGTTTGGCAATTCCTCAAAAAATTAAACAGAATTATGTTTACTCCTGGATATCTACCCAATAGGTATTAAAACATATATCTACACAAAGCCTGTACATGAATTTACATGAAAACACCTTTCAAAACAGACACTATGTGGGTATACCAAATGTCCATCAACTGATGAATGTACAAGTGAAATGTGGTGCATCTATACCAAGGTATATTATTCAGCCACATAAAGGAATGGAGTATTGGAGGAACCTTGAAATCATTAGGCTAAGTGAAGGAGCCACTCACAAAAAGACACATGTTGAATGATTCTATTTATATGAAATGCAGAGAATAGGCAAATCCATAAAAACAGAAAGTACATTAGTGGTTGCAGGAAGCTGGCAAGATGGTAAAATGGAGAGGAAATGCTAATGGGGCTTTTTAGGGGGTTATAAAAATGTTCTGAAATTAGAGGTGATGGCTGCACAATTCTGTGAAGTGTGCTGAAAATCATGGATTATACACTTTAAAGGGGGAATTTTCCAGTATATGAATAATATCTCAATAAAGCTAGTAGTTTTTTAAAAGCTCACACGCTGTAGGATCGCATCTATCTAACATTCTTGAAATGACAAAATTATAAAGATGGAAGGAAAATTCATGGCTGCTGTGAATTAGAAACAGGGAAGTGTTTGATATGACCATAGTGAGGCAGCAAAAGGGATATGGATGTGGTTACAGATGAGTTCTGGGCCTGGATTGTGGCCATGGTTACACAAATCTACACAATCGTGTAATAAAACGACATAGAACTATATACACACATTCTACCAACGTCAGATTCCTGGTTTTGCTGTTATGCTGTAATTATGTAAGCAAGACATAATCATCGAGGGAAACAAGTGAGGAGTCCACAGGAACTCTCTGTACCATCTTTGGAATTCCCTGTGAATCTAATTATTTCTAAATAAAATGTTTAAAAAAATTTTTTTTAAACCTCAATGGTCTTTTAATCTGATCTTTGTCAACGATGTCCTAATTATTAACCTGGTTCTCAATGAGTTCCTCAGTACCTAAAAAAGATAACCTGGCAAATAGATATAACATATTAAAGGCTTTGAGGCAATTAAGTCTCTCATTGCAAATAAATTATTTGGTACCTCTGTTCATTAAGTAGTCTCCTATTTGCTTAGAGTAAACCTAGTATTGTGATTCTTTCTCCCCAGCGCTTAGCACACTGCTTTGCACACAGCTGATACTCATGAAATATTTGACTATGAATCAATTCTGATCTTTAGGTCTCAATAAACAACTGTAGCAGCTCCATTTCATTCCTGGGAAGCCTCTCCCAAAGGGAACAGCGAGGGGTGCCTGGGTGGCTCAGTCAGTTAAGCGTTCAGCTTTGGCTCAGGTCATGATCTTGTGGTCTGTGAGTTTGAGCCCCATGTCGGGCTCTGTGCTGACAGCTCAGAGCCTGGAGCCTGCTTCAGATTCTGTCTCCCTCTCTCTCTGCAACTCCCCTGTTCACACTCAGTCTGTCTGTCTGTCTCTCTCTCTCTAAAAATAAATACATATTAAGAAAAATTTTAATAAATAAATAAAGGGAACAGCAATCTCAGTTTAGGGCACCTTCCTTTTTTGCATAAAGACCATTTTCTAGAACTGTTTTAGGTTCACAACAAAGCTAAAAGGAAGGTACAAAGAGTTTCCATATATGCCCAGCCCCCACACATGCATAGCCTCTCCGATTATCAACATCTGCCACCAATTACATCACTACAAATAACCAACAATGACACAGCAGAATAACCCAAAGCACCTTCTTTTCCACATATAAATCTCTCAGTCTCTGAAAAAAATACAGTCCTTCTTTACTTGTTCTTCTTACTACAGTTGGCAGAAATATACTTCTCTGAGCCACTGACCATGCGATCACCACTATTTCTATGAGAATCTCCTAACTTAAACAAGCCCTAGCTGCATTCATAAAC
The DNA here is from genome assembly GCF_027475565.1 of Acinonyx jubatus. NCBI lineage: Eukaryota > Metazoa > Chordata > Mammalia > Carnivora > Felidae > Acinonyx > Acinonyx jubatus. Next base: position 94,088,716 of record NC_069383.1, on the reverse strand, counting down.
TTTTGGGGGATAAGAGTCATTTAAAAAAAAGTCACTTTTTCAATGAGATGATGTCATTGTGTGCCTTGGGTCAGAGGACCCCAGACTATAGAATAGCATCCTACTCAGCCCGTGTCTGCTCCTGCAAATAGGTGTCCTGGCTTCCCCACACTTCAGTCTGAGGATAAGTAAAATGAATCTCCACGAGACTAGGAACTGAATCTTATCCTGGAAAAAGTTCTTTGAAACAGATTTTACCCTCTGACATGGCCAAGAACAGGGATTAACATAGGATCTGTTAGTCTAGTTGCAACACAATGATACTGTTCCCCAAGATGCCCACACATGTCTAGAATTATTAAAGTAGCTGATTTCCTAGAACCTGGAAACTACGTTTCCACGATGCTCAGATATGGTCATTTACAGCTAGATTTTTACCAGAATTTGAGTTTATGAGAGGTTCAGGACCAGAGTTCTGGCTGACAGGATATAAAACAAAGAATGAATAGCTTCTAGTAACTCTTACAGTGCATGATTTTTGGTAGGCTATATCAAATATGGCTTGAACCTGAGGAATTCTATCTTATATCCTGAATCTCTACCATGAAACTGATAAACTTTGCATATGTCACACACAGCTGTACATCAGCGTATGTATCCTGCACCCTACATCCTCCTGGGCTTCATTGCTACCCAGGATCACCAGACAACATTGCTGCTCATACAAGTTCCTCTGCTCCACTTCCAGTAGCTGGTATCACACTACACAGTCTGACATTTTGGATGTAGATCAAGCCCTTCAGCACGGCATACAAGTACTCCATGAAATGACTCTTGGGTTCCCTATTTTCACCTCTTACCATATCTCCCCCACACTCTAGGCTCCAGCCATAATCCAACACCTGAGCTTCTCAGACCTCTGCAGGCAGCTCCACATCTCCTATTTCTTTGCTTGGTTAATGCTTCTGCCTGAAGTGCTTCCGTGTGCACCATCTCATTTTCCAAAAAACATCTAGCCATCTTAAAAAATGAATCAGTAAAAAGTGCTTTCATTTTAAATACTTCATATGCACTATGTCATTGAAATACTTTTGTAATTAATGAGATAGAAATCATTAAAAGCTCCATTTTACACAGGTGGAAACTGAGGCATAGGAAACTTGAGTAATGCTCAAGTCACTCCATGAGTAAGTGGCAGAGCTCAAATAAAAGTCAGTTCTGTCCAACTATAACGACCATGTTCATAAACAACACTCTCCTCTCTCCAAAGCATTCTGTGGTTCTACAGTAGAATCCTTGGGGAATCTTCTAAAAATCCAGACATCCTTAATTCTATACTAACCTGTGTTGTCAGAATCCCTGTTGCTGGAGCTGTGGGATCTATATTTTGAAACAGTTCCCCAGGTGACTAATGGATACCCTGTTTGAGAATCCCTGCCTACTGATCTAAAAGGGCTTACATCAACTATTGACACTTCAATGTACCAAGAAATTGGATAGCATCTGAAACCAATTTTGAAAATTTAACCATTTTTCATAAAAGTTAAATGAGACATATCTATTTTGCAAAAATGAGAATCTGTAGAGAAGTATTTCCAAGAGTAACTGCATTCTGGTAACATTTTAATTACATTTTATAAATTAGCAAAAATCTGTTTTGTAAAGAAAAATGAATTTAAATTATCTTTCATTTAAATTTTTGACAAGGAATCAACTACAATTGTGTGGAGAAGATCTGAACATTTGATTGAGTATATGCTGTCTTCGTGGTCTTCAGGCATCAGAAATAAAATCTCAACTATGATGCAGAAATATCAGTAATAGTTCAGGCTTCAATTACTCAGTGTTTCATATCTCTAAAAGAGTAAAGGGAGAAGTATTATAACCAGCCAATTTGAAATGTGAGGGGAAAAATGGTATATAACAGTCTTCAGGCTTTTCAATAAGCATTGTTTTTACGTGACCGAAATCTGAAAGAAAGGCAATGAAATTTGAAATTTTATTTTGTCTGTTCTGTAGGACTTCCCTTTGTTACATTTCATTTTAATTTTCTTTTAATGCAAGCCTCTTTGTTTTTGCATTTATATAAGTTACTTGAAATGAAATTTTTTCCGATTTTTTTTTTTACTTTTTATTTGGAAATAATTTTAGACTTACAGAAAAGTTGCAAAGCACAGTACTCAAACATCACTTCATCCAGTTTCTACTATTAACATCTTTCCTAACCATAGTAAAACTATTAAAGCCAACAATTTTAAATGGGTAGTATATTAGTAACTAATCTAGAGACTCTGAATTTTGACAAGTATCACACTGGCCCTTTTCTCTGGTCCAAGGTACAATCCAGGATCCCACACTGCAGGTAACTGTCAAACCTTTTTAGCATTCTCCAATCTGGGACAGTTCCTCAGTCTCTGTCTTGCATGACCTGGACACTTTTGAAGAGGACTGGTCAGGTATTGTATAGAATGTCTCTCAATTTGAGTTGATCAGATATTTTCCCATGACTAGGTTAAAATTATGCATTTGGAGCAAGAAAGTGATGTCATGAATCATCTCAAAGGGTTTCTGATGCTGACAGATCTTAGTACTAACTTGGATCACTTGGTTAAGCTGGTATTAGTAACCAATCCCCCACCCCCCACCTCAGCATAAAGTTACTAGCTTTTCCTTTGTAACTGAGAAGATAGAGACATACTTTGAGATTACGAACATCCTCTTTTTCACTGTAATTTTAGCATCCATCAATGGTTCTTTCCTGAAACAGATTTTACTGTGATGTTTACCTAAAGGTAATTTTCTATTTCCTCATTCCTTCTATGTTTGTTAATTGAAATCCTACAATCTGACCAGCTCTTTTCCATTCTTCCACATTTATTTATTGATTCAATTATTTATTTACATTAGTATAGACTCATGGATATTCTATGGATTACAGTTCATTACCATAATTATATTATATTTATTTTGTTACTCAAATGGTCCCATCTGGGCCCTTGGGAACTCTCTGAAGTTGGTTCCTTTGTACTTCTTTCATGTTCCCATCATTTTGTGAGCACTTCCTCACTGTCACCACAAAGTGTTCCAGGCTTATATTACGTTTGCTGTGAAAAACTGGACGAATGATTTAGCACTGCTCAGAAACAAGAAAATAGACTTTTTTTTCTCTTAGTATCCCTGACCATTGCTGGCTCTGATACGTTATTCCTCTTTCTGAAAATTCTGTTTTCCCTCATACTCCAAAATATTTCATTTGCCAGGGAACAATGAAGAAGTGCTAGATGTATGTCAAATGCCTGACATGGAAAATTGGTATTTAAGGAGAGTACCTTAAGGACAAGCTAAGGTGTCATTCCTACAAGTCAGAAGATTTTCTTCTCTTTAGCAGAAAAGCCTTTATTTTAATGAAAAAAGTAAACAAAACCCCAATATATAAAGCATTCAAAAGCAAGAATGTATTAGTATAGTTATGTAAATGTATCGTTCAAAACGATAACATTTGCTTACCCTACAAGCCGTATAAAAATTGGGGTTTTCTATTATAGTTCAGGTTATTTAATAACTTTTTTGTTCAATTTATTTCTATATTTTGTTTTGATTACATATTTCATAAAAACCCTAATTTGCATGAATAAGTAGTTACAAAGTACACGAACTTTTTGAGCACTTCTACCTAACTATGATAGGATTCTCTTTGAGAAAAACTATTCAAGAACTTTTCTAAAAATAGTAAGAAATTTTGCTTTAAAGTTGAAACATTCAGGTTCTGGGTAACAGAAATAAGTATACTCTACACTGTCTCCCACTGAATGCGGCTATAAAACCTCGACAGAATACAGGGAACGGCTATTTGAGGATTCAAAAGTAAACAGCAGCAGATGGATTGGGGAAGAACAGAATTCAAATACCACCATATAAGCAGTAAGTTTACCAATTTTTTTACTGCTGTATCCCCTGGTCTGAACTCATCACATAGGAAACAAAGAAGTGAACACTGGGAGGCTGCTATAGGCTGAATGTTTGTGCCCATCTTCCATGCCCACCCCCCCATCCAAATTCTTATGTTGAAATCTAGTCCACCAAAGTGATGGTATTTGGAGGTGGAGTCCTAAGGAGGTGATTGTCAGGAGGGTGGAGCCTTCATGAATGAGATTAACACCCTCAGACCTCAGGGAGCTCCCTCACCCCTTCCACCATGACAGAACAAAGCATAAAAACAGCTGGCTATGAACCAGGAAGTGGATCCTCACCAGACGCCAAACATGCCAGCATCTTCGTCTTGGATTTTCCAGCCTCTAGAAAGGTGACAAATAAGTTTCTGTTGTTTATTAGCAACACAGTCTACGTTATTTTTGTTAACAGCATCCCAAATGGACTACAATCGTTGCAGACAGGGAAAACACTGAGAGAAGCCTTTTAGTTTTGGTTCAAGGAGTGGGAAAGTGAATGCAAAACAGTCAACAAGACAGTGGAACCCCCCTGGTTTTTTCTCTTTCTTTTATCTATCTCACTCCCCGGCTCTCAGGCAATGCTGTGGTGTCAGGGTAGCAGCAGCTTTGACAGCAGAGGCAGTGGGAGCCAGCAAAAGACAAAATCCTAAGAAAGGGAATGTTCCTTGAAGTTTGATGGAACTGCAGTTTCAAAGGGTGGACTCAGATCTGATGGCACTTTTTCCTTCATTGTCCTGCTGCCACTTGGCCCCAAAGACAGGTGCAGTTGTGGAAGTGCACAGAGAATAGTATAACTAAAGTCATAGCATTCTGGCCAGAGGACCAAAAAGATGCACCCCAGGAAACTGGAAATTACCAAAGGGATCTTGGGAGAGGAACTCAGGAATATGGCTGTGTACCGTTGCTTATGAACTCCTAGACACATGTATGTGTCGAGTTCAACAAACCACACTTTGAAAACTGAATTAACAGATACAACATGACCCAGGTCCCATACTGGCTACAAGGTGGTATATATGCACCCCAGATTTGGATAGCTCTGCAAAAGGTTAGAAAATTGAAATGACATTAGAACCATTTCCCACTGAAGGCTAAGCAGAACTTAGAATGAACCCAATCATGTTGAAATGACCAATGTCATGTGAAGAAAAAAAAAAGAGAGAGAAAAACAATTGAATAAAAAAACACAGTCAGGGTGCCTGTGTGGCTCCGTTGGGTAAGCGTCCAACTCTTGTCTCAACTCAGGTCACAATCTCAGGGTTTGCGGGATAGAGCCCCGCATCAGGCTTTCTGTTGATAGCACAGAGCCTGCTTGGGATTCTCTCTCCCTCTCTCTCTGCCCCTCCCCTGCTCGATCTCTTTCTCTCTCAGAATAAATTAATAAACATTAAAAAAAAAACAAGTTCTCAGTGATCTGTGGGACAATAACAAGAATGTACGGGTATTATATTCATCCTGTTTACAACTACATTGTAAGCCTACAGTGAGACTGTAGTTAGGGACACAAAGACCAAGAAACCCAAAGGAATATGCTTTAAGGGAGTATATGAAATATTCTACTCTTTCATAAAACTCAAGACCTAACCCAGACTTCTCCATGTTCATCCCTATACAACAAATTAAACCCTCCCAAAACTCTGATTTGTTCTTTAACAATAGACTTCTAACCTCTTCTGGTATCTTTTTTTGTTTTTGTTTTTATTTTGAGATATAATTTATATATCACGAAATTCATCCTTTTCAAGTGTACAATTCAGTGGCTTTAAATACATTCTCAAGTTTGTGCAACCCTCACTACTATCTAATTCCAGAACATTTTCATCATTCCAGAAGGAAACCCCATACTCATTAGCAACCATTCCCCATTCCCCCTCCTTCCCTCAGTCCCTGGAAGCCACCAATGTATTTTCTGTCTTTCTGAATAGGTTTTACCTCTTCTGGACATTTCATATAGTTGGAGTCATACAATAGGTGGCCTATTACAGGTATCTCCCTTCACTTAGCATAATGTTTTCAAGGGCCATTCATGCTGTTGCAGAACTTCATACAGTTTTATGGATGAATAATATTCCATTGCATAGATATACCACATTTGATTATCTATTCATCTGCAGATGAAAATTTGGGTTGTGTCTTTTTAGATATTACAAGTAAAGCTTTCATGAACATATGTGGGCACATTTTTGTACAAACATATTTTTCTTCAATTATTATACCTAGGAGGGAAATCGCTGGGTCAGATGGTAACTCCATGTTTAACATTTTGAGGAACTGACAAACTATTTTCCAAAGCAGCTGCACCATTTCACACTGTCACCAGCACTGTACAAGGGTTCCAACTCATCTATACCCTTAACAACACTTGTCACCTTTTCATTACAGTCACCCTAGTTATATCACATTGTAATTCTGATTTGTATTTCCATAATAATTTATGATGCTGAGCATTCTTACATGTGCTTAATGGCCATTTGTATATCTTCTTTGGACAAGTGTCTATATAAATCGTTTATCCACTTTTAATTGTATTATTTCTCTTTTTATTATTGAGCTGTAGAAATTATTTATATAATCTGGACATGAGACACTTATAGTATCTTTGACTCTAAATTGTAGTGTTCCCAATATTCAAGTAGTCACTGAGTCCAATCACTTCTTTTTTAGTGTGGCTTTTATCTCTTATTTTCCAGACCCATCATAATCATTTTAGTTCAAGCTTTTAACATCTGATGCCTAGAGTAATCATTCAGCAACATAATCCTCTAATTGATCTATGGCAAAAGCTTTCTATAAGATCTTTTTCCTATGATTTTAAAAACACCCATCAAATAATTTTTTACTTGGTATCCAAGTTAATATTTCCTACATAGAAGTTCTTGATATATATGGCTTTTTTTAGAAAGTCTTCACTTTTAATCAATGCCTATATTAGGCTGACAATCTTTAGGAATTTTAGGGGTTGATAATATTTCAGAATTTAAGTACAAGGTTACTGTCCCTTTTTCTTATGGCATGAGTGGAGGGTAGTGCAGAGAAGTAGGTAAGAATGCTAATCCTATTAAAAAATAACTCCCTGCACCCAGTATCTGGTTTAGAAATTCATTTGAATTGCTGGAAATACTCTTTTAAGTTTTTATTTGAAAGAGAAAGAAACAAAGTGATGCTTTAAGATCTTTGAGGGGAAGGGTGGATGAGGTCATGCTGAGCTGGTAGGGAGTCAGAGACATTAGAAAGGAGAGGAAGCAAGGATAAAAGAGGATAAAAGGATGAGGGCCCTAAGTCCTTAGTGAGTGAGTGAGGAGCACACAAAGTGTCTGCAACAGAGCAGGGAGACCATCAAGGAAGGTGAGAGAACACAGAAGATACTTAGTACTATACACATAATATGTAAGGCCATTTTTGTTTCCAACACTTAGCCCACAGGGAAAATTCAAATCCTTTAGAGAAATATTTGAGGTGCTTCACGATCAGGACCCAAGCTACACTTCCAACTTAATCTTCTACCATCTCCTATAATGGTTTTCAAAATACAGTTTGTACCAGAATAATTCTGGGAAATCTACATAAGCCAATACCTGAACCTCATCCAAAGACATTAAAAATCACTGGGCTTGGTTAGTTCCAGAAATATGAATTTTAACAAGGCCTCTGGATGATTCTAACCCAGGTGTTCTTTTGGAGACCACTCTAAAAACACTGCCATAAAACTTTTACATTTGTCTTTCAAAAGTAGCAAAAAATGGGAGACCAAACCTAGCAAGGTAAGGACAAGGAGCCTAAGAACTCCAGCAGAGCACAGTAAGACCTTCTTGAAGGTGTAAGCATAAGTGTAAAGAGGGTCAGCACAAAGCACAAAGTACAAAGTAAAAGAAATTTAGACGTGGATATTCTGATAGGGTAAAGAACTTCAGGACATCCTAGAAAGACAGACTGGAAGTTACACTTAAAAATCAAATCACAATTACTTCTGGAAGTTTAGGAACTGTGTGAGTGTCCAAGGTTGTGATCTCTCAGAAGCAGTCACAGAGGAAATCCCCAAGCTATTAGTCCCTGGCTAAAAAAAAAAAAAAAAGGCAGGGGGTGGGGGGAAGGAGACTGTAAATTCAATAGCAGCTTCCAAGTCACACACACAACCAACTACAAAGGATAAAAATCTAACTGGGTAAGAACATCCTCAGGGTTCTTAGTAAGTGGCTTATACCTACTCAGGGAAGACCTGGAGCTAAAAGATAAAAGTAAGTGGAAACCATCTGAGCTGGGACCTCAGTGGCTATACATTGCAAGGAAAATGGTTCTCACAGAATGGATGCAGGCAAGTCACTGTTGTATTACCTGTTAAGCAACAAACAAAACAATGCCTGGGGTTGGAGGAGATCTAATATATCCAGATAGCAACAAAAAGGTATGAGGCATGCAAATAAACAGTAAAGTGTGACCAATACACAGAAAGAAAATGCTGGCAATAGAAACTGCCTTTGAAGAGGCCCAGATGGTGGACTTAGCAGGCAAAAACTTCAAAGCAGCTATTATAAATATGTTCAAAGAACAAAAGGAAATCATGCTTAAATAATTAAAGGAAGATATGAGGACATTGTCTCATCAAAGATACCATATCAATAGAGAGATAGAAATATTCCAATTATTTAAAAGGAACCAAATGGAAATTCTGCAGTCAAGAAGTACAATAACTGAAATGAAAATTTCACTGGAGGGGCTCAACCATATACTTGAATTGGCAGAAGAAATAATCAGTAAATTTGGAGATAGATGAATAGAGATTATGCAATCTGAAGAAGAGGAAAAAATGAAGAACAGAGCCTTAGAGAAATGAGAACAGAGCCATTTAAAAGCACCAACATACACATAAATGGGAGAACCAGAAGGAGGTATGAGAAAGTGATGAACAATACCAAAGAAATAATGGCTGAAAACTTTGGAAATTTCATGAAAAACATTAGTCTACACATCCAAGAAGCTCAATGAACTCTAAGCATGATCAATGTAAAGGGATTCACATACACCCAGACACATAATACTCAAAATGTTCAAATACAAAGAAGAAACCCTAAAGGAGCAAAAGAAAAATGACTGATAACATACTAGGTAGCCCAGTAAGACTAACATGTAACATCTCATCAGATTCCATGGAAGTCAGAAGGCATTGGAGCAATGTATTAAAAGAGTTAGAAGTAAAAAACCGTCAAACAATATTATAGCCAGCAAAACTATCTTTCACAAATGAAAGCAAACTAAAGATAATCCCAGATAAACAAAAACTGAAAGAATTTTTTGGTATCAGATTTACATTGTAATAAATAGCAAAGAAAGTTCTTTAGGCTGGAAGTAAATGATACCATATAGCACTATGAATCCACACACAGATACACAGCAGAAAACCAATAAAATAATAATTAAGGCAATTACAAAAAACAATGTAATTACATATTTGTTACTTTCTCCTCTTTACTGATTTACATAGCTACTGCAAAATCTATAAAGACCTTATCAAACTCAACGCTCAAAAATCAAATAATCCAGTTAAGAACTGGGCAGAAGACATGAATACACATTTTTCCAAAGAAGACATCCAGATGGCTAACAGACACATGAAAAGATGTTCACCATCACTCATCATCAGGGAAATATAAATCAAAAATATGATGAGATACCACCTCACACTTGTCAGAATGGCTAAAATGAACAGCACAGGAAACAACAGGTGTTGGTGAGGATTCAGAGAAAGGGGAACCCTCTTACACTGTTCATGGGAATATAAACTGACACAGCCACTTTGGTAAACAGTATGGAGTTTCCTCAAAAACTTAAAAATAGAACTACCCTATGACCCAACAGGTACACTACTAGGTACTCACCCAAATGATACAAAAATACTGATTCGAAGGGGCATATGCACCCCAATGTTTATAGCAGCATTATCTATAATAGCCAAATTATGGAAAGAGCTCAAGTGTCCACTGACTGATGAGTGAATAAAGACGATGTGTCATATATGTATGTATGTGTATATATATATATATATATATATATATATATATATATATACACACACACACAGAGAGAGAGAGAGAGGGAGAGAGAAATATTGTTCAGCCATAAAAAATAATGAAATCTTGCCATTCACAACAACAGGGATGGAACTAGAGAGTATTATGCTAAGTAAAATAAGTCAGTCAGAGAAAGACAAATACCATATGTTTTCATTCATATGTGGAATTTAAGAAACAAAACAGATGAACATAGGGGGTAAAAAAGAGAGAGAGGCAAACCATAGAAGAGACTCTTAATTATAGAGAACAAACTGAGGGTTGCTAGAAGGGATGGGCTAAATGGGTGATGGGCATTAAGGAGGGCACTTGTGATGAAAACTAGGTGTTGTATGTAAGTAATGCATCACTGGATTCTACACCTGAAACCAATATCAACTGTATGTTAACTAACTAGAATTTAAATAAAAATGTGAAACAAACAAAAGCTATTGCAATAAACAGTATGTATATAAATATACTATTGGGCCTATAATATGTAAATGTAATATATTTAACAATAATAGCACAAGGGGGGTAGACAAGAGCAAAAAGATGTACTGGATTAAGGAAAGGACATCAGATCCAACTCAAATCTTTAACTCAAATCCATAGGTATAAATTAAGAAAACAAGATGGCATAAAAAGATTCATATAAAAATTCTATGAATATTTATTTGCCCTTATTTCTTTCATCAGCAACTCTGAAAGATTTAATACTGTATAACATATTTTATAGAGAAATAATTGTAACAGTGTATTGCTGAGTTTATAATATGTATAGATGTTATATATCTGAAACTATATATATATATATATATATATATATATATATATATATATATATATATGGAGCTATATAGGAGTAAAGTTTCAATATTTCACTGTAACTAAGGCAGTATAAAACTGAAGTCAATTCTTTTTTTTTAATTTTTTTTTAACGTTTATTTATTTTTGAGACAGAGAGAGACAGAGCGTGAACAGGGGAGGGGCAGAGAGAGAGGGAGACACAGAATCTGAAACAGGCTCCAGGCTCTGAGCTGTCAGCACAGAGCCCGACGCGGGGCTCAAACTCACAGACCGTGAGATCATGACCTGAGCCGAACTTTGACGCTTAACCAACCCAGCCACCCAGGAGCCCCTGAAGTCAATTCTTTTTTGATCACCTACCCACCCTTCTTGCCTCTGGCAACCACCAGTTTGTTCTCTGTATTTATAGGTCTGATTTTGCTTTTTGTTTGTTTATTCATTTGTTTGATTTTGTAGGTTCCACATATACAAATCACACAGCATTTGTCTTCCTTTAGGACCTTCTAGGTCAATCCATGTTGTCACAAATGGCAAGGTCTCACCTTTTTGTATGGCTGAGTAATATTCCTGTGTGTGTGTGTGTGTGTGTGTGTGTGTGTGTGCGCGCGCGCCACACCTTCTTTATGCATTCATCTACTGATGGACACTTAAGTTCTTCCATATCTTGGTTATTATAAATAATGCTGTAATAAACAAAGGGGTGCATATACTTTTTGAATTAGTGTTTTCATTTTCTTTGGGTAAGTATCCACTAGTGGTTATGAATGAAGGTAGTGGGAGATACAGGCTGCCAGTTATGGAATGAATTAGTCATAGGAATAAAAGGTGCAGTGCAGAGAATATAGTCACTGGTATTGCAATAGTGCTGTATGGTGACATATGGTGGCTATACTTGTGAGAACAGCATAACTATAGTTGTTGAATCACTATTTTGTACACCTGAAACTAATGTGACATTGTGTGTCAACTAAACTCAAATAAAAGAAGCTGAAGTCAATTCTGATAAGTTAAGGTATATATTGTAGGCCCCAAAGAAACCAATAAAAAAAGCTCAAAATATCATTAAAATTATGAAAGGAATTAAAATATTATAGAGGAAAATATCTACTTAATACAAAAAAAGGCAATGAAAAGAACAGCAATAAAAAAGCCATGAGACACATAGAAAACAAAAAGCAAAATGTCAGGTGTAAATCCAACCACACCAGTAATAACTAAGTGTAAATGGTTTAAACAATTCAATCAAAAGGCATACATTTTCAGGTTGGATTAAAAAAAAAAAAAACAAGATCCAACTATATACTGTCTACATAAGAGATACTTTATATTCAAACATGCAAATAGATTGAAAATAAAGGATGAAAAAGATGTACAATGCAAACAACAATCATAAAAGAGAATGCAGTGACAATACTAATATCAGAAAGTAGATATTAAAACAAAAAATCTTGGAGCACCTGGGTGATTCAGTCAATTAAGTGTCTGACTCTTGATCTCAGTTCAGGTCACAATCTCACTGTTCATGACATTCAGCTCTGCATTGGGCTCTGTGTGGACAGCATGGAGCCTGCTTGGGATTTTCTCTCTCCCTCTCTCTCTGCCCTTCCCCACTCATGCATGCTTGCTATCACTCTCTCTTGCTCTCTCTCTCAAAATAAACTTTAAAAAATCAAAAACAAAATCTTACTAGAGTGAAAGACAAACATTTTATGATGATAAAGGGATAATTCATCAAGATGATATAACAGTGATGAACATATAAGCATGTAACAACAGAGCCCAAAATAGATGAAGCAAAAGCTGACCAAAAGGAGAGACAGAAAATTTACCAATAACCATTGGGAGATTTCACACCCAACTTTCAATAATGTCTATAACAACAAGGCGGAAGATCAACAAGGAAATATAAGAGTTAAATAATGGTAAAAATAAATGAGACCTAACAGACATCTACAGAATACTCCAATAGAATACACATTCTTAAGAATACATTGAACATTCTGCAGAATGGATCCTATAATAAGACATAAAATAAGCCTCAATAAATTTGAAGGAGCTTAAATCATTCAAAGTATGTTTTTCAAACACAATGAATAAAATTAGAAATCAGCATTAGAAATCTTGAGAAATACACAATTGTGGAAATAAATAAAAATGTTTAAATAATTAAAGTTCTGAAATGAACACTTACATTAATGGGTAGTTGATTTTGAACTGACAAGAAAATTCAATGGGAAAAGAATAGTCTTTTTTTTTAAAAAATGATGCTGAAAAATTTGGATATATCCATATGCAAAATAGTGAAGTTGGACTCCACACCCTACAGGATGAGCATACACACACACACACACACACACACACACACACACACACACGCCAAATTGTTCACAGACCTGAATGTAAGATGTAAAACTTACAAAACTCTTAGAAAATACACCCGTAAATATTCATGTCCTCAGATAAGCAACGGTTTCCTAGTATAGCACATAAAGCACAGGTAACAAAAATAAAAGAGCTAAATTGCAAATTCAGGGTCCATTTTTAACTGCTGAGTTCTTACAGAATGTTGAACTCCATTTCAAGGTCCCTTTAGACTTTGAATACACCATTTTGTGGGTCTTCTTTCTTCATCATTAATCATTTTAGGAAAGTTCTTCAAATATCAATGGTGCTCAGTCCCTGTCAATCATTGTTCATGTTCAGTACTACCAATAATACAAATAGAATGCTTTTTAATTAATAACTACAATACCATGGTAATGAAAAATGTTCTTATTTGACTAAATCTGTGAAATCATAACATTCAGTATTGGCTGTATGAGACAGAAATACAGAGAGAATAACTTTACAAAACAAACAAACAAACAAACAAACAAACAAACCCTTCAGATATTCCCAGGTCCCAAATAATTTCAAAATCACTGAACAGTAAAAGTTTAAAACCTCCATTAAATTCCTCTTAATCACTGACAAAGAATATATGAGTAATATGACAAACTGATTACAAAAAGTATTTAAAAGAATAAAGAGTTTTTTGGTAAGTTTCATGATAAAGACATTTTGCAAGTCTTTGTCATATCTTAAACTTCTGTTAGTTCATTAAATAGGATGATTTGTGACTATTATGTCTCACTACTAAAATGCCCAAAACATTTATATGTAACTCTTCTGTGATTGATGGACACTCTTTACCTTGAACTGGACTGCAGGACTTCCTTGGAGGAAGCTTTATTTTTGTTGATTTACTGTTTTCCATCATACTCTCTTCCCTTGCAAAATAGCTACTACAAAACCAATATGTATATTGGTATATATATTGGTGTATATATATTATATATTATGTAATATAATATCTATGAGAGTGTGCATGCACACAAGCTAGTGTTGGCCATCAATTACTATTTGCTGAACAAATGAGTGAATGTCTGATTGAATGAATAAGCAAATACATTCTCCTTTGCCCTGAACCATGCCTTTGACATTTTTATAAAAAGATAAAAAGTAAAGGAGGCTTTTTTCTTTAACATAAACTCTACAATCTTATTTCCATCACCATCAGTCAAGTAATGTCCAAGGCATTTGAATTGGCTATCTAAATATATAGAAGTGTTATCATTCAAAGAAACTGGTGCATCCAATTTTCTTAGCTATATTTTAAAAATGAGCACAAAATGCCAGTAATGTTATAATATGTCCTTAATTTTGATTTGACATTTTAATTGGTTTCCTCTTACATTATTAGGATCCTTCTCAACACAATAAAATAACACTAGATATTACTGCCTTATGCTTTTTATTTTAATATAAAATTGAAGGCTTACACTCTCCATTTTTATTTCATTTAATCACTTAAGTCTAAAACACATTTCTTCAAAAATTTAAAGTATTAAACCCAGGTTCATAAAACAAACACACACATAATATATCTGAATTTGTTCACCATCTAAAATGTGTCATGTATATATTCAGAGATGGGCACAAAATTTGTTTTTTTATCTCCTTCGTCTCCCAGGAATTATTTCCAGACACATTGTTTTACTTCAGATCTTCATCACTGTTTTCCTGTTGCAAGGAGCACTGTAGGTATGCGTGCTTCCCAGCAGTATTAGAGACAAGGATATAATTTTGTCTGAGGTGTATAAGACCCCCAGGGCTATACAACTGCATTTCAATAAATATTAACTAATGTCATTGAGAAGGCAATCTTTAAAATGCATCAACAATGTGTGTGTGCATGCGTGCGTTTGTGCGCATGTGCAGAAGCACGTGCATGCATGAGTGTAGAAAGGGCTTGAAAAACAGCGTTGTATATCGGGGTGCTTCTGACACTTACTACATGAATATTGAAACTTTTTTTCCCAGATGCTCAGATATTTTGCCAAAATGTGCTAAAATAAATCAAATCACTTAGAGAATATGAGCTAGCCTAGAGATTAATAAAATCTCCAACTTCACAGGCTTCCACAAATAATGATATGAAAACAACAGATAATTTTAAGCCATCAAATATTTCAATACTTCATTCTGTTTGTTTCTATGACATATTTACCCCATACGAAAGATTTGCTAACGGAGTTGTAATGGCCTTCTGGGACCGGAAGAATAAGGTTTCTGTAGAAAATGTTAAATTAATTTTGATGGTGATACAAAGTTAAGGAAGGGTTGTTAAGGGATGGCTTGCGGCCATGGGGTGGGGTTTTGTTTTGGTATCCTTTTAGAGCCTGCAGGTGTTTGGCACCAGCTAAAATCAGGGCCAGCTGTGATATTTCAGTTCTGATATTTCCCTCCCAATAGTTCTCAGAAGTGATGCTTCAGAGTGATGTCTTACACCTGATGTATTCAACTTGTGTGGTAGAAATGTGAAGACTTTGTTAAATAACATCAGTTTTGCGACACCCTTTGCCCTCTCTTCCCCACCCACAGGTCATGGCATCAAGGAGAAAAAAAAAAAACATTAATCAGACATTCAGTCATTCATCTCTATGTATTTTTTTTAATTGCGCAGTTCAGCAAAGAATACACTAGAATTGTCAAACACACAGTCTTAACCAAAATACAAAAGACAGGATAACACAATCTCTTTTGATTCTCATGGTAGATAATGATGCTTTTAAATGCTCTCAGTGGTGAGATCCATACCTATTTTTGCAAGAATTTGAATAGTTTCTATTAAAAGCTGCATTTTCTTTTAAGTTTGTTTGGGTTGGAAAACCTCAAACCACAATGTATTTCATGCACATGTTCCCAAGGGTATGTTAAATAGGACCATACTGAGGTCATCTAGCAAGTTTTTTAAACTTTTTAAGAATTCCTTTAATGTATTGCACAATCTTGGCCTGATTAAAAAAAGATATTTTAAGAAAGCACTTGGAAAAACGACCATGAAAATCTATATGCAGATAATCTCCATTATACTTCTAGAATACACAGACTTTTCCACAGATAATTTATCACTGAGGGAGAAAAACAATAAAACTACCACTAAAAGGCTTTTGGATCAAAATTTCTCAAAGCTATCGGTAAATCCAGACCAAAACCCCCATAGTATTCTTGATTGACTTAACAGTGGATACTTTAGGATCATTTCGACTAGGCAGTCTGTAGCATATAACCAGAGGATAAAAGGTAGACAACCTTGTCTCTATCCAAGAAAAAAAAAAATCATCTGTTCTTTCAGTTGAGTCAAAAAATCAAGTTTTCTTGGAACAGGAGGCCATGATGAAATTATTTAGGTTAGCAGTAGTTTCTACTGTCAAGTAAATTTTTGTTGTCTACCAAGTCTAAACCATAGATGAAATGTACATGGCCCACTATAAGCAGGCCCGCAGAAAATTCTCTCTTGCACTGTGATGCTTCTGTTTCTTTTTTTTGGTTAGACATACCCCCTCTTCACTTCATCAAAGCCTCACTTCCTGCGCCATGTTCCAGGCCTTGTACTTCACCCAAGTCAATTTTCAGTTGAACTAGCAGCTGTGCTGGCACAGCACACACGGAGAGCCAGCCACGGGCGCCAGCGGCACGGTCCCACATCTGAGCACAAGTGGCCGGTTCCACGTACCCAGGGCCAAGAAACTCTACAGCTCATCGGGGGAAAAACAAGGGAGGACACCTTAAACGGAAATGATACTTGTACAGAAAATAAAAAATAAAAGGAATTTCAGCAATCAGAAATGATGAAGGTTGAGAACTTGGCACAGAGTTTGTAGATGCATTTTCTTAAAAGAGTATTAGAGCTCGGTTTTAAGCTAACGATCCCCTCCCCACAGCCACACTGAGTTTGTTTGTATCCACGAAACAAAGGTAAGAAAAAGAGGGTGTTTCTTTTTTTTAAAACAAAAATATGACCTTAAAGAACACCATCATAACCAGGGATATTACCATCTGGCAATCCCTACTGCCCTTGATAAACACTATCTCTTGTAACACAACAATATAGAGACAAGATCCTATTTCACCACTTTACAGTTGAGTAAACTGAACCCTAGTAAGTTTATAAAGCTGCCCAACAATTTTGACTCCATGGTCTTAACCATTATGTTGTGCTTACCTCCCCTAGGCTTTCCAGACAAAGGGTTTCCAGCCAGCACTATAGATAGAGCTTGTCAGCCCCACTCAGGGGTGCACAATAGCCACCTGATCATTTGGAAAACCTATACTTTGCAGAGTTAGCCAACTCATTCATTCACTGATCCATGCATCAACAATATTTAATGTGTATCTGCTATTTAAGTCCATTTTAAATTTATTTTTCAGAACATAAGATAATTACTAAGTTCATGCTAAATCCCTAGCACTTGGTACATAATAAGTACAAGAATGGTTTGCCGAATGAACTTTTAAAGCAGTCCTAAAAAACAACTCCATGATTTTGTCACATTTTACATTCCTTCCAAAATCCCAAATTATATGGAATTCTTTAAAAAGAGCCCAGCAATTCCAAGCATAGGGGAAACACAGCGGCCTTACCTCTTGTGCCAAACAATCCTACATACAACTGCCAGAGTCATCTTTGCTAACTTTCAAAATGTAATGGTATGTTGCTCTTTTGCCTTTCTAAAACTCCAAAAAACTTTGAAGTGTATGCTTGGTATTTAAATCGCAAAGAAGAATGAAATTATATATAAAAGAGACCAACTCTATTCTTGCGACTAGGGTACCTTGTCAGTAATCATCACTGTACAGTTAAAAATTTTTGATGTTAGAATTGTAATAGTTACAATCTTCTTTGGGGTGGCTAAGAAGGCAGTTTTCAGAGACCCTTGGGGTAGTAGCACAAGTTGGTGTCCCGGCTCAGGTAATATCACTCTTCTCCATTTGAAAAATGATTGAAGTCCTAAAAATATGCCATAGACCAACAATAGAAACTTCATGCAGGTCCAAAAGAGACAAGATACAGAGATACCAGTAATTAAACTAAACTACAAGGGAAAATTGGGAATGAAAAATCTAATTATCCTAGATTCGGTCCGAACCAGAGCAGACTGCATTGATCAATTTGAAGAGTGGAACCTTGGTTCCTTATTCAACAAAATCTAGAAAATAGGTCACATTAGAACATACCTACTGATTTTTAAAATAACGTTCTTTGGGGTGAATTTACGCCTGATGAAACAGGTGGAGCAACGGAAATGCTGATGATAAAACTCTCAGAAATTATCTCTAGAGAAACATGCCCTCACATTAATTGAATTAAACACCAAGTCCTACACACCTCAGTACCACTTTTAAGCGGGAAAATAATAGTACAACTCACCCACCCATTCCCCCACAACAATTTAAAGTCAGAGCTTGGCCTCATTCAAAGTCATGAAGTGAGGAAACTGGTCCTCTGGGTCTAGTACATTTCAGGGCATGCATGCTGCTACATCATTGCAAAGAGTCACCAGACAGTGATCCATGATATAGTGAGGACCCTTCCACATAAACTCAACACACATCAAGTGGGCCCCCTTATCTCAAATGCTTATTGGCCATTGTTTTATTACGGACAAAGCCTTGCCATTTTCACGATCTTGGCAGGAAAATAAACCCAAAGCAGAATTCCTGAATTCATTCACTTTTTTTCCTCCAGTAAATACTGTAGCCATTGAATCAAATACATCTCAATTCTCCTTGAAGCAGGTATTCATGTAAAATATAGATACCAAAGGTAAAGAATTAGGTCAGTTTCCAACGAAGTTCTCCTCTCTTAGAAAACATCGTATTCCATTTTCAATAATTAATTTCAAAGAAAAATCTGTTACAATGAAAAGAATTTTTTTAAACCTGTAATTTTGAAGCATTGGAAACTGACAAGATATGTGAATAATCATAGTGAAAGCTTCATAGAAAAATGGAGTTCCTCTACCTTTTGGGATTAATATGTGAATCCAAGAAACAGTAAGTTGCCTGCAGTGATACTGATTAATAAAATCAGAAATTATTTCGATACCATCTAAAAATAATTATTTGAACAATGTTATAGAAAAAAATATTTTTTTCAGGTGATCCTTATTCCTGGGCCCAAGAAGAAGCCTATAAGAATTGTACAGATCAAATCTCTATTCAAGAACAATTAATTCTTCACAAATAATGCCCTTTACTAATCAAAACATATAAAAGCCTCTCATTTGCAAAGTTAATGTAACCTGCTTTGTACAGTTTAAGATAGCCATCTGACAAGATATGGACTGTAACTGTGAGAGTTGTCATACTTCCTTCTATAGAGAATGATCTCCAAGTGCCTGATCCCAATCTTTCAATTGTCTATATTTCTATTTTTCAGGAAAAATGAATGTCCTGACCTCACAGGCTTTATGTAGAGACTGTTGCAGAAATATGTTAGATCTGATGGACATAAAAGCATGATTATAGACAGCCAGTTCCAAATTGATTCTTTTTACTTCAGACCCACAGTCTAACGTAATAGTCAAAAATCATGTTACATGACTTAAGCTCAAGACCAATGGCTAACAGGTATTTATATGATAAGAAAGAGAGGCAATATGTACTAAAAAACTGCAATGTACTAAAAACTTCAAAAACCAAACCTGGGGTTCTGCAAATACATTCTTCATGTTGTTGATTGGGCCGTATGCAACCCCACTGCCTTCAAAGAGGTATAACCACTTGCTGGTCATTTCTTTTTCAAACCTAGGAACACACCAAAAAAAGATGTATTTTTACAAAGAATGTAACACAACATTTTTTCTCATATGGCCCTCTTTTGAAGCAACCAATAACGACAAAAATATGTTTCTTAGACTCTCTTTGCTCCTAGTTTTGAGAATGTTGCCTAACTGAAACAACTCGACTTGCCCTGCAGTGGTAGGAACAGCCACCCAGGTCCCGTTGTTTGAAAATCCACCTTTAGAGATAAAACTCCTCCTACTTCTGTCCCTGTGTGCTTTTTGACAGAGAGCCTATTGGAGAAGAGAGATTATGTGGGGAATGGTTTTAACTGAGTTTCAATTGTTGTGGTTTTGAGCAATTTATAAATATAATGATAATAATAATTGCAATTTTGAGCATAATGTCATTGTGCAAAGTATTTTTTAGGTATAAGGCATAATACGCCACTATCAGGTAGACACTGACATACTAAATTATTCCTCAAAACAAAAAATAAACAAATGTTGCGTTAGCGGTGCCTGGGTAACTCAGTCAGTTTAGCATCCGACTCTTGATTTCAGCTCAGGTCATGATCTCATGGTTCGTGGGTTCAAGCCCTGCATCAGGCTCTGCACTGGCAGTGTGGAACCTGCTTGAAATTCTCTCTGCCCCTCCCCTGCTCACACTCCTTCTCTCTCCCTTGTTCTCTCTCTTTCAAAATAAATAAACATTGTTAAAAATGTAGTTGTTTTAAAAGAAAGCTATATGTTCTACCCCTATTATATTTAAGGTGCATCAGTTAACAGCCACAACCATTGGCCTAAAAACAACTTTAGGTACTTATTTGCACTGTGATTTACTAATCAGAACAAATCTAGGCATGTGAACACTGATATATCAGTTTAGCCATTACCTCTCAAATCCAACCAAGTCCTTTACCTCTGTTTGTTTTTTCTATAAAATTAGGCTCCACAGACCTAAAAGCCTATTTGATTGCCTTTATTTTCTCTGTTAGGTCTCAAGAAAAGGGGACCTAATTCATTAATGAGATTCACTGTTTTGTATTTTTTCTTGTTAAGACAATGAAACAGAACACAATCTTGGATCTTCAAGGCAACTGAACAGTGATAACTTGCAAAAGAGTTTAGAATTACTAATTGTTAAAGTGGCGAACTATTTTCAGTTAAGTAATAATCTAGGTGAAAAGAGATTTTTAAAACGCCTTAGGTAAAATAGGTTATTGGGAGCAAGTAGAAGGCACTACTACAGAAAAACAAGTGAAAATATAATTGAAATAGTATATTCATGGATTTCCATTCAGCAATCTGACACATAGCTAGAATTAACCTTAAATTTGCAGATTCTGTGGGAAATTATATAAGAGAAATGCCCTACTTCTTCCACTGTTTAAAACCAGGGTAAAAACAGTATCAATACTTTGAGGACACTTTTCTAATGTTATTATTATGACAAGATTTTATTGTACATTTGAATCGCAGCCAGTAATGTTAACCATCCCTATGTAGTATACAACCAAACACTTTCCTTCTACATACTGAAAAGCATTCTTTCATGGGAACACCACTATGCAGATTAAATGTCTTACAATAATCAATTCTTCACAACCTTATTTTCTTTTCAATGACTGTTAAAATCATCTCCTGGCCAAGACTTCCTGAGACATATATATCACCAGAATGATATATGCTGAAAGAATAAAAGAGATACTTTGAACTTGGAGCCTTTTCAATCAAGGTGTCAATTACTTAAATTTTTCATAAACCAAGTATTATAATGGTTAAGCTGATAAATTTTCAAGACAAGTGAATTTATCACCACTGGCCTCACCCAAGTGGCCTAAAAGAGCCGCACAGAAAATGCATGTCAATATCCAAACAAACCCATGGCTGCAGACTTGCCAACAGAAAACTCAGGGGAATAGTTGCAGTTTTAGTATTTATATAAGCTTTTCACCACTGGGCAAAAGCAAGGGATTTATTTCATGTTATGGAAACCAATGGATGCACTTTGGAAATGAGACAGGGGAGAGAGGCAGTGTCTGGAGCTGCAGTTGTGACCACTGTTTGTGTATTTGCGTGGGTGTGGGTGTGGAAGCGTTCGTAAATGCCTTAAACTCAATCAGTCAGAGACAGAACATCGCTGCATTCCGCTGCTCCCAGAGGACACATCCATCATTTTCCTCTGAAAATCTATCTCTTGATCTAAATCTGATGTGGAATCCTTTCCTTTATCTATGCAAAAAAGCTGTAAGCGCATGTTTTTATTAACCACAAAAATTCTGCTGAAAAAAAAAAAGGAAAAGGAAAGAGCTGTTCTAAATCACTTTTCAGGCAGTATAATACTGAAGGTAAGACAGGAAAGTGTCCCTAGATCCAGTGAAGTGAGCCTCAAAACTAGAGCCTCCTCTGGGACGTTACTTGGAAACTCATTAAACAAACCAGACTTAATTGTGAACTTATTAAATCAATCCACATATTACATTTTAGATTTTTGCTGAAGTCACTTGATGTCAGAATGAGTATTGTTAACCAGATCGCATCACTTAGGTAGATGAAACATGAAGACGGACTTGAGTTTAAATTTCTTTGCATCAAGATTTCACTTAAAAAACAAAAGCTCTTCTCTTTAGAGAATAGTGTAACGTTGCAGCCAAATGCAAGACCAGAGAGAAACTAAGAGGCATGGGCCATGAAGGTGGAGTTGGAAATAATTCTAACGTTAATGATTACTAAATACTGGTTATTAAATTGTTTGGTCTATATCTTGTAGCTTTTATCCTCACAAGCTTACTGTAAGGTAAATATTATTCTCATATGATCAGTAGGAAAATCAGGTTTGGAGAAATGAACCTGCTCAAATTCATACAGCTTTAGCCCCCCAACCTTTTTTTGAGGTATGACTGACCAATAAAAATTGTACACATTTAGCTTGTACAACATGGTTTTTTAAAGAGTGAAATGTGGTGCAGTGATTTAATATACATATACATCATGAAATGATTATTGCAGGCAAATTAATTTACACATCCTTCACCTCATGGTTACCATTTATGTGGGTGGGGGGGGGAGTGAGAACATTTAAAATCTACTTAAGAACAATTAAGTATTAAATATGGTATTAAAACCTATAATGACCATGCTATGCATTCAATTCTCAGAACTTACTCATCTTATAACTGAAAGCTTGTACCCTTTGACCAGTATTTCCCCACTTTCCCCACACCCTAGTCCTGGGCAACCACCATTCTACACTCTGGTTCTAGGAGTTTGACTTTTTAGATTCCACACATAAGTGAGATCAATGCACTGTTTGTATTTCTGCATCTGGCTTATTTCATTTAGCACGAAGATGCTTTTTCACTTCAAGCTCTATCTCCTTACATTAATACTCATTCATTCCTGATGTTTTTAGTAATAGTGTGTTTTGTGTCAGTCATGGGGATTACAACAATAAAAACGCCCCTGTATTCAAAGATCATAAAGGAGACCTAAAGGAGAACACAGCTAAAGAAATTGATGAATTGCAATGCAAGATGCTAAGGCAAAAAAATGAGTATACAACCTGAGTTAAAGTACCAAAAAAGGAGACCTGAACGGGGCCTGGTGAGTCAGGAAGGAATTAAAAAACCAGGTGACATTTGAGCCAGCTGTTGAAGGATGAATTAGCATTTTCCATGGGGAAGATGGAAAGAAGGGTCTTCCAGACAGAGAGAACAATATGTACAAAGACCCATCCTGGAAAGAATCTAAAGTCTCCTGTGCCCTGAGTGGCAAAAGATGAAAAATGGGAAAAGAAGTTTAGAACTGGAGTGCAAGGCATCTTGTCTGCTATGCTAAGGATATTGGATTTCCACCGGCAACGAGGAATCCAGAGACGTCTTTCAGCGGGGGACTGACATAATCAGCATCAACACATTAACACAGAGAACAGAGAGATACAGACGAGACCAGAGGCAAGAAAACTTGAAAGGAGGTAATGTACTCTCTCTCCGATGCATCTTAAATCTTCCCCTCTATCAATATCTTCCATATTATTGTCAATAATAAACCATTTTCATTGGAAAAAAAACGTTTTCTTGGCGCTCTTACCCCTTTTGTTCCTCTTATTTATCATTTCCAGTCTGTCATGGCTGCATAAGCCTCAGAAATCTGATTTGTTCACCAACACTTTTTCTTACCCAGACTCCAAGAGTCTTCAGTTACCACTTGTCAGACCCAATATTCTTTTCACAGTCCTCATCCTACCTGCTCTCCGTGCAGCATTTGATGCTTTTGACCAGCCTATCTTTACATCCTATAGTACTATACTTATTGGATTTTTAAGACCTCTTTGGCCATTTCAGTTTCTTCTTTTTTTTTTTAATTTTTTTCTTAATGTTTTTATTTATTTTTGAGACAGAGAGAGACAGAGCATGAGCAGGGAAGGGGCAGAGAGAGAGGGAGACACAGAATCGGAAGCAGGCTCCAGGCTCTGAGCCATCAGCACAGAGCCCGATGCGGGGCTCGAACTCACAGACTGTGAGATCATGACCTGAGCCGAAGTCGGGCGCTCAACCGACTGAGCCACCCAGGCGCCCCTCAGTTTCTTCTTTAAATTCTTTTACCTTTTTCTTCCAGTCCCGATATTCTTTGTTCTTTTTCACCTATCTAAGTAATCCTGTCGTCTCCATGGAGATGGTACCCAAATCTGTATTTCTAGCCCTGACCTTTCCCCCATCTCCTCTTCCTAGTTGCCATAGGATATTTCCACTCAGATGCACTATCCTCCCCATAAACACAACACGCCCATGGATGACTACCACTTCTGTTGCCCCCATAAACCTTGTATTTCTCCCTTTCCTGAATTCACACTTTTGGCTAACTCAGGAACTCGTTTTTTCGTCATCTCTTATAATTGACACATAACGGGCCTGCAGAATCAACATTTCAATAGTTAAGTTTTACTTATCTAGTCTGACACTTGGACTGTGGCAATAGTAGACTAAAAACTTATTGCCTCCAATTTTCCTCCTTTTACTAAAGTGAATTTTATATGTCTCAAATCTGTCCAATTGTCTCTTTTCCCAGGATGACTATCTTCTCTCACACTAGAGAAACAGACCATCTCTTCACTGCTATATCCCCAAAACTGAGAACACAGTTGGCACCCAATATTTGCTAAATGAATGAGTATACAACTAATTGGTCAGAATAAGAGGGTCTTAGTCACATTAGCTTGAATGAGTGGGGTAGATTACTTTCTTCCAAAACCTTGCTGACAATAGGTATATTTAGATACTGAGGTTTGGAGAAGGAAGACAATCTGAGGGTCTTAGGTTTAAATGCAGTATCACAATATCTCCTCTTTTCCTTCTTCCTTCACACTGCTCTTTAAATTCTTCACAGAAATATGTCTTATTGAAAATAAATTTCAAGTTCCCAACAACTAACTTACAAACAGATGCTTAAAACATAATGTTTTGATTTAGGGACTGACTATGTTATCCAGAAAATCATAAGATCTCAGGAATTAAAAAGACCTTAAAAACTATCTATTGTTGTCTATGGCTCTATAAAATCATCCTATTTTGCACATTGTACATATTTCTATTAATAGCACACTGTCAGTCCAGTTACTGAAAGTATTCAAACACAGAAAGTGTGCACAACAGAAAAGGCATGAGATGTGGATAGATATTGAGTTACAGCCCCAGTACCACCTACCTATATGACCTTAATAAAAATATCAGTTAATAACATTCACGATTTTTCAAATCAAATCAATTCTCACAACGATCCTGTGAGAAAGGTATCATCATGGTCATTTTAAAGGTTTAAACCTTTAAATAAACCACAGTTTACAGAGTTTAAGTAACCTTTTTAAGTCGTATCAAATTAAGTAGCCAAGCTGGAAGTCTATCCTGGGTCCAAAGCCCATGTGTTAACCACAACTTTATACTGTTTGACTCAAGGTAGCAAAGTCCAGGAGAGCAGACCAGACAAAGTTCTGTGAGTCATGTGCAGCCAAAGACCACTCCCAGAGAAGGCTTCAAAAGGAGTACTTGAAGCCTAGCATCTTGGTGTTACTCTTAACTGAGAGCCTTTTATCTACCAGGCACCATAAGAAATACTTTGCATATATTATTTCTAGTCATCATAACCCTGGGAGGTGAGTTTTATGATTCTGATGACTGAGTAAATTAAGGCATAGAGAAGTCAAGTAGGGAGGTATATGTAAGAGAAGGCTCAAATCTATCCATGGGTGGGATTTTGAACACGTCTTTCTCTATGTTTGCTCAGTAGCGTCGACCTGCTAGAAGTCAACATCAACCCAATCAAGCTCAGCATGCAGTGGCACCCTTAGGCCACTGGCATATCAAAGATGGGAACAGAAGCAAGTTAACTCTGTACTGGGTGAGGTGCTTGGTCTCCAACAATTCCCAATTTCTTTCCCACTGACCATTGATCAATGCTATGGTCCCATAATGTCTCATAATATTGACCACCATATTCCAATCTGATCTTTTCAAGAATCCTATGAGAAAGGACAAGTTATCATTATTTTGAAGATGAAAAATTTGAAGCATAATTGGGAGTCGTACTCAATCTTTATACTCTTGGCTCAGAGCTCATCTCACTATGCACTGCTGCCATTTATGAAAGATAATCAATAAACAAATCAATAAATGAAATGTATTTCCTAACTTCCCTTAGCTTTGTGATGGTAGGTAAGTGGTTTAACTTTACTGAGTTCTAATTTTCTCATCTGCTATAAGAAAATTATAGTTGCAAATTGCTTAACATGGCACATAGCACATAGTAAGTACCCAATAACTGGTATTCCACTTAGTAGTCGTGTCACTTATACTAAAAATAAACACGATAATAAAATATGCCTAAACTGCAATCCAAGGAATGCATTTTAACAATTTATACAGCAGATCCTATTTACTGCTGATCATCTCTCAGATATTTTATGGCTGTAAAAATATAAGCATATATATGTCAAATCATTCATTATGCTGTACACCTAAAACTAATACAGTATTATATGTCAATTACAGTTGACCTTTGAACAATATCAGCTTGAATTGCATGGGTCCACTTACACACAGACGTTTTTCAATAAATACAATACAGTACTGTAAATGTATTTTCTTTTTTATGATTTTCTTAATAACATTTTCTTTTCTCCAGCTTACTTTATTGTAAGAATACAGTTTATAATACATATAACATGCAAAATGAGTTAATCACCTGTTCATGTTATTAGTAAGGCTTCTAGTCAACAGTAGCCTACTACTAGTTAAATTCATAAACACTCAAAAGTTATAAAGAGATTTTTCAACTAACTGTGTGGGAGTCTGGCACCCCTAACCCCTTCATTGTTCAAGGGTCAACTGTGTACCTCAATCAAAAAATATTATTTATTTATTTTAGAGAGAGAGCAGATGAGAGGGGCAGAGGGAGGGAAAGAGAATCCTTAAGCAGGCTCCATGATCAGCACAGAGCCCAATGCAGGGCTCAGTCCCATGACCCTGGAATCGTGACCTGACCCAAAACCAAGAGTCAAATGCTCAATCTCCCGAGCCTCCCAGGCACCCAATCAAAAACTATTTTTAATTTTGAAAACAAAAATTCAAAGCTTCTGGGACTTCTAAAATGTATTTACATGTCACTTTGTTATTTTTTTTCTAGAAAATATCAGTGTTTGTGCAGTGTACATCATTGGTGATGCCACCAGTGTCAGGAATCTCAACTGGTCTTCATTACATCTGGAGATCTCATGGTAGGTAGCGACAATGCAGAGATTTCAAGCTAAGCAGGGGGTAGTAGAGCAAATACATTTTAACCAGGATAGCATCCAGGAGGGCTGTAACAATTTAAAGAGGTACCAACATCACTATAGCTTGTAGAGAAGCCACGGATGTTAAATCTTGTCTTTCTGGCTCATCCTAGTGGTTCAGAGGAAGTCCAAAGTCTCAATTCCTGTCGGTGACAAAAGAGAAGGCCTACTGCGAGGTCACGCTGTGTCCATAGATAGACAAGGTCTCATTCCCTTAAGAGGTCCATAGATACCCCTGGGCAAAATATGGTGACTTAAAAGTTAGTGACAGCAACTTGGAGCCTTTGCCCTTTTACCTACATCTCCCGCCTGACTTTATGAGAGGCTCAAAGAAACTTTGTCTTCCATGGTCTTCAGAGTTTCTTGAGTGAAGAATATGGCAACATTTGTGGCAAAAGTAAAATCACATCCATCTTGGTTTTATGAGTTTCTCCCCACTTTTGGGTCAGAACAGAAAAGTATTTCAAGGATAAACTATATACAGAGACTCTGCAACAAGTTTTTAAATCTTTGAGTCCCCTCAATCATTTTTCCACATCAAAATTCAGGACTCAAAAATGTAAGTTATTTTGGAGGTCTAGTTAGTTGTATTTTCAGAGTTTTATATGAAAATCCAAATGTAACTTAACTAACATTGGAATATGACTTTATGTTGTAAAAGCATTCTTCAATGCACACAATGATTTGTTCATATAATTGGAAATATGAATCAATTTGCAAAAAAAATTATATTTTTTGCATAAGTACAAAGGTAAACCTTATCTTGCTGCAATACTGTTTCTACGGAAGAGTTGTTAATTTGCCAACCACAGTTTTTTTAATAGAAGTGTCAATATCTGTATACCCAGAACCCATAATCTTCTAAAATTTGTACACATTAATTCCATCCCCTTATACAAATAAATATAAATACATTTGTGGATTTCCTCTAAGGGTGGCTCTCCAGAACAGTGGAGAGAAAGTTTTCACACCCCATCTTCTTGATATACAAAAGACTGTGCCTTTAAACTCCAAATAATTTTGTGAAAAACACAGAAAGCTAAATAAATATCTTGCGGGGACTTAACAAAAACAATGGAGAATTGCAAAATACATTACACTGGAAGACAGTGAGAACTGAATATAATTTTGTAAAGAAATGCTGTCCACATAACATACAAGTTTTGGGGAGAGTTTATTTCAATATACTAGCAATGCTTTCCTGTGATTTTTAAAAGAAAATTCAGGAATCTTATCCACTAGAGTTAGTTTTTAAATTATTAAGTTTATTTTTTATTTTACTCTTGTAAAATATTTCAAACATGCCAAAAAGTATAGGAATAGAAAACTATAGGAAAGAAAATAATACAAATACTTATGTCTCCTCACCTACCCACATCATTAAAATCTTAACATTTGAGCATCTGTGTTTCCTATCTTTAAGGAACCAATGTTGCCAACAGAGGTGAAGCCCCTTTTGTACCTCTCTTTTACCTTGTTGCCCTTTTTCTCCTCTTCAAAAGAAGCACCATCTTATTAAATACATGTGTATCTGTTGGAATTAATCCATGAGCAATAAGAGGTATCATGTGGGTTTTTAAACTTTATACTGGAACTTGCTTTCATATTAAGCATTTTAATTTCAAGATCTATCTGTATTCATACATACAGATTTGGCTCATGTGCTTTATCCACTGGGCACATTCCTGTGTGAATATTCCACAATTTATCTTTTTTCCTACTTATGGTCTATTGTTTCCAGTTTCCTACTCTTACACATGATGCTCAATAGAACCTTATAATTTTCTCTATCTATTCAAGTAGGATTGATTCCCTAAGGTATACATAGAGAAGCAGAATTGCTGACTCATAAAGTAGACACATCATCAGCTGTATTAGATTTTGCCAGACTATTCTCCAAAGAGCTCCATACAGCCTGATGACAATTTTTGCTTCTTTCATGCTCCATATTCTCACCAACTTTTGTTATTGTCAGACTAAAGTTTTGTCACTCTGGTAGAGATGAAATGGTATCTCACGGTTACTTTAATTTTTTTTATTGTTTATTTATTTTTGAGAAAGAGACAGAGCACAAGCAG
This sequence comes from Acinonyx jubatus, assembly GCF_027475565.1. NCBI lineage: Eukaryota > Metazoa > Chordata > Mammalia > Carnivora > Felidae > Acinonyx > Acinonyx jubatus. Next base: position 94,058,920 of record NC_069383.1, on the reverse strand, counting down.
GGAAGGGGCAGACAGAGGGAGACACAGAATCCAAAGCAGACTCCAGGCTCTGAGCTGCCAGCACAGAGCCTGACGCAGGACTCGAACTCACGAACCATGGATCATGACCTAAGCTGAAGTCAGATGCTCGACCAGCTGAGCCACCCAGGGACCCCTCTCATGGTTACTTTAAATTAAGTTGCATTTCTCACAACTAGAGAAGGTAAACATCTTTTCACAAGTTTAAAGAATATTTTTTTCTTTCCCTTTCATATTTTTTGCACTTTTCTCAATTGGACTATTTCTCTTTTACTACTGACTTAACGCACTTTAAATTCTTTCTACACTATAGCTCGTCTTTTAGCTTTCTTACCTTTTCATATAAAAACTATTAATTTTAATGTAGACAAATCATAATTCTTGTCCTGTCATGTTTTTGCTTTCTGCGCTGATTTAATAAGCAGTATCTAGCTTGTAAGCTTGTCATGAGGCATTAAATTTAAAGGTGTATAGAACAGTGCACGGTATGAGTCAGTGCTACAGAAGTGTCAAATAAATAAAGCTACACTAACATTACTGGAGAGGCAAACTGTTGGCAACAAGGGGAAAGAAACCAGAAGTTTTGGGAACAAAAATTCGATAGATAAATATACTGCCTATAGAAAATGTCTCTTTGGACAAATCTGAGTAAATCCAACCCAAACCAATAGGATTCCATAATATCCAGGCTAAAGTCTACAATGCATTAACTATAAACAGGCCTGTGACACTTCTATAACCCACAGAAAAACAGCTGGAATTTGTTGGTCGGTGTTTCTACCGTAAACAGAACCACAGACTTAATATTTCCTGTAATCTTCTCAGACCTTATTTCCTCCTAGAAATTTATCTCTACTATTACTGATAAATTATGATTAAAGTTACCCCTTTTTCCCTCTAGCATTCACTAGCTCTCTCCTTTGCCTGAATGTCAATCTGCAGGCCACACAAAAGATGGAGCGAGAATTCCCCCGGGGAATCCAGTCACTGCCTTGCAGAGCAGGGTCACTCAGAACTTTTCATACAACTTGCTCTTAAACCCATCAAGACACTTACTAGGCTGAGAAGCCACTATTTCTTAAGATTCACACTAACTGTTACCACAGTAATAATTCTGGCCCATACTAACGATCATTCACAGTTCAGAAACATACTCTGTTTTGTACAGATTTTAAATGAAGTGTGGGTCATAATATTATAATGGTTTGACCAGCATCTGCTGTGACTGTACAAACAGCCCAAGCAGCATCATTGCAAAGCTAATATAGGAAAGTTGCCCACATTGCCAAGGTCCAGAAATAACTTATACCAAGGCCTCTCATACTAAAACATAAGCCTCTTGAACTGAGATCTCTTTGTGAAGACCTACTAGTAAAGCAATACGTAATTTTTGTAGAAAAATATTTAATATCAACAGACACAAAAGAAGAAATAAAATCAATTACAGAAATAATTTTAGGAGCGCCTGGGTGGCTCAGTTAAGCTTCTCACTTCAGCTCAGGTCATGATCTCACAGTTCGTGAGTTCGAGCCCACGTCGGGCTCTGTGCTGACAGCTCAGAGCCTGGAGCCTGCTTTGGATTCTGTGTCTCCCTCTCTCTCCACCCCTCCCCCGCTCGTGCTCTGTCTCGCTCTCTCAAAAATAAATAAACATTAAAAAAATAATTTTAGAAATTTAAAAGGGATCACAATGGTTTTTTTCTTTTCATTGTGTTAAAATAAATACACATAACTTTAAATCTATCGTCTCAACCATATTTAACGTTTTATTTATTTATTTACTTTTTTTGAGAGAGAGAGAGAGACTATAACTACAAAGTTATAGTAACCAAAAGAGTATGGTTTTGCATAAAGACAGACATACAGACTAACAGAATAGAAAAGAGAGCCAGAAATAAAGAGAGCCATTTATGGTCAGATGACTTTTAACAGGGTGCCAAGACCATTCAATGGGGGAAAGGACGATTTTTCAACAAATGGTGCAGGGATAACTAACTGTATATCCACATGTAAAAAGAATGATGTTGGAATCTTATCTAACACCATGTACAAAAATTAACTCAAAATGGATCATGGACCTAAATGTAACACATAAAACAAGAAAGCTCTTAGAAGAATACATAGGACAAAAGTTTCACAACACTGGATTTGGCAATGATTTTTTGGATAGGACACCAAAGGCACAGGTAACCAAAAAAAAAAAAAAAAGATAAACTGGACTTCATGAAAATTTAAAAAATTTGTGCATCAAAGACACTATTCATAAAGTAAAAAGCCAATGCGCACATTGAATTCAAAATTACATTAAAAGAATTATTCACCATGATCAAGTGAGATTTATTCCTGGGCTGCAGGGCTAGTTCAATATTCGCAAATCATCAATGTGATACAACACATTAATAAAAGAAAGGTTATGATCTTCTCAATAGATGTAGAAAAAGCATTTGAGGGGCGCCTGGGTGGCACAGTCGGCTAAGCGTCCGACTTCAGCCAGGTCACGATCTCGCGCGGTCCGTGAGTTCGAGCCCCGCATCAGGCTCTGGGCTGATGGCTCAGAGCCTGGAGCCTGTTTCCGATTCTGTGTCTCCCTCTCTCTCTGCTCCTCCCCCGTCCATTGTCTGTCTCTCTCTGTCCCAAAAATAAATAAACGTTGAAAAAAAAATTTAAAAAAAAAGAAAAAGCATTTGACAGAAGTATCTATTCTTGATAAAAACCCTCAACAAAGTAGGGATAGATGGAACATACCTCAACATCATAAGGGCCATATATGAAAGACCAGCAGCTAATATCATCCTGAATGGGGAAAAACTGAGAGCCTTTCTCCTATGGTCAGAAACAAGACAAGGATGTCCACTCTCACCATTACTATTTAACATAGTACAGGAAGTCATAGCCTCAGTAATCAGACAACGAAAGGAAATAAAGGGCATACAAATTGGCAAGGAAGAAGTCAAACTTTCACTATTTGCAGACAACATGATACTCTACATGGAAAACCTGAAAGACTCCACCAAAAAAATAGCTAGAACTGATACATGAATTCAGCAAAGTCACAGAATATAAAATCAACGTATAGAAATCTGTTGCATTTATATTCACCAATAATGAAGCAACAGAAAGAGAAATAAAGGAATTGATCCCATTTACAATTTCACCAAAAATCATAAGAAACCTAGGAATGAAACCTAGAAAACTAGGAATAATAATAAACCTGGGAAAAATAATAAAACCTGGAAACCTAGGAAACCTAGAAAGCTAACCAAAGAGGTAAAAGATCTGTACACTGAAAACTATATAATGCTTATGAAAGAAATTGAAGAAGACACAAAGAAATGGAAAAATATTCCATGCTCAGGGATTGGAGGAACAAACATTGTTAAAATGTCTAGGGGTGCCTGGGTGGCTCAGTCGGTTGAGCGTCCAACTTCAGCTCAGGTCATGATCTCACAGTCCGTGAGTTCAAGCTCCACGTCGGGCTCTGTGCTGACAGCTCAGAGCCTGGAGCCTGCTTCAGATTCTGTGTGTGTCTCTCTCTCTGCCCCTCCCCTGCTCATGCTCTGCCTCTCTCTGTCCAAAAAAATAGATAGATAAAAAACATTTAAAAAAATTTTTTAAATGTCTATACTACCCAAAGCAGTCTACACATTTAATGCAATCCCTATCTAAATACCACCAGTATTTTTTTTGCAGAGGTATAATAAACAATCCCAAAATTTGTGTGGAACCACAAAAGATGCTGCCAAATAGCCAAAGCAATGCTAAAAAAGAAAAACAAAACTGGAGGCATCACGATTCCAGATTTCAAGCTTTACTATAAAGTTATAGTCATCAAGACGGTATGTATTGGCACAAAACCAGACAAATAGATCAATGGAACAGAATAGAAAACCTGGAAGTGGTCCCACAACTATATGGTCAACTCATCTTCAACAAAGCAAGAAAGAATATCCAGTGGAAAAAAGACAGTCTCTTCAACAAATGATGGTGGGAAAACTGGATGGTGACATGCAGAAGAATGAAACTGGACCACTTTATAACACCATACATAAAATAAATTCAAAATAGATGACAGACCTAAATGTGAGACAGGAAACCATCAAAATCCTAGAGAAGAACACAGGCAGCAGCCTCTTTGACCTTGGCCAGAACAACTTCTCACTACACACATTGCTGAAGGCAAGGGAAACAAAAGAAAATATGAACTATTGGGACTTCATCAAGAGAAAAACTTCTGCACAGCAAAGAAAACAATCAACAAAACTAAAAGGCAGCCTATGGAATGGGAGAAGATATCTGCAAATGACATATCTGATAAAGGGTTAGTATCCAAAATCTATAAAGAATTTACCAAACTCAACACCCAAAAATCAAACAACCCAGTTAAGAAATGGGCAAAAAACATGAATAGACCCTTTATCAAACAAGACATCCAGATGGCTAACAGACAAATGAAAAGATATTCAACATCAATCATCTTCAGGGAAATATAAATCAAAACCGTGGTGAAATAGCACCTCACACCTAATAGAATGGCTAAAATGAACAACACAAGAAACTATAGGCATTGGCAGGATGTGGAGAAAAGGGAACTCTTTTGCACTGTTGTTGGGAATGCAAACTGGTGCAGCCACTCAGGAGAACAGTATGGAGACTCTTCAAAAAACTAAAAATAGAGCTACTCTATGACCCGGCAATTGCATTACTAGATATTTACCCAAAGGATACAAAAATAGAGATTCAAAGGGATGTATGAACTTCACTGGTTATAGCACATTATCAACAATAGCCAAACTCAGAAGGGAGCCCAAATATCCATCAACTGATGAATGGATAAAGAAGATGTGATACATATACAATGGAATATTAGTTATCAAAAAGAATTAACTCTTGCCATTTGCAATGACAAGGATAGAGCTAGAATGAATTATGTTAAATGAAATAACTCAATCAGAGAAAGACAAATGCCATATGATTTCGCTCATATGTGGAATTTAAGAAACAAAACAGATGAACATATGGGAAGGGGTGGGGAAGAGAGGGAAACAAACCATGAGAGACTTCTAATGATAGAGAACAAACTGAGGGTTGATGGAGGGAGGTGAGTGGGAGATTGGCTAGATGGGTGATGGGTACTATGGAGGGCACTTGTGATGAGCACTGGGTGTTTTATGTAACTGATGAATCACTAAATTCTACTCCTGAAACCAATATTGTACTGTATGTTAACTAAAATTTAAATAAAAATAAATAAATCAAGTTCCTATATCCTAGCATTAAGAGAAAAAAAGGCAATGCACAGAATGGGAAAAAATATTTGCAAATTATATATCTGATAAGGGATTAATATCCAAAATATATAGAGAACTCCAAAAACTCAACAACAAAGAAACAACACAATTTAAAAAATGGGTAAAGGACTTGAATAGACATTTCTTCAAAGCACATGAAAAGATGCTCATCTTTAATCAATGGTGAAATGCAAATCAAAACTACATAGAGATATCACCTCACACCTTGAAAGTATGACTATTTCAAGAGAAGGAAAAAAAACAGAAAACAAGTGCTAGCAAGGATGTGGAGAGATTGAAACTCTCGTGCACTGTTGGTGAGAATGTAAAATGGTACAGTCACCTGGAAAACTGTATGGATATTCCCCAAAAAACTTAAAAAAAAAAAAAAAGAATTGCCATATGACCCAGTAATTCCACTAATGAGTATATATCCAAAAGGAGTGAAAGCAAGATCTCAAAGTATTTGTACACCTGTGTTTATAGCAGCATTATTCACAATTGTCATTTTTTTTAATTTTTTTTAGTTTATTTTTTTATTTTGAGAGAGAGAGCATGAACTTTAGTGGGGGTGGGGTAGAGAGGGAGAGAAAGAATCCCAAGCAGGTTCCGCATTGTCAGCGTGGAGCCTGATGTGGGATTCAAACTCACAAACCATAAGTTCATGACCTGAGCCAAAATCAAGAGTTGAACACTTAACCCACTGAGCCTCCCAGGTGCTTCTATTCACAATAATTAAAACGTGGAAGCAACCACATATCCATCAATGGATAAATGATTTACGATGCTTTGTAACCATTTCAAATTTAGCAATCACATGTCCAACAGTCAAGGAATAGTTACTTACTATGGCATTTGGATATTTGTGTTTTATTTTCTTAAGGTATGTGAATGTCGCTTCAATAAACATCATCACAGCTTATTCTCTATACATGATCTTATTTCCTCAGGATTTATTCCTAGAAATGAAAATCTTTTAAATGTGCATAATTTTAGAACATTTTTATATTCATTCATTGAACAAGTATTTACTGAGTTCCTACTAAGTGCTAGGAAGTGTCTAGGATTCTAGCAGTGAACAAAACAAAAATTCTCATCTTCATGAAGGAGACAGGATAAATGAGTAAAATATTTCTTGCGGAAGTGCTGTGGAGAAAAATAAAGCAGAAAATAAACACCTTCCATGAGTGGCCACACCATTAATAGGATGACTTAAGAAGGTCTCAGTGAAAAGAATAAATGTTGCCAAATGCACTGTATGGACAGTTTCTCTTACAGCAAATCGGAAACTATCATTTGATTTGATTTTTCCCAATTTGGTAAGCCAAAAGAAAAAAGAAAGACATCTTGCTGATCACTAATGCTTTTGATTATTTGTGTATCTTTATTTATAAAATGCCTGATTATATTCTTTCAACAATTTTCTATTGGGTTTTCCTCTTTCATATTAATGTGTGACAAGCTTTGACAAGTTTTGTATTTGCCTTTAACTTTTATTTACGGTGGTTTTTAATGTACAGAACTTTTAGAATAATTTTGATTCTCAAGGACACAGGTGATAATAGAATTAGAATAACTCATAATTATCCATTTGCATTATCCTACATCAAATACACAATAATCTCAGAATAACTACTTTAATCCTACCACAATTACGATTTTTTTAATAAATATTTTTGTTATGTGGCACCAATTGTACTCCCCGTGTTTAACTTTCTGTATCTATGTATCTACATAGCCAGAATATATTGCCAGTGCATACTACATACTTTCTCTTTGACTTTCATTTACCTATGTTACATATATTTCATATTTATAAATGGGGCTTGCCACAAGTCTTTAGGTTACTATATTTCCAGTTACTTTTGTTAGCCCATTTTTTAGTAGATTACACAATTCCTGCATAATTATTAACAATTTGTATCCTTTTTACTTTAAGGTCAGGTTGAGTGTTTATGGAAATCCTTAGCTTTCTTTCTTTGAATATCTTTAAAATGTTACTCCCTGCTCCTGAAAAAAAAATCTGATAATTTAAATTTCTTGCCCTTATACGTTATGCGTTCTTTTTGCCTACTGGCTTGAAAGATATATATTTTTTTTCCTTTAAAGTCCAATAATTTTACTATGTCTTAGCATTGGTTTTTAGAGTCAATAGTCTCAGATACATGGTATGCTATTTCAATATATAGCTTCAAATTATTTTTTTTAACTTCAGGAAATTGTCATCAGTTATAGTGACTATCTTAAAAGTCTGGAAACAGATAATATTATTATGTTCTTAAATATTAAAAGTGTCATTTATGAACTAAGCAATCTATTCTTTAGGCTACCTATATATGTGTTGAAAGTACATAAAGAAAGGAAGGAAATGAACACAAAATTCAGTGTAGCTGTTCCTTCCTCCCGGAGGGTACCAGGAAAATGATATAGATAGATAGATAAAAATTTTTAATTTTTTTATATATTTTTAAACTTTTTTTAATGTTTATTATTTTTGAGAGACAGAGCAAGACAGAGTGTGAGTGGGGGGAGGGGCAGAGAGAGAGAGGGAGACACAGAATCCGAAGCAGGCTCCAGGCTCTGAGCTGTCAGCACAGAGCCCAACACAGGGCTCAAACTCACGAACCGTGAGATCATGACCTGAGCTGAAGTCAGTGCTTAACCGACTGAGCCATGCAGGCTTCCCAATACCCTGCTCAATTTTTATCTCACTCCCTGCAGTTTTTCAGCATGGAGCCCTCTCCTGGAGGGGACTGTCAACAATTCATAGCAACTATACTGCCCCAGTTTCTTCAGAGCTCATTGGGAAGCCCTGCACTCAGTTCCTAGCTTCTGTTGCTGTTCTCAAAATTGCTCGTCCCTTCCTGAAGAATGCGTCTAGGTTATTCTGAACCTATGCGCGAGTCCAGGACAGAGGCCCCAGTGCTACCCTCGGTTTTTCCCCTTACAGACAGATGTTGCTATTATTCTGGTCCTATGCTTTTGGTAGTTTGTCTCCACTCACTTACATTTTGGGGTTGAAGAGGATTCCTTGTCCTTTTGTTGTAAGTGTTTTCCGTGTTTTTTTCTCATTTTGTTCTTTAGTAGCTCCGTTTTTATGTGGAGATTTGGGAGATCCAAAAATGATGCTGCCACTGGCACCATCGTCTTCCCAGAAGTTCAAGGGTATTGTTCAAAAAAATGTTTAAGTTTATTTATTTGAGAGAGAGAGAGAGAGAGAAAGAGAAAGAGAGAGAGCAGGAGAGGGGCAGAGAGAGGGAGACAGAGAATCCCAAGCAGGCTCTGCATTGTCAGTGGGGAGCCCAATGCAAGGCTTGAACCCACGAACTCAGATCATGAGCTGAGCTGAAATCAAGAGTCAAATGCTTAACCAACTGAGCCACACAGGCACCCCTCCAGGGTATTATTTTTAAGAAATGTGGAGAACCTTCCTTTTGGCTGTGAGTCAGGTGCCATTTTGAAGTCAAAGGAAACTCATTTATGATTCAGTTTTTATTTTTCCTGGCCAAGTTCAACCTGTTATCACTTGACCAACAGGCATCTTTTACTTACGTGCTTCTAGTCCTGCCCAGGAGTAAAATGTATAACCCAGGTGTTGTATGACGTCCACCTCTTCTACTCACTTCAAATACACATTTAGACCATTAGCATCATATCAAACACAATCTGAATCTAGGTATAAGCTAATGCAAAGCATCACACCCTAAAAGGCAAGCTTGCAATTGTTCCTTAATTTTCCTGCTTCAAAACACTGTTTTTCAAGGCATCTCTACTGAATCTGATTTACACTCATTAAACAAAAGATATTTTCTTTCTTCTTTATTTTTTTTTAAGTTTATTTATGTATTTTGAGAGAGACAGGGGCAGGGGCAGAGAGACAGGGAGACAGAGAATCCCAAGCAGGGAGTGCAGTCAATGCAGAGCCCAACACGGGGCTTGAATGCAAGAAACCGCAAGACCATGACCTGAGCCGAAACTAAGACTTGGATGCTTAACTGAGTCACACAGGTGCCCCAAATAAAAGACATTTTCAAATGAAGTGTGAAAATCTACTACTTCACAGATTTACTCACTTTCTCATCTGGTGTCTTCCATGAACGAACAACTTTAGGAAAGGGCACATGATTTTGTTACTGGACATAATACGCTAACATGAAAATGATAGGAAGGAAAAGAGTTATAAGACAGAGAATCTACTTTTTTATTATTCCAAAGGATACCAGAGGAAGAATGAATTCTATTGGTAATGGCTTCCAATCCTTAAAACCCAGAAGAGTGGCCGTCCAACCTGCTTTTGCATGTAGATAGTACAGACAGTGCTCTGCAAGGGAAGACAGTACCTTCAGAAGGAACTCACTTCATATTTGGAAATCTCTGAAGAAGGATTCTAGCTTCCCAATCTTTCTCTTCTTTGCCCATCCTCCCTAGCTCCACCCACCCTGGTACCCTTTCCCTGAGGGTGGAACCAAGACTGTAAATGTTAGAACACAACCGTTCACATCCATCCTCGAACCTGCCTCTGGAAATGTCTTCCCCACTGATCCTTGTTGACTCCTGGGGAGCCTCAGACCACATTCTTCCCCATAACAGTCTTTTCACATTCTAAAACAGCAGCCATGATCCTCCACCAAGTCCTCTCTTCTGGAAATTAAACACCCTGACATCCTTTACCTACTCTGCAATATGGCATATACAAAGAATTTAAACAATTCATAGCCTACCCATCAGTGGAGAAAAACATGTTATTCAAAGGGAAAAGATGAAAATAAACCATCACAGAAAAACATGCTCAGCCCCACTTATAATTTAAGAGATGCAAGTTAAATGATTTGAGGTATCATTATACACTGTAAGAAGTGGGGGGAAAAAGTATGGTTACATATTACTGAGGTCCTACAAATTAACTCAGATTTTCTTGAAAACAATCTGTTAAGAAGTAATAAGAACTATAAATCTGTTCATGCAGTTTGAATGATTCCATTTGTACAGTGATATTCAAATCAAAAGCTTCTAATGCAGTAAAAAAGTAAAAATATCCTAAATGCCTAGAAGACAGCAAAATGCCTTTGTACACTACAGAATATTTATACAACAGGTTAGTACATAAGCAATTTAAAGTAAATATATAGCCAATATACACTAAATACTTTATACAATATACACAGAAATACTTTAGGAAATGCAAAAACAGAACTCACAATTGTATGTGCATATAATTATATCTAATTATGTATATACATTAACAAAACTCCACAAAACAATTTGGCAAGATATAAATAGAACTAAAAAAAAAAAACTCATCGTATTCTTTTTTTCTTCAAAATTTCTCAAATCCTTAAAAGAAACCAAGATGATTAAAGTAGTCTCATGGTTCCATAAAAAATATGGGGATCCCCACTAACAGTAAGTACTATGGGGCAAGAGATGGGCTTGGCTTGCTTTCTGTTGTATCCTTATACGAGGACAGAGCCTGACATTTGATAGATGACATTTACATAGCATATTCTATGTGCCAGACACGACTTTAAGCTCTTTACATGGATTACACATCTAATATAACAACCCTATAACATAGATACTATTATCATCCCCATTTGATAGATGATGAACCTGAAGCATGGCGAGGCTTCAGTGACTTGGCAAGATCCCACGGTCAGGAAAAGATCCAGGATTAGAACCCAGAGAGTATGAGCCCCAGAATCCATGCTCTCCCCACCCTTCCCCTATGCTGTACCACTTCAGTAAATGAGGAGGTGAGCAATAAAAAATGTATATATGGAAGAATGGATCAACGGATCGATCAGCTGATTGACTAATGAATTGTTTGTGTTTACTCTCTCTGGAACCTGAGAAAGGAAATTGATGTATTAGACACCTATGCACTCTGGAACCATGCTAGGTGCTTTCATACATTATCTCAATAAATCATAGCATTCACTTTGCAAGGATGCCTTATATGGCCCATTTTTTTCAATATGAGGAAACTGGGTTTTTTGTTCATTTGCTGTTGAATCTTGGAAGAGTCACCCTGAGACACAAAAATGATGCTTAGCAGAGTAGGAGCTCAATACGTCACTGAATACAGGACTTTAAAATAACTTTTTAATACTTATAAAAGGAAGTATTCTTTTGATTGGGTTCACACAGGAGTGTGAAGGAAATACGAATGGGCAGCGTTCCTGGATTTCACCAAAGCTACCCACAAGGTCATTAAAAATGTCGTTGTGGATAAGACAGAGAAATGCAATTTGCATAAGGACATGATGTGCAAATTTCAAGCCAGGCCACCACACACCCAGACAGTTCAGTTTCAATCCTGGATAGTAAGGGTGGTGTCTGTTGTTGAATTTAAGTGAGGATTAGGATGATGTCATGTTGGTTGGATTTGTGCATAATAAGAAGCTAGTAGAGACAGCAATCAAGTTGGTTTAAACAGAGCCAATTGTGTCTTAAACAAAGTTAATTAAAAAAAAAAAAGGAAGTTAAGTACAAAAATAATAAATGCACAGAGAAACAGGGCTTAATAGTAGCCAGAGTTTATTTTTAATTTTTTAAACATTTTTTAAATGTTTATTCATTTATTTTTGAGAGATAGGAAGAGAGAAGGACAAGCAAGGGAGAGAGACACAGAATCTGAAGCAGGCTCCAGGCTCTGAGCTATTAGCTCAGAGCCTGACGTGGGGCTCAAACTCACAAACTGTGAGGTCATGACCTGAGCTGAAGTCGGACGCTTAACCCACTGAACCACCCAGGTGCCCCCAGGGTTTTTTTTTTAAAAAAGGTGTTTTGAAGGGCACCTGGGTCACTCAGTCGGTTAAGCATCTGACTCTTGATTTTGGCTCAGGTCATGATCTCACAGTTTGTGAGATGGGGCCTGGTTGGGCTCCGTGCTGGGTTGTGGAGACTCTCCTGCTCCCTCTGCCCCTTCCCTGCTGACGCACATGTGCTCTCTCTCTCTGAAAGGAAGGAAGGAAGGAAGGAAGGAAGGAAGGAAGGAAGGAAGGAAGAAAGAAAGAAAGAAAGAAAGAAAGAAAAGAAAGAGAGAGAGAAAGAGAAAGAAAGAAAGAAAGAAAGAGAAAGAAAGAAAGAAAGAAAGAGAAAGAAAGAAAGAAAGAAAGAGAAAGAAAGAGAGAAAGAAAGAAAGAAAGAAAAGAAAGAGAGAGAGAAAGAGAAAGAAAGAAAGAAAGAAAGAGAAAGAAAGAGAGAAAGAAAGAAAGAAAGAAAGAAAAGAAAGAGAGAGAGAAAGAGAAAGAAAGAAAGAAAGAAAGAGAAAGAAAGAAAGAAAGAAAGAAAGAAAGAAAGAAAGAAAAAGAAAGAGAGAAAGAAAGAAAGAAAGAAAGAAAGAAAGAAAGAAAAAGAAAGAGAGAAAGAAAGAAAGAAAGAAAGAAAGAAAGAAAAGAAAAGAAAGAGAGAAAGAAAGAAAGAAAGAAAGAAAGAAAGAAAGAAAGAAAGAAAGAAAGAAAGAGAGAGACGGGGCGGGGAGAGAGAGAGAGGGAGGGAGGGAGGAAGAAAAGAAAAGGAAATAAGGCGTTTGTGGTCACTTATTGAGAGTCAACACACCACATGGCTGCGGAATAAGAGTGGAAACTGGGACAGCAACAGAACTGTTACCCAAAACAAATGAACTACCACTCCATTAGACTGCTGCCCGGCCTGTACAATAAGTAACACATTATCTAGTGTCTGCCCTATGCCAGCCATTCTGCTGAGAGCTTTTCCTCTGCGTATTCACCCATTCAATTCTTTCAACTATTCTAGACGTAAGGATTATTATTATTACCCCCAATTTACAGATGAAAAATGTAGAATATCAAAGCCTCACAGCTTGCCTAATATCTTACAATTGATAGGACAGGACAAGTGTTGAAAGCTGAGGAGTCTAATTCCAGCTTCAACTGAGGTTAACCACGATTCTATTCAGCCTTTCTTGTCCTCTGACACGAATAGCTGCAGAGGCTGTAGAATCCCCACCCCATGTGCTCTTGACCAGCATGAGCTCTACCGCAGCTCTAGAGAGTTCCAGCCCACTGATGGCTTCCTCTCGCAAATGCCTGCATCGTTTCCTTATATGTGGGCTTTCTCCAACACCGTGGGAATTTGCTGGATGGCACCCGCAGGGGCAATCCTCAAGCACTAGGGACGGGAGATGGTGGATAAATACCCAGTGTCCCCATTCTCTGGTGAGATGATATTGAAGCACGTTCCAGGCCATTTTCAATGTTCCCAGAATGACTGACCCCAGCTGCCCACAGTGGCAACCTGCTCATCAAAGCACCCTTCTCTGTCTTATTTTCCCCTTGTTTATTTGTGTTTCATGAGATCATTTCCCTAATAAATTCCCTCCACCCAAGTCCCTGGATCAGGATCTGCTTTAGGGGAAACCCAGCTAAGTGATTTCTGAATCACTCTTAAATCTTCCACTAACTTTAAGTAATTAAGTAATGACTTAATTTAATTTCTTCAAGAGTTTAAGTAATTTATCTTTTTAAGCATACCATGGATAGCTCTGACATTAATTATACACGCTTTGATTGTTTTATGTTCTGAGCTAAACTAGAGCATGTCTTGGGGGAAAATAAAAGGGGTTAGCACGATTTTCTTCTAGGTCATTAGCTAAACCCAATAATAGGTTTAGGGAAGGAAAGATGGCAAAATAATGGGAAAGGAACATGAGACAGGAATTTTTAACATAATCACTGTAACTCAAGTACAATGTATGTCTTTGCCCACCCTGTCACCCAGCAGTGGATTTCCAGTACCAAATTACAAAACTGCCCCCATTCTCAAGAATATTTCTGAGAGGGATGAGTTCCTTAAATCATTTCCTTTTTGGATAAGCTCAAAGGGAGTTGTTGGTACTTAGGAAAATAAATCATACTGGATCTATCAAACTGGAAAACCAAATCATGCCACCCTTTGCTACTGCATTCCGAGGTCACAGTTGTCCCTCTTCTAATTCCAGGAGTAATTTCAGGAAGCAGTGGAAAGTGTTATTGATTAACCAGTAATGCTAGGTTTCTGCTTCCTTATAGAATGAACAGTGCAGACTTAGAAACACCTTGGGAATGGGAAAAGCATAAGGCTTCTTGGGAAGGTATCCTAAATGCAATCTTACTTTGTAGCAATTTTTTACTTTACTGAAAAATAACATTTTAATGATTAAATGTTGCATTCTACTGCCGGTTGTTGCATGGAAAAAAATAAGGTGACCTGCTATCAGAAAATTATTGACATTTCTCAAACATACAGCTTTTGCATGGACATGTTGCTTTAAGATGCTTCATATGGTTACTGTTATAACAAATATGTAAGCTTTATTGAACAATACGGTAAACAACCACAAAAAGCATGCATAAATTGTTAGTAGATTCTGCAAATTATGGCAGAATTCATTGGTGGACTGTGTTTCATCAAAATATTCTTTCCCCCACTGAAAAATGAAAAGTTTTGTAGCACACAAAAGACACGGTCCTTTTTCTTCTTACCAACTTTACACTTTCCTTTCCAGAAGTCAAAGCACAGAATATATACAACCTTCTCAGTAAATGTAATAAAACTACAACTGAAAACAAGTAAAATGTATAGGACATTATCATAAAAATGTAGCTACTTATCCAGATTAACATTAAGGTTAGAAAAAAATCAAAGATACCTGTTTTTATTTTGAAATTCACACCAAGTGAAATTAAGAACATGCACTAACGACAGGAGGCATCTCCTTAAACAGCATTAACTTCTTACCTTTATTTTGACCTCTATGTTCTGTGCTATTCTTAGACCTCAATGACCAAACACTTATAATAAAACTGTTGGTGTGTTTACCAATTAGGTCAGAGCACAGAATTTTTTATTTTTTGGTTATTTTTGGTGTTATGTTGTTTGCTCTCCTAAAATGGGTGAAATTACAATTCTCTCCAGAGACAACCATGGTTAATATTAACCAATACTTCTCCCCTTGGTGCCTTTCCTTTGCTGTTGTTAATATAGTTTATAGTTTTGCCTTTTTAAATTAATATTATATAATAAACATTTCCCTTCCGATAAAAAATTTAATTTGAGGTGAATGAACAATATTCTACAGTAAGTGCTTACTTATTACCCTAATGCCATATGTTTATGTGCTTTGCATATTTCATTATTGCAAACAACTCTGCAAGTGTCTTTATCTTGATTCCTCTAAAGAGATTTACTAGAATGCGAAGGATGGTTATTTTAAAATAGAATTATTAAGTCACTAAGAATAGTCACTTTAATGTTCTATACACCTACTGTCCACGTTCTTTCTCCTCAGCATGGCATCAACTTCTATATCTTACTATGTATTAGGACACATTAATTATTATGTTTAATAAACATTTGAATGACTAAATAACATATTTGAGCCATCTTTATCTACATATATCTAATTATTAGCAAAACCAAATACTTCTTCATATATTGACATTAAGATTTCAGCTTTTATGAGTTATTCAGGTTAATGTGCTGAGGTTGCTGTTGTTGTTAGTTTGTTGTTTTCTAATCTATTTGGCTGTTCTTTTGTAAAATAACTACCATTATCTGTAGTTATTGTTGGAAATACTTTTCCCACTTCATTTTTCTTTTAATTTATTTATGGTGTTTAAGGGGAGCCTAGGTGGCCCAGTTGGTTAAGTGTCTGACTCTTGATTTTGGCTCAAGTCATGATCTCACAGTTGTGAGATCAAGCCCCATATCACAATTCTCTCTCTCTCTCTCTCTCTCTCTGACTCTCTTACATACAAAATAAATATATGCATTTATGGTGCATTATGGTGTTTTTAGAGTTGTTCTAATACATAGTAGGGATAGTAATCTCTAATACTTCTTAATTCATTTACTCTATTCTTAAAGATAAATTTTAGAATTTGTTAAATTCCCAAATTAATGCTGTTGAAATGGTGTTTGGATTTTGTTAAACAACTAATAATAAGAAAGACTGACATCTTTACAATATTTAGTTCTCCTAGCAATAAATTTTGTAATTTTTTTTTCATGTAACTCCCATACCTTGTTACCATTTTCCTAGGTGTTTTGTATATGGTGTTACTGCTGGTAGTTATGGAATCTCTCCTTCATTACATATACAATTATAAAGGAAAGCAGTATTTCCTGTACATTGATTTTGTATTTGATCACATGCTTAACTCAATTAGTTGTAAGTTTTTGTTAAAAGTATTATTCCTTTATTATATGCATATCAGTGTTTAATACTCTTTTCCATCTGACAAATATAATCATTTTAGTGAACAATCTGTATTTACTAGTGTGCATTCAGATATTGATTTTATTCTCTCTCCCAACTTTCAACCCATTCTCTGGATTTAGTATTTTCTAAACCCTGGATAAAATCCTGGAAAGATCCTGCAGCCTTCCCAATCTGTCTTAGGTAATGAATGCATAGTCCTTTCGTTCTGGTATTAAAATAACCTAGTTCAGTCCAAGATCTACATAACTCTACTCTGCTACAATATAACAGTAAAAGGCAGAACCCCTGTGCAAGTTCAAGTCCTAGGTTTCCTGTAACTTTAATATTTGAGATAAGCTCTACTTAACTATAGAGGTTTATGTTTTTAATACATTCTTATATTCTGATATTATTTCAGTATCTAGTTTCCTAAATTATATTAGATTATATATCCTGATTTCCAAACTGTGTTCCAAGGCATGCTAACATCCCTTGATATGTTAATAGGAGTTGGGGCTAGTGGAGTAGAAAGGAGAAAACAGTTTCTCTGGCCACATTCGTTTGGAAATCACTGCTTGCTACACTTCTTCACTGAGATTCATAATATATGTCAGCATATTAATGTAAGGAATTCTCTACAAAAATAAAATATTTGCCTCCAGTTTAAATGTTGGTTGACCTTGGGATGCATCTAGACTAATAAAATATGATGGAAGAGATACTGTGCAAGTTCTAGAGTCCACATCTCAAAAGCCTTGTTGCTTCTGCCTTTGCCCTTCAACGGTATTCTAAGAGCACCATATAAGCAAGTCTCTGTAGCCTGAAGGATTAAAAAGATGAACAAGAGAACCAAGTAACTCCATGTAACCAATAGCCGGCACCAGCCAGACAAGAGAGTAGGGCCATCCTGGACTTTCTGGCCCAGATAACCTACTAGCTAAAGGCAACCACTTAATGGAGCCCCCAAGTCCAACAGGACAACCAAGCGAACTCTCAGAATCATGAGAAATAGTAAATCACTGTTGTTTTAAAACAGGCTCAAAAACTCAAAATTGTGACCCACGGGCCACATTTAGTCCATCTGTTTTTGTACAACCCTCAAGCTAAAAATGGACATAGGAGTGACATCCCGAGGTGTAACATACATCATTCCTGTTACTCCTCATAAGAATGACTACCAACTATTTAAGAACAAGACACCACTGAGAGAATTCTTTTTTTTTTTAATGTTTGTTTATTTATTTTGAGGGGCAGGTATAGAGAGAGAGAGAGAATGAGAGAGAGAATCCCAAGCAGGCTCCATGCTGTTAGTGTGGAGCCTGACACTCGGCTGGAACCCATGAACCGTGAGATCATGACCTAAGCTGAAATCAAGAGTCAGATGCTTAACGGACTGAGCCACCCAGGAGCCCCACTGAGAGAATCCTACAACAGAGGCCTGAGACTTAAGTGCCCCCCCCCACCGCCGCCCCACAGAGACCAAGACAGACTGCATTAGAAGGGCAAGACAAGTGGTGACACAATGACCATACTGTTCCTCACCCCAGTCAGCATAACACCACAAGGAGAGGTCTCCCCTGCGGCTATGCTTCCTCCAGTGAAAATGAGAACCCTCTCCAGCATTGTGGGTCACTTTGCAGGAACCCCTAGTCTGATCTCAGACCACAGAGATTACAGGAGAACCTGTAGGGCACAACCATTGGGGATCCAATCGTGAAGGAGAAAAGGGGAGGGGCTTGCAAAAACCAGTTCATACTTGTACTGCCAGAGCAGTCCTCCCAACCAGTGGCTTTGCTCATCTGCAGAGGCAAATTAGGGCCACACTCTGACCAGGGAACTCAGTGGAACACACATCTGCCCAATTTGGATCCTCAAACAAGGAGTTTTGAGGGCCCTAGAGCCCGGTTTGCCCACGCCCAGGCAAGGAGTTGAATCGCAGCCCCACCCACTGTGGAGAGTGGCCTCCAGCCCATCTGACCAGGACTGATGACAGCTACCGGAACCTGTGCTGGCCAGTGGTGCCTAAGGTAAGAAATAAGCAGGCAGCACTAATCACCCCCAGAGCAGAGCTAGTGCTGAGCATGGAGTAAGCCCATGCTATATACAAGCAGTAGATTAATTCATAGCCAAGGCTAATAGTAGCTCCCAGCCTCACCCAATAAGATAGCCTGTTTGAAACATTGAGAGTGGTCAGGAGCAGCCCCTCCCTCTATCACCCATGCAAGGGAGCTGAGACATAGCCTCACTCACTTTGGAGAGTATCTTCCAGGCCCATCTAACCAGAAGGGCCAGTCACAAGCCCTGCAAACTGTGCAGCCCGGTGGCACTGAAGTGGAGAGGTGGGCTTCCTGAGCCCACAGTCTATAGAACAAAGCCAGTAGCTTTGTTTGGTCAGAGAATTTAGGGGCAGGTTGGCTTGAGTTAAAAACAACAACAACAAAAAAGAGCTTTGCCAGCTTTAGAGCTGCTTCTACGGTACCCAGGGAAGGAATCTAATTCATAGTCCCATTTATCACTGAATACAGCCATCAGCTGGTCCAACCAGGAAACCTGACCAAAACACACAGGAAGCTGCATGGCTCATTCGACAGCTCCTCAGAGAGTGGTGCCTGAACAGAGAGCATAGCTCATGGCTTCCCCCACCGTCTTCACCTGACCAGGAAGTCCAGTGCATACCCTGGCCTGATTTGGGTCCCCAAACAATGAGCTGTATAGGCCCCAGGTCCCATCCTGCTGCCTTGCCAGGGCAGGGAAGCTAATTCATAGCTCCAGCTACTACTGAACATAGCACCCAGTCCCTACCATCTGGTAAGCCTGACAGAGAATCCAGGCAACCGTGGACCCATCCTACAACCTCACTTGGGCAGGGAGCCAAGACAGCAGTCCTATACAACTTCCTCAGGCATTGGCACACCACCTGCACTCCCATCCTCACAGCCTGAACGGTTGCCTTGCCCCCAAAATAAATCATAATAACAGACCCCACCTGCTCAAGGACATTACCAAGAGACACACCCAGAAACCCAAGCTGCCTGGTGAAGAACTGTTTCTGCCAAAACAAGCCCGTTAAGTGTGCATGTGATTACTCAAATGCAGAGATAAGAACATAAGGAAATCAAGGATGAAAAACAGAGAAATATGACAGCACCAAAAGACAACAATAAAGCTTTAAAAACTGATCTTTAAAAAAAAAATGGAGATCTATGAACTGTCAGACAAGGAATTCAAAACAATCCTCTCAAAGCAGTTTAGTGACCTTTAATAACACACCGACAACTAAATAAAATTAGGAAAAGAATGCATAAGCAAAAGGAGAAGTCTGACAAGAAAATAGCAGCCATCAAAAAAAAAAAATAATAATGAAAGAGCAATCCCAGAGTTCAAAAATATAATAACTGAACTGAAGAATTCAATAGAGTCTCAAAAGTAAACTCGGCCATGCATAAGAATCAGTGATCTGGAGGATGGGACGTTGGAAATTATCCAGTGAGAGGCACAAAAGGAAAAAAGAAGGAAAAAGAGTGAAGAAGACTTACAGGAATTATAGGACACAATGAAAAAAGAGACAATATTTGCATTATGGGAAATCCAGAAGGAGAAAAAAAAAGAAACAGAAAGTATATTTAAAGCAAAAATAGTTGAAAATGCCCCAAACCTGGGGAGAGAAATGGACAGCCATATCAATGAGGCCCAAAGGACCCAAACTAATTGAGCCCTATTTGGGATCAAAGCCCTATTTAGGATAAAATTTAATTATAGTTAAATTGTCAAAAGTCAAAGACAAAGAATTTTAAAAGCAGGAACAGACGGGCGCCCGGGTGGCTCAGTAGGTTAAGCATCCAACTTTGGCGCGGGTCATGATCTCACCGTTCATGAGTTCAAGCCCCGTGTCAGGCTCAGAGCCTGGAGCCTAGAGCCTGCTTCGGATTCTGCGCCTCCCTCTCTCTCTCTGTTTCTCTCCTGCTCACACTCTGTCTGTCTGTCTCTCTTTCCCTCAAAAATGAAGATTAAATAAATAAATAAATAAATAAATAAAAGCAGGAACAGAAAAGAAAGAAGGTACATACAAGGAAACCCATAAGATCATCAGCACATTTCTTAACAGAAACTTTTCAAGCCGGGCAAGAATGGGATGACATATTCAAAATATTGAAATAAGCCAAAGCTGTCCTTCAGACTTGATGGAGGGACAAAGACTGAGGGAGTTCATTACCACCAGATCTGCCTTACAAGAAATGCTAAAGGGATCTCTTGGAGTAGAAGTAAAAGAACAACAATTAACATAATAAAAACGTAAAAGGTAGTGTATATCTCACTAATAACAGTAAATATGTAGTTAGATTCTGCAATATAAGAGTGGTATATAATTCACTTACAACTTTTGTATGAAAGTTTTAAAAAATGAGGATAGTAAAAATAACCACACCTACAATAGTATTAGTTGCATGATATTAAAAACACGTAAATTTTAACAGCAGTAACCAAAAACTTGACAGGCAGGAGCAGTAAAAATATAAAGTTCATGAATTCTATTGAAGTTAAGTTGTCATCAGTTTAAAACAAGGTGTTATAAAATTAAAACATTTTACATAAGCCACAAAGTAAAATCCTGTAGTATTTAAAAAAAAAAGAACATGAGAAAGAACTCAAAACAGGGGCACCTGCAGGCTCAGTCAGTTAAGCATCCAACTTCAGCTCAGGTTATGATCTCACTGTCCGTGGGTTCAAGCCCCACATCAGGCTCTGTGCTGACATCTCAGAGTCTGGAGCCTGCTTGAGATTCTGTGTCTTTTTGTTGCTCTCTGCCCCTTCCCTACTCGTGCTCTCTCTCTCTCCCAAGAATAAGTAAACAAACAAATTAAAGAACTCAAAACATACTGATACAAAAACATCAACACACACACACAAAGATAGCAGGATAAGAAACAAGAAACAAAGATCTCTAAAACAACCAGTACACACACAACAAAAGACAAAAGTAACCAAAAAAGAGTAGGCTTAGCTATACTTACATCAGACAAAATAGACTTTACAAATGATGAAAGGAGACAAACAGGGGCACTATATGATGCTAATGTGATCAATTCATCAAGAAGACATAGCTGTAAATGTAAGTGCATTCAACACTTGGAACACCTAAATATATAAAGTGAAAACTAACACAGCTAAAATAAGAAATAAAATTGAATAAAATACAATAATACAATAATAGTTGGGGACTTTAATACCCTACTCTCAATAACAGATAGATCATCCAGATAGAGAATCAATAAGGAAACAGCAGATCTGAATAACACTAGAGACCAAATGGACCTAAAGATTTATACAGAACATTCTATCCAACAACAGCAGAATACACGTTCTTCTCGAGTGCACATGGAACATGTTCTAGAATAGGCTATATGTTAGGCCAAAAAACAAGTCTTAGCAAATTCAAGAAGATTGAAATGATAGCAGGTATCTTCTCTGACCACAGTGGCATTAAACTAGAATTCAAGAACAAGAAAAAAACTGGCAATTCATGAATACATGGAAATTAAACAACACTCTCCTGAACAAACAATGGATCAAAGGAAAACTGAAAACATAACATGCCAGAAAAAGAGATCAGACTTGTGATTCCCAGAGGTGGAGTGGAGAGGAAGGAAGAGTGGAGAAAGATAGTCAGAAAAGACAAACGCCAGTCATAAGATAAATAAGTACTAGGGATATAATGTACACCACGATGACTGTAGCTAACACTGTTATATGAGATGTAGGGAAGTTAATAGAGTAAATCTTATGAGTTCTCATTAAAAAATGGATTTTACCTTTTTAAATGGTTGGAAGGAATCAAAAGAAGAATGTCTCATAACATATGAAAGCTCTATGAAATTCATCTTTTGGTGTCCACAAATAAAATTCTATTGGAATACAGTCATGTGGGGTGCCTGGGTGGCTCAGTCGGTTAAGCACCTGATGTTGGCTCAGGTCATGATCTCGCAGTTCGGGAGTTCAAGCCCCGCATTGGGCTCTGTGCTGACAGCTCCAAGCCTGGAGCCTGCTTCAGATTCTGTGTCTCCCTCTCTCTCTGCCTTTCCCCTGCTCGTTCTCTCTCTCTCTCTGTCTCTTTCTCTCTCAATCAAAAATAATAAAAATTAAAAAAAATTAAAAAAATTTTTAATATAAAAAAACGGAATACAGTCATGTCCACTCATTTAAGTATTGTCTACGGTTGCTATCTGGCTACAATGGTAGAGTTAAGTAGCTGTGATGGAGATCATTTAATCCACAGAGCCTCAAGTATTTATTATCTTTATAGAAAAAGCTTGCCAACTCGTTTTAAAGTGGTAAGTTTCAGTATGGTTTGCCATGCCACAATAGTTAACTACGATTTTACAATTTTAATCCCATTTAATTCCTTTTTACTTAAACACTTTGCTTTATAGTTTTGTCTATAATTGTATTTCTAAATTTATTATTGAGTTTTAGAATATTTCATTGTAGTTGGTTCTTTTGAAGCTTACTGAAATTTTTTTTGTAACCTAGTCTATAATCAGTGTTTGTAAATGTTCCACAGACACAAGACTATGTGCTCTCTGTTAGCAGGGTATGTAAGGTGACGTATATCTAATACTTCCATCTCATTCAATGTACTAAATAAATCCTCTTTTTAGTTCTTAATCTAGTTTAGAAAATACCGTGTTAAATTATTATAAAATAATCATGTGTCTCACAATTTCTAACTTTCTAATGTTTTAGAATATATAACTTTCTATGTTTTGGAATATATTTCTATATCTTTCCATGCTTAAAAATAACTTGGAACAATCAATGACTCTTATTTTAAAGATACAGTAGAGATCAATGACCGCCAGGAAGGGTCAGTCCCAGGGCTATGAAGATACAGACCAGCACTCCAATTTTCCTTTTTTGTTTTCCTTCATTAAATTGAACAGAGTACTGAGACTTAAATAAACTCAGACATTCCAATGTCTGGATTTTTCTTTCCAAAGTTAGCAAATGAGAAAAAGAAAAACAATTCACAATAGAGGGAAGAAAAATCATTAAGAAAGGAAAATGTCAATTTATAAATTCAAAGATTAAAAGTTGTGTGTGTACCTGTGTGTCTGTGTGTGTGTGTGTTTGTATAAGTGTGGGGGATGAGGTGTAGGGTGTTTACTTGTTTCCTTTCCCCGGCCAGTATTATTCTAAATATGAAATTTATAGAGAAAAGAGAAAAAAAGCAGTTATTCTGTGAGTGCTGTGGAAAAGGCATTGATAATCAAGAGATTCCCATTTTGAGCCTCACTAATGATCTATGTGTTATTGGCCAAAACATGTTAAACTAGAACTAAGGTAGGTTTAGTCTGACATTGGGAGCGGCGAGTAGCTTGCCAGGACTACTGTGGATCATCCAGGTGAAGGCGGTCAGGAGCAGCTGGTCACCAGGGAATGTTCCAGGATGCTGGACAGCTGGTGGAAATCAAGACCCAGCAGGGACGTCAGCTGTCAGCACTGGAAGAGAGGTGGAGTCTGCTCTTACTAGAAACATCAGTTAATGTAAGATCAAAAAGAGCAGAGGAAGGCCTATGCGAGGGCACCAAAGCTAAGAAGAGATAAGAATAGAACCCAAGCAGGGGCAAAGTAGTTGCAGAACAGAACTCGGTGTGAGCCAAAGGCAGGCAGGAAATTGGGCAGGGCAGGATGAGTCTGGGGAGTCTGAGGAGCAAAGCAGTGTCAAGAGACTGAGTCAAACTCCAGATTCTCTATCCAATTTGAAAGTCAAGAGCAAAACAAGGTCAGCCAGAAAAGGCTGGAGAGATGTGCCTACACCCTTCCCAAAGGAAGGCCTTCTGAGCTGGCTTTGTACAGTCTCCCACCAGATCAGGGGTCTCCAGCCATGACGCTGTTAAATTCTAAGTTCTTACACTTAGGAAGGGGTTAAGTCCAATGGTATCTGAGGCCCTACCCAACTCCCCAAATGTTTAGGACTTTAGCATTCTATAAATCTAAAAATATACATTAAGTTCCAGTGGAGAAATGAGGGTATTAAATGTTTTATCCAGGGAAACATAGTTTACTGGACTCCCTCTCACAGCCATCACCCCCCTTCCCGCCCCCACACACATATATAAATATCCCACCACCACCATCTAATTCTTTCTACTAAAAGGCAGTATGGAATGGTTTATAGCCCTCCTGGAAAGAAAAAAATGGGGGTGGGGGGAAGGAGCGGGATGACATTCCATTTCATCCTGACTCACTTAAAGATATCATTCGATCCTCAGTCACAAAGAATTCTCCTAACAGGGTAGAAACAGCCCGGGTCATGAGGAGCTCGTTTGGAGTTGCAGTAGTTCCTTATACGATCCTATCCGTAAGCCAAAAGGATACATTCCAGGGCTGTGTTTCTTTCATTCTTTTTCCCTCCAGGCTGATTTTATAGTAACAACACACAGCCACTTAAAGCTATCTCCAAATAGCCAACATTCAGAAAACGTACCACATAAAATAGAGACATTTTACAAGGAACCATCTATTAGCTGATAATGGCAGAGCTGCCATGGAATGCAAAAGAAAACCAATGTGACCCTCACCAAAACATCAGATCCATTTATCCCAATCAGCCCTCTGCAGCAAATGCCAGATTAACCTACAGTATCATTCAAGGCATTATAAGAGGTTTGAGGGGGGGAGGCTGCAATAAACTAAACATGTAGGTTGAGGATGTATATAAATCACATGAATTGCAGCCTCATAAGATACTAATAGAAGTCGGGGGGGAGGCGGTGGGAAGGCTGGCAGGAAGATTTTAAAATGTGATCACATGGGAAAGAGAACTTTAGACCAACCAAAGAGTTTCAGGGGGAGCAAACAATAAGTTTCTCTCTATATATTAAAAACATGTAGACATGGGAGAGTCGATGGTTGCCAGGTTTAGAGAGGAGAGGAATGAATCAGAGTTAAAAGAGACTTCCCTAGCCTCCCAGCCCTGGCAGAAGCATCATTGGGGGGAACTTGATCTCTGGGGCTCCTGAGTGCTCTCAGCCTTTCACTCTGCTCTCGGCCTCGCTGAGGCAGCCTGGGCTTTGATGATTTCTCTACTTTCTCCACATGAAAATCTAGTCTGAGGGGAAAGTCTGAGAAAACTTACGCTAAGGAATAAGAGTTCAAGCTTTAACTCTCTCTGTGCTGTCTGAAGCTTAAGAATGGACAAACTTAGGGTACCTGGATGGCTCAGTCAGTTAAGCCTCTGACTCTTGATTTTAGCTCAGCTCATGATTGCACAGTCTTGTGAGTTCGAGCCTCGGGTTGGGCTCTGGGCTGACAGAGAGTCCCCTCTGTCTCTATCCCTCCCCTCCTCACACTCTCTCTTTCTCAAAAATAAATAATAACAAAAAAACTTAAAAAAAAAAAAAGAATAGACAAACTTTTGGGGCAAAAAAAAAAATCTATAATTGCAGACCTCTGAAATCAGCAGTGTAAGGAAGGGTTATATTCCATGCAACAGAGGTTCCTTCAAGCCCTTCTAAATTCTATCATATAGGTGGACAGTGATAAAATTCTCTCTGTTCTCTGAGCAAACTACTTATTCAAATGAAGGCTTCATGCAAATAAATGAAATCCAATTATTAGGCAGGTGATACATAATATCCATTTAGAATTTAATTTTAAAAAGAGATCAAATTCTCAATAACTGGATGAGGACAGGAAGATGGAACCAGAAAAGGAAGACAAGAGGATGAACTAAAATGGGGTTTAAGACAGGGATAAAGGGAAGGAGTGAATGATAGCTAGCCGTTAAGAAATTAAATATAAAGAAGAGTTGGCCCTTAAACAGCACAGAGATTAGGGGCGTCAACCCCACACACAGTTGAAAATCCGTGTATAATGTTTGACTTCCCTAAAATTTAACCAAAAGCCTCCTGTTGACCAGAAGCCTTACCAATAACAGAATAGTCCATTAACACATATGTTGTATATGTATTATATGCTGTATTCTTACAATAAAGTAAGCTAGAGAAAAAATGTTACTGGGAAAAATCGTAAGAGAAAGTATGTTTATAGTCCCATCTGTATGTATCGAAAAAATTCTGCATGTATGTGAACCTGCACAGTTCAAACCTGTTTTGTTCAAGGGTCAACTGTAGCTTCATTTTCTAAGAATAAAAATTAAGGAAATTACAGATGTTATTTAGCAGATAATTAAAGTCAATAGCTTTCAGGAAGGCCAAAATGCCCATTAAAACTTTGAAAAAACTTAACCATAAAAATGACACAGGAGAACTCATGGACATATTTTTTTCCAAGTTCAAAGGCCCCGGCTGAAGCTTTTCATAGAGACTATTAACACAGCATAGCAGCTAAGGAACGCAAAATGTGTCGTTCTTTACGAGGGTATAGCCACCAATGCAAGGAATAACTTAAATGGAGTGTTCACAAGTTCCAAATTCATCACCCTCACCAAGAAACAAGTGTCTCTTGAAAGGGAATAGACTATGGGCCGTTAAGGTCCATTTTGGTTTAAAAAACTAAGCACTATTAACAGTCTTCATTAAGAATAAAGTCTTTATTCCAAGCCTTGTGAGCTATTTTTAATTTTTCAAGAGAGTTGAACAAAAATCATTTAGCTGCAAAAAGGATATACAGGCCTACTACAATATCCTGCTTTCCTTTCACTGGGATCAAATCAGTACAATAATCAATGATACTCGTATCATCCTAAGCAGGGTTTGATTGGCAGTTGAATAGAACTTGATTAAATAAAAATTATGGAATTCATGAAATATTTACAGCTTGGGAGAGAAAAATTTCTCAAAGATAGGGGGTTCATGAGTAAAAAAAAATGATACAGGAGAAATTTAATGGTAAAAAACACAAAACTGGGGAACTGTGATTTGTGATTCTAGGGGATTGAGATTCTCCTAAAACAGACCGAACATTGCTGTGTGCTGTGTTGGGCTAGCTGCTCTCAGGCCTGCTCTGGTTCGTAATTCTCACTATGGTGTAGGTATCGTTATGCACATTGTATATATATATGAGGACCTGAAGCTCCAAGAATCGGGGCTAGTTCAAGGCCACAGAGTTAGTGGAAGACTCTGGCCTCAAATTCAGGCCTTTTGACACTCAGTGATCATAATACAATCCTCTTAGGTTAGTTTAGAAAGTTTTCATCTCTGGCTACCATTGTTCTTTTTTCTTTTTTTCCTTTGTCTTCCAAGATTTTATTAAAATTCAAGCTAGTTAACATACTCGTAATATTGGTTTCAGGAGTAGAATTTAGTGATTCATCATTTACATATAACACTCATTGCTCATCACAAGTGCCCTCCTTAATGCCCATCGCCCATTTAGCCCATCCCCCACCCAACTCCCCTCCAGCAATCCTCAGTTTGTTCTCTGTAGGTAAGAGTCTCTTTTGGAACCTGGATGGCTCATTCAGTTAAACGACTTTTGGTTTCAGTTCAGGTCAGGATCTCATAGTGTGAGATCATCAGGCTTCTCTCCCTCTCTCTCCTTCTGTCTCTCTCTCAATAAATAAATAAACTTAAAAAAACAAGAGTCTCTTTACGGTTTGCCTCTCTTCTCTGTTTTTATCTTATTTTACTTTTCCTTCCTTTTTCCTATGTTCATCTGTTTTGTTTCTTAAATTCCACATATGAGTGAAATCATATGGTATTTTTCTTTCTTGAACTGACTTATTTCGCTCAGCAAAATACACTCTAGTTCCATCCACATCACTGCAAATGGCAAGATTCCATTCCTTGTGATGGCTGAGTAATATTCCATTGTTTTCTTTTTATCTTAACAACACTGGGAATTTGTCCTCTTTTCCCTTTGGCCACTTCTTCCAAACTTGGATGGTATTGCTCCTTGGGTAATACGTTGACTAACTGAAAGATTGTTTATTGAGTTCCAGAAACCCAACAGGCATTAGAAATAAAAATCAAAAGAGATATATAATCTCTTATGATGTGTCCATGTAGGTTCATCAATTGCAAATGTACCACTCTAGTGGGGAGTGTTGATAGTGGGGGAGGGGGATATATGGAAACTTTCTGTACCTTCCTCCTAAAACTTCTCTCAAAAACATTTAATTGTTTTAAAAAAATAAGAGGGGCACTTGGGTGACTCAATCAAGTGTCCGACTCTTGATTTAGGCTCAGGTCATGAGCTCGCAGTTCGTGAGATCAAGCCCCAGGTCCGACTCTGCACTGACAGTGTGGAGACTGCTTGGGATTCTCTCTCTCCCTCTCTCTCTGCCCCTCCTCCCACTCCTGCTCTCCCCCTCTCTAAAAATAAATAAATAAACTTAAAAAAATAAGAAATTAAGAAATGTGAAACTTATTTAAGAACTTTACTGTCTTGTCAAGGAGGACAACTGATGATAGTTGGGTGCGATGGATGCTTTGATGTCGTGGCATCAGAGGGGCTGTTTACAACAGACAAGTGAGGCAGGAAAGGCTCCTGGGGCTCGTGGTCATTTGGAAGGAATGGAAGCAGCCAGTGAGGCCAAGAAGCTTCATCATTTTAGTGAAAAGCAAAGAGCATATGGGAAGACACAGAGGATTAAAACACCAGGCCACGTTATAAGGAGTTGCAGGTGGTTCTTGGGTGACAAGGTAGGAGGCAATTACATGTATTAAGGCAAATAGTTCAATCTTTGTCCTCAAAGCTGTGAAGACTCCCTGAAAGACCTAGGCAGGGAAGCAGAAGGACCAAATTTGTCGGATTGAGACCAAGATGTCAGTTTTTATAAATTAACATTATATTCAGGCACCTTTGAAAATACAACTCCCTACCAACAGCCAAAAAACACTCTAGGTCCAACTCTCCAATATTCTAAACAAGCCAATTAAAAATAATTTGGGGAGCCTGGGTGGCTCAGTCGGTTAAGCATCCGACTTCAGCTCAGGTCATGATCTCACAGTTCATGGGTTCGAGCCCTGCGTCGGGCTCTGTGCTGACAGCTCAGAGCCTGGAGCCTGCTTCGGATTCTGTCTCTGGGTCTCTCTGCCCCTCCTCTGCTCTCTCTCTCTCTCTCTCTCTCTCTCAAAAATAAATAAACATTAAACAAATTTTAAAAAAATTAAAAAAATAATTTGAGCATCATGGGATCAAGCCTCATATTGGGCTCTGTACTGAGTGTGAAGCCTGCTTGGGATTTTCTCTCTCTCCTTCTGCCACTCTCCTGTGCCCTCTCTCTCTCTAAAATAAAAAAATTAATAAAATGATAAAATTAAATTTAAATTTAAAAATAAAATAAAATAATTTGATACCAAATTTTGGAAGTGATCAGATTAGATGAAGCTCTTTAATAAACCTTTGATTCAGTTCACCAATATTTATTTAGCACTTCTGCTTAGAAGGCCCTGAACTCCAGCACTTAATTTCATTGTTTTTTGGGGTGCCAGGGTGGCTCAGTCGATTAAGCATCCAACTTCAACTCAGGTCATGATCTCACGGTTCATGAGTTCCAGCCCCATGTCGGGCTCTGTGCTGACAGCTCAGAGCCTGGAGCCTGCCTGCTTTGGATTCTGTGTCTTCCTCTCTCTCTGTCCCTCCCCCACTCACGCTCTGTCCCTCCATCTCTCTCAAAGTCTCTCAAAGATAAACATTAAAAAAAATTTTTTAATAAAAAAAATTTCACTGTTTTTTAATACAGTAAACTCTGAAAGTAAGTAAATATTCAATCACATATCAGAAACTTAAGAAAAATCAGATCATTCAAAACCAAAACCAATTACTATTTCACTAAAGGAACTGTCACAGCATTGTAAAAAAGGTAAGTTTATCTTACACTGTTAATTTTTATTTATATCATCTTAGTGTAACCAACTTTTTAGTAACGCCTTCACTAGGACTATATTGACAGACACTTGCTTAACATGTGCAGCATTTTTCAAAAATCAATTTAAAAGTTGTCATCAGTTTCTTTCCAAGTTACCTTATTTTTTTTTCTCCCTGTGAAATTCCACTTGATCAGATAGTTCTTCCTTTGAGTTCTCTTTTCTCTTCTCTTCACCTCATTCTATTTGTCCAAGACTCATCTGGGGCGGGGGGGGGGGGGGGTGTGCCTGGGTGGCTCAGTCAGTTAAGCATCCAACTTCAGCTCAGGTCATGATCTCACAGGTTGCAAGTTCAAGCCCTGCGTTGGGCTCTGTGCAGAGAGCTCAGAGCCTGGAGCCTGCCTTGTGTTCTGTGTCTCCCTCCCTCTCTCTCTCTCTCTCTCTCTCTGTCTCTCTCTCTGCCCCTCCCCTGCTCATGCTCTCTCTCTCTCTTTCAAAAATATACAAACATTAAAAAAAAAAAAAAAAAAAACAGACTCATCTCGGGTGGCACCACCTCCAGGAAGCCTTCCTGGACTTGCCCACGTTGAGGGAGTTACCCTTCTCTGGGCTGCGGGCACCCTGTGAGTGTGTTTACCAGTTGCCCTGAGCAAACACTACTTAAGCCACTGCTTTACCTGCTTATTTTCCTAACTAGATCATGAACTCCTCACAAGCCCAGATCTTTTGTTTCATCTCTGTAGCTGCAGGACAAGGGCACACAGCCAGTGGCCAGTAACAGTGAAGAAAGGAAGGGAGAGAAATAAAGCGAATTATATTTCTATTTTCTCCATCATTTCTCTTCTCCTTCCTCCTCATTTCATGTCTTCCTCTTATTTTCCCCAACTACTAACACAACATCTTTAACCTTCTCCTCTTGGTTTCGATGCAGGTTATGATGTTCACTCTCTCCCTTGAGGTCCTCATGGTGGCAAAAGTGCTGATTCAGTGTGTCAGGGGCCCCGACTTAGGAGTTATTGCTCCTGGGAGCTGCAGAGAAGGGGTTTGTTTTAACGGGCCCTGGATTAGTCTCTATTATGTCTCTTCTGTTTTAGCTGGGGACTTTTAACATGCTTTCTCCTTGCACCATTTTCAGTCTTAGCAGCTGGGTAAACAGACGTTCTGCAACACCCTGGATAAAACGGCAAACCCAAGGGAAAAGTCTCCCATCTTGAAATTTAAAAAAAGCAAAACTTGTTCAGGGCCAGCCTGGTGAGGGGCGGGGGTGGGGGGGTGGGAAATAGTAACACCTGAGAACACCTGAGACACACTGTGTGCTGTCTGTGGAAAACTCAGCGGATGACAAAAACATGCAGCTGCCTTCCTGAATGAGCCTGGCTGCTCAGAGAGAAGCATCACACGATTTTTAGCAGGAATAACAGAAAAGTGAGGTAAGCGACTGGCTTTCCTGGTAGGCTTTCAAAAGAGTCTATGAATTCCATAGGAGAACACAAAGAGGACTGTAGTTAACAACACCGTATATGTGAAGGTTGCTAGGAGAGATTTTAAAACCCAACACAAGAAAAAGAGATCTGTAAGTGTGAGGTGATGGGTGTCAACGAAACTTACTGGGATGCTCATTTTGCAATACATGCATATATCACATCATGATGGTGTATGCCTTAAACTAATACATGGTTATATGTCAGGCATGTCTCAATCAAACTGGAAAAAAATGTGTCTTCAGGTTGGATAGAAAATAGTAATGGCTGAGAAGCAAACTGACTATATGATGAAAATAATCCCTTCATTTCACGAGTTTAAGAAACTACGTTGTTATAAAGTCTATCATAAATTTTAAACATGATTTGCTGGCCACCTCCCCCTACTATCTCTACTGTCTCCCTGGACCCACCCTGGACCCACATCCCTCCATTCTCTCTCTCTCTCTCTCTCTCTCTCTGGACCCACTTCCCCCCAACTCTTCCTTTTGATCACTGAGTTTGGGCTCACTGTCCTCTCTGGTACTCCCTAAACTCCCACCCATGCACCTGCTGCCTAAAGAGCTTCTTCCAGTTCTCTGCAGGTCCCTTCCCTCACCTCCTTCAGGACTCTGCTCAAATGTCCCTTAAGCAGAGAAGCTCTCTGTGACCAGCTTAAATGAAATAGCCTCACGACCAACTTTTGGCACTCCTCATTTTCCTTCCCTGCAATATTTTTCACCAATGTTCTTTGTTTCGTTTATTCTCTATCCCTAGTGATCAATAAATATTTATTGAGTAAATAAGCAAAGACAGGGTAACGTTCCGTGCACCACTTTAGGGGAGGCAATATGACATATGGAAAAGATACAGCCTTTTGAATTCTAAACTAACTATTCACTATGTTTCTAACCTTGAGACTAATCTCCCTACACTTCAGAATATTCATCTGTAAAGTGGGAAATAATGCTTTCCTGATAATTAAAAGCATCTACTCAGTGCTGCTTTCTCCCCTTCCCTTCTCCCTGCCTCCTTTCTGTGGTTGGGAGCTAGCGTGTCTGTGATTCACAGGTTCTGCTGCGGAATGAAAAGAACAGCGTGTCAAGCACACCTCTGACAGAACCATTCCGAACAAGTTAATGCCGATTCTGTTTGTGTTTGTTAACTGGTAGGCTGGATACGAAGCACGGAAGGACACCTGCTTTTCTGCAGGTGTTGTCATCTGACTGGGACCCCAAAGAGGGACATTTGAGGATGGTTTCATGAAGCTGTGGAACTGACCTTGGAAGCACGACTATGTTTCAGAATCGTAGTGAGTCTGGGAAGCGTTCCAGACAGAGAACAAAAGACCCCACCGAATGGGAGTGTGGCCACAGCAGGGCCTTTATGTTGAGAAAAGGCGGAAAGAAAAAACCATGTCAGACTGTGGAAGACCATGATGTCAGACTAAAAAGACCAGCTTTCATCCTATAATAGAGAGCCACTAAACATTTTTAAATTTTCATAGAGAACATAGAATCGGCTAATGAAAATGATACACTTTTAAACTTTCACAGAGACCCCCTGAAAGCCAGGCACTGAACAGTACCGGTGAATCCAGTGACATTTGTTCAGAAAAACAAACGACAAGGTCATAAATGGGAATGAATCATATCTTAATCTTCCCTGCTCATCACTGTTTGATCCATCACGCAGAAGAGACTTGAGCTGGCGGAGACTGAAGACTGCTTCCCACAAGAGAGCACCAAAAAACATCAACACACTCACACAACAGAGCCTCCAAACAGTGCAGGCTCTCTGTGGTCTGTGCTTTAACAGCAGGACCTGTGATAATGTGACCTCCCCTATTGAATTTCCTCTCTGAAGACAACCCCCCAGTCTCTTCCTTGTGATTGGATTCCTTAACTCCTTGTTAAGACCTGAATAAAGACATAAGAACCTTATGGGTTTCCACAATGAGGAAACTTCCACTTCTGCGTGCGTTAAGAGTAGAAAGAAGAAGGCGACAAATTATGTAATTCACAATGAAGGGAGAAAATAGAAATTAATCTATTACAGATGCTACTAAAAGTCTTTCTACAGCAGAATTCTGTCACAGAATTGAGCAAGGAAGAAAAATCTTAGGACATGGGAAACCAGTAATGTAACTTTGTGGCCCTTGATGTTATAAAAGGGGCCAGCAGCTGAGTACGAAGATGACACTTTTATCTGCCTCAGTTTTGTATTTTTCCTTGGGTCCACTTCTCACAGCATGGATACGATCTATTTAGACTCTCAAAGAGCTTTTGATAAGGTTCTCACAAATGCCTATTATTGAAAGTGGGTAACCGTGGTGTGAAAGGAAAAAGTCCTATCAATGAATTAAATGAGAGGCAAAGAGCAGAAATAAATGGCCAATTCTCATGTGAAGAAAGGTTAATGACTGAGGGCTCTCAGGCTCTGTGGTAGAATCAGACTGACATTTAACAAACGACCGGGATAGGGGAGCCCGATTCTGGCTCCTGCATTCTCTGCACATCAGTCCCACACAAAGCCCCCTGCTGATTGACCGGCATGGGGCACAAGGCGAAACAGGCATTGTGGAGAAGTGTCTGCGATCCAGGAAAGGACAAATAGGTAATGAATTGTTGCTGATTCACACAGAGATCCCCCAATACCAAGGGGACAGAAATAAAAATTACAGTAGCAGAATCTTATTGTCTAAGAACTTTGGTACATACTACACAGAAAAACAAGGGCCCTTTCAAAAGACAAGATATGATATTTGAACAAAAGTACTTAATTCATGGGCATGATGACAGCAAATGTTCCGTACTAAAGAATCGCTTCTGTGGGCATTTAGATCCACAAGAACCCTGATGCCTATTCTGTAGATGGAGTTTAGACATAAACAAAAGCGAAACTGGTAGGAAATATGCAGGACTGGTACCCTTTTCTGAGGGATACCTGAAGGACTGATACAGGTTTTAATGAAAGCAAAACCTGACATGAATGTTATAATTTGGAAATCAAATGCTCTAATTGACTAGCATTAATCCTTTATGACCCATAACTCAATTTGGCATTTTCCAAACGTCATCATGATAAACTGCACAGGAGAACAGAAAAGCCAACAAACTTTTGACTTCACCGTTCTTTGCCTCAGTTTCCTTATCTGTAAAATAGGAATAGAATTTACCTCACAGAATGATTGTAAGGGTTAAAAGGGGTCAGATATGTAGACTGTTTAAACAGTAAAAGGTAAAAAAAAAATGTTAAATCATTATTACTACTAGTAATCATTATTACTAGTAGTATTGTTGTTATTAGAATTCATAATAGACTAATCCCAAACACTCACATGCTACAGAAGAGCAACCTAATTCAAGTCATTTGACTTTCTTATTTATATCATTGTTATGACTCAGTACTTAATAAGACATGTAAAATGTTTTCAAATAAAGAAAAAACATGGCTTTGAAATATCTTTCCACTAACCAGCTTTGTGAAATGTTAAAGAAATACAAGTTAATTTAAATAAGGCAAAAAAGAACACCAAAAAACAAACAAACAAAAAAACCCAGGTAAATGCTAATGACATTAATTCTTAAGTGTACACACAGTAGATCCAAGCTTACCGTGCAGATAGTATTTTGATAAGCTCTTTTCTATTCTGTACCCGAAGGTGGTTAGTTTTATACTTGGAGTCATCAATCAGTTCAGGCAAATTCAAGATCTAAAAGGGAAAAATAATGTTTTTTAACATTTATTTATTTACTTACTTTTGAAAGAGCAAGAGGGAGGTGGAGGGACAGAGAGAGAAAGAGAAGGAGAGAGAGAATCCCAAGCAGTGTCTGTGCTGTCAGCACAGAGCCTGACTCAGGGTTTGAACTCATGAACCCTGAGGTCATGACCTGAGAGGAAATCAAGAGTTTGATGCTTAAGCGACTGAGCCACCCAGGCGACCCCAGGAAAAATAATCTTAACGTATAATTCACGATTTGGGGGGTACCTGCCTGTGAGTGCAAGTGTTCAGCGACTACCACACCCTTCCCAACACCATCCTTTGCTGACCTTTATGCTTCCAGACAAAAGCATATAGAACAGCAAAGGAATATAGAGGGAAGGATCATGCAATCAAGATGGGTAATGTTGAGGGGCCTGGGTGGCTCAGTCAGTTGAGCATCTGACTTCGGCTCAGGTTATATTCTCACGGTCAGTGAGTTCAAACCCCATGTCGGACTGTGCTGACAGCTCGGAGCCTGGATGCTGCTACGGATTCTGTGTCTCCCTCTCTCTCTGCCCCTCCCCTACTCACTCTCTGTCTCTCTGTCTCTCAAAAACGAATAAACGGTACAAAAAATTTTTTTAATATGGGTAATGTTGTGACTGAGTTTGTCATTTATGAGAAGTTTTTGCTACATTTGTGTAGGTACCTACAAACAGGAGCATAGAAAGAGTTATCAGATCCCCATCATAAGCTTGTCTGGAGAGAGTAAGTAGAGAGATACAAAACTGGATAAAACGGACCTAATTCTGAGAACCAATATCATAAGTACTTGTCTGCACTTTCACAAAGCCCACGATCAACATATATCTTGTAGGTACATTCACTTATTTGTTCCACATGTAAATAAAATAATATTATCTGTCCCAGAAGTCCAATCCAGGATGTTGTACAAGGTGCTAAAATAGAGGAAAAGCATATACATTTGCCCCAAATGCTCACCATTAAAATAATGTCAAATTAAAAGATATTCTTCCTATAGAAGTGTCACTATTTTTCTTTAATATGTCTCCCTGAAGGAATAACAAATAGAAATGCTTTTATACACTTCCTCTTTTGCTCCTCCTCAATAAAGGGAAATCTATCTTGCAAGTCCCTTCGGACATCTTGCAATTTTAACAAGACCGTAATGAAAGTACCAAGTGGATTTGGAATGGAAAAGAAGTTTTATAAAGAATGTGTGGAGGCAGTGTTTGGCAGTTGTGTTGGAAAGTCAGAAGGAGCATTTATGGGTTCCGGGCAGGCCATGTGGCCCACAGAAAGCTTCACTACCTCTAGTAATGTATTTGCTTTAAATATAAACATTTAATGGTTTCATTTGTTTCCCACAGTTTAAATAAAATCAATCCATTAATCATCTCACAAAGGACAGAGAAGTGAAGAAGGTTCCCTGGAGTAAAGAGAGCATCTCCACGGTGTCATTTCTCTTTTGCATGGTTCACTTATTCATTTCCTTTAGGAATAATAAAGACAGTGTTACTCTCCCAGAGTTTAAAAAGCGACACCATATAGAGCGTCCTTTCTCAAACCCTCCCTGTCACCACACCTGATCCCAGAATGGCCTCCAGCCTTGTCCAGGAATGGAAACCCCTTCCCTCCCCAAGAATGAATAAGTCATTTCAAGGAAAAGCAAGTGCCTTCACCAAATCACATGTTAAATCTGTAAATCTAGCCTCACCCAGAAATAGTATAAGCTACATTAAAAAAATAAAATAAAAAACACTCAGTGGGGCGCCTGGGTGGCTCAGTCAGTTGAGCATCTGACTTTGGCTCAAGTCATGGTCTCAAAGTTTGTGGGTTAGAGCCCCACATTGGACTCTGTACTGACAGCTCAGAGCCTGGAGCCTGCTTTGGATTCTGTGTCTCCCTCTCTCTTTGTCCCTCCCCCCTCATGCTCTGTCTCTCTCTGTCTCTCAAAAACTGAATAAATGTTTAAAAAAAAAACAAAAAAAACACTCAGTGATTTTACTCAATGGGAACCAGGATATCCTCATATGTCCTTCTCTAAACTTGACATATTAGACCTCTTTTCTATTTGAAAGTTGATACGAAACAGTGGGTCACAATAATTATCGTTCTGTGTTCATCCACGCTGCCATTCAAAATGTTCCTAGAGAGACCGCTTCATTCCGGGTGCTGTGATCACAACCATTCCTTACGTGCTCGAAGCAGTGTTGCCTGGGACGGAATGAAGTCATGTCAGTGAAAGTGCCTGACATCTTGAGCACTAAATCCATGGGAAGCATTCCAACGAGGTGCATTTTCCCCCAAAAGAAATAATGAAGTATGGGTTTGTTCAAAAGAGAAGAATGGGAAAGAGGAAGGCGGGGAGACAGGGAGGGAGAATGTCTTTAATTAACCTTCATTTTCTGAGAATATTTCTACCGGATATAGAGTTCAGGGAGGACACCTCTGTGCCACTTCTCTCTGGGCTCCCAGGTTCTTACGAAAAATCTGCAGTCAATTGTGTCCGTGTCCCCCACAGGTAATATATCATTTTTCTCCGGGTGCTTTCAAAACGTCTGCCTTGGTCTTTCCTTTTCAGCGGGTAGTCTTGGGTGTGTTTGTGCATGGATTTATTGGGGTTGATCCTATTTGGGGTTCTCTGAAATTATTAAATCTGTAGGTTTTTGTCTTTTGCCAAATTTGGGAAGTTTTCAGCAATTACATCTTCAAATATTTTTTCAGCATAGACTTTTGGGGAGGAGACTCTTTTTTTCTTTCTCTGTGGTTCAGACTGAATGATTTCTACTTACCTATCTTCGAGTTCCATGACTAGTTTCCTCTGTCATCCCCATTGTGTTATTGGGCTCACCCAGTGAGGAGATGCTTTTTTTTTTTTTATTTGGTGGCTGTATTTTTCCATCCTAGAATTTCTAGTTGGTTCTTCTTCATATCTTCTATTTCTTTGCGGGACATTTCTATTTTTCCATTTATTTCCACAAAGTCTGTGATGCCTATCGGAGCATTTTTATAATAGCTGTTTTAAAGCCTTTGTAAATTAATTCCAACATCTGTGTCATCTTGGCATTGGCATTTATTGACTGTCTTTTCTCATGCAAGCTCTGGCTCTGCATATGCTGAGTAATTTTGGATTGTATCCTGGACGTTTTAAATATTATATTATGAGCCTCTGGGTCTTGTTTAAATCCTACAGAAAAATCTTGTTGTTATTGTGTTTAGCAAGCAGTTGACCTGGTGAGGTCCAGGCTGTGAGTTCCACAACCCACCTTTGGTGTGCTTTGGTTCTAGAGGTAGTGGAATTCTGAGCGCATGCAGTGCTATTCGAATCTGTCCCACATGTGCCCTACTTAATGGTCATGCTGCCACCTGGGCAGTCATCTGTTCCTTAACTCAGTCCTCAACTCCTCTGGGGTGCTAGTTAGCACCAGATCAGTGTATGTGCAGCTCAGAGGTGAGTGCAGGGTTCACCAACAACTTCAAGGATTGCTTTCCACAGCTCCTGCCTCTCTGCAGTCTCTTTCCAGTTCCCTGGGGCTCCCCCTTAGGTAGCCTACTCCCTAGCAGACTTGCAGGGTGGAGGCCAAGCAGTGGGGGGAGAGAAAAAGGCAACAGGGATTCACCCCTCTTTCTGGGGGATCACTGCTCAGAGATAAAGAGGAAAGTTCTCCTTCCTCAGAGTTTTAGTTCCTGTTCATCTGCTGATGCCATTACAGGGGTTGTTTGTGGGGTGGGGCGTGAGAAAATGGAGAGGGAGAAAAGACGGAGGATTTCCACACTCTCTCTGCTATTAGAGCTCACTTTTGTGGTCCTCACTCTAGGAAGAAAGGGCATCTCGTAGGGCTCAGCTCTGTTTCCTAGTGCCTACTTCCATGTTTCAGGCTCCACTGTATAAGGAAGTCATTGCACAGAAACTTACTGCTGCCTTAGAGATACTTTAAATTCTGGTGTTCTTCCCCAATTCTCCTCCTACTACTTACTTCTCAGAGCCCTCTTACACCCTCTCATAGATGGCTCCGTGCATTCTATCCAGGTTTTATCACTGCGTTCAACGGAAGAGATAGGGAGAAGTGTGCTTACTTTATCTTAACCAGAACCAGATTCTCCAAACCCAATTTTTTAAGATTTATTTATTTTGAGAGACGGAGAGAGAGAGAAAGAGAGACACAGAGAGAGAGAGACAGCAAGTGGGGGGGGGGGGAGGGACAGAGAGAAAGGGAGAGAGAGAATCCCAAGCAGGCTTCGTGCTGTCCATACAGAGCCCTACAGGAGGCTCAATCTCACAAAGAGATCATGACCTGAGCTGAGTCAAGAGTTGGTTGCTTAACCGACTGAGTCACCCAGATGCCCCCCCACAAATGTAATTTTTATAGAGACCATTTATTAAGTGCATACTGTGAGTCAGGACTAGACAGACTATTTTACTTATCCAATCTAACTCTTGCAAAATCCCAAAAGTTATATATTAGCATAGTCATGTATTATAATCTTCATTTTGCCATGAGAACACAGATGCTTAACAAAGATTAAGCATCTTGCCAGAAGTCACCTATCTCCAAGACTCACAGTATGCCTTAGAACTATGCTATAACGTCCTCAAACCACCTGCTCCAAAATCAGCTACAACGCTTACTGAAATTGAAGTTTCCCATACC
Source organism: Acinonyx jubatus (assembly GCF_027475565.1). Classification (NCBI taxonomy): domain Eukaryota; kingdom Metazoa; phylum Chordata; class Mammalia; order Carnivora; family Felidae; genus Acinonyx; species Acinonyx jubatus. The sequence goes on along the minus strand of NC_069383.1, from coordinate 94,018,798 downwards.
CCACCTCAGACACACTAAGTCAAAATCTTTGGGTATGAAGCTCAAGGAGATTTCCTATGCATGCTAGAGTTGAGAACCAATGCATATTGCCTCCAATAAAAGAAACTTTCAGTCTAAATGACTTTTGAAAGGATGTCAATGTACTTCAAATAGGAATACCCATTAGTGTTGGCATCAATCAGCTTAAAATAGCTTACATATGCTCATGTTGCCTACTCTTCTGTATCACGTTAAGAGACATAAAATGGGATTTGTTCTAAGCCAAGGTTCGGTTTATATGCAGGAAGATTTTCTGAACCCCAAGCCTTGAACCCAATTGCTCTTGTTCTCACCCTAATTCCTGACAATAAGAGCTCCTTAATAGGACCCCCTGCCCCAGAAGTATTAGTCAGCCAGTAGATCTGTTTCAATTTTGGAAAGAGATTAGGCCCAAGTAAATTCTACTCATTCATCACAGACAATACTGCTGTATTTCTCCCTAGGAGGTAGAGCCTCCCTATCTTTTTTTTTTTTTTTTTTGATGTTTGTTTATTTTTTGAGAGAGAGAGAGAGAGAGAGAGAGAGAGAGAGAGAGACAGAGCATGAGTGAGGAAGGGGCAGAGAGAGAGGGAGACACAGAAGCCATAGCAGACTCTAGGCTCTGAGCTGTCAGCACAGAGCCTGATGTGGGGGACTCAAACTCACTGACTGCAAGATCATGACTTGAGCTGAAGTCTGACATTCAACCGACTGAGCTACCCAGGCACCGGAGCCACCCTATCTTTTATGACGGGCCTTAATTGGCAAAAGAACAATTGATGGGCATCATGTGAAAACCTGGGAACTTCGTCTTCCGTAAGGTCAATTTGAATCACAAGCCCCTTCGCAACAGATAAATCTGAACCAAAAATACTTATAAGAAACCCACTATACATGGCATAAGGGAACAGAGCATTTTTCTCAGGTTAAAAGGTTTTATAGGGCAAGTTTACATGTAAGGATATAATTATGAAGGTTAAAAAAAATCAATCAGATTGCAATGTTTGGTCAAGATGCCTAGTAAGTGATGTAAATAGCATTAAAATCCTGGACACATAAAAATTTTCTTCTGAGTGTTTCAAAGAATTTGATAGACATTGTCTTACGGGCTCATAACAGGGATTATCATTCCTAACTCACATATGGAAAAACAAGGTCAAGTGTACCACTCTCAAAGGCCCTCTGATGGTCTCCTTTTAAACAAACGTATCCTAACACACCAGCACAGTAAGTCATATTTTAGTACTCAGACTTATGGCAAATATTCTGCTTTGAAATAAAAATCTTTTCCAAAAAAAAATGTTCTTATGGATATTTATGAGGAAGTTCAAAAGTTTCAAACTGATCAGCAGTAATGAATCAAAAATAAAAAGAGCTCAGTACAGTTATTTTCAACAGTGAAGAATATGTCAACCAGTAATTTCTACCCCCCCCCACCCCGCCCCCCTTTCTGGAGAGAGAAAACTCCAAAACATATGGCCCAGGAAGAAAATCTGTACTCATTTATAGCAATGAACTGGCTTTTACATCTCTGTGGCTAGAGTACGCAAATGACTTCACAGGCAACGGCTTCCGTATGTTTCATATTTTTAACGTTGACCGTTCATAATAAAGATTCTTTGATCCTGGATCAAATGTTTGAATCAATTTTCTCTACACTTACTCAGAGTCACTGTTATGAAAGCTCCCTCTTCCCCACCTCAGATGTTCCAGCCCTCCCTGCCATAGGAACCAGCTCCATTTGTCACCTTCTCCCTGGTACATCCCACCCCTTTGCTGTGGTTTTGAGCTGCGCTCCCTACCCTCTCCTGTAAAAGAGGCATCACAATAAAGAATTTTTGTGCATAGCAGGTTAACCGCAATACAGAAGGTTCTAGCAGGCTAACTGCAATAAAGAAGGCTCCTCTAAGGAATATTTGGGCATCTTTAATAACGCCGGAAGTTCACAGTGGTACGTATGAGGAGTGCAAAAAAATTAAAACGTCCTCAACAGGTGAGGCCTTTCCCCTACAGGAAAGAAAAATTAAAATAAAAACTTAAATACATATTTTCAAAGCTAGATCATACTTCTGGGACTAGAACTGGAAAAAGTGAACGGGAACCTAAAGACTTAAATAAAAGCAAATATAAAAAAACCCTAAAATCTAGGTAAGTAGTGAAGACATCAAATAAAAAAAGTGTCTAAGTGATGCCAAAAATGTAAAATCTTCAATATAAAATTATCTCAAACTATTCCAAGGCCTTTTTTTAAACCCAATGAGTAGCAACATCTTTAATATAACCTTAATTGCTAACACCTTAAAACATGAATTTTGCAGAAAGGTATTCTGCAAAATTAAAAGCTAATGTGAAAAGTTGTTTTTAGTTTTCTAGTGGTTAATACAATAAATTTGGTATTATACTGTATTTGGGCCTAATTAGATCTCATGTTATTACAAAAACAAAAGAAAAAAGAAAAAAGAAAAAAAGAAAAAGAAAAAAGAAAGGAAAGAGAAAAGAAAAATATCCTGGCAATAAAATTCCCTTTAAAATGCATTGTTTTGGGGGCACCTGGGTGGCTCAGTCGGTTAAGCATCTGACATCGGTTCAGGTCATGATCTCATGGTTTGGTTTATGGATTCAAGCCCCACATGGGGCTCTGTGCTGACAGCTCAGAGCCTGGAGCCTGCTTCAGATTCCGTCTCTCTCTCTCTCTCTCTCTCTCTCTCTCTCTCTCTCTCTGTCCCTCCCCCTCACATTCTGTGTCTCTTTCTCTCAAAAATAAATAAACATTTAAAAAAAAATTTAGTGCATTTTTTTCTTTCCTTTTTTTTTCATTGGACTGGTAGTCAGGTCCTGTTTGAGGATAATTTAGGTTCCTATGTATGTACTATGATTCATTTCAAAATACAGCCAGATAACCTGAAAAAAACATATAGTTAGAATGCTAATTCAGACCATGTCCCGAGCACTTGTACGTATCAAAATGGCACATTGTTAGGTGTGAAGGCAAGGGGTCTGGAGTTGGCTGTAGACTTAACAACATTGTTCTAGGCAAAACTGAACTTTCCTGACTGTATACAAAACAAGTTGTTGCACGGGTCATCCGCCCACCCCAGTGATTCAAGATTACCTTGCACACAGTAGCAAACTGTTGGTTACTTCCTGCTCCAACTACAAGATATCCATCCTTGGTTTTAAAAGCCTAAAAGAAATCAATAAATACATAAGTACATACATACATACATACATACAAATACATAGATACATGAATATATAACTTTATATATTGAAAATACCATAAAAGTTAGCTTTAATTTCTAAAACTTCTATATAGAAAGCATGTTCTAAAGTACATTACTAATTAAATAAATATTAATTAGTAGATTTTGTTCTTATATTTGCATAGTTGGTTTCTTTTGTTTTGTTTTGTTTTGTTTTGTTTTGTTTTTGTTAATTTGGGATTTTCAAAGCACTTCCTGGCTCTTCCACTAACTGTTGTAACACGGCTTGGAAAAATAAAGAAAATACTAAATTAAACTAAAACAGTTTTATTATAATGCATAACATGAAATTCTGTATTCATTGTAGTATGGATTAATGTTGGGCTTTTCCAAAGTTTTATATTTTGTTTGTTTCCATTTTTCCTTGGAGGGAAAAGAGCAAGAGGATGCAATGTTTTCTACAAACTGAAAGAAAAATAAATGAATGGGAGGGAGGGAAGGAGGGAGGGAGGGAGGAAGGAAGGAAGGAAGGAAGGAAGGAAGGAAGGAAGGAAGGAAACAGGGAGGGAGGAGGGAGGAAGGGAGGGTGGAAGGGAGGATGCATACACTGATACATTTTATCTTTGAAGATCTCATATGTAAACTTTTGGACAATTTACTTTTCATTAAGTGAAAATTGACACATGTGGATCTCTGAACCTCATGTGGTTTTTATGTACTTGAAAATGTTTGTTGCTTCTAGGAGACACATTCATTTGAGCAGCAACAAGAATATAAGAAATTGATACACTCACCTCCCAGAGCATCTGGAGAACTCTCTTCTCCACATTTGATCACAGTGATGGTTGGAGGAACCAAATTTTACCCACAGAAGGCCTCATTCCCACTTTCTTAAATGAGTTCCTTTAGTTTCCTTCTTTTCTATGTAAACATTACTCTGTATTTTCACCTACTCTTTCTTTACTTACTCCTGCCTCTGAGAAAGATGACTTCAATCTTCCTTACCAGGGCTTGCTCCTATACTAAAAACCCTGGTCCCACCCTCACTCATATCCCTCAGAACCTTGCTCAGTCATCCTTAATCTCTTCATTCCGACTAGATCCTTTTCTTTCTGCCTACATATAGGCTCACGTCTACACTAAATATATTAACAGCAACAAAACAAAATTTCTATCAATCCTGTTATCCTTCTCAGGCTATCTTGAAATTTTCTTCCTTCCCTCCATCTCTGAATGATATAAAATTCCACCTGCCTACACTTCTTCATCAATGCCACATGCCAATGCCCTTTGTCATCAGGATTTTTATCCGATCTTTACACTGAAACTATTCTTTCTTGACCCCTCTGTATTATTTGGTACTGTTAACCATCCCTTCCTCCAGGAACCTGTCTGATCACTAGGCTCCATCTCGGTTCATCTCCAATCTCTCTGACCTGTATTCCGCATTCCCCTTTCTCAGAATTATCTTCTTCTTAGCCTTCAGGATCTGTATGTGGTCTTTCACTTCACTTGCTTCCTATAATAGCCATTAGCCGCATGTGGCTATTAAATTTAAATAAACTAAAATTAAATTAGCCAGTCACAAAAGACCACATATTTTGATAGCATTTATATGATATGTCCAAAATAGGGAAATCCATTAGAGACAGAAAGATTGGCGGCCACCCAGGGCTGAGAAGATGGGGAGAATTTGGGGGTGTGACCACTACCACTAATGAGTTCTGGGTTTCCTGATGGGGTGATGAAAATGTTCCAAGATTGTTGTAATGTACACTTTACATGAGTGAATTATGATAGATCAATTATATCTCAGTAGAGATGTTATTAAGAAAAATGTAAGTAACAGCTCAGTTCCACAGACCCACTAGCCACAATGTCAAACATTCAAAAGCCATGGCTGTCATATCAGCGTAGATAAAGAGCATTTCCAGCATCATTGAAAGTCCCGTTGTCTGGTGCTGGGAAACCGAAGCTGGAAGATGGTATGTTTTCTTTTTATTCTTCCTACTAGACCTAACATGATATCTGAAGAATGTTAGGCAATTAATAAATGGCCGTAAAATGTAATAAATCTCTCAGATAACTGCTTCCATATAATAGACTCATGGCTAAAATGAATCTCAGGCAAAACATTATTAATGGGGTTTATTCTATTTACATTTTTGCTTGATTTGGTAATGAATGCTACTAAAAAGATATCACATGAGATATTTTAAAAGTTTATCTTCCCTGTTCACAGGGCAAAAGCAAAGTTTGTGTTATAAACAATGCATTGGTGTTTCTCAAACTATGGAAAGGGAATTTGCAATGGAGGTATGAGTGAGGAGCAAAGGATTTTGAACAGAGATGCCCCAATAAACCATTGATAACTATGAAAGTACACAGACTGTCAGCTTGTTTTTTTGTTTGTTTGTTTTCTGGAGAAAATCTGAGTTGGGAAGTGAATAAGCAATATGAAGTAACAATGTATGCTACCAAGTATAATGTGAAAAAAGATTTTCAAAATTTTAGAGGTGCCTGGGTAGCTCAGTTGGTTAAGTATCCGACTCTTGATTTTGGCTCAGATCATGATCTCACAGTTCGTGAGTTTGAGCCCCACGTCAGGCTCCACACTGAGAGTACAGAGCCTGCTTGGGATTCTCTCTCTCCCTGCCCCTCCTCTGCTCAGCCTCTGTCTTTTCTGTCTCCCTCTCAAAATAAATAAATAAACAAACTTTAAAATTTTAGATTAGTGACATAAAACTCAGCAAGTTTACATTTTTGAAGATCCTCATTCCCTTTTAATTAATGAAGAAGTGTGTCTTCCTTAAGCCTTAGCTATGCCATGAAATATGTCTTTATCAATATAAAACTTTCAAAACTTTAAGCAGAGATAACCAGTTAATGATCACAGGAAAATGAAGACTGCATAGTGGCTGAGCACCAAACACAATTAAAGATCATCAAATAGATTTATAAGGATAAAGGTAAGATTGAGTTCTTTAAATGTTTATTTGTTCCCTGTTATTGTTCCTACAGTGTTTATTTAATAAATATATTTTAAGTAAAAACTTAAAAACAAAGTATTGGCTGAAGAGTAAATAATTATGTCCCAGAGTCGCATGTTGAAATCCTAACCCCAATATGATGGTATTAGGAGTATGAAAATTAATAGAGGGAAACGTCACTAAAGTGGAGTCAGGAGACTAAAAGGAAAAGCTGTATCACTTGTAATTGACAAGCGTCAATTACAAGAATAGCTGTCCATTACAGACCCCAACACAAGAGTCATCAACAGGAAAGGAAGGCCTCACAGGAAACATGTACGATTGACCCTTGAACAATGGCAACCCACACATGCATACAGCTGAAAATCCACGTGTAACTTTTGACGCCCCAAAACTTAACTACTGATAGCCTACTGTTGACCATGAGGCTTAGCAATAACATGAATAGTCAATTAGCACATTTTGTACCTTATGTGTATTATACACTGGATTCTTACAATGAAGTAAATCAGAGAAAAGAAAATGTTATTAAGAGAGTCATAAGGAAGTACGATACATTTACAGTACTGTACTGTACTTATTGAAAAATTCCCAAGTGTACATGGACTTGTGCCATTCACACCCATGTGGTTCAAAGGTGGCTTGTCCACTGAATCCTCCACAAGAGATCAACTGCCCCTGCAACTCAGCCAATGAGAGACCATCATCACTCGGAACTCTTGCTTTTCTCCAATAGACTTTCATTCAAAACAAATTCTCCCAACTTCCCCCTTCATCTCCATAAAATGACATTCCTCTCCTTTTTTTTTTTTTTTTTTTTTGGACTTGCCTATGGTTTTGCTGTAGCTTTCATGTCCTAAGTTGTAGTTCTCTGTCATTCCCAAATAGGCCATTTTTGCTGATTGCTGATAAAATAACTGACAGTTTTGTTTTTAAGATTAACAGGAACAAGAACATAGCCATCTGTGAATCAGGAAGTAGGTCCCCACCAGGAACTAAATCTGCCAGCGCCCAGATCTTGGACTTCCCCACCTTGAGAACTGTGAGAAATAAATGTCTGTTGCTTAGCCACACAGATATCGTGTTCTGTTATAGCAGCACAAGTGGGTTAAGAAACTGATACTGAGGAGTGGGATGCCACTGTAACAAATACCTAAAAGTGCACAAGCAGTTTAGAGCCAGGCAATGGGTAGAGAGACTGGAAGAGATCTGGGGTTTATGCTAGAAAAAGCCTACATTGCTATGAACTGACTGTTCAGGGCAATTCCATTGAGAGCTCAGAAAGAAAAGGGGAGAGAACATCTTTAGAACATCTCAATCTTCTTAGAGAATACTTAAGGAACGCTGAACAGAATGTTTAGAAATATGGGCAGGAAAGGCCATTTTGATGAGGTCTCAGGTGGAAATAAGGAACTCCTATTTGGAAACTGGAGGCAAGGCAATCCTTGTTACAAAGTGTCAAAGAACTGGGCTGGACTGGGCTCCTGCTCCAGTTTTTTGTGGAAGGTAGAGCTTGCAAGTGATGAAATTAGGTATTCAGCTGGAGACATTTCTAATGTTTATTTGTTTATTTAAAAAAATTTTTTTAAACTTTATTTGTTTATTGAGAGACAAAGAGAGACAGAGTGTGAGCAAGGGAGGGGCAGAGGGAGAGGGAGCCACAGATGCCGAAGCAGGCTCCAGGCTCTGAGCTGTCAGTTCAGAGCCCAACGCGGGGTTTGAACTCATTGAACCACAAGATCATGACCTGAGCTGAAGTTGGATGCTTAACCGACTGAACCACCCAGGTGCCCCTGTTTGTTTGTTTGTTTGTTTGTTTGTTCATTTATTTTTGAGAGAGAGAGAGACAGAGAGAGAACGAGCAGGGAAGGGGCAGAGAAAAAGGGAGACACAGAATCTGAAGCAGGCTCCAGGCTCTGAGCTGTCAGCACAGAGCCCGATGCAGGGCTCGAACCCACAAACTGTGAGATCATGACCTGAGTGGAAGTCAGATGCTTAACCAACTGGGCCACCCAAGTTGAAGTATCTTCCCAAGCTGAAGATATTTCTAAACAAAATGTTGAAGGTGCAACAATAGTACAATGTGAAAAAAGAGAAATTACTTACAGAATCATTCAGGAAAAAAGGAAACAGAAATTGAAAATTTGGAAAATTCTCAGCCCATCCATATTGTAAGAAATGAGAACGTATGGTCAGAAGAAAACACTCAGTTTACTCCATTGGTGACATTTTACAAAACTATAGTGCAATAGCACAGGATATTGATATTGATATAGTAAAATACAGAACATCAACATCATGACAAGGATGCTTCTGATGTCCTTTTTAAAAAAACATAAATTTTAGATTTAGGTTCATAAAAACATTTAACAGAAAGTAGAGATTTTCCATATACCTCCTTCCCCTATATATGCACAGCCTTCCCCCATTATCAACACCTCTCACCAGTGTGTTACATTTGTTATAACTGATACACCTACACTGACACAATCTGATCATCCAAAGTTTGTAGTTTACATTAGAGTTCACGCTTGGTGCTGTGCATGCTATGGTTTTGGACAAATGTCTGATGACATGTAGCCATCAT